>NC_143262.1:4421250-5047500 GCF_984573655.1 Nuphar pumila
AGGGTCCATTATAAAAGTTGGCCACGGTCACATGAGCAGGTTTTGGTCCCTATTTAGAGTTAGACTCATCAGCAACGCATTCACGACTATGCATTTAGTGACTAGCCAAAAGAAATCAAGATTTAAAAATTTATTCTTCGCGCATAATATGACCTACATCTGGAATTAGCTAGCATTATATATATAATCTTATGTTGAACAGTTCCAAGTTCTACTTACTATTATACATTTCTCTGGGAACTTAAATGGTGGAAGTTTGTTGGGGTTGGTAGGTAGGGATCCAATATTTAGGGTATGGATATCCTGCTTGTGGGACGAGATGATCAAACACAAGCCCACAGGTTGGATTCTCCTTAATTACTGGGAAGTGGTGGGCCACATTGGTCCATCTCACAACACGTTTTATCCTCATAAAGTTCAAGGGATGCATGTTCTTAAGGTTAGTGGCTGGTGTCCACACTTGTCCTTGCCCTGTTGAAGAGTAGGCGTATGTTTGCTTTGCTCGCAATCACTATGCATTAGTTTATTGTCTTTTTGAGATTGAAGCAGTTTTTTTGGTGGGGTAGCCCTAATTGGAGATGGGATAGGTGCCAATAGGCACACTTTTCAGGATGGCGTATCCCCCCACTATTAAAAAAGCCAAGATCTAGCTCATAATCTTTTATTGGGTGGTCACTTTTATCATGGAATTTTGATTGTTCTTGATAGGGTTGTTCCCTTCGTTTCCCCTGGCCTTCTAGTACACGTTACCTTCTATTCTTTTACTCAGCATGACATGCAGCCATTCCCTGTGAGCATTTTTATTGTTTTAAGAGCTCCTTTTCCTTTTTTTATTATTTCTTTTTCTAACCTTTCCATCTGGCCCACAATGCATCATCACACAGCACTACGTTTAGAAGTTAGAGAAAATCTCACATAAAAGAAAATTTCACTTATGAGAAGTTCTCGTAGGAAAAATTTTACACACCAAAAGTTTTTCTTTTGTTTGTGTTGTGTGAAATTTGAATTGGAGAGAGAGAGGGGGGGGGGGGGGGGGCATTGTCATGTGGAAGCTTTCTCCATCTCCAGAGATGGGAAAAAAATTAATATGTAAAACACAGATTTTTGAAAAAAAATTCATGTGAGAATTTCTTTGGTTTGGAAGAATTGGAAAAACTGCATTTTTTTTCTTTTTCACTTGCATTTTGCTTATCATTTTTCCCACTTCCAAAAGTGAACATAGCCATGAGGGAAGTTTTGCACAATATGTATCCTTGTATCCTGGGGCGTAGCTAGGATTCATGTGAGGGGGGGGGGGGGGCAAACAGGGGTGTAGCAAAAGAAAAATATTTGGTCGGGGGTCGGGGGCAGCGCCCCCGATTTTTTTTTGAGATAAAATAAAAAATGGCTGCAATTATTAATAAAAATCTATTTCATATGGACAAATCAAACTATTTGCTGCAGTCAGGACTGGGCTACAGAAATAGATAAAAATCTATTTCATATGGAATCAGGGCTGGGCTAGAGCTGAGATTAAAAAAAAAATAATAACTGTTTTGGGAGGCAGGACTGGGCTACAGCCCAATCCTGCCCCCCCCCCCGCCCCCCCAAGCTACGCCTCTGTTGTATCACACTTACACATGATTTTTTTTTAGAGGAAGAGAAAAGAGAACCTTTCATTGATCCCTCTAAGCCAAGGAACATCAAATATTTGGGTTGGTCTAAGAGCCTTTCATTGATCCCTTGAAGCAAAATAAGGTCCCCATTACATTTGAATAATGGATTTAGCAAATCCATATACTAGAGACTAAAAGAACGACTGGCAAGGACAGCCAACCCATATCTTGGGGCCAAGGGGTAAGCCCATAGAGTTTTATGCTACCAGGAGAGCCACCATAAGTACGGCAGGCAGAGTCAGCACTAGGTCTCTGATCCTGTGGGCAGTTTCTCCGTGTAAATAACAAAAATAAAAAAAAAATGGCAAACGCAGATACATCAAAGAGGATAAACCGATGAATGTGGAAAAACAATGAAGAATGGCATGATTGACTTCCCTGCTTTTATTGAAGCATTCTTGACTTTGGGACTTGTAGTAGAATCTTGGCCAATCCACTAGTGCTAATTAGGTTTCTCTTTTAATTATGATGTTCCTTTTCAATTATGGTGTTTCCTTTTCTTGTATCCAAAAGTTTTAATGTTATTGAGGAACTTTGGGTCCATTGCAATTCTCTGAAAAAGCAAGAGAGAAAAGAGAAAAGAGAAAAGGGTGTTACTCTTCCTTCTTGGCATATGAGATGTTTGCCACTTGATGAAAAGGTGACCACAGTATGCTAAGGCAATGCATGAGCAACCTAAAACAGCAAAATGCAATGATGTTAAAACCGGTTCACTAAGTCAATCGATTTTTCAGAAAAATGATAAAATCGGTCCGAATCAAATTGAATAAGATAATGTATAAATCGAATCATTTCAAAGACTGTTTATTAGCTAATCTGATTTGTTAATAGATGATATATATTTCTTGACATGTAAATTAATCGATTCAGTGTAGAACAGCCCGATTTGGCAAATATCAGCTAATTTTAAAAGTACTTGAGTTTGCCCATTTTCGCTTTGATAAGGAACGATTTTCCAGTCTGAGGCCTGCAGGAGTCCAGACAGAGCTGTCAATTGCTCTGGTTACTACCAGAACCTGAATATTCAGGTATGGCCGTTAGGGCTGTCAATGGATCGGGTACCCAACCCATCAGGGTATACCTAACCCCTCTCAAATAACACAGTGTTGGGTTAGAGTTTTGCCGGATCACAAAAATGAAATTCCAAACCCAGATCCGAAATTAGTTTACTTTTGCTTAAAATACATATAAACCGCTCAAGTCTGGTCGGGTATCCGGCAAAAAAAGTGGGGACGGATCGGGTAGCCGGCAAAAATTATAACCCAAAACCGACCTGCATATTGCTTGGGACAGGCTCGGGTCGACCTGAATATTATTCGGGTCGGTGCTTTTTATCCCCCTACCCAGGAATTTGGGTTCGGGTCAGGTACCCAGTACAAATTTTTGGAAAACCCTTCTGTTCCTCTCCAGCTAGCCAAATGTACCACCAGGTGGAGAACGACCACCATTTCAAAAATGGCATGCCATTTCTTTCCAAGCAGCATGCCTGGGGGTCTAGGATAAGAGATCTGATGCAACTTGTAGGAGGGATACCCTTTGGCACAACCTAATCGGGTAATGCTTCAGCTAGAGTGTAAGCCCAGTTGAGTTTTCAAAGTGGATCCGAGAACGAAAACCGTTCACCAGCTAGGACTTTGCTGCTTAGCCTTGCAGCCCAGCTACCGAGCAAAGACGCGGCCAAAGAGTAAAGCTACCGGTATGCATAAGGCTCACTCCAGTTCGAGCAAGTCGAGTACGCAGCAGACCAAAATTTTGGACTACCTGGGTCTCACTTCTAACAGGACTTAGGTTGGTTTGAGATCCTGAAAAGGCTTAAAACACCTTTCTTTTTCACGACCCACCTGATTAAACTGTGAAATCCAAGGATTTCTGGTCTGTGCATCTAAGATACTCAGATCTCAAATTAATCAGTAGGTATACGAGGTAATCAAACATGCCCAAGTCCGTATTATTAAATGGTCATTTGTGAAATGCTGGGTTTTAAACATGTACAATGTGAGTGAGAAGGGCACGCATTTATGAGAGAGAGAGAGAGAAAGAGAGAGAGAGAGAGAGAGAGAGATGCAAAGGGATCAGATATGATCCAACATCTGACCCAAATCTGACACAATCGGATTCATATCTTACAGCATGATCTGAATGTGGGTTAAGATGGGATTATTTGTTAGATAGGATTTCATTCATATTCAGATAAGATTTGAAGAAGTATTTAGAGTGTTTTAGGTTAGATCCAACTCAGATCCAGATCAAAATCCAATATAATTTCAATTTTTACATGTAAAAATCTTAGATTTCATTATTTCTTACTAGATCCAATATTATATTGTCCATTTTGGATCTAGATTCAGATTTTAACAAGATCAGATCCATTGGAAGCAGAGAGAGAGAGAGAAATCCATAAAATTTGTCAGTCCCCAAAATCCACATGATTAAAGTCCACGGTTAAGAACTTTCAGATACATGTCAGACCATGAGGAAAAGCGTTTTAACACGTATGAGCACAAACACCCGTGCACATGCACACATAACATGCAGCACAAATACACAAAGTTTAAGGATCTGTTTGGGAGATGGTAGCTGGGATGGCAGTTGAAGATTTGGGTTTGAATCTGGTCAAACTACTAAGGACCTAAGGTGGTGGTTGTTTGGGAGAATGATGTGAAATGATAGTTTATGAAAATGACAATTCTGTATTTTGTGGTCAAAACTGGAATTGGCAACTGATAGTTGGTAGTCATAGGGATTGATGGCTTCCACTTTTTCAAATCGATAAACTGTTTGAATAACAAGGAAGAATGGACTTTCCTTCACAAGTACATTGGAGACAAGAACGAGGACAAAAAAGTAAAAACAAAACAACTTTGTTACTTGGGTGAAAAATGTACCAAATTTTTAACGCATTACAAACTTCTATTTATAAAAATAAATCACACGTGACCAATAACTGTCACTTACAAAGACCCTTTACTACCACTAAGTTACACCATTACACTACTCACCCATGACTCCACTTCCTAAAAAGTAGGTGCCATTAACACCATAACATTTTTTCATAACTACCAGCATCATACACCTCACAAGAAATAATTTGCATGAATGCTTATTACTCCCCCTTATGCAAAACTAGATACACCAAGTGACAATTTGAACTTAGCAAACTTTGGATAACTTAAAGCTTTAGTAAATCCATCTCAACTTTGTGGAACAATACTTTATCAAAATTACAACATCTCGAATAAAGTGGTGGCACAACTAAATGTATTTAGTTCTCCCGTAACACACCTGGTTCTTTGTCATGGCTATTGTTGATTGGTTGTCATAATAGATCTCAGTTGCATGGGATTGAATTTGGTGCAAATCTTCAAGTATCCTTTGTATCCAAATTGCTTGACATGTTGCGGCAGAAGTGACAATGTACTCAGCTTCAGAAGATGAGAGAGCAACAGATGCTTGCTTCTTTGACATCCAAGAAATGGGCCTTGAGCCTTCCTGCCATCTACAAAACCAACCTAATCACTATCAGTAAAATTAAATATCTTGAAATTAGGAATGAATTTGTACCATATCCCATAGTTGGTTGTTGCCCGAACATAACGAAGAATCCGTTTTGCCATTCCAAGATAATGCATTGAAGTACAATGCATAAATCTGAAAATCAAGCAAACGATGTATAATTTCTCATCAGCTTTAGTAGTGCCATCATTCACTATCAGCTTTTCATTCACATTCATAGGTGTAGAGGAGGTTTTACAATTTAACATATTATATTTCTCAAGTATATCTAATGCATATTTATCTTGAGAAATGAATATACCATCATCTGTCTGTTGAACTTGAAGACCAAGAAAATAGAGTAATAATCTCAAATCAGTCATATCAAATTCATGCATCATATTTTCTTTGAATTCTTTGATAAGAGCACCACAAGACCCTATGTAGATGATGTCATCCACATAAACACATGCTATGAGAATATCATTACCTTTCTCCTTTGCATATAAGGTTGGCTCATTTTCACTCTGGTGTAAGCCACTTGTTGTCAAATATGAATCGAGTCTTCCATACCAAGCTCAGGGAGCTTGTTTGAGGCCATAAAGAGCCTTTTTAAGCTTGTATACTTTCTCCTCTTTTCCAGCAACAAGAAATCTCTATGGTCGATGAATATAAACATTTTCTTCTAAAAAACCATTTAGTAATGCATATTTTACATTAAATTGAAAAACTTGCTATTTCATTTGAGCTGCTAATGCCAAAATAATTCTGACAGTTTCAAATCTAGCAACAAGAGAAAAAGATTCAAGAAAATCTATACCATTTTGTTGTGCATATCCTTTGACAACAAGCCTTGCCTTGTAATTTTGAACACTTCCGTCAGCATTGTATTTTACCTTGTAAATCTATTTCACACAAATGAGAGACTTCTCCATCGACAAGTCTACAAGTTCCCATGTATTATTTTTTTCCAATGACAATCATTTTCTCCATCATAGCTTCTTTTCATTCAACTTGTTCACTAGCCTTTTCATAGGTCATGGGTCCAGCAACCATAAAGGCAAAAGTACAAGACTCATAATTTTTTTGCAAGGACCGTACCTTTCTTGGTGGAGTGTTTATATCACATGTTGGACTAAGATCATTGATGTCATGAGTTGTCACATCCATAGGTGAAGTCCTCAATGCACTGTTAGATATAGAGAATGAGTGAAAAGCCACACTTTCTTTTTCAAGTTGCATTGAACGTATTTCACTCATTAGACACATTTCACTCTCTAAAATGGATAAATATTGATTTTGTGTCACTTTCCAATCTTAAAAATTTAGCTCACCAAAAATCACATCCTGTTGGATGATTAACTTCTTGGTTATTAGTTTATACAAGCGATAACCCTTTGTCTCGTCACTGTAACCCACAAAAATGCACTTTTCGTTCTTTCAATCCATCTTGCTATGGTCACTAGAATCAATCAAGGCATAAGAAATGCAACAAAAAATTCTTAAATTACTGACATTGGGCTTTCGGTTCCACCAAGCTTCATATGATATCATATTGTGCACTGCCTTTGTTGGAGAGATATTGAGAAGATGAATTGTTATAGCCACTGCTTCAGCCCAAAAATCATTTGGTAGATACTTCTCATTCAAAATGCTTCGAGCCATCTCCACCATTGTTCTGTTTTTTCTTTTCGCAACCCCATTTTGCTCTGGCATTTTTCTCACAGTCAACTGCCTACGAATGCCATTTTTCCTACAAAATGAGTTAAACTCATCATATAGGAATTCTCCTCCTTTGTCAGTGTGAAGAACCTTTATGACATGCCCACTTTCTTTTCCTGCAAAAGCCTTAAATTCTTGAAATTTTTTAAATGCCTCTGACTTTTAAACAGGAAAAAATACTAAACTCATACGAGAAAAGTCATCAATAAATAATAGAAAATACTTACTCTTGTTCAAAGATAAGGTGTTTACCGGTTCACATATGTCGGCATAAACTATTTTAAGTGGCATTTTGTCTCTCCATGCTTTTCCAACTGGGAATGACAAGTGGTGTTGTTTTCCATAAACACACCCTTCACATACATCATCAACACAACCAATGGAAGGCAAACCACTAACCATCTGCTTTTGACTTAATAATTTTAGCCCATTAAAATGCAAGTGACCATACCGTAAATGCCAAAGATGAGATATTTTGTTGAGATCTGCAACTAGAGTATAATCTTTAAGGTGAGAAAGCTCAAGTGAAAATATTCTATTCTCAGCCATGGGGATTGTCACAAGAGGTAAGGTTGACTTGTCCTTTCTGATTTCACCTGTATCTCTAAGAAATAAAACAGAGTAGCCTTTTTGAACTCGTTGGCCCATACTGAGTAAATTATAAGCTAAACCAGGTATATAGAAAATATCATGAATTAGTTTCTCATTACCTGATTTAACTTTAACTACAATAGTACCCTTGCCTTCAATCTACACAGGTTTATTGTTCCCAAGATGAATCTGCAATCTCACTGACTCGTCAATGCTACGAAAAAACTTTTTCTCACCTGTCATGTGATTACTATAGCCACTGTCTAAAAATGGCACATGATTAGGCATATTTTCTTTTAAATTCATGTGAGTAAGGAATAAGTTACCATCCTCTTTTTCTTCCACAATATTGGCTTGTTGCTTTGCCTTGTCCCAAGAATAAGGTTTTGTATGCTCGGTCTTCTTGCAAAAGTTATAATATCTATTCTTGTGGGTATGCTTTTGACTGCCTTTATCACCATTTCCAGACTTTTGACTGCCATTATCAAACCATCCATGTCCATGATAGCTACCTCTACCATGACCTCGACCGGCATGCTTTTGATCAAAAGTGCCTTCACCATTTTTATCTTTATTGTTGATTTTCAACTTGGCCTGAAAAGTCCGTTCAACATTGAAAGTAAGTTTATAGATAGTGAAGGAACTAGGAATGCTTTGGAACCACTGACTTAGTACTTCTTTTGTAAGAGAACCCTTAAAATTAGACCGTATGGATGGCTGCAACATGTTCTACATGTGAAAGCACATTATGGCATTAATAGATTCAAACTAACTAAATTTGAAGATTATTTTTGCTTGGACATTCAGATCTAACACAGTTGTTTCCTGTGAATGTTGGATGCATATATAGTTAGAAAACATGTCTAAGAGAATGCTTATTACTTGATGCTCATTGAATAGTTTGGTGATCGGCAGGGAGTGTTATTGGCATCCATTCTATCAATGAATTGGTGACCAAGTTCAGTGCTGCCGAAGTTTTGTCACGCATGGTAGTTCTATACTTCACTGCCGCATGATGCGGTCCTTGCCGCATTATATCACCCGTTTATGCTGAGCTAGCTAAGAAATATCCTGAAGTGGTTTTTCTCAAGGTTGACATCGATCAACTCGGAGAAGCAGCAACGCATTATAGTATAAGCAGTGTTCCTACTTTCTTCTTGTTAAGAAATGGTAGGGAGCTAGACAAGGTTGTAGGTGCTGATAAGCGAGAGCTTGAAAGAAAGATTGCATTGCATGCTAGTAAGGCATGATTACATGTATCTGAACGTTCTTGAGTTCACTGTATACTTGGCTAATGTTTTGGAGCTGGGAAACTGATGGAGTTTATGATAAGAATTGATGCAAATTATCTTCTTATGACATGTATGCTACTGGTAGTTGTGGTAAAATGTTATGGTGTTAGTGGCACCTAGTTTTTAGGTAGTGGAGTCATGGGTGAGTAGTGTAGTGGCATAACTTAGTGGTAGTAATGAGTTTTGTAAGTGGCAGTTGTTGGCCACATGTGATCATTTGTTTTTTTTATAAATGGCAGTAACAAGTGTAGTTTGTAGTGTGTTAAAAATTCTGTATGTTTTTCACCCAAGTAACAAAGTTCTATTTATATTTTTTTATCCTCATTCTTGTCTCCAACGTACTCATGAAGGGAAGTTCATTCTTCCTTGTTATTCCAACATTTTTGGTATTAGAGCCAGGTTTCAGTCGTGTTGGGCATAGTGTTGTGTTGTGAAGATTATTGTCGAAGCAAGAAGTCTTCAAAAGAGAGGTGATTAATTGAAGGTGATTCATCATGACGAATGGTATGAATACACTCAACCTCTAACAATCCTTAGTGTCTATTTTTAATGGGAGAAATTATGAATTTTGAAATATCAAGATGAAGACATTTTTTATTTCACAAGATCTTTGGGATCTAGTTGAGAATGGCTATGCAGAAATAAAGAGTTCAAAAGCCATGGAGAAATTAACAAACGTAAAGGAGCTTTACAAGAAGGATGAGAAAGCTTTACTTGTTTTACAAAAAGCAGTGAAAGAGGCAATCTTTCCCCGTATTGCTACTGCCACCAAATCAAAGGATGCTTGGATTACATTACAACAGGAATTTAATGATGACAAGAAGGTAACAACGATAAAACTTTAAACTCTCTGTAGAGAATTTGAGACTTTATTCATGAAGGGTGGTGAGTATGTATAACATTTTTTCTCTAGAATTTTTATTACTATAAATCATATAAGGACATATAGAGAAATTATCTTAGACCAAAAAGTTGTAGAAAAAGTTCTAAGAAGTTTGCCACCAAAATTTGATTATGTTGTTACTACCGTTGAAGAGTCTAAGGACTTGTCTGTTTATTCTCTTAATGAATTGATAGGTTCTCCTCTAGCTCATGAGAAAAGAATGAACAGGTCAAGTGAAAAAGCTAATTACATTGCCTTCATCTCTTCTGGTCGTTGTATGCAGGATCAACCCCCAGGAAATAGAATTGAAATTGAGCAGAGTTGGTGATTTATATTATTTAGATTATTTAAATACATCACTTGCACAATCTATCTACCCAACTGCTATGCTGGACTCAGTTTTACATGCTTGCCTTGGTTATATTTCGATTTCTAGACTATAGTACATTTTGTCATTAAGAGTCCTAGGTTCAATCAATCATAACATCCTATACATAATCACTCATTCTTAAGTCGTAAGTTACCATATGTTTTGCCATGTAGTCATAGTGATACATTTTCATACAAAATTTTTGATCTAATACAAATGAGACCAGAACACATCCTGGCAAAAGGTGGATCTCATTATTTTTTAACTTTTAGTATGATTATATAAGGTATATGTGATTAAAAATCTGATACTTTTTATTGGTCTTAAGAAATCTATTCAGACAATGTTCACAAAGAACAACAAAGCTATGGTTATACATTTAGTTTCTAGAAGGGAATACATAAGTCAAAATTTTAGGAACTTATGACCCAAAGGCATGGAACATCAAAATTCATCCTAACATGCTAAACAAACATATATCTAAGAGAACAAGCAACCATTTTCTTGAAACAATTAGATCAATTGTTTTTGGAAAAGTTGGTTCCTAAAGAGTTACAAGCAAAATCTGTTAAAACAACAATATACCTAATATACGTGACTCTTATTTGTGTTATCTAGAAAAACTGTGCATGAAAAGCTATTTGGTAGTCCACTTGATTATTCATCGTTTCATGTGTTCAGACGTGCTTGCTTTGTTTTCCTTACAAAACATGAACATGCTAATCCATCTACTAAAACAACAAAGTGTTGTTTTCTTGGGTACCAAGATTTTTAGAAAGGATAGTGTTGTTATGAACCTGTTCAATAAGAATCTTAGAGCTTTAACGCATGTTGTCTTTATAGCTCCACTAAACATCATGATGATTCAAATTTTAAAGTATACTTTCTTATCCCATATTTTCAAAAAAAATAACACACAGAGATTCAAGTTAAAGATAAACACACTATACAAATGAATGAATGAAAGAAACAAGCAAAAATATTTCTCCTTTTCATGAAGAACATGCTCAAGAGATCATCAATGAAAATGCAACTCTACTGAATCCAAAACTTGAGAACATCTAGTGCAATATAAGGACATAGTTTTGCAAATTTAATCCTTCATGCTTTGCTTATGATAGTTTTACTGCAAAATATTGTGCCTTTTTTGCTCTTGTCCATTCATATGTGGAACCTAGGGATGGCAGTGGGGCGGGCGGGGCGGGGGACAAGGTCTCCACCCCCGCCCCGCCTCAAGATTTTATCCTCCACCCCCGCCTCCATCCCCGGCGGGGATAGATTTTATCCTCCACCCCCGCCTTCATCCCCGTTTCATGTCCTCCATCCCCAGTTCAAACGGGGATGAGGCGGGGCGGGGCAGGGATATTGCGGGGAAAAGTGGTCGGGGCGGGGTTGGGGCAAGGATGAGGCGAGGATCGTGGCGGGGATGGGGCGGGGCGGGGAAAAGTGCACGTTCATCCCCGCCTCCACCCCCGGACGGGGATGGATTTTAACCTTCGTCCCCGCCTCCATCCCTATTTCATACCCTTCATCCCCGGTCCAAACGGGGTGAGGCGAGGCGGGGCTCCGCTTTCCCCTGGTCCACTGCCATCCCTAGTGGAACCACATAAGTATGAAGAAGTCATACACTACCCTGAGTGAAAACACACCATGGTAAAAGAAGATACTTTTGAAAGAGTGGATCTTGGTATCTTGCACCATTGCCACTTGGAAAAACAACCATGGTGGTATATGAGGTAAACATCAACACAAAAGGATCAATTGAAAGGTATCAATAACATGACACAGACTTGTGATAGAAATAACAAGGAATGAGAGGGGCAAAATAGCTCAAACAAAGGAAATTTTAAATGAACTTTATGAAAGCAAGGTTCGAGGAGACCTAAAATACTTTCTTAGGGTAGAAGTTGCATTACTCAAGAACATGGCGCCTAATATCCCCACACAAGTATGTTGTCGATCTTATGACCAAGACAGGATTAACATGTGAGGAAAAGAAATTTCATATACCAACTAAACAAATTTTTAAACTCAGGAAGAATGAAAGGAAAAACGCAGATCTTGTGTGGTATAGACAACTAAGGGGTAGTCTCACACATCTTACCATTTCTTGTTTTTATCTCATATGCAGTACATCTAGTAATGCAATTTATGAGAGCACCCACTTTAGTACATATAGCAGGAGAATGTGGGTCATTTGGTATGTGAAAAAACTATAAGCAATATACTTGTGTTTCTTGAACCTCTCAGCCAGAGCTTCAAGCGTATTCAGATGTCGATTATACAGGATCTCCTGGTGCTCTACTAAAGGATTTTGTGCATTCCATAATGATTTTCTTATCTAAAATGCAACAAGATGCAACATAAGGTTTCTAAATCAAGTGAAGCTGCATACAAGGAAACGTCGCGGACAATATAAAAAATAGTACTAGTTCAAAGATTACTGCTTGATATGGATGTAAAGTTGAAGAATCCAACTCTACCACCATGTCAATGTAGGTGATGTCATATTGCAAAGAATACCATGTTTATGTAAGTTTTTGGATCGTGGTGTGCGCAGAGAGGGTGGAGCATCATAGAGGATGAAAGATTTTTGATAAACGGCCTGCGTCAAGGGGGATAATGCACTTGGATCTTGTGCACAAGTGTTAAGCTCTTATAGCCTTCCTTGGAGTAGTCGTTACCTTCCCAGCATAACAGTCATCGAGTTATGTGCCTACCATATTCTCTAACTTACCAATGAATATGCGATTGTAACCACCCATAACACACTAAATAAGCCCACAAATGTGGCCCATTGAATTTCATGCATGAGACTTTATGAATACAGTAGATTCGGATCCTACATTGGATTTAATTAGTTTTTATACTAAATTCGATTTCGGGATCCAACATCTCCCACTTTGACATATGAGGAGAACAACAATATTGCATCATAACCGGTGCATCATATATCACATATAACATTTCATGATAAAACATGAACCAAATAATCTTGCATAATTTCTTCGGTTATATCAATGATATTTTTCTCACATGTTATGAGTTATTTCCAACATAGTCATATAGTTTTTTCATCATCATATGAACCATAATACTTTTCCATATATAGTATGGGTTTAGCCATGACATCATGAGGCTTTACACACACTAGTTTCTCTTTCATGATATATCCCTATCATGAGGCTATTCACAAACTAAGTTGTTTTTCATCATGTCATAATTTTTATCATAACCCTTATTGTGCAACAATTTATTTTTAGTATTCACCACTCACTGCATACTAAACCATACCGTCCATAATTCTAAAGAAAAAAAAATGAATATATCATAACGTGAGTCTTATATAGTCATAGAGTTCTTACGGCTCTTCCATGACCATATCATAGGATATCATCATGTCCACATGTACACTAGTGGAGTACTATAAAATTTGTCAATTCATAAATTCATGATAAAATATGATTTGCCAAACATAGCAAATACTCTCACTTTTCAAGATTTTCACCATAGCCCATACTCCTACTATCTATGTGTATAATCAACACATGCAACATGCTTAATTTTCATCAAGTTGATTACTACATGATCATCTTGGATCAATATATCCAGATCCAAATTATCATAAATGTGATTGACTAACACTATGTTGTATTTCATGCATAAGCTTCTAAAGCATAAAAAAATACCATTTTATGCATTCACAAACCATAAGGAGCATAACTTATGATGATTATTTATCATCGAATAAACATATTCATATTATAATAGAGCTCCTATTGTTCCAATACATTGTATTTAAGCAATATTCATATTAAGTCATGACATCATGAGGTTTGACATATACTAGCTGAATTTTTCCTTCATGGTATATTACATTCATGATATATTCACAAACTAGGTTGATTTTTCATTATGAAGTAAAGTATAAATCCCTATATCCAAATCTAATTTGGATATGCACTCGATCAATAACTAATGAGAGTTATATTATTATCATTTGGATATGCCAAACATGAAAAGTCAATTCCAAGGCTTTAATCAAATCACAAGCTTGAACATTTAAGTTCAGATCCATTATTGAATCCACTAAAAAAAATCTATATCCAAATCCATTAGATTTGTATAAGACCAAATCCAAATGTGACTTGAGATGTTCTGATCAACACAATCCATAATAAAATTCAAATGGATCTCATGCAAAATAAAATCACCGATCATAAAGGATTTGACCATAATCAAAATTCATATCCATATATTCCAAATTTAAATGGATCCATATCTTACATCCAACATTGTTCTTATTTGGATCTATCTGGGTTAATCCTGGACCCATACATAATATATTATTAAGTCTAAATATCTGGTTTGATATTATCCAACCACAAACTTTGGATCAAATCTAGATCCATATCACATATCAGTGCATTATACTATCTGAATTCAACCTAAACTCTGGATCAAATATGGATCCATACCCTATTAACTGGATATATTTAGATTCATTCAAGTTCAACAAGATCCAATAGCATTGTCGAGATCCAAAACTAATTCAACTTGATCTATACTCAATCAATTTGAACTATCTAAATCTATACAAATTCAACCGAACCCAATATCGCTTTATTGGATCAAACCAGGTCTGCCACCTTACTAGATCTAAACATATGATTCGATACTAATAAGATCCAATACTGGCCCAAACAACAGATCCAATGGATCCTATTATAATTAAACTTGATCCATATATGAACTGAATCTAAACTAGGTCATACTCGATCCATATCCATATAAATTAGGACACAAAAATTGGATCAACACCTAGATCCAAAACGTATCCAACATTCTACTATCTGAATTTATCATAAAACGAAATCAAATTTGAATCTAGACCTAAATGATCAAAGGATCAAAATAGGTGTCAAACAAAGCACACACACATAATAGATTAATTATGTAAATAAATAAATATTGGATCCAATTAAACTTTTCTGGATCTAAACTTACCCTTAATCTAGATCACAACTAGATCCAAACTTACGCTTAATTTGGATCACAACTAGATCCAAACCAGGTCTTGAAAAAAATAAAATAAAACATTGTAAGGTTTTCAGCATAAAACATCCTTTCTTCAATATTTGAAAACTTAAAAGGTTGTTTTGGGCAAAGACAATAAATCAAAACCTATTTACAAAAAATAGAACTTACAGCCCTGTCTTGGTTATTTGCCAGAGGACAGACCCTTTTCTAAAATTTTCCAGATAAAAGAGCCCCTTTTGAAAAATAAAAGGGCATAAAAGTAATTAACAAAAAGTAATAAGGATAATTATGTAATCTTACTAAACTTACAAAAAAGAACATAGGTAAATTTTGAATTCAAGTTTAATAGAGAGAAATTTCAGCAAAATATTAAGGGTAATATGGTAATTGAATATAAAATAACAAAATTACCAAATAGGACATGTAATAATTAAACCATTAAATAGGAATTTTAGAAAAATGAGAAGGGCATTTGAATAATTTTACTTTAAAAGTAAAAACAACCCTTCTCGACCCTTCTTCTTCCCCCTTTTTCTACTTTTTCATCTTTGTATTTTTTCTCCCTCTTCTTTCATTTAATTTTTTTTTTGAGAATTGTTTGCCATACTGTCGTTGCCTTTATTTTGGCAGCGCTCCCAGCGGCCATTCTGCCTTTATTCCGACACCGCCGCTGCCACTATCCCAGTAGTGGCCTCGATGGACATAGGAGACCGTTGATCGGTGGCTAGTGTCATCCACAACACATGACGCCGACACCAAAATCTGCCAGGATCCATTTTTTTTGTTCCTTTTTTTACTACAATGACGCAGTTCAACAACAAGGATCCGATGGAGGAGCGTTCTCCTTAGTCGCCGCCTCTCATGGCAAAACCATCTGATAGGCTACTTCTCACTCCGTCCGGCGGTGAGTAGTGAACCAGAAAGAAAATGAGAAAGAAAAAAAATGCAGGTCCGACCTGCCTCACCCTGACAACACTATCAGTCTTGGCCTGCCTTACTTCAGTGACACCAGCAGACTCGTCGTCAGATTGTCAGATTCTCGACCATCGTCGAGTTCTGCGTCATGGAGGTGGAGTGCAGCATGATAAGCAGGTTTGTCGAGTGACTTCGTATTTCATATTTCCTTTTTTTTCTTCATTTTTTTTCTTACTGTTGTTGCCTGCCATCAGCAAGAATGGCCTTCTGATAAAGGCCCCCCTCCACCTTCACCTGATTTTCTCAGGGTGCATCGTCAGGCTCAACCAACTATTCCCTGTGGTTTTCCATCGTGAAACTTGTTTGAGGGTTTTAATCTCAAAATAGTGACCCTGCACATGCAACTCACCTATACACAGTGCATATTATGTACAGGTGGCTAATTTCTAGCCTTGTGTGTGCCCCACCTATTCGAGGTATTGCGTGCAAGCCAATAACGGTGGCCACTCACAGTAATATCTTTGAAGGTTCGGTCTACCTTTCTTGAATGCACTGGATTCCTGTGACAAATTTTGAATAAAAATAGGATAATACTTACCTGTTTTTTTTTTTGCGGTGATTGAATTTTCATATGCGCAGTCTTTGACGCCCCCATCAGAGACATGGCTCTGATACCACTGTAAGTTTCTAAATCATGGTGTGCGCAGAGAGGGTGGAGCACTGTAGAGGATGAAAGATTTCTGGTAAATGGCCTGTATCAAGGGAGATATCACACTTGGATTATGTATCTTCTTGTGTGCAAGTGTTGGGCTCTTATAGCATCCCTTAGAGTAGCTATTACCTTTCCAGCATAACAGCCATCGAGTTATTTGCCCACCACATTCTGTAACATACCAATGAATATGCACTTGTAACCACCCATAACGCACTAAATAAGCCCACAAATGTGGCCCATTGAATTCCATGCGTGAGACTCTATGGCCACTGTAGATCCAAAACATATATTGGATCCAATTTCTGTATGCAACAGTTTAGTGCATGAACCAAGCACATAAAAATACAAGTGGATTGTCATTATAAAAGACAAGGACACGAGCAAAAAAAAAAACAGAAAGCAAATCAGGATTTCGAGAAGTCCTACCTATCGAGATAATCCTGGAAAAACCAAAGTGAAGGGTCTCAGAGGACCAGAGGGTCAGACTTGCAAAGGGCAATGAACTCTCTCAACTGCTTGATTTTTGCCAATTCCATCATCGAAATGAACCGCAAAGAAGCGCAAAAACTTGTCTGGAAATTTCACGCTAAACTCTTAAAAAGCTCTGATTCTGATCAGGACTTGGAACTCGAGAGACAAGATGATACAATTGTCTCCCTACCAGGCTGGGTCAGCCTAGTTGTCGAGTCAATGACCTGGTTTCCCATAGTGATCCTTGTTTGGGTGAACCAGAGTTGCAAAACTTGTTCTTAGAAAAATATGTAGCTTTTGGATTATTTCACTCTCAGACTGTCCCGACTTCTTTAGAAAATAGATGGAATGCATTCACTCAATTCCTAATTTAGTAGAAAATATATATTAGTTTAAACATTTTTCATATTTAGATGTGTTTTTAGCTCAACAAAAAAATTTGTTTATATTGTATAAAAAACTTAAAGAGATAGAGTCGTATAAAAGAAATGAGAAACCGACTCCAAATGATAGCAACGATAATCATCATGAGCTAGAATGCGATAATTCTGCTAGAGATTGTCCTAACAAAGTTGTAAAGGAAAGAATAAGGAATAATGAGAAATCTGGATATTATCTTAACAAAAATGTAAAGGAAAGAATAAGGAATAATGAGAAATCTGGATATTATCTTAACAAAAATGTAAAGGAAAGAATAAACAATAATGAGGAAGGTTGTTCAAGCAAATCCTTCTAAGGATCAACATATGGTCAAAAGGCCTTGTATAAAATCACCTTATGTGTTGAATGAAAGTTGAGTGAAAAATATTGATAAACTGTGGACGTAGGTTCTGAGTTTGGAACCGAACCACATTAACTTGTGTGTATTCTTTTCTTTTCTTACTTCCCTTTTCTTTAAAACTTGACTAAAAATTAAGAATTATCGTTAAATTGATTCAGTCCAAAACAGGATTTTTAGTGAATAAACAATGATAAACACATACAAGTATGTTTTTTAAAGATGTCTTGCACGATATGGAAGATAAATAATCTGGAAGCTATACATTACTCAGAAAAATCTTGGCAAGAAAATTTATCATGATAAGCTACAAAATGTTATTTTTTAAGAAAAAATATTTGTTGCCCCTCTCGATTTCAAACCTCTTATCAAGACTCAAAAGGCCAGTTGACCCAATCTGACATCGTGGATTTTTTTTCAAATATAAAAACAATTTTCAAAAGTTGATTTTTTATTATTATAAGCCACTGATTCTTAACCTGACCTGCAGGTGTACAATGATGTATGGGTCCCGTACATTCGACTGATTACCACGCGACACTCAGTCAGGACCCCCAAAACGCATTGTAGCTACAATGCGTGTTGCGGGGGGGGGGGACATATAACCTGCCCCTGCCATAAACCCCACCCCACTTTACTGTAGCTGACCTAAAGTAAAGTGGGGTGGCAACAAAGCGTTATCTTTTTTTTAAAAACCTAGTCTGAGCCCTATTTATTTACCTGATTATAACCCTGGTCTGACTGACCACATTTGTTCCAAATCTGACCCATATTGAGAGATTTATTATCTAGATCCGATAATAAGAACTGGGTTTAGTTTGGAACTAGATCAAAACTCAACCCACTAAAAGTGTTTGCTCAGTTGAAGTGAGAAAAAAATGCCCATGTCCATTCGAAAATAGACCATTCTCTATGTAAGTTGAAACAAACTGGCCAGAATCAAGGGCATGAAAATGAGAATTTTTTTCAAAGAAAAGGTATAGTTTGCATATGACCAACATAGGAGGTATGACCCCAACGGGTGCTCCGTATGATTGGTCGGAGTTGTCAGTGCACTTTCCCTTTTGGTGGGACGTTGCAGGTTCAAAACCCAATGGTATGTTTGAATAACTGGTGAGGGTTTGCCTAACCCCAGCTTGCCTTTCAAAAAAAAAACCATAGTAGGTATGATTGAAAATTGTATAGATACAAAAGTTTATTTAGGAAAAAATTCTCCACATCCTAGACATAAATTTTGCCACTATGTCGAGAATAACACATCAGGTTGGAAAAAAATCTTACAGAAAGCATGACTTATCAGAACCTAACATTTCAGTTATTACATTTAACTGACTACTTTATTAACATATGCTTCAAAGACTTGGATCCTAAACTCAATGACTTGATCTTAGTTTAGTGAAAAAAAGTGACTAAAATTCTATGTTTAAGTTGTTGATTAGTCTCTCTTTCTCTCTCCATGCTCAAATTGTTCTACACGGTAAAAGAAACCTTCATCCCAAGGGTGGGGTCCTAGCCTCGTAGTTTTACACCATTGGCATGATGACTGTAGGTATGGCAGGCTGAGCCAGTGTGACCATGTCTTCATGTCAGGTGTATTTTTTTTGAGTTATAAATTAAAAAAAAAATTTGCACACTAGTCATATCCTGGATGAAGCTGATAAATTTGCATATTTATGCTGGGCATGAAACCTTATTAAAGTTAGCACACTTGGATATTAAAGAAGAAGACAAGGTCATGAATAAATGAAAAAATCAATAGTCAAAGAGTGGTAATGACAAGGAACAATTAAGAAAACCTAATTAGAGGATGTTTTCATGAGAAGAGTAGATCTAATGATTAGACCGATTATACTTAACAAAGAATACAGAAAATCGCCCTATGGCATGAAGCAGTGAAAGTCATTGCATTAATGACAAAAATTGATTTTTCATGCCAACTACCTTGTTAAGTACTTGGCCCAGACCCATTGGGGGCTCCGCTTGTTTGGTAGGAGCTGTTAGTGCACGTCACCATGTGTTTGGACGTTGCAAGTTCAAAACCCAATGGTATGTTGTGTAACTAGTGGGGAGTCTGCCAAACCCCAGCTTTCCTTACAAAAAAGAAAAAGTACTCAACCTAGTCATTGGATTTGCTTCTATACACATGTTAAAATGTTGAAATGGTAACAATGTTGTCGTTACAGGTTGAATAACAGCTGCAACACTCTGGACAAATAAACTCAAATCGTCATTTGATTCTGTCATCTAAGATACTGCAAAAAAATATAGAGATTCAACTGAGATTGTGTTACTGTTATGTAACTATGCTGATTTTGTGGAGTGAAGATGCTGATATCATGGGGTTGACATTCTTGAGCTGATATTCTTGCCGATTTGGTGAGCTGATATCGTGGAGCTAATATTCTCGTATATATTTTCAGTTGTATTTTTATCTTCTTCTATTTTATCATCAGAAATTATATATAAGTGTATTTTTTGTTGTACATTGGGTGAAAAAGATCAAATAAAATATTCTGAAAAACTTTCTTCATATGAAGGCTATTGTTCTTCTTCCTTTTATTTTTTTATGTTTATCCTGGTATCAGAGCTCACTTCAACCAAAATATCACATACAACAATATGATTCTCGCTGTTCAAAATTCTGTAACATCTAACAATGAAGGTAACACTTCAAGTCCTTTCTTTATTCATCATTCGAACAACCCCTGAAGCATCACTTGTTACTCAACAGCTCGATGGTGAAAATTATGCTACATGGAGTAGGCTATGTTAATAGCCCTTAGTGCCAAAAATAAACATGGCTTCATAGATGGATCTGTCTGTAAGCCTAATTCTGATTCATACAATTATGCTTTATGGATATGATGCAATCATATGGTCCTTTTATGGCTTTTAAATTCTTTGACTCGTGAGCTTGCAAGTAGTGTGATATATGCTACTACTACAAAAGAAGTTTGGGACAATCTTAAAGATCGTTTTCCCCAAAGCTTGGCACCACGTAGTTATCAAATTCAGTATGTGATTTCTCGCCTTCAGCAAGAAACCGATTCAGTTGTTATCTATTTTACAAAACTCAAAGCTATGTGGGATGAGCTGAATTCATATTGTTCCATGCCTGCTTGTAACTGTGGAGTCATGAGAGAAATAGTATCTCAACAACAAAGAGAAAGAGTTATTCTGTTTCTTATGGGACTGAACGATTCCTACAACAATATAAGAGGTCAAATTCTTCTTATGGACCCTTTACCGTCCATCTTTAAATCCTATTCACTGGTGCTCCAGGAAGAAAAGCAAAGAGAGGCGAGAATAGGACCTACTTCAAGTTCGGATCGAGTGACTCTTGCTGCAAATTATCAGGTCTCTAGTAACTTTTGGTTTCCTAAAGAAAGATCTGTTCGCAACAATTATAAAACTCTATGCTCCTATTGTCACAAGCCGGGTCATGTGAAAGAGAAATGCTATCGTCTCCATGGATTTCAAAATAAAAATAGATGTTTCTCACAAAAGGCATATGCTCCTACAACAAATTCAGTTCAAGATTCATCTATTGATCAATCAGCTAAGGCATCAAACGACAAAAGAGATATAACTCCCATTGTTGGCATTCCTTCATTTACTCTTGAAGAATACAATTAGATAATGGCTCTCATCATACATGCATCTCCTACTGCCAATACCGCAAGTTTGTCCCATAACTCACCTAGTTCTCAATGGGTCTTAGACTCTGGAGCTAGTGAGCACATGGTAAAGTCTGTTTTTTCTTTGTCAAATATTTTGTCCAAAGCAAGTTTACCTGTTCGATTACCAACTGAAAATTTATCGCCTGTTACTCATATTGGATCAGCCAAAGTAGATACAAATCTTATACTTAATCGTGTTCTTTGTATACTTTCCTTCCAATTCAATTTAATTTCTTTTAGCAAAATGACCAAGGACCTAAATTGTTCAATAACTTTTTCCCAACTTCTTGTGTCATTCAGGATATTGCTACAATGACAACGATTGGAGCGGGTGAAGAACACAATGGCTTATACTGTTTGAAAGTTCAACCTGACATTCCCACCAGCCTCGTCACTCATCAGAATCAAGAAATTTGGCACTATCGCTTTGGCCATCTGTCCGATGAAAGAATGAGACTTTTATGTGATTATGATTCAAACATTTCCATGAATAACAAAGATTTATGTGAAATTTGTCCTCGTGCTAAACAAACTCGAGTTCCTTTTCCTTTGAGTGAAATTTCAAGTAAAACCCGTTTTGAACTTGTCCATAGTGATATATGGGGAATTTATTCTCAAACTTCTCTAATAGGAGCACGTTATTTCCTTACTATTGTTGATGATTCTTCCAGGTATGCATGAGTATTTTTAATGAGACATAAGTTTGAAACTCGATTTCTATTACAATTTTTTTTTCTTTTATTGATACTCAATATTAGTAAAAAATCATAAACATTAGAACCGATAATGGATCTGAATATTTTTTCATTGAAATGCAAAATTTTTTTATCAATCATGGGGTAGTTCATCAACATAGTTGTGTTGGTACTTTACAACAAAATAGAGTTGTGAAACGAAAACATAGACACCTCCTTGAAGTTGCTAGAGCCTTACGCTTCTAAGCTAACTTACCGTTAAAATTTTGGGGTGAGTGTGTACTAACTGCTGCATATTTAATAAATCGGACCCCTACACTCAAGTTAAAAGGAAAAACTCCTTTTGAATGTTTAAACAAAAAATAACCATCTTATCTTCATCTTAAGGTTTTTGGTTGCCTATGTTTTGCCACCAACTATAATCAACACAAAACCAAATTTGACTCTCATGCTAGAAAATGCGTATTTTTTGGATATGCTTATGGTCAGAAGGCATATAAAGTATATAATTTGGAAAAACAAGAATTCTTCACGAGTTGTGATGTTATATTTCATGAAAATGTTTCTCCATTTCAAAATTTACATGAGTCTCATTCGGATCCTATCTTGCCTATTGTGTCAAATGAAACTGAGGATGCTCTAAATCCTTTGGAGCCTTGCGAAAATCAAGCCTTGAACTCTGATGACCAACACCATATTCTGAATCAAAACCAAGATTCAGAACCACAAGAAACACAACCTCAAGAATCAATTTTGGATACCCCATCAAACACCATCGATTCCCCTCAACTTACACGAAAATCTAAAAGAATCAGAAAACCGTCAGTGTTGTTAAAAGACTTTTATTGTGGAGCCATACGTTCTTCATTTCAACCAACGTCTACATCAAAGCAAGGTACAAGGTATCCCTTATCAAATTTTGTTTCATTTGAAAAATTCTCTCTATCTCATACATTTTTTCTTGTATCAATCTCTCATGAGTCTGAACCTACTTCATATAATCAAGCCATCCTAAGCTCTCATTGGCGAGAAGCCATGCAATCAGAACTTCAAGCTCTTGAAGCAAATGACACATGGACTATAACTCAATTGCCTAAAGATGCTAAGGTTATTGAAAATAAGTGGGTCTTCAAAATCAAATATAGGTCAGATGGATCTATTGAAAGATATAAATCTCGATTAGTCATTAAGGGCTATGCTCAAGAGGAAGGTATAGACTACCATGAAACCTTCACTACCGTAGCAAAATTGACCATTGTTCGATGTCTTCTATCTATAGCTGCAACAAAGAATTGGGTTCTTGAACAAATGGACGTCCACAATGCATTTCTGCATGAAGATCTTCATGAAGATGTCTACATGACCTTGCGGGAGAGATACCAAAAACAGGGGGAGAACTTGGTATGTAAATTACAAAAATCTCTTTATGGTCTCAAACAGGCTACTAGAAATTGGTTTGAAAATTTTTCAAAGGCGCTTTTCAAGTTTGGATTTCAACAATCTACAACTGACTATTCCTTGTTTACTTGTCAAAAGAACAGCCACTTCATAGCACTTCTAGCATATGTAGATGATTTGATATTGGCAAGTGATAGTGCAACATAAATCAATCATGTCAAAAATTACTTGCATAAGCAATTTCACATGGACTTGAAAAACCTGATTTTTTTTCTTGGCATTAAAGTTGCTCGATCAAGGAATGGAATATACTTATCGCAAAGAAAATATGCTCTGAAAATCCTTGATGAAACATGCCTCACAACTGCAAAACCAGTTCATACTCCAATAGAGCAACACTTTCATCATCAAATCAATGAAGGAGATCCTCTTGTCGACCCATCTACATATCGTCGGCTTATTTGACGTCTAATCTATCTCACTGTAACACGTCCTGATATCTCATTTGCTGTCAATATATTAAGCAGATATATGCAAGCTCCACATGAACATCATTTGAAGGCAGCACTAAGAGTTGTTCGGTATTTAAAGGGCAATCCAGGTCAAGGGATTTTTATGTCCTCTTCATCCTCACTCCAACTAAGGGCATTTTGTGATGCAGACGGGGCTGTGTGTCCAGACACAAGGAAATCGATAACTGGTTATTGTATCTTCTTGGGTTCAAACTTAATTGCATGGAAAACAAAAAAGAAGAACACGATCTCATGCTCTTCAGCTGAGGCGGAATACCGCTCCATGGCAAATACAACATGTGAGCTTGCTTGGCTGCGTTATCACTTGATAAACTTATCAATTCAACATTTACTTTCAGCTGAGCTAAACTGGGATAATCAAGCAACCTTACATATTGCTGCAAATCCTATTTTTCATGAGCAAACAAAAAACATATAGACATCGACTGTCATATGGTTCACAACGGAATTCTTCAAGGAAGAATTAAACTGCATACGTGCATACTAGTTGTCAGTTAGCTGACATATTTACAAAGCCCTTGGAAAAAGATAGATTTCTGCAAATGATTGCCAATCTGGGCATACGAGATCTGTATGCTCCAGATTGAGGAGGAGTGTTAAAATGGCAACAATGTTGCCGTTACAAGTTGAATAACAGCTGCAACACTCTGGATAAACGAACTCAAATCGCCATTTGATTCTGTCATCTAAGATACTGCAGAAAATGTGAAGATTGTATATAAGTGTATTTTTGGTTGTACATTGGGTGAAAAAGATCAAATAAAATATTCTGAAAAAATTTGTTCATATGATGGCTACTGTTCTTCTTCTTTTTATTATTTAATGTTTATCACATGCAGGCAAAAGTGTGATCTCTTTTCTAAACTTTTTTTGACAGGGAAAGCTGGGGTTAGGCAGACCCCTACCAGTTATAGAACCATATACCATTGGGGTCCGAACTTGCAACGTCCCAACACAGGGTGACGTGCAATAACTGCTCCTGCCAGACAAGCGGAGCCTCCGTTGGTGATCTCTTTCTACACTTATCATCAAAAGACATGTTAAGCTATTAGGGTATGGTTGCAACTTGCATCACACGACAAACGACATGCAGGGTGGCAGGCGTGGAGGCACGTTGGGACTAGGGTGGGCATGTGCCCACCCTGACCTGAAAAACCCCAACAGAGAGGTTTAGGCCTGGGTGACCAATGCTCACTCTGGCCCGAAAAGTGTGCCACCCTGACCTGAAAAGCCCAAACAGGGAGGTTTAGGCCTGGGTGAGCAGTGCCCACCCTGGCCCAAAAAGTGTGCACACCTCTTATTCAGAAAATGCCCGAAACTGTGCTGTAGAAAGCAGCACTTGAAAAACAAGTGACTTTCTTTTTTTTTTTATTGAGAGAAAAAATTTATTATTAAAAAAGAAAAAACAACTGATCATTTGTTTCCTCATCTTTATAACAAAATGGTACCTATTAGGACAAAGCAAACCAAATATTTCCTAATAATATTTTTCAATGGAGAGAATGGAAAAGGATTTCCCAACTCCTTTCGCTGGCTTCGGCAATCACAAGCGTCCAAGCCCAGAATGGCTGACTGTAAAAAAAAAAAGGTTTCCCTTTAGAATAGTTTAGAATCATAATTTAGAGAAAAGGTAGAAAAATCTTGACTAAAACTCAAAAATGATAAAGACCAGCAAAGACCATATGTTTAAAAAGAAAATACATCACCGCTTAAAATGTCCCGAATCTTTGAACTTATGCTAGTACTTTACCTGTGCAAACTAAAGCACAACCACCAAATATCATGTCATTTTTTATGTAAATGTTTTAGACTTCTAATCAGACCTTCTTTGTCACCTGGGTTTAGTACGGGTTGGGTTCAGGTCAAACCCGGCTTATTGACACCCTTACTTGTGCCCACCCTAATTTAGATTCCTGGCTCGGTTCGGGGGCAATGCAGTGTTGTGCTACCTTTGATATGCACCGACAACATGCATTGGACAGGACGTGTTGAATCCTGTGTGGTGTGTTTTCAACGTTGCCATGTGGGACGTGGCCTGGTGAGTTCAGAACAAACGGCGCGTGTCCTATCGATGCTGCATTTGTCCTGCAATGCAAACAGAGTTTTATGCTCCAGGACAGCGACCGTAAGGACAGCAGGTGTAGCCAGCACGGCTATGTCTCTGATCTTGGAACCGTTTCTCCAAGTAAAAATAAAAATAAAAAAACAGCCTAAGCTAACTCGTGAAGAACAAACATTTCAAAATTTCTGAACATGAAAACAGAAGCCCTTGATGTCACTCCCAGCCACGTTCACCCCTTATGTGCATAAGAAAATCGGTTATATCAACTAACAGTCACGAGATCATAGGTGGTCAATTTTATCAACTTTAGCCAAAGTGAAAATTTTCTATATATTTCTGGATATTTTTAAACTGTTAGGTTATCATAGGAATCTGAAAGTTTTTCAGAGTTGGTATTACGAGTTGGCACTTTCATTTCCTTTAAATAAATTGCCTGTCATTCTCCAAAGGATTATGGATCAATCTTGTTCTATATTAATCAAAACTTATATAAATCATTCATGATAGACCATCTTGGTTTTATTTGAAGTCAAGCTACTTGCACCAACTGCCAATTCAATTGCTAGTTATAACTAGCAATTGTTGCAAAAGAGATATATCGGGTATTAATTCCCAATTTCAAACCTTAATTAATAATTAACAATCAACACCTTGAAATAACATTTGCAGTTTGGTGGTGCTTTGTATGGACCATCTCAGAGCCTCAAGCATGTTGATGAGCAAGCTGGTCAACAATTAGCATGACTGTCCCTTGGGGAAATTCTGGTCCCCAAAAGTTGCATCTACGTTGCACCTATGCATGTTCAGCTCCACATTGGATCACATAGGACAAACCAACTAGATTAATATTGATAATTTTTTTTTTCCTTTTTTTCAAACATAGAAAAAAAAAATAGAAGATTTCCTTAATAGATGGCTCGACTGCACACTTTTGAAGTCTGATTTATGTGCATGATTTCCTTAAAAAAAAATAAAAGATTTATGTGCATGACAAATTAAATGAAGGAATACACTTCCAAAGAATGGCAAGTCATAGAAACACTTTATGTTTCTTATTACAAATAAGGAGCAATACCTCAAACAGTAGAGGGTACGAGATTATTGGCATCCACGAGTTCCTTTTTTTTAAGAATCTAATCAACCCTTGTGCTGAAGATGAAGCAGACCATGATTACGTGAAGAAGAAGAGGAAGAAAAAGAAGAAGGCTCCCTATGTGTGCTGATCGACCCTTCACTAGTTTCACAAACTTTCTCATCCTTCTTTATTTTCTCTTCAATCTTGTTGACCTCCTCCATGGATAACACAACAGTTTCCTCGCCATGGTGGCCAGGTACTACAGCCTCCTGGATCCTGAAGTGCTCCTCCAAGCTAATTATCTCCGACTTCTCCACCTTCTTCTTCCTCTTTTTAATGAAGCAGCAGAGAGCAAGAGACAGGAATGCAAGGAAGAAGAGCCCTCCCAACGACACAAACACCACTATTATGACAGTGGAATTGTGTGCAGGAGTAGGTGAAGGTGGTGGTGGTGAGAGGAAATGAGATGGTGGTGGGAAGGCATGAGATGGTGGTGGGGGTGGTGGAAAGGCATGAGTTGGTAGTGGTGGGAGGAAATGAGATGGTGGTGGTGGAAAAACATGACTTGGTGGTGGTGGTGCTTTTGATGCGGGTGAGTATGGAGGTGGTTGAGTGTAGCCATGAGGTAGTGGTACCTGTGGAGGTGGAAAAAGAGGAGTTAGTGGTGGAGAGAAAGTGGGGAAATGGTAAGGTTGGAAGAGAGCCATGGTGAAGAAGGAATGAGTATTTCAGTGTGATGAGAGAAGCATCTGCAAGGAGGGGATATTTATACATGGATTCTACTAGAATATTTGTTTGAGGTTTGAATCTTGACTCACATGGCAAGATTTTGATGGGGGTGTCATTGGTTGCATTGTAATGCACTTCTTAGGGTTTTTAACTGTTTGCTTAGGGGCCTGGGCAAGTAATAACAAGTAAAAGAATACAAAATCATAACTTTGTTATCGATAGGCAATTAAATACATTAAGCAGTTGGTATTTGGTCTTACAAACAAAGATTCCAAAAAACTACAAGATGATTCTCACTCGTTTGAATTAAAGCTTCTGCGGACATCAGGGAGCAATCAAAATATTGACTTGTATGATATGCCAAAACACAAGTGTCTTGTGTTTTTCCAATCTGTCCATTCCATGACGGCACATCTTTGTTAATGATGACATCAGTGCTTTTTGGTGGGCCCCACTGTTTGCACTAAGATGAAGCTCTCAAATATGAGTCCATGTACTAAGATTAGGGTTGTCAATGGGTCGGGTTTGGTTCGGATTCAGATGGAACCAGATTTAGACCAGATTAGTAGGTATCGTATCAGGTCTGGATCCGAGTCTAATCCAGTCTATCATAAGAGAAATCATACCTAAACCCGATAAGAACTACATGAACCAGATCCGGACCATACCCAGTAAAATAATATTCTTTTATCATTTTTACATTAAAAAAATGTCGATATTAATCAAAAGTCAGGTCGGGCCCAGGTTTGATATAAAATTTCACAAACTGTACTCAGGTTCATGTATTAATCGGGCCTTTGGATGCAGACCCGGGTATTAATCAGGTCTTCTTATTTGTCACCATACTCGACCCTAATTTGGTCTGGGTCAGGTCCGAGTAAACTCAACCTGTTGACACCCCAAACTAAGATGAAGCAACTTTGTCATGTGAACGTGAGAGTAATTCCTATGACACAATGATTCATGGACTTAAGACATGGGATTCGGGTTCGACTCAAAAGTTTAATTTTTTTTTCAAAAAATGGGACAGGAGGATATATTTTTAAAAATTTTAATAAATAAAAAACTATTTTTTGAATATTTTAGCATTAGAAATAACTTTTTATTAAAATAAAATTAAAAAGTAATAAAAATTGTTCAAAATACTAAAATAAGGACTGTACGTGTCAGTCTCAGAATCCGTGTGTCTGTGTGTCACCCGGGACACAGCCAAAATGGCGTGTCCCTGTGACATAGAGTAATTCCTGTTCATGTTAGATCCGAGTGGCATAAATTGAGTCATTTGGTCGACCACATGATCTATACCTCATACAGGATGAGCCCATAAGACCCAGGTCAAGCTGCATGGTTTTCTGTGGAGCTGGGAGAATGTCAACAATACACACACTATAAGAGGTTGAGATGTGCCCACAAGAGCCCTGTTTCCCTAGCTAGTGAGTTTATTTAAGATGTATTTTGGATCCCTGATGCACTAAGAAAGTAGCAAGGGATTTTAACTGTTTGGAAGTGCGCCACGTGGTAGGGTGTTAATATCTTCCAAATACAGCCATCTGATATAGAGAACAATGTGTTCCTTAGGTCCCCTTTTTTGTTAGGTCTCGCTAGGCCCCTTCAAAAATTATAGTTTTAAGTATTTTTTCTCACGTTTCTATAGGTTTTCTTTAGTGGAAACCAACTTTTGGATCTCCGGAATATGACATGTATATAGGTTTTTTTAGTGATCCAAAATCAATGGCTATGAAGGTACCCGTTTTTTTTAGCCCAAAAAAAATATGGTTTTTCATCGAAAAACATGATCCAAGAGTCGATTCCCACTAAATCGAGCATGCTAAACACATCTAACGGTATGTGAACTGAACATATTTGGCCGCATTTCTCATTTTGCCCCATAGATTTTAAGTGTTTTATGATAGATCTGAACCGTTAAATGTGCTTAGCATGCTCGATTTAGTGGGAAGAGACTCTTGGTATATATATATATATATATATAAGAGAGAGAACTGAATATATTAGGCCTCATTTCTCGTTCTGCATGCTTTGTTCAGGTTTTAAGTGTTTTATGATAGATATGAACCGTTAGATGTGTTTAGCATGCTCAATTTAGTGGGAATCGACTTTTGGAGTATATATATATATATATATATATATATATATATATATATATATATATATATATATATATATGTGTGTGTGTGTGTGTGTGTGTGAGAATTGAACATATTAGGTCACATTTCTCATTCTGCCCTATAGGTTTTAAGTGTTTTATGATAGATATGGATCGTTAGATGTATTTAGCATGCTCGATTTAGTGGGAATCGACTCTTAGATCATGTTTTTTTGATAAAAAAAAAATATGTTTTTCTTAGCAAAAAAAACTAGTACCTTCAATACCATTCATTTTGGATCACCAAAAAAACTTGCATATAGGTCAGATTTTGGTGATCCAAAAGTCGGTTCTTACTGATCATGCATAATTTATGTATTTTATTCATACTATTCTATGCATAATTCATCAAAAAATTGCATTAAAAACTTATTCTTATCAATATTTTTGAGAAACTGCTTTGAAACACAAAATAAAGATAAAATCACATTTTTAACATTTCCTTACATTTTTCAGTATTTTGTTTAGTTTAGAACTTTTTAATTGGTAGTTTAATTAGTTTAGGAATTGTTATTTAATATTCTAGTTGGTTTAGAAGTTATTTTTATGAAACACGTTTTTAGATAAGAGAAGTTTTTAAAATTTTTGAAATTTAGTTGGACTTTTTAAAAATTTTAGTTTTGACCTAATGTTTTCAATATAAAAAGTAATTTTTCAACCATAGGTAGGGATGGCAGTGGACCGGGGCGGGGGACAAGGTCTCCACCCCTGCCCCATTTCAAAATCCGAACCTCCATCCCCGCACGAGAATGGATTTTAACCTCCACCCCGCCTCCATCCCTGTTTCATGTCCTCCATCCCCGGTTCAAACGGGGGTGAGGCGGGACGGGGCCCAGTTTCCCCTTAATTTATAGTCATCCCTTAAAGGATTGGGGACGGGGTGGGCGGGGCTAGGCGAGGATTGGGAGGGGGACGGGGAAAAGCGTAAGTCCATCCCCGCCTCCATCCCCGCACGGGGATAGATTTTAACCTTTTCATTCCCACCTCCATCCCCGTTTCATGCCCTTCATCCCCGGTCCAAACGAGGCGAGGCAGGGCGGGGCCCCGTTGTCCTCCGATCCACTACCATCCCTAGCCATAGGGTGTGTCTCCCTCTTGAGAAAAACGTATACCTCTTCCTTCCTCCATCTCTTCTCTTCCTCTTCCTCGTTCTCAACCGGTTTTTCTTATTCTCTTCCTCTTTCTCCCTAGTTCTCGTCTTGCTTTTAATCTCTTTTGGCATCGATTCTTCTTGTTCCCATCATCGAAGGCACGTGCAACTTTGAGAAAAGATTGTTTCTTCTTCTCAACCCCTCCATCGAAGGCGAATCATGATGGTTGCTTCTTCTCCCCTGTCTCTTTATAGTTTATTATTTAGATTAGTTTTTTTTATTATTTATTTCGTAGAATACATGAATAGTATTTCATCATTGCATATAGAATAGTTTAATCGTTGTATATAGTTTAGATGAATTTTGTTTATATATAGTGCAAAAGAAAAATAATATAATAATAAAATAGATTAATTTAGTTTTAGCTGATTTTCTCGATTTTTGTGCCCAATCATATTATTTTAAGTGGATCGATACATGTAGTTAAATGTTTTCTCTTATTCATGTTATATTTCATTTAGTTTAGGTTTGAAATTAATTTAGAATATGTTCTTTATTTTCAGTATTCATTAGATTAATTATTTAGATTAAAATAAAATAGTTGATTAGGGTTTTTGCAATCTTTTTAGATCTTTTTAATTTGTATCAATTAGATCTTATTCCTTTTTTGTCTATTTTTAGTATTAGGTTAGTTTATTCAGTATTTAATTTATTTTATTGATTATTTTAATTGTATGGATTAGTTTTTATTCAATTAATAGTAGAATAGATTAATCGGTAAAATAAATTGTTAATTTTTTAAATTTTTTTATTTCAGTTGAGTAGCTTAGTTTTATTTTTCTATAAATTATTGGTAGTTAATGTTAATTTAATCCCAAAATTGTTAATTTCAATGCTTAGTTAGATATTTAATAGTTATTTATTAATTATTATTTTAATTAAATCATTAATTGTTATTTTTTTAACATTTTTTTAATGCTACTTGTCATCCTGAAAAGTACCCATTGACAAACGCTTCAATGTTTTTTTTTTTTTTTGAGAAACCGATTCACCCATTGAACCGATTTTAACAACATTGAATGGAACTACAGTGACACCCAATTGTGAAATAGTAAGTACGGGCCGTGAAATGGAATTGTACCACCAAAATAATCTTGATATACAGTGGGGAACTATGGTGACAAGACAACCAATTGTGTAATAATCAGTAATGTACGGGCAACCACGTGGCCCCCACACAAGATTGCGTCCTGGATACGCGTCTATATAGCTCGCGCAAAATAAGGTAACATGTCAGGAAGCAACATGAGGTTGAAATAAAATAATAATAAAAAAAAAACAACACTGTTTGGAAGCCAGTGAAGGGCTTAATTTACTCTTAAGAATTCACGGTAGCCTTAATTTTTCTCGTGGCCAATAGAACACCTTTTGTTTAATAGAAGTCATTGCTACTAATTAATGCATACACATACCAAGCTCCTCATAAATCCCGTTTGTCTATCCGCACAACCTTATCCCCTTGTAATATTATTTCAGAGACATAGTGACAAATATCGTGAGATTTATGAAAATCTCGCGATAATATCGTGAAAATTTGCCTAAAAGTTTAAAACGGCAATTTCTAGCAAGATTTATGAAAAAACATAAATGTCATGATTTAAACACGATATTTATGTTTTAAACAGCTATTTATCATGAAAAACCCTGTATTTTTATTTTTAAGTAATTTTTATTAATATTTTCTTATAAACAATATTTTTTAATTTAATTTTTTATTACCAAGATTTTGCCGTTTTTAACGTTTGTCACTATGTTTCAGATTCCCCCACAAGTGTGGGCCTTCCCTTCCCTTCTTAACCACCATCCAAGGCAGAATTTAAAAGTACTTTTATTTTCACAAACACATGGGGGAAAACAACATGGTCCATTAAAAGAGTAGCCCCTTTATTTCTTCCTTTTTATTACGAATCGGATTCATCCAACCAAAAGAGGAGATGCATGTAATTGTTCCGAATGCAATAACTTTAAAAAACATTAATATTCCTCTTAGCAAAAAAATTACAAATAGCAACGAGCTGTTCTTGTGCGGCCATTGATATATAAATTTCTGATACCATGAAACCGATACTCATGATACAAATTTAGCGGAGAGAAGGGGTAAAAAGAGGGAAGACCACCCAAAAAAATAGACGATAACCAAATGCACGTTCATAGACTACTAAGACCAGAGGTATTTACAGTTACGAACAGCAGTGGCTCAACTTCTTCACCTGCTGCTTCCCATTCTCCATCTCATTTTTCGGAGGAATAACGTGCCACACCGGTTTGGCACCGTCGCTTCCTAGCGAGCTTTCTTCGCGTGCAGGTGCAGCGAGTTGGTGCTGAGCCCGGCACAACCGTTTTCCTTACAAGCTTCTGACTGCTTAAGATATGGTGCTGCACTTGATGCCCTGCACAAAATGAAGCATGAACTAAGGCTCCCATTGTTGAAGGAAGAGAGGAGGAAAAGAGAAGATAATCCCACATGCCATTACAGCAACAAAATGGTTTCAAGAATTCACAAGTTTAATGTAAAATTCAAAAAAAAAATAGAACCCTATTTTCATAGGAATTTCGAGATGCAGAACCGATATTTTCATAGGCTAACTGGTATTTCTCACATCTTTATCGAAAAAAAAAGAACAGAGAATAGCCATGAATTAATACAAATTAACCATTTTTTTTTTATCATCTCAATATCACCTACTATAACATGAAACAATGTACAGATAACAACTTGCCAATTACCTCTCCTTGCGTTTCTCCAAGAACCGAGCCAGCGAGGCCTTCCGTGCTTGAGGTATGGCTCCTGATACAAAAGAGGCATTGTTAACATCATAACAGACTTTAGCAAATGACTCGGTCCACAGGTCGCCGGAGTTACATGCCAACACAAACAGGCCAATGTTTGTTCCAGTCACTGAAATTAGTGATTAATGTTCATAGGATCTTTAGACATGGGTTCAAACAATGGTAATTCTAAACAAAAAAGACTCACATTCTCCTTGCCTGTTACTGCTTTTAAATCGGGGAGAACTGAAAACAAAAATCACGAGAGGGAAAAACAATAACCTGCTGGAACCAGACTTGAAGCAGTTGCCCAAGTTATATTTGAAGGCTCTTGTTGGGTGTTGTGAGCTAAAGGGATCATGGTTTTACTTGTAGATCCACTAGCAGATTGAGCACCCGATGGCTGCAACTGTGAAGTTCCGGAAACAGGGCTAGGAAGCCCGGAACAAGTTGATGCCACTGTGTTTCCACGAAACCCATCGTGAACAGCTTCAGCCACACACGGCACTTGGACCTTAGGATTCTGAGGATTCCCAGGTGTAGAAGAACCATTTCCAGCCAAGAACATGATCGCCTGAGCCTGCAGTTAATTGGGTAGTTACCGATTATAAATCAGCCTAAGCAAACCATAAATTTTACTCATATTTATCATAGAATGCCACTTGTTACGGCGAGAAGCTAAAGTAAACAAGAAATTAGAATTTACAACAATCATGGAAAAGGGCTAAAAATTAGCAAAACATCAAGCAAACAGATCGCTGCATCAGCTCAACTCAACCTGATAGAAAGGTTTTAGTCCAACTCTGCCAAAATTGGAACACTTCTTTTACTATAATCTTTCTATGAAGAACTACATAATGCAATACTGATAGCTGATCTTTTTAGAAAATCTAAGGATCAAGGTTGAAAAAGCAACATAACCTCACCAAATTGCACTGAACTGAGACAACAGATGACACGACAACAATGCAAATCCAGCCTATGCTAATCCATTATTCCGTATGTCAACAAAATCGGAGGTTCTAAGATGAATTGGAGGAAATTACCTTCTCCAAAGGAACATCGTCAAATACATTGACTGAGCCTGCATAAAATATTGTCAATTGTGCAGTTGCTGGAGTAGGCTTTGCTGAGACACCATGGACACTCCTGAGGAAAGGAAATTGTAATTAGCATGGGCTCTTGATGTGTATACATGATAAAAAGGAATCACACATGGACTTCCACCATTACCTAGAAGTAAAAGGTGCACCAACAGAACCAACGACCGGCAAGACAGAGTGATGAGTAGTGACAGGTATCCCGCCAAAGGGCTTTACCGATGCAAGACTGTTGGAAGATGTGTTTTCAGATACACCACGGAGATTACAATAAGGACTGGTCATTGAAGCTGAAACGGAGTGGTTTGGCCTTAATTCCGGTGAATGCTGATAAGAGGCTCCCTGACCAATAGCTTGGACAGGATAAGTAGCACAAGGCAGCCCAAAATGGCTCCCCTCCAGTGTGAAGCTTTTCTGAAATTAAAAAGATTTACAATAAAAAGCCTAAGTTAGATCGCACATAAAGCTTAGAAAATATGATCCAACTAAGGAATAGGATTCTATTTGAGACTGGTTAGTCCCCAAACCTACCTGAATGGCCAGGGACCCAGGAGAAGCATGCTTGCTCCAACCTACAACCCAGGGCCCAAAGTTGAGACAAGGAGGATTGCCAAGTCCAACTCTGTTTATCAGGCCGCCAAAACAGATTCTATGCAAAAAATTCTTGTATTTATTACATGACGGACCTTAGTTGCAGTTGAAGCTCTATGATGAGCATCAAATGCATCTGCAGTTGAAATGGGTTGGAACCTGGATGAAGCAAGTAGATCATATACATATTTCTTAGGCCTGTCCTCCTGAACACCACCCTTAATTGACATGAACTGTTGTAACGGTGGTCTGTTCAAGAAAGGCCACTGAAGTCCAGAGCTCCCCATGAATGCTGCAAGAGAAAAATAAAAAACGGAAGGCATAAATCAAATTCAACTGCAACTAAATCAACATTATTTTCAGTCGATCATTCCCTTACCCGCCTATTAAGTCTTTTTCCGATAAAAACCCGCCAATTCAAATTTGCATGCGTTTTAAACAATGGCATAGGAATAAGTTGTATACAGGTGAAACATTCCCTATAATCCTGGATGTAGCTAACAAGTTAAGCCCAAGTAATACAAGATCCAGAGCTCTCTGGATGCACAGTTCGTGACAATGGATTTTAACCTTGCTGATCACAAAATTGCAATTGATCATCATGAAAGATAAAGGCAAGAAGAAGCAGACCACGATCTGGTTCTAAATTAGTCAAGAGCAAATAAAAGTACAAACCCATAATCGAAAACAGCAGAACACAGAAGTCCTTCAAAAGGGTAAGAAAAAGAAAATCTAGCTTCACATGTTAGCAAAACAAACCATATAACCCTTCAAGAGTGTTCGTGGTCGATAAAACAGATATATATCTTCCACCTCAAAGAAGAAAAAATCCAGGAAACTAAGAAAACACAAATTATGCAACTCCGATGTTGACAAACCAATCAACGAAAACCTAGGAGAAAACTATTTAAATCCATGAAAAAGATCCAAAACCATCCAGAAACTCGCAGAGAAGTATAAAAAAGAGCAGTAGAGAGAGAAAGAAAAAACACCTACAAATCCGTTACTGAGAACACTATAAGATTCATTCCAACAAGGACCAATTGATGAGTGAAATCCAAAACTAACTTCAAAATATAAAAAATTGCGTACAGATGATGAAAATTTCAGAATACCCACAAGACCAACCCCATAAAACTTCATACGGTCGCATGTATTTACAAGCAAAATCCAAAACCCAGCAATCAGATACACCGAAACAAGCAAAAACAGTGACAATCACCAAACCCACAAAACGTATCCAAGGAAAACTCCGCACACACGGGATCATGTAATTGCTGAACAGAATCCGAAACCCAACTCCAATAAAACTCGAAAATAACCAAAAATAACAAAAAAGAATACCGAACGCCCACAAAGCCTACTAATAGAAACCCCAGCAAACATATACAAAACCCAAATCCCACAAAACCTATTAATAGAAACTTCAGGTCCTCGGCAAAGATATACAAAACCCAAATCCCGTGCTCCCAGCTTCCAAAACTCTCGAAAAAACAAACAACCGCCCAGAAAGAGAGGGAGTGAAGAAGAAGCAGAAAATATCGAAAAGAAAATTAGCACCCACTAGAGGGAGAAGAAGAAGAAGAAATCGAAAAGTAAATGAGCGCCCACCAGGGAGATTGAGAGAGAGAAGAAGAAGAAGAAATCGACAAGAAAGTTAGCACCCACCAGAGAGAGAGAAGCAGAAAATATCGAAAAGAAAATTAGCACCCACCAGAGCGAGAGAGAGGGAGAAGAAAAGAAATCGAAAAGTAAATTAGCACGAGAGAGAAAGGAAGAAGAAGAAGAAGAAGAAGAAGGAAGAAATCGACAACAAAATTAGCGGCCACCAGAGAGAGAGAGAGAGAGGAAACCGAAAAGAAAATTAACACCCACCAGAGAGAGAGAGTACTCACGGGAGTCCTTGGAGCGACCTTGGACCGAGTCGTTCACCATGAATTTGCAGAGATCCCTCTCCTCCTCCTCCTCCTCCTCCTCCTCCTCCTCCTCCTCCTTCACCACCACCACCGCCGCCGCCGACTCCCTTCTCGCCTCCTTCACCCCAAGGAAATCCCTGTCCATACCCCTTTACCACCCTCCTCCTCCTCTCCCCCTCCCAAAATAAAAAATAAAAATAAAAACTATAAAAAAATAAAACCCCACCAAAAAGAAAAACAACAACAACAAAAAAAAACAGGCCTCGTTACCGTCCTCGCCAAAAGCAACGTTGTCGTCGGCCACCAGCCCACTCTTCTCCTCCCTTTAACTGAATGCCCCGACGAACCAGGGCCGTCCGATCGGGATCTCTGCGACGAGCATTGGAGCCACCGACCGAATCGGTCACCTTCCCGTCAACGCCATGTCACTAACTTTCTCCCACATTCCCCCAAAAACAGTCTTGTTTCCAACACATTCAACCCTACCTCGCGGGGCCCGCCACGTCACCCTCGTGGGCTCCACTCGTGTCGGCGAACAGTTAAGGGTCAATTCTCGCACGTGGCCTATCGCCAGAACTCCAAAAGCTGCCATTTCTATCAGGTGTACCTTTTCTTTTTCTTTAACTTATTTGACCACAATGCCCTGACCTCAAGTGTAGAATAAAGGGCGATAAAATAATTTCGACGCACGACGAGGGCAAGGTTTTCGGCCATGTGATAAAGATCCGTGGACACGAGGACGCTTAACGCGAGTTGGACTCGCAAGTTCGAAGATTTTTCAAAAAATAAAATAGGACACGATAACACTAGTTTTTTAAATTATTTTTTTAATTTAATAATAATGCATTTTTATTGAAAATTTTATTATTTTAAAGAGATAAAATAAAATATATTAAAATGTTAAAATATTATGGATACGTGCCGACATGACCACGCTTTTAAATAACGTACTCGTTTACAATTGGTTAATAGGTCATATCTTATTGATTCCAACTTTTTTTTGTCGATATGCTAACTCAAACTTAGCTCGAGCTCAGTTCGTCCTACACAAAACTGGCCAAGCTTGAAAATCTCATGTTCCGTTACAAGCCAGATCATGCCAACTCTGAATTTAAATTTGAAATGAGTGCATGGATTCGAATCTGGGTGAGAAGTAGTAAATTTTTTTTTTTTATATAAATAAACTTTTTAGAAGCCAAGAAGACCCCCGAGTGGCGCCCTACGACCACTCTGCCTTACATCCATGGAAGACTGATCATGAGGTGCACCATCGTCCTCATCAAAAGCCACGAGGTTAAATTCGTAATTTCGTTAAAAACTGCCTTCCCAAGTGAAACCGCTGTCCGAGAAACCGAATAAAGGTGATGGTGGTTGACAACTGGCAATGGGTGCACCAAGAAACGTGCATGTGAACAATCAACGTGGGAATCGGCCAATCGGGGCATCAGAACGACATGCCAGCACGTGTCTACACCTGAACGGCGATCCAGAGGTGGACATAATTACGGCATCTTACCACCGTCCATCTGATCACGTGGATTTTACCTCTCCCATTATCATTGCTGGCACGTGATTTTCGGATATTTCAAATCACCATTATTTTGATGACCAAACTACCCTTACCACGTGCAGAAGCCCAACTGCGAACCGGCTCGGGTAGACTAAACCAAGACAAAACGTGCTATTTTAGTTTTTTTAAAGTCCTGCTTTTTACAGCGAAAGGTCATTTTTTATGCAGCGAGGCTGCATGTTTAGCATGCAGCTCTGTTGCTGATAGACCATTGTTTTTTTTTTTGAAAGTTAGTGTTAGGCATACAACTAGATTCGAACTTGCAACGTCGCAACACAAGGTGATGTGCACTAACTACTCGGCCCCCATTGGTTCCATTAATTTCAACTTTGCTCAATATGAACACCACACTCATCTCCAAAAATGCCAAGATGGGTGACCGTAAAGCAGATGATGCTGCATATACTTTTACAATCTTAACATTTTGTTCTTTTTTTGGGAGTTCATTTGTTAGCATATTTTACAACTTGGAAAAGAACAGTGATTTGGGTGTGATATGACCGACCCATGTTTTGGTCCACAGTTAGTCAATATTTCTTTTTTTTTTGAAAGGCAAGCTCCCACCAGTTATTATTCAGAGTACCATTGGGTTTTGAACCTGCAACATCCCACCACATGGAGACATGCACCGACAGCTCCTGCTAACCACGCGCAGCCCCGTTGGCAACATAGTTATAGTCTAGCTTGGGCTGAGCTCTGGACGGGCCCTTTAAGCCCAAATCAATTAATGTGTCGGGCATGCAAGGCTTTGTGTAAACTACGCAGGAGCGCGGCCAGACTTGATTCACACCTGGGCTGCAAAATCCAGCCTGAGCCCGAACCAATATGGGCCGGGTATCGACTTGGGCACCTTGCCCCATGGCCACCCTTAATGGTAATGGGTGGGATTTGGCCTCAAAGAGGCCCTTAACTAATCTACCTTACCTCTATTATGGAAGAATACTAAGGTAAGATTTGCAGCTCTACTATAATGAGAAGCTAGGGTTGGACATGCAAGACCAACAAGTACAGACATTGTGCTATCTGGTCAGTGCATAAGTCCCCTTATGCAATAAAAAAAGGCTAACTAAAAGTTTGAAACAATATCAGTATATAAATATTGTGTATATGCATCTTGTATAATCGATTATACTTACTCTCTAGTATAAAATACATGTTCTCATTGAGGACCACGCCATTCTTTATTCCTTATTTTTAAGGGAGCGTGACTTACGTCAGTCGCATCCTGGATGAATGCGTCCTAGACAAACGCGGCCTGACTTTGTGTTACACGTCAAAGTTCAAACCATGGTTACTAGAAAATGAAATGGATACTAAAAGCGATGCATGAAACATAAGCAGGGTTGTGAACCGATTATGCAAGCACATAAAAAATGAAAATGAAACATGTAAAAAGCAATATGAAGCACCACCAGTAGCAAAGAAGAAAAGATGTAAAAACAAATATGAATAGATATAAATCCAATGTGCAAGATTGTTATAAAAATATTATATTTTTTAATATGAAAAACGTAAGAATTGAGGAGAAAGCCAATGTTGTCAATATCAGGATCAAACCCGTATAGATTTTTTCAAAAAAAAAAAAAACCTTAATCGAGCCGTATCGAATTGGACCCCTATCTATTGGAATCACTCTATTTTGGAAACTTATTTTTTAATTAAAAATTCATAAAAAAACTGTAAATTTAAGAAAGAAAATCTTTTAAAGTAAGAAAAATTAGAGTGATAGGTTTTTAATTAAAAGTCATAAAATAGAAGAAACTTAAATCTTTAAAAACAAGAAAAAATGAGATAGACAGACCGCCTTTGGTCTCTGGCCTATGCTCGCCACCTTGCTGCTGGTGAGACAAAGCCTCGTCGGCCGCCGGCAACAGCCAGCAAGAGAGAGAGAGAGAGCTAGAGTCACTGGATGAATGTAGGCTTACATTGATAGAGATGCTTCAGCTTGAATCGTCTGATTTTTGAAGGGGATAATTCAGGCCCCTGTAACGTATTAAAATTTTGGTGATACAATAGGAATCGATCGATTCATGCGGATTTGCAAAATGATACTGATAACATTGGGGAAAGCAAGCGGGAAGCGATGAGAAGCCAGAGAGAAACGTTAAGGAAATGAACAAGAATCGATCGAGGAAAGTAAGAGAAAGCATGTTTGCATTAATAGACGTAGTGGAAAATAATAACTCATCTCCACTCCCAACACTATCCTCATCTCAAAAAATGAGGCTCCAAAACACGTGGTATTAATTACACCCTCATTAAATACCATCTTCATTCTCATCTCCAGCTCTCAAACAAAGAAATCAAGTTTTTCACGACCCGTCTAGGTTCAAATCCCAAGAAGTCACCCCTTTCACAAGCCCAAGCGCGGTAAACTTCCTTGGGGCACCGGGTAAGGAGAGGGTGTTGTGTGTTCTCACCGGAACAAGTACGGAGGAATATTTTGGAACCCGCAATAATTCATATGCCAATGTTGCCCACTATGACTTTATAATAAAATAACATATAAAAAAGGTAGATATGCTTTTGATGGAAATGTCTTCCCGTAAGATAAATATGCATTAGACGAAAATGTCATCCCGCTCCACGTAAATAGATTTGCACGTTTCGCATTTGTTTTTAGCCTTTGTTACAACACATGACCGCCTTCTCGTTCCTGCCTTGTGTTAGATAGAAAACTTTTTCGGGTTCATTCCTACCTCATGGAGATAACTATAAATCGAACGACTGGTTCGATCATTGGTGGGTGTCATAGGGGGATTTGTCAGTCATCTCTTTTTACAGCCTTCTCTTCTTCGTTTTTGTTAGGCAGTATGGAAAAAAACAATGGTTCGATCATTGGTGGGCGTCATAGGGGGATTTGTCAGCCATATCTTTTTACAGTCTTCTCTTCTTCTTTGTTTTTGTTAGGCAGTATGGAAAAAAGCAATGGCACACAAACATTCCAACAAGTGCCATTAAGGTCACATCGTGAATATCTTTCCATGTCATCATGAAGAACGTATGTCATCGTGAGTGTCATTAAGGCGTTGTTTTGTTATTGCAGGTAGATTTTATCATTTCAACGATTGGAAACTTGAAAACATTTATAAGACGTTGAGACCTGTTGACAAGAATGCTTGGTTACAGATATGAGCAAGAGCTTCTACCCCATCCGGTATTGTCCATTCACTCAGTATATTTAATGTAATACAAATTATGAATCAAAACAATATCTTAAATCGATATTGTTTATAAATCGATATACAGAATCATGATAGAAATTGATATTATGAATCAAAACAATATCTTAAATCGATATTAAGAATATTATGCTGAATTGATGTATCGATGATTAATATATTATGCGATATGTATATCAATGTGTAAGATATTAGGTATTTTCTAGTATCAATTTGTAAGATGTTATACCATGTATTGTCCTATCACAATCTACACAATGACGTCTATGTCGACCACAACTGGATGAAAATCGTAATTTGCATGAGTACAAATCACGATACAAGTGCACAGACAAATCGTTGTCTCATCTAGCCTTCAAATTTACACATCGCTATACACATTGTTTAGGGTTTAGGTATAATGTTTAGGATTTAGGTTTAGCGTTTAGTGTTAGGGTTTAGTAAGATATGACACAATTTGTAATATATTTTGCTATATGTACATCGATTTGTAAGATTTTGTGTTTTGTAGTGTCTATTTGTAAGCTATTAGGCTGAACTTCTGTATCGATTTGTAATATTTTATGTGATATGTATATCGATGTGTAAAATATTATGTGTTGTCTATTATCGATTATGTTCACAAAGAAAGAGTTTGGGGATGAATCCATTTTCCTGAATCATGAGCCACAAAAATAGAATTGTTAATATTTTTTTGCATCACCATTCATGAAAATGGCTTCATCCAAAAAGCACGTGAATTCTGTTTAATAATGTATCATTCACATATACAAATCGTTATAATAGATATCATTCACAAGTATAAATTGTTGTCTCATCTAGCTTACAAAGCTACAATTTTGAAAGTCTTGTGAATAGCATCATACAAATTGATATGGAAAGTCCTGTTGATAGCTTATAAATCGATATACAAAATCAGCATATAACTCAATATTTAGAATCATAACAATAACATATAAATCGATATTAAGAATCAAAATAATAACTTAAATTGATATCAAGAATCAACACAGAAATCGATATTAAGATTCAGAATAATATCTTAAATCGATTTGGAAACCTAGTATAGATATATATAAAACCTACCCGACCCAACTCGTTGTCCAGTTGTAAAACCCTAGTCTATTTAACATTTCTTTCTCTTTTCTGCGGCAGTGTAGCTTCTTCTTCTTCATCTTTTTTCTCTTTCGCCTTCGTCTTCTTCTTCTTCTCCGACTTTGGCATTTTCGTCAAACACATATCTATTTTTTAGAGACTCCCATTTTTATAGAAGAGATCACCAAAACATCTATAGCGTTCATTGTGGAGTTTATTTCTTGCTGCAAAGTAATTCTATGTGTAGCTGCGGATACATCCTCTCCAAGAAAATGAGTTCATTAGTAATGGCAGCTCACTGCACCATTTTCCTCTGACTGAGGCTGATAGAGACTCCAGTAATGGTGCACTCTTAAGAATATGCTTCATAAACTTTAGCTCAGACATTGAACCCTTGAAGGAGCCGATGGGCTACATCATAAGTCGCTTTTACGTATTTATCTTTGATATACTTTATAACAAATACGTAAAAGAGATTTATGATGTAGCCCATCGGCTCTTCGAGGGGACAGTGCCTGAGCCAAAGTTTGTGAAGCATATTCTCAAGGTGCACCATTGCTCGAGTCTCTATCAGCCTCAGCCCGAGGGAAATGGTGCAGTGGCATGCCATTGCTAATGAGCTCATTTTCTTGGAGAGGATGTATCTGCAACTGCAAATAGAATCGCTTTGTAGTAGGAAATGAACTCAACGATGAACGATACAGATGTTTTGGTGATCGCTTCTGTAAAAATGGGAGTCTCATAAAGATAGATATGCGTTTGACAAAAATGTTCTCCCATAAATAGCTTTCCATATTCCCGCACCTGGATTGCATTAGAAGCCCATCACTAATTTCGACGTGGGTTTCATACTTGTGATGATATATGTTTTCTTTCTTGATGATGGTCATGTATTGTATCTAAGTCAAACCATTGGTCATGATGTATTGTATCTAAATTCTAATATTTTTTGTATATAAATGTGGTTTTAAATAATGTGGATTTGTAGTTACGAAATTGTGACGAGAACGATGTGTTTGTAAAAGCAAATCGCGATAGCACGTGGCTTTCATACGTCATTGTGTAAATCGCGATGGTACGTGTCATTCACTTAGACAAAGCTCATTGTCTAAAAGACAAATGTCATTGTGTAAATCGCGATGGTATAACGACTTACTTAATAACGTCTATGTCGGCCACATCTGGATAAGAATTGTAGTGCATGAGTACAGAGTGCATTTGTGCAAATCGTTTCAGCCGTTTATCAAAATTTATGCAAAGCGATTCATTACTAGTGGATTGCTTTTACGTTTTATAATTCATCGTTTCAGACATTTATTAACTCAACTGTGTAAATCGTGATAGGAAAGGCACGTAAAAGCAAATGAGTGGCATTTTCACTGTACACAACTCTAAATGATTGTTTGATTTTTATTTACGAACGCCGATCATTACAACGATTTATTCAGTGACAACGATTTAGTCAATTTGCCTTCATTACGAAAATATTGTCATAGCATCATACAAATCGATATGAAAATTTCTATTGATAACTTATAAATCGATATACAGAATCAACATATAACTCTATATTTAGAATCATAACAATAGCATATAAATCGATATTAAGAATCAAAACAATAACTTAAATCGATATCAATAATCAGCACAGAAATCGATATTAAGATTCAGAACAATATCTTAAATCGATTTGAAAATTCGTTTTGATATCTTAAAAATCGATATTTAGAATCAAAACAATATCTTAAATCGATATTAAGAATCAAAATATTTTCTTAAATCGATATGGCAAATCCTAGTGATATCTTAAAAATCGTTGTAATGTTTAGTCGATTTGCCTTTATTACAAAAATATTGTCATAGTATAATGCAAATCGATGATCAAATATCATACAACTCGATATGGAAATTCATGTTTATAGCTTATAAATTGATATACTGAATCATCTTCATAATCGAGGGTTTAGTTTATAGGTTTTAGGGTTTAGGGTTTACAAATATATTAAGGGTTTATGGTTTAGCATTACAGTTTAGTAAGATATTAAGGGTTTAGGGTTAGGGTTTAGGGTTAGGATATTTAATAAGATATTACGGGTTTAGGATTTAGGTTAAGGGTTTAGGGTTAGGGTTTAGTAAGATATTAATGGTTTAGGGTTTAGTAATATATTAAGGGTTTATGGTTTAGCATTACGGTTTAGTAAGATATTAAGGGTTAGGGTTAGGGTTTAGTAATTTATTAAGGGTTTGGGATTTAGGTTAAGGGTTAAGGGTTTAGGGTTAGGGTTTAGTAAGATATTAAGGGTTTAGGGTTAGGGTTTAGTAAGATATTAAGGGTTTAGGGTTAGGGTTTAGTAAGATATTAAGGGTTTAGGGTTAGGATTTAGGGTCTAGGGTTATGGTTTAGTAAGATATTAAGGGTTTAGGGTTAAGGTTTAGGGTTTAAGGTTTAGTAATATATTAAGGGTTTATGCTTTAGCATTACGGTTTAGTAAGATATTAAGGGTTTAGGGTTTAGGATTAGGGTTTAGTAAGATATTAAGGGTTTAGGGTTTAGTAATATATTAAGGGTTTATGGTTTAGCATTACGGTTTAGTAAGATATTAAGGGTTTAGGGTTAGGGTTTAGGTTTAGGGTTTAAGGTTTAGTACGATATTAAGGGTTTAGGGTTTAGGTTAAGGGTTTAGGGTTAGGGTTTAGGGTTTAGGGTTTTAGGGTTTAGAGTTTAGTGTTTAGGGTATATGGTTTAGGCTTTAGGTTTTAGGTTTTAGGTTTTAGGTTTTAGGGTTAGGGTTTAGGCATTAAGGGTTTTAGGGTTCCTACTTTAAACATACAAATTGTTGCTTCAAACGTACAAATCGATGTAGATATCACATCATTCATAAGTACATATAGTTGTAGCGTTTAAACTTCAACATTAAACATCGTTGTATGATTTAGCAAACTTGTTTACAAATCTTGGTAACTTTATAAATCATAAATCTCTACTGCATTAAATGTATAAATCGTTGCTGCTTTAAATGTGTAAATCATAAATCGCCACAACGATTTGCCTTTGTTACGAAAATATGTGTCATCCATTTGTAAAAGAAACGTCGTTTCACACCCGGCTCGTCAAAAATTAATATGCCTTGTGAGACCTGGATTCCGATTGTGATGTTTGCGATTTAAGCAATATCGTCTATGTAAACAACAATGATATGCATTTATATAGAAAATATTGGAATAGTATAACGCAAATCGCGGTTGTTGTAACATACTATCGATTTGCGAGATATTGTTTTGGTTGTTAATATCGATTTGTAAGCTATTATGCTGAATTTTTGTATTGATTTGTAATATATTATGTGGTATGCATATCGATTTGTAACATACTATGTGTTTGCTAGTGTCGATTTGTATGATATTTGTATTTAACATACTATTTACATTGTTGCACGATTGTGGTGGCGATGTGCGTATTCAAATCGATGTTCATTTAGTGATTAAAATTGAAATCGCTTTGCAGCGTCGTAGATGTCATTAAATCGTTGTCTCTTGAATCACTATTGTCAACACACATATACGATAAGTCATTTCTTTTATTGGCACAGTAAATAACAACTCGATGCATAGTATAGTGCGATGCAACTGACGATCATGACAGATAACATGAAGAATGATGTGCATCAAAATTTAATTTTGCATGGTCGGCAAGAAGAAATCATTTTGCCTCATAAGTGCGTGTAGTTTTCATTTTCCTCCTCCTTCTTCCTTTGCTTTTCCTTCTCTTCGTCATCCTTCTTCTTCTTCATCTTTAGTTCTTCTTCATCTTTTTCATCTTCAATATCTGAAAGATTAGGCTCCACATAATAAATATCCAACATTTTGTTCCTATCTTTTTCATTCTCAATGTTCTTTACATAACCCTCACATATATCGGATTGGCGGATGATTTTTCCAAGAGTCATCCCCTCAAACAGCGAAGGCTTTCTTGTTTTACGAATTGTAGTCATTGCTAACTTGCACAACACATAAATTTAACCGCATCATTGTATGTTACAACCACTTTCCCAAGTATATATTATTACAAATTATCGCATTCATTAAACAATCACCAACTTTACAAGCCATCGTAATATTTGGCTTCATAAATAAATATCGTAGTACGATTTAGCAAAATTATGTACAAATCAAGGTAACTTCGTAATTACACATCGCTACTGCATCAAACATATAAATCATTGGTGCTTCAAATGCATAAATTGTTGTACAAATCACACCCCTTATAAGTACATATCGTTGTAACGTTTTGGCTTCCTAAGTAAACATCGTAGTACGATTTAGCAAACTTAAGTACAAATCATGCTAACTTCATAAATCATAAATACACATGACTATTGCTTCAAACGTATAAATCATTGCTGCATCGAACGTACTAATCGCTCCTTCAAACGTACAAATCGTTATAGAAATTGAACCCTTCATAAGTACATATCGTTGTAAATCATAAATCGCTACTGCATTAAATGTATAAATCGTTGTTGTTTTGAATGTATAAATCATGAATCATAAATCGTAAATCGTTACTGTTTCAAATGTATAAATCGTTGTTGCATCGAACAAATCGCTACTGTATTAAATGTATAACTCTTTGTTAATTTCAAACTTACAAATCGTTGTAGAAATTTAGCCTTCATAAGTACATATTGTTGCCTTTCACGACTCTTATTTCAATATGAAAATAGGTGTTATTTAGCATGTATAGTACAACCACTCGTAAGATTTAACATTCGGATTTACAAATCGATTTGTTTACATAACAAAAATTTACACAAAACTCACATTCTAGGATACAAGTTTTGTTAATCCAACAGTGGAGGAGAAACATTTAGAAGGTAGATGCAGCCGATGGTGGCAACGGTGCTCCGACTACGCTCTGACGGCAGCAGATGACGGCAAAGAAAGCTTCGGTGGCAGCAGACAACGACAAAGGGTGTGTTGTCAAAAGAAGTTCCTGTTACAGCAGATGGTGCATCGTCAAAGGGTGATTCAGAACGTTTAGGGTGATATATTGCGAGGAGCTCCTGTTAAAGCAAAGGAGTTTACTCTTTAGGGCAAAAACGATGATGATCTTAACCTTTTTTGACGAGAGAACATTTTTATCCTTTACTCAAAACGCTGTTTCACGGTGCTAATGGAAAGAAAAGGTACTTAAGTATTTGCAAACTCTAGCATAAAGACATTTTTGTCTTTTACTCGAAATGTTGTTTCATAGTACTAATGGCAAGAAAAGGTACTTAAGTGTTTGCAAATGCATCGAACTTCGATGCTAAGTGATGTAGACACACACGGGGAAGCAAGCCCCACATGCTTATATACATAGCGCTCATTCAGACTCGAGAGCACACACCTGCGTGTTCGGAGAGAACATATAACCTGATTCGTAGGGTTAGCCCATACAGTTTTACCCTGTCAGGACACGGTGACAGTAAGAATGGCAATAGGTTTCTTCGTATAACTATATATAAAAAAAAAAGGTTTTTCAAAGTTTCTCTCTCTTTGGTTCGGTGCTCTAGAAGCGAGCTTTCCAATAAGCAATATTCCTCGTGAATCAATAAGATTTTGGTACCAAAAGTCTTCACCGTCGTCCGTCTTGTTTTTCTCATCCTATTTAAGAAGCAGAATAATTAATTATTACGGTGTGGTAAACCCGTGCTGATCGTCTCAAAGACCACGTGCTTGTCGTCCTCAATCGAACAATTTATCCAGTGTTAGTCAAAAAGGAACTCATCAATGGGAGTGGGGCTATAATAGAGTCATTTCAGTTTTCAAGCACGTTGGGTTGCGTGCCTCTTTCCTTCCACATATGGCAAAATATTGGGTCATGACTCATGCCGCATCTGTCACCTAACATATAATAATTGTAACTAATTGTGGCTCACACCTGTCCTATCCATCATCCATCCACTGTAGAATAAATGAACTTGTGGGACCCGTGGACGTCGTTGGCATATTTTCTGCTCAGCCAATTATGCGTGACAATCTTCTTAACTATATATATATATATATATATATATATATATATATATATATATATATATATATATATATAACACCTACCACTGAATAGGTATTTTGTTGGTTTTCTACAAATTTAACCCTTCAGATGTGTTTTGGCATCATCGTTTTGCTAAGAAATTATATTTTTTATCAATAACATGATTTTTTAAGCAGACTAGTTTTTAAAATTATAAACGGTTAATTTGTAAATCTTATAAAAACTTATCTGCATGTCAGAATTGTACAATTCAAGAGTAGATTCTTATAAAATCAAGTAGGTCATATATATATGTATAATCAAATTTTAGAAAAAAAAATCCTTACAAATCTGGATAAACTGATGGTAGGCAGCTACCACCTACTCTCTCCCACACATACACGATTGGGCAATCAGTGACGTGTGCGCACTTGACATAACATCAAACACTATATATATATATATATAAGGGAGTTGTATTATCTATAACCAATGATGATCAGGTGATGTTCTTTTTTAACAATCGTTAGGGTTCTACATCTTGCAGGCAGGTTATATGTGCACCCCCGGAATACACACTATAGCTACAATGCATGTTCTGGATTCCCGACTGAGCACCACATGGTGCTCAGTCGGATGTACAGGAGTGTCGTACACCGCCGTACATCAGCCTGCATGATGTATGATGGTATACGACATCCCGTATACCCGACTGAGTGTCACGCGACGCTCAATCGGGACTCTGAAACACACACTGTAGCTACAGTGCGTGTTTAAGGGGTGCACACGCAACACTCTCTCCTACATCTTGCATTTTTATCATTTATTTAGTAAACAACATATTTTAAATTACAAAATTTTGATATTTAGATGCATTTTTAAAGTGGCAAAAACCAACAGCCCATAATACTTTATATTATAAAATTGTGAGAGGTCCAAATTTTTTATATTTAGATGAATTTTTAAAGTGGAAAAAACTAACAGCTGACAATACTTCGTATTATAAAAATGTGAGCGGTCCAAATTTTTGATATTTAGATGCATTTATAAAGTGGCAAAAACCAATGGCCAACAATACTTTGTATTATAAAATTGTGTGCGGTCCAGTTTTCATGTTTCGAAAAACATATCTAAATGTTGTAATATCTTCATGTAGCATATTTTTTATTATATATATAAGTTCCAATCGAAGAAACACTTGAATATGAGAGGAGAGCTATCTAAGATGTGTGATTAAGTTAAATTACTTACATCATAGATCTCAACTAAATTATACATACAATGATACAAATAATTGCAACAAACACACGTGGTTGATTTGCTGTATTTTTTAATGAAAAAATATGTTTAAAATTAAATTGATGCTATTACAACCGTTCATCTTTCATTCAATGGAAAAACCTGTTTATACATTAGAATCTGATGATCCAAAAGTCAATCTCTACTAAATCGACTAGGTAGGTACGTAGATTAGATCTATAGGATTTGATTAAAAAAAACACTAGGCAAATAGTATGTGGGTTCTAAATAGTTAAATCCCAAATTGTCCTAAACAGGTTAAAAAACAATATGTACAGGGGTTTGTTTAATCTGAACCTACCGATACATTCTATGTAACTCACTTATTAGAAAACAAAGTTTAAATAAGGCGCTTTTCATGCATAGATATGTTTAGAGTAATATATAAAGTAAACAGCTCATATCGGTTGAAATGATGAAAAAAACTGGTTTAAATTGGTTCGATCCAAAGTATATTTTTTTAATAAATAAACAATTATAAACACATCTACAAGTTTAAATTAATCATAAAAATAGCTACAACAGGCATCGCTTAATTTCCATATATAAATGTAAGATGGAAAACAACCAATATTGTTGGCACGCAGATAACAAGTGGTCCAGAATAAAGAAGGATCGTAGCCTCGAACATATGATGGCAAAGGGTCCACATGATGCATCTGGATGGTTAGGATCCGATTATATTTTCACGGAAAGAATTAGTTTACATTCAAGTGAGATTGTGGACTAATCCTAACCATTGGTCGGACAGGTAGGTTTGAACGTAGAATATGGTAAGACAATATATCCAAGATCATATCCATGCATGTTCAGATTCAAGATCCAATTCAAAGAATCCCTATATGCCTCTCCACGAGAGTCCTTCCAAAAAACTTACTAAGTAGCACTAGAAAGAACTCACCTCAATTATAACTATGATATATGTAAATAGTATAAGGAGATTGAAAATAATAATCTTTTTATCTAAATGTAATTTATATAGAAAAGGGTTTATAATAAAAGGAGTCAATCTCTTCTGTGAATTAATAAAGAGCGAAGCAGGTTATATGTTCCCCCCCCCCCCGAACAGGGCATCTCATTCTCGGGGGTCCCAAAAAGCACCACGTATTTAAGCATGTGTGTCTCGTATCCCCATGTTTGTGAGCATTAATTAGCGTTAGAGTTTAATGCGATTGCAAAGACTTAAGTACCCTCTCATCTATTGGTGCAAAAAAATGATATTTTAGAAAAGGAGTGGTTGTAAAGACTTAAGTGCCCCGGAGATGATTATTTAAGACACAGTCTCTGCACTGCAGGATTATCCGAGAAAGAAATCTCTCCTGGAGGAGGCCATGAACATCAACCCTCTCACTCTCTCTCTCCCTTCTCTTTCTGCTTCTGTGCACATCCAACAGAAGATCCTACAGTGCTCCATTAAGCACCGACTGACCTGCACATTGACTGTTGTGAACCCTGATTCAGAGTTTTTACCCTTACAGGAGAAGAGTTTGGGGGCTCCTCCCAGCGTAGGTAGCATCATTCAACTAAATGAGTTGTGGATCCTGATTCAGAGTTTTTACCCTTCCAGGAGAGGGGTCTGGGGGCTCCTCCCAGCGTGGGTAGTATCATTCAACTTGAAGAGTTGTGGAGCCTGATTCAGAGTTTTTACCCTTACAGAAGAGAGATCTGAGGGCTCCTCCCAGCGTGGGTAGCATCATTCAACTTGAAGAGTTATGGAGCTTGATTCAGGGTTTTTCCCCTTACAGAAGGAGGGTTTGGGGCCTCCTCCCAGCATGGATAGCATCATTCAACATGATGAGTTGTGGAGTCTGATTCAGAGTTTTTGCCCTTACAGGAGGGGGGTTTGGGAGCTCCTCCCAACGTGGGTAGTATCAAAACGAACCTTAATCGTTTCGCCCATGGTGATCCGACGACACGATGGTGAGTCGACGATCCGATCGTGAGCCGACGATCCAATGGTCATCCGGCGAAATGAACCTGAGCCATCAAAAATGTTTGTTTAAACTTTTCATTGTCATCTTTTTCTTCTTCCTTCTTCGTAAAACACTATAAAACCCTCTCTCTTTCTCTAGAGAAGAAATCAAGATAGGCAAAGAGTTCCCCCTAGAGAAGGCCATGAACATCAACGCTCTCACTCTCTCTCCCTTCTCTTTCTACTTTTGTGCACATCTAGCGATTTGGAATATGACCTCTGGTTTGGGAGATATGGCCCTGACAAGTTGGTCCTAATTCAGGTAGCGATTTACAGCGATTTGCTTACTGAATAACACTATAAATCACTAGAGTGATTTGCGGAAGACACTACAAATCTCTATAGTGAGATCCAACAACACTATAAATCATTGTGGGGCTCGATGGAGACTCAAAAACACTATAAATCGCTATAGTGATTTGCGGAAGATACTACAAATTGTTGTTGGAGGATCAGATAACACTATAAATCGTTGTGGGGCTTGTTGGAGACCCGAAAACACTATAAATCACTGTAAAAATGCCCGACAATACTACAAATCGTTATTGAAAGGCCGGATAACACTATAAATCGTTGTTGGGCTTGTTGGAGACCCGAAAAGACTACAAATCATTGTAAAAAGGCCCGACAATACTACAAATCGTTGTTGGAAGACCGGACAACACTATAAATCGCTGTGGGGCTCGTTAGAGACCCGACAACACTAAAAAGCATTGTAGGGAAGTCATTAAAAAAATGATGGAAAAGAAACAGAAAAAAAATAGAAAAAATCGTGGGAAGGGGTGTTACGAAAACCTCGAGCAAGAAACAACTGAAGGAAACATGAGCCCCACGATTAAACAAAATGCTTTATTGCTCTTTTTCGATAGTTAAAAGAGGAAAAGAAAATAAAAAATTTATACAAAGCCCCCCAAAATTTTGGTGCGGGGGGCGCTGCCTCCCGCCAAGAGCAGCCTCCCTTGGACTGCTGACCGCGCCAGGAGAGAGCCCCTGGACCCCTCTCCTGTAAGGGCAAAAACTCTAAATTAGGCTCCACAACTCATCACGTTGAATGATGCTACCCACGCTGGGATGAGCCCTCAAACCCCCTCCTGTAAGGGCAAAAACTATGAATCAGGCTCCACAACTCATCAAGTTGAACGATGCTACAGTCAGTGTGAAGGTCAGTCGGTGTTTGATGGAACAATGTAGGATTGTTTGCTGGATGTGTACAGAAGTAGAAAGAGAAGGGAGAGAGAGTGAGAGAGTTGATGTTCATGACCTTCTCCAGGGGGAACTTTTTGCCTTCCTTGATTTGTTCTTTATAGAGAGAGAGGGTTTTACAGTGTTTTACGGAGAAGGAAGAAAAAAATGATGACAATGAAAAGTTCAAACAGACATTTTTGATGGCTCAGGTTCGTTTCGTCGGATGACCATCGGATCGCCGACTCACCATCGGATCGTCGGCTCACCATCGTTTCGCCGGATCACTATCGGCAAAACGATTAAGGTTCGTTTCGCTGTGTAGACTTTAAAGAGTCAACATCATCCTTGACTTTCTAGATGGAGAACATGTTTGTCTTTTTTTGAACTATTCATTTTTTCTTTTTTGAATGAAGGGCATTTTTGTTATTTTCTCAAACCATCGTTTTATGAGAAGAATAGCAAGAAACGATACTTAAGTCTTTGCAACCACACCAGACTCCAATGCTAAGTGATGTCGACATACACGGGAATAGAGCCCCATGTGCTTGTATACGTGGTGCTCATTCAGACCCCCAAATAGAGAAGTGGGATTCAGTGAATCATTAGGGAAGAACATACACCACCCTTCCATTAAAAAGTGTTTATTTGTGGTCACACTGACCAATCTGTGTTTCCGTGTGCATGTTTCTTATTCTAGATGGAGAGCAGGTTGTGTGTTCCCCCGAAACACGGGGCTGCGTGTTGGGAGTCCGAATGAGTGCATTCGGCTGTTTGGGTGTGTACACGGAGGAATATCATGGGTCACAAGATATTCCTGCGTACACAAAGGCCGAATGAGTGCCAACATGGCGCTCATTCGGACCCAGAACACGTGGGTCGCATGTTGGGAGGGGGAGGGGGGCCCGTCATAGGTCCCGTGTGAGCCCTCATTAAAAAATAGATCCCGTCATAGGTCAGATGGTCGGATCCTTTCTCGTCATGATACTCAGCTTCTAAACGTAACCACACTATCAGCACGGGCACCAAGTGGACCTGAACTTGGGTTTGGAAAACCAATGGCACCAAAATTGTTCAAGAGGTCATCTTTTATGCGGTGGCGCTGCATGCTTAGCCTCTGCTGATCATCCATCTCAACATTTCTCGAGGTGGATACTACCACACCCATCTCAAGAAATGTGAAGGTGGGTGGCTGTCAAGTAGGTCGCTGCACATGCAGCGTATAATGTGAAGTCATTGTCCAAATCCAACATAATACACAACTAGTTAGAGAGATTAAGACCATTATTTATGGGAGTGGAGGATCTGTAAGTTATTCTTTATTCTTTATGTCAATGTCACATAGCTATAGGTCTCTTAAATTGGACATGTGAAGTTGGGCTGACATTGGAGTACAAGATCTTTGGCCCAAATCTTGCTGGAGCCAGTGGCAGAGAGTCTTTATTTCCTTGGAATATTTTTTAGCCAACAGCAATAAAGTTTAACGTTAATGACAATTAATTAATGCTCCAATCCAGCATTCACAACGTGTAATTAATTCAATTAGCAAGAGTATTGAGAAGATGAGGCTGGCCTCATAAAAAAAAACTCATATCATACCCTGATCTAGATTTTGGATTTGTTGGTCTTGGACCTACTTTTCCAGTCACATTCTAGATTCAATTTTGAAATGTTGGATATTTCATCATAAAAAAATTATAAATTGTCTGTGAAACTTGCTCACACGGAGACTTGCCTCCCATTTAGATCATTGGTCTTTGTTTTTTTTGACAAAGATGTAGATGACACTCACTTTTGAAACCATTCCGTGTCTTGGTCGAGACCGAAAAAACATGACCCATTCACAACTCAAAATATATCTAGCCAATTGATTTTTTCCCTGATGATTTTACTCTTTTATAACCTGAAAAATTAGGCAACTTGGTCAAACCACTTGTCTGACATATGATGAGATCCATCTTACATTCAATTCTATTCATACCGATGATTAGGTTAGTCTACATTATGGGCTAATGAGATAATCGCAAGTTCTTATGCAACTAATTCCTAATTAGTGCAACTAATTATAGGTAAATGGTAATAATTAACAAATAGTAAATAATAATAGTTATCCAAGTTACTATCTAATATCTAACTTTTAAAAGTTTTATATTATTAAAAATTTAATAAATAACTCATGCCCATCCGACCAGCCTGATAGCGCGTTGGCCCAAGCTTGGCCCATATATATAATGGGTCGGGTTTTGGCCCAATACCTAACAGGCCCGAGCTTAAAATCATGGCCCAAACCCGCCCCATGTCGGGTCAGATGGCTTGGCCCATCGGAATGTCAGGCCGGTTGCCCAAACCCGCCCCAGCTTGTCTTTCAAAAAAAAAGTATAAGGAAAAAAAAGAACTTAAATTATTTGTTAAAGTATTTTGAAACCTGTGACCTACCCTTAAACTTGTTTTCACTCAAGCTCTTCCTTTGGATCTAGGCATTCGTTTATCCCATGCCATAAAAAATTAGTGACATATTCAGAGAATAAACATTGTCTAAAAGGACATAAAAAATAAGCTGATTTCAACCAAATGGAGTTGGGTTTTTTTGTGGATTAAAAACATGTTAGCCACTGAGTAAGTGTACACCTCGAATCTCTATGGTCGGATTTGAGAAAAACATAAAAAAAAAATAGAAGCCTGCTAGGCTAGTGCGTGGAAGGCAGTGATGGAAGTATATATAGATATATATATATATATAGAGAGAGAGAGAGTTAGGGGTGGCAATAGGGTCGGGTTGGCAGATTGGCGTGTCAGCATACCTCAACCCGAACCCGACCCGTTTATTAAACGGGTCGGCTGTGGCAAACATGAACCCGACCCGCTTAATAAACGGGTAACCCGACACGACCCGCCAACCCATTTAATAAATGGGTTGGGTCGGGTAAACGGGTTTTCAGGTTCGTGGGTCAGGTTGGCGGGTTGACGGATCGGGTTGGCAAGTAGTCAGGTTGGCGGGTCGGGTTGACGGGTTGGCAGACGGGTTGGCGGGTTGACCCACCCGCCTAACCCGTTTATTAAACGGGTCAGCCGGGTTGGCATACCCCGAACCCGACCTGTTTAATAAACGGGTTACGCGGGTCGACCCGTTTATGGGTTGGCTTAAGCCCAACCCGAACCCGCCTAAGCGGCGGGTTGGCGGGTCGTGTCAGAAATTGCCACCCCTAGAGAGAGTAACGCGCTGGTGGTGCTCTTTTTCTCGCTGCTCCATTAGGCTCTTTCAAATATTATATGTTTTGGAGTTTTTTCTTACATCTAACACCATAGATGTGATTTATAGGTTTTTTTTTAGTGGGAACCGGCTTTTGGATCATCAGAATCTGATCTGTATACAGGTTTTTTGATGATCCAAAATCAATGGCTATGAAGGCATCAGTTTTTTCTAGCTCATAAAATTATATTTTTCATCTAAAAAACATGATCCAAGAGACGATTTACGCTAAATAGAGTATGATAAACACATCTAACGGTTCAAATCTATCATAAAATACCTCAAACTATGAAACCTAATGGGGAAGAATAAGAAAAGTGGGCCTAATATGTTCAGTTCTCTCATATATATATATATATATATATATATATATATATATATATATATATATATATATATATATATATATATATATATATATATATATGTGTGTGTGTGTGTGTGGAGAGAGAGAGAGAGAGGTGCAAGAACATGGCATTGCATGGTAGGAAGATGAAGGTGGAGGAAGGCAGCCGGTGGAATGAGTTGTGTAGGAAGGAGAGAGATGTTTTGCCCTAATAAGAGGGAGAAAGAGAGTTTTTTATATGAAATTTCTTATAAGAAAAATACGAGTTTTTAGAACAATTTTCCTTTCAAACATTTTCTCTGTATTGGGACGGATGGAAAAGTTGTTATTTTTTCTTTTTTGTTTGCTTTTTTTCTTATCATTTTCTTCCTTCCAAACTAGTCCTTTGGTATTTTCTTGTGTTGTCCCCTCAAAATTGAAAAATACTCATTTATCTTTATATAAAAAAAAAGTAAACAGTTTAAAGATGAAAGCCACTGTTGTAATTTGGCTTGTTTCAAGGATAAATGCCGTATAGAAAAAAAGAGGACAATAATAAATGCAGACTCTTGTTTGGCAGTTTTCAGGAAAACAGAAGGCTACATTTGGGATTTTAGAAATGGGAGACCCATATTTGATATTAACCGCAAAAAGTCGGCCCCAAAACCTCTTTGCACACCCCGACAATTGAAACCGCTAAGTTAGTAGGTGGTTGACAGCTGGCGGTGAAGAAACGTGCATCTGTTCAATCAAATATGCCACGTGTGTACGCAGAGATGACACGTGCTGATGGCGTCTTTCCTCCCGTCCATCTGATCACGTGGGGTTTTTATCTCGTTGCCACCAAGACAAATCATTTGCAGGCACGTGATTTTCGCATATTTTAATCCCCATTAAGTTGATGACTAAAATGCCCTTACCACGTGTTGAAGCCCCAGACCAGTGATTCGTTCGCCCTCTTCCGAGTCTTCCATCTGGCTCGGGGAGACGAAACCGAGACGTACTTTTTCTTTCGTTTGGTCGTACTGCACGTGGAAGTGAAGGTACCATGTCGAAGTGCAATTTGAGAGTGGTCGTGTAAATGGAATCGGACTCTCTCTAACCCGGCAAACTCGTTGAGGGTTTTATGCGAAAAACGGTGGATTTCGCTGTTTGTGTTGTCACTGTGGATTTCGAGGAAACGTACGCACGATCCATTTTGGCAAAAATCAACCCACTTTTTGTGATACACAAACACGCCCAAGTGACCCGGTTATGGGCAAGGGTTCTTAGTCATTACAACCAAAAAAAAAAAGTTATCTCTTGCTTTAGGTGGTATCAATGGCTCGAGTTTGACCCGGAGGGACCCACTGGTACCAAACCCTATAGGGTTAGGGTTTGGTGATAAATAAGAAAGCCAGATTAAAATTTGGGTAAGATCCAAAGGGTTTGATTAATATATAAAGTCGGGTATGGTTTGTGAATTTCATACAAATCATTCAAATAAAAGTATGAGTTTTTACAATATATTTTTCTAAGAGGACGTAGATTTACAAACACAAAGTAAGCAAGAAGGTAAGGATGCATAAAAGTTCTTTTATAATAACTTGCAAGCATATTACATAAAGAGAGGGAGAGAGGGGCTCGCAGGGTTCTTAAGTTGTAAGGTCTTTTGAGACATTCGAGAGTGCCGAAGAAGTATATACATTAGAAACAAAAAGGTAAAAACATAGTAGTCTGAAACACATTCCCCCACCTAATCCATCTTCGACGTCAATTGTTCATGGTAATCTTCGACAAGTTGACGATGCTGAAACATGTGAGTAGCTTTTTTTCAAATGACTTCACATTCTGATAGACCTTTCCACTATACTAGATGCGTTTTTACTTCGCTAAGATAGTTGTTGGAGCGATTGAGGATGACTTCTGGTTCTCTGCCTGAAATACTGATCGTTGATGGTATGCATTACAAAATGAAAGCACGTTGAGGGATGCTCTATTGAAGTTTTTTTTCATCTTCATGGAACGGATTCAGGTTGCATGCGTGGAAGACCAGATGCACTTGAAAGTTTGATGGCAAGTCTAGCCGGTACGCTAAGTTTCCAACGCACTTAGTGATGGTGAAGGGGTCGTCATACTTGCGAATGAGGCCTCGGTGGTGGCCTCAAAAGATAGTTGTATGATCGAAAAAGAGCTTCGCCAACACCTTGTCTCTAATATAAAATTCTATTAGCTGACATTTTTCATTTGCCCGCTCTTTATGCACTTGGTTGCCTTGTTCAAATACGCCTTTGCTAACTCTGTCTGATCATGTCAGTTTCTGACGAACTGGTATGCATAAGGCGCTTTGTCATGTCCTTGCACGGTAAGTGACTGCAGAGTCTGTGGTTGTTGTTCGGTTATAATTTCAAATGAACTATGGTCGGATGACTCACTCTTTTGAAGGTTGTAGCAAAATTGGGCAGCATCAAGTAGATCAACTCAATTTCTTTGATTGACACAGACAAAGTGTTGCAGATATTCCTTCAACATGCCATTGACTTTCTCTATTTGCTCGTCGGTTTGGGGGTGAAATCTTGTGTTGAAATACAAGTTTGTTCAAATCAAACGAAATATTTCTCACCAAAATTTGCTAGTGAAAAAGGCATCATGATCACTAACGATGCTCTCGAGCATTTTTCAATAATTGATTACATTCCGCACGAACAACTTAGCAGTATCAATAGTTGAGCATGTAGCAGAGGCAGGCACGAAAATAGCATACTTCGAAAACCTATCCACAATCACATAGATAGAACTGCAATATTAAGCTTTTGCAAGCTCGTGAAGTCATGCATGGTTATGCACTCCTACCAGAGCCGGACCTGTACAGAGGCCAATGAGGCTTGGGCCTCAGGGCCCCTGGGCCCAAAAAAATTTTAGGGGCCCATTTTTAAGGCCCGAGTTCCCCCCCATTTGTTTAGAAAAGGAACAATCAATTCTTTTTAGGAATCAATTCTTTTTCCAATTTACTAGTCCCTATAATGGATCCGAGCTAAAATGTCCAGATATTAAAAGAACCTACTTTTTTTGGCGATAGTGTACGACACACTGTGTTGTATGATATGTATAGATACAATGCAATGATCTATATGTTACACTATCCTAAGATATGATCATAAATCTTGTCATTTTTATGACAACCACATTGCTTCAAAGTAATTTTTTCTTCATTTTCTTTTTCACCTACAATCTCTAGCATCACGTCTCCTTGATATTTTATTGGACCAAATTTTCATCTTTCTTCTCTTGATGGTTTCTGGCTCCTGTATGTTGGGCATATTGTTTCTCAAATTAGACCTTCCTTACATGTTGTGTTTCTTTTCTAATGTTCTCTTGTTTTAGAACTTCCTTTGTCCTTTGAGGAGTTTGCACCACTGACCACTCTCATTTCTCCATTTATTTTTTCCCTACCCTCACCATCTTTCTTGATTTCTCGTGTTCTTTTAGTCAATTTTCCACCATTAGGTTCTATTGGTCTGTGCCCATTTGCGTGCTTACATGGCTTTTTACTTGCTACTGATCTTTTTTTTTATTCTTTTTTCTTGAAAAAGGCAATTCTTCTGGTTAATTTTGCCACCACCATGCACTTTTTTCTTCATGACTTACAGTTCTTATAAATTTAAGGGAAATTGTCAATAAAAATTTGCCATTTTACTCTTTGGAATGTGTTGTGTATGATCATGGTGCTACCATGTTGCCATAAGGGTGGTTCCCATCTGTGGTGGAATTGAAAAGAGTCTCCATTTGATCTTCTGAGAAACCAAATGGGTTGGTGTTGAAACCAAATATTAGTTTGTTTTTTCCATATTCAGAGGATTTGTGCATGAAATCTCCCTCTTTGACCATTGTGGGGAGTTTCGCATTCGCTCCCGGAGTTTCCCATTTTTCAGTGTCATGGATGAAGCTAAGAAACTAGCAAGTGACATGAGGTTTGAACCTAAATTTCGAGAAAAATGCATAACCCGAAGAAAGAAATAGTTTGATGAAAGTGGCAGTGACGATGTAATACTATCAAGTGAAGAATCTTTTAGAGTAGAATATTTTCTGTTTATAATTGATCAAGCTCGATCTTTCCTTCAACTCCGGTTTGAACAATTTAAACAATATGAAGAGACTTGGATTTTTGTTAAACTTAGAGAAGTTGAAGACTGAAGCCGATCCCTTAAATAGCTTAAAGAAGTATTGTGAGAAGCTTGATAAATTTTTAAGTCATGATGGACGTTCAAATATTGATGGTTATGATTTATCTACAGAGTTGATGACCCTGAGGTGTTATTTAACCACTAAAAGAATGGCAATTGATGTACTACGTTATTTGGCGAAACTGAATGGTTTATTCTCAAATGCTTATATTGCTTATAAGATTTTGCTAACAATACTAGTTACCGTTGCATCATCGGAAAGAAGTTTCTCAAAATTGAAGTTAATCAAGAATTATATTGGATCAATTATGTCTCAGGACAGATTGAATGGATTGGCTATGTTGTCAAATGAGAAAGAAATGGTTGAACAACTTGATTATACTGATTTGATAAATATTTTTGCATCTAAAACAGCTAGACGAGTAGTGTTTAAGCAGTTTATATAAATATTTTAGACATTGTTATTTGATATAATATAAATATTTAGAATATCATATTTGTTTAGTAAAAATATAAATCTTATCATTATTTGAACTCAGGTTGTGTCTTATTCTCTTGACTTTCTTGTTTCACTGTAATTTCTAATTTCTAATTTTTGTTAGTAGTTAATTTTTGTTAATTAGTTACTATTAATTATTGTTAGTTAATTTCTGTTAATTGATGTTATTGCTAGTTAAATATAAAAATAATATAAATATTTGTATTAGTTAATCTCTGTTAATTAATGTTGAACAACTTGATTAAACTTATTTGATAACTATTTTTGCCTCTAAAACAATCAGACGAGTATCGTTTAGGTAGTTTATATAAATATTTTATACATTTTTATTTAATATAATATAAATATTTGGAATATTATATTTGTTTAATGTGAATACAAATTTTATTGTTATTTTGATTCTTTAAAAAAAAATTGGAGGCGCTGCCCCCCGAACTCCTACTATTAATAGGGGGCCCATTTTTTCCCTCCGCCTCAGGCCCCATAAAACACAGGTACGGCTCTGACTCCTACAGATGGCTTGGCATTGGTAGGGGCTTCAGTAGTCCACCAGGTCTTTGGTTGATGTGCTTGTCTTGCTGGCAGATCAAGCAAATTCACATATAAACATTCATGTCATCATGCATTTGCGGCTAATAGAATGTGCATTCTAACAACGCTAATGTTCTTTGTTGTCCTGAGTGACCCGCCCAAGTGGCATCATGACACTCGTGCATCAAGCGCCTTCGTAAAGTATCTTGTCGTAGAATATATATATACAATTTTCCGTTGAATGAAGCAAATCGTCCTTTAACCAAAATCTCTGTGTCCTTCATTCTTTTACCAACGCGAACAGCTATTGGTTCGTTGGATCACTCTTTAAAGCTTTTTGAACCTGCTCGAGAAGATCGTTTGTTGGTTGACTAACATTGTCGTCTCAAGCGAGCAAAGCTGCAAGCTCCGCCTTCCGACTCAAGGCATCAGCAACAACATTGATCCTGCAAGACTTATACTCAATGACCATAACAAATTCCGTCAAGAAATCTTGCCAGCGAGCTTGTCTTAAACTTAGCTTTTTCTGAGTCTGAAAGTAGCTTGCCGCAACATTGTCAGTGCGCACAATGAATTGCAACCCCAAAAGATAATGTATCCATGTGCGGAGATAATGCACGACCGCCAACATCTTGCGTTCATGCATAGTGTATCAACCTTCAGTATCGTTTAACTTTCGACTCTCAAATACAATGGGATGTCCTTCTTGGAGCAACACCCCTCTGATTGTGAAGTCAGATGCCTCGGTCTTCACTTCAAACGATTGCTGACAGTACGGCAACCTTCTCTCTATGAAAATTGGCCACCATGGGTACCTATGGTGCTCTCTCTCTCTCTCTCTCTCTCTCTCTCTCTCTCTCTCTACTATTGTTCTCTATTCTTCCCTTTCCTTTCTCTCTTTTATATCACAATTATTTTCATAGTTTTTTTATTATTATTATGCTTTTGATCACACTCCCTATATATGTCTTTTGCAGTGAGGAGTATATATAAAACTATCAGGCACACAGCACACTCCAATAGCAAATCCTCAGGTGCTGGATTTCGACACTGCCCCTCTCAAAATCGGGTAAGCTCCTTTGGAACTTCCCTTGTTAGGCTTACAAATAGGATTATCACTCATAGTTTGTTTGAGAAAACACAAAAGATTTACTAACCTTTTAGGTAAAATTCCTTTCAATTTTTGTTTTTGGAGAATGTTTGTTTTTGTTCTTGAACAGGTATATGCAAGCCGAGTTCGTTTTCGAACACCACCGGGGACAGATCATGTGGCTCTTATACCACTGTTAGATCATGAGCTAGTTCATAGGCAAAAGCGGTGGCAGTAAGATTGAAGGGTGTGTGCTGTCTGTAGATCACTGAGGGCACTGGATCTTAATCACAACGTTTAGTCCTTTGGATTTTTCAGATATCGTGATTTCTATAATCACTTGCCTACGTGTGTATAAACCGATTGCCTCATACTTATACTCCACCAAAGGGAGGGTGCTGGACTGGTTGGAATAAAGGAGAAATGCCCCTTCAATCTCAAGAGTCAGACCTCTTAGAATGTGTTAACGTAACTTGTGTTTTGTAATAACTTATTAGTGTTTGATTTATGTTTAGCTAACAGTTATATATTGTTAATGTTGCACAACACCGGTTGTCTTATAGCCACATAGTCTTACAACAACAGGCCATTGGAAGTAGACGTCGGGCTCCCTACTGACCGATATTTTGGCAGCAACCAGTCGGATTGGTTCCCCCGTGAGGGAGAGAGTGACCTCCAGTGGCAAATTATACCGGCTAACAGGACATTGGAGTGGACCTTGGGCTCCTTGTCGGCCAATATTTCGACAACAATCAGCCGGACTGGTTCCCATGTGAGGGAGAGAGAGCTCCGATGGTTGTTGGAGTTAAGGTTGCGGCGCCCTGACGACCGGTATTCCAATAGAAACTGGCCAGTATTCTAGCAATAATCGGCCGAACTGGTTCCCCTGTGTACCCCTCTCCCTGTAGACCCGCTCCCTGAAACCGAAAACAGGGGAAAAAGTTTTTTGGAGAGAACATTTTTACGAGTTTTTTTTTCAGTATGGAAGGGAAAAATGATGCTCCAGTTAGAAGGATGAAAAAATGAGAAAATATATTAGTTAAAAGAGGTCGGGGTAGGCCTAGAAAGACATGGATGAAGATGATAGAAAAGGATATGAATGCTTTGAACCTCACCGAGAACATGGCATTGGATAGAAATGATTGAAGGAGAAGGATTCATGTGAAAGACCCAGAATGATTTTCTTTTTTGGTTCATATCACCGACCCCAATTGTTTTGGGATGAAGGCCTAGTAGTAGTTGTTGTTGTTGTTGTTGTTGTATGGAAGGGAAAAATGGGAAGGCATTCTCCCCATTTTTCCCACCCTCAAATGCCTTTACATGTGTCGATCGGGTATATGCCATGGCATATCCCGCTCCCTAGAACCGGACTCCTCAAACTACACCAAACAAGAACATCGCTACACACCAACGGGGGCTTCGCTTGTCTAGTAGGAGCAGTTAGTGCAAGTCACCTTGTGTTGAGTCGTTGCAAGTTCGAACCCCAAATGGTGTGGTTGTATAACTGGTAGGGGTTTTCGTAACCCTAACTTTCTTTATTGAAAAAAAAGGAACATCACTACACCCGCAGCGATTTTCTGTGTTTTGTATGGTCCAAGAACTTTGTAAAATTTGATGAAATCTACCAAAACTATGAACTATATAAATTTAAGGGAATAACAAAAAATTCAAAGGAAATGAGGAGACAAAGTTAAAATATGGAAAATTAACTAAATAGTAAAATAAAGAAGTAACTGATATTCATTTCAATTAGTCAGCCTAAACCTAAGATTTCTCATCTTTTTATAGATGAGAATTCCTAATCACAATCAAAACTAACTACCTAATTGATAAACTCTAATTAAGATAAATTTTTATCATGATTAACTTCTTAATTAGACATGAATCCATCATTTTAACCCAATATCTAAATAAAAACTAAAAAAATATCCAAAACATAAAATGAATCCAAATGAATCCTTATAGACCCGATTTTTCTGTTCCGCTCTTGCATAAAAAATACTCCGGCCCGATCCCTAGATCTGCTCTAGAGGCAAGTGAGCCTGTGGCCCTCAAACTTGACGTTCCGTGGGTAAGTTCCCCAACTCCCTCAACACACCCACCCATATATATAACCTTGTGCACAGGTAGTCTACGAGTAAGGTTTTCAAGTTTTTTCATGTTTTTTGGTTTTTTTCTTGTTGCCAAGCTTGGGGTGGGCACAAGTGGGTTTTGTAAGTGTTAGAAACGGTCCATACCATACATCCCAATGACCATGGATTAGATGGTTGGCCTTGATGCAATAAATCAGATCACAGTCATCATGAGATGGAAAAGTTCAGCACGTCGATGCAGGCCATCACGCATGCATGCATCAAATAGGAACGCTCTACAAAATGAATCTCATGGTAAAGGACTCTCCATGATGGGAATCATCAATCTTACACCCCAAAAAACCGAGAAAGTTGTGTTTTTTGAGCATGTCTTATGAACTATCTTTCTCAATCTGCAGTACATTTTAGGTGGTGGAAAAGGCCAATCTGATGCATGACTTGGGTAATGTCAATTAATTCTGAGGTATTTAGCATTGTAGCCACTGCAATTTTTTTTTTTCTTGAAGAACTGGAAAACCGCCCCGAGATCAGAGACCTAGTCGCACTGGCTATGCCTGTCATACTTACAGTCACTTTGTTGATGGTGTAAATTGCACCCCTTGCCCCCAGAAAATCACCTTGCTTCAGCATGAGCAAAGGCACGACACCCTTACTCTTTTGTAACGCAAGGGGATGACGTCCGCGAGAATGGAACCCTAACCACCCACCTAGCAGCCAAAGCCCCTCCCACTATGCCAAACCCCTTGGACTTTGTAGCCACTGAACTTGATTGATTTTGCTGCATCAATTGAAAAAGCAAAACTTTTGCAAATAGAGTAGCAAAAAATGCTTAGTGAAAAGGTACAATGTGGAAGAAATCAGGACCAAGACCGACCCATTGCATCAATCTCCTAGTCAAAAGCATAGCAGCAAAAGTTCTAAAAAGGCATTTTATTGGCCTTTCTTTTTCAAAGAAAAATTAAAAGGTTTTGCTCTTCTCGCATTTCTATTTATAAAATTTTAAAGAAAATAAGAAAAAATTAGAAATACAAAAGGAAAATAAAGTTTCATAAAGATAAATAAAAATTCAGTTGAGATTTTTCTGTGAAAAATCACCCATAAAATTGCATAATTGAAACAAAATACTTTCAAAATAGTTTTTTTGCAATTTTCCAAAATATTGCATTTTTGTTCACAATACTTTGGGAAATATCAGGACATTCATGCCTATGGTCAAAAGTATGGGTGAACATAAAGCCTTACTTACACCAGTAGCTCGATCCAGGACCATATGCACACACTAGGCCGCTAGCCTGACCTGGCTGTCATTAGACTTGGGCTAACACCCAAGATCCAGGACCATATATATATGCATTAGGCCGTTGCATCGGACCTCAACGGGCTGGGGATAATGCCTTAACCGCACTGCTAGCCCAACCTGGCTCTTACTGAATTTGGGCTAAGACCCAAGATCCAGGACCGTATATAAGCATTAGGGCGTGGTTCAGGTCCAGCCCATTGAAACTTCTATAACCCAGAGAAGATCCCAAATCAATTTACTGGTCTAAATAGGCCAGGCCCAGGACTAATTTGGCTTTGAGCTGCACCAAATCTCGAATCTGGACAAATATCCACTTCTTGTCAACAGACTGTAGACTTGCAATTTGAGTTGGGAGACAGGAAGAAAAAAGAACCTGGAAACTAAGAGGGTGTTTGATTTCTTGTCCAAGATTGGACAGAACAAACATAACACATGTTCAATTTGTTATGTAACGACGGTTCTTCATCCAGCGTTTATTTTTACTCAAATAGAAAATTATATTTTTCCTATGTGAAAATAAATAAATTGCAAAAAAATAAAGCATAAATAAACCCTAAACTGCAAGAAAATAAAACATAAATAAATCATAAACTGCAAGAAAATAAATCATAAATAAACCAAAAAAAACCATAAACTACAAGAAAAATAAACCATAAAATTTAATACAAAAAGCCTTATTTCAAACCCTAATCAAAGAAAAAAAAACTTAATCAAATTAAACATAAAAATCCTTAATTAAAAAAAATCATTCAAAGCCCTAGTCTAAGAAATTTCTTATTTTTTATATTTAATTCAAATCATAATTTGAAAAGCCCTAATTAGAAACCCTATTTCAAAACCTAATTTAAAAAACCCCAAATTGAAAATCCCTAATTAGAGAGAGAAGAATAAGGAGAAAAAAGAGAGAAAGGAAGAAGAAAAAAAGGTGGAGAGAGAGAGGAACGAGAAAGAAGAGGAAGAAAGAAGAAAAGAGAGAGCACGGGGTGTCGCTGCTCGGACTTCTTCTCACAAAGGTGAGTGAGAGAGAGTGAGAGAGGAGAATGAGGGGGAGCAAAGGTAAAACCCCTCCACCCGATTTTTTCTAAAGCGTGTTACCATTGTTACATTCCCCTTGTTTCAAGGGGTTTCGGAATGGTGTTTCACCGTTCCTTGAATGCAGTTGACTCGCAACATGCAGAACATGCAATCAAACGCACCCTAAAAATATGACCAGAAATGGCATATATAATGGATGAAGAATTTTGGAAGGCCTCCCAACCAACCAAATGATGTTGACAATCCACACGTCCAATAAATGAAAGGTCAGGTTCGATTCCAATTGGGTGTGTGGATGCCTTTAACTGGTGAGTTCGGTAAATGCTTGGGTGTCGGTATACCCACATGGGGTTTACCTCGTAGGAAGGTGGGGCCCATTAAGTGGCCCGACTATCCGTGAAGGTTCTCCATCCTCAAGAAATAATTGAAGTATGTTTGGTTGCATTCAAATGTGATTTGGAATCTCAGGCAAGTGAGATAATGAATCTCATTTGCACAACCAACCAAACATCTTATTTGGAATCTCATGAAAATAAGAAATTTAATGTGATTTGAAATCACATTTGGGTAGGTTTGGTTGCTTGTGGGGTGCAGTGAAAATGAGATTCACTTTTATAAATCTCATGAGGTCTCAGGAGATTCAAGTTCTCACACAAATGAGATTCACTATCTAAAGCAACTCTCATTTTGCAGAGACAAATGAGATTCACTTTCTCATGAAGGTATTTTTAAGTTTGATTGTTTTTGCAAAAAAAGCAAATGAGATTTACTTTCTAAAGTGGATGAGAAAGTGAATTTCATGTGATCCAACCAAACTTACCCCAACTCTTATGTGATTCCAAATCACAGGATGGAATGTGAAATTTAAAATGATATGACTTCAAATTACATGATTAGAATCACATGAGATGCAACCAAACCTACCCAAAAGGTCGACAGCTCATGCACCTAATAAATGAAACCCACAACCTTAGGTTATCCATAGATCATGGAAGGCACTAAAAGCATCATTGGAAGCACCCATGACCAAAATACAAGGCAAAGGGCCCTTTTGTTTTTTAGCGAGCTGGGGTTGGGCAGACCCTACCAGAATCCACGGCTATGCACATCAAAAGGCAAAGGAAACCAGTCTGGTGGTTTATTCTTCCAAATACGATTAACTGCAAGGTTACCTAAATAAGTTGGAGAACAAGAAACATAGTTATGTTCCTTGGAAACCCAGCAGCACCAAAATCTATGAAACTACAAAAACAAATTCAAAACATCAGGATGAACTAAATGATTGGGACCACGCCTTTCTAATGCCAGGGAAATGGCTTTCACAATTCCTTCTTAGATGAAGCATGTTTGAAATTCAAAGAGAATTTCCTTCCATCACAACTATTCATGCTGGCCTGATTGAATAGGTCGGACAAGCCAGCCAAGCTTCAAAACCATGACAGAATGATGTCTAACTGTATGGCCGACTACCTACATCGACGAAAAATAGAAATTTGATTCATTAGTGAGGAGTTCACCAGACAACATATAGCCATGCCAACTTGGAAACATAATTGGATTTATTTAAAACAGGTAAAATATGATCCCTGATTTTGTTCAAGATGTATGTAATCTTGTGGACAAGAGACATATAGCTTCCTCTGTAAAGGATGTAATTCTTTGCCTCCCCAACATACCAAACTAGCAACTTATAACAGAGCAGCCAGCTAATTTTAGCATACATCTCTAAAAAATGGACAAATTTTTTTCTTCATTGCAGTTGCAGGATTAAAAAAAAGATTTTTTACAAAAACATACATAGCTTTTTTTCAATAATTCAGATTTATACCTAAAAAAATTATAATTCAAAAGCATACTTAATTTTATCTTCAGTTATCCAAATGCACAACCGTAATAATTATCTCCCTTTTTTTTTTAATAGACAAGCTGGGGTTAGGCAGACCCCCTACCGGTACAGAACCAGAATTACATGCAATATAGTTGCTGCTGTGAGTCCATTGGCAGCAAAACCTGCTAAACTCCCAAAGCCGATCAAAAAGATACTGATTCTTTATCTCGGAAGAAAATCTACCTTACAAAGCTGTCTGAATAATGGTGATGACTGCAAGCCTTGAAGACTCCAAGATCACTTGTGACAAAGGGGGGACATACTGAAGAATGAGTGGCCATAGTTCCCATTCCCCGTGATAACAATCTTTATCGATAGATATCCATCCAATAAAGTTATGGCCAACATGGTTCCTGACTGTAAATCCAATGCTCATCCACAACTTACATATGCTAAAAAGTGAGATTTTGATCCAGCTAAAAGAATGGGAACGCCATTGGTGCACATACAGCCAATTACAAGTTATAATTACCATAGTAGAACGGGTAAAGAGAAGCAAATTGAGGGTCAAATGAGATAGTAGGATGGTTGGGTCGCACTGTCATAAGCAAGGTCTCGAGTCCAAATCCCATGGCGTTCAACCCCGAGCTTGCCTATCAAAAAAGAAAAGAAGAAGAAAATTAAATGAGGGTAAAATTCGTATAGTTTGATATCAAGTATGATTAAAAGAAGATAGTTACCTTGGGCATGCATTTGGATAACTGGCGATAAATTTAGGCATGATTTTAAACTATAAAATTTTCAGGTATGAAGCTGACTTATCAAACATAATAAGGTATGTCTTCGTAAATAACCAATTCAACAATGTGACCAATAGATTGCATCAAGGGCGTGAGCTTTTGGAAGCTGGTCTATCATATTGCTCCATTTGTTGGGGGTTACCCAGTTAAGCAGTTTCTTAACGGTGTAATGAGCCTAAGAATTAAGTTCATCCAGAACAAATTAGTTGGTGTGATCCTTTAAAATCCACGAATGCTTTGGTTTGATTAATCAAATCAATTGATTTGGAAATGCTAAAGAAAAAGTTCCAAGTGATTCGTTGAAAATGGCAGATGAATCAACGCCTGTTGCGGATTTGACTTTCAACATCTCCGTTTAGAAAATTCTGTATACGCAGAGATCATGGTTTCTGTGCCAAGCTGAAGGCCCAGGTTCGAATCCCTCTGCCACATGGGGCTTAAGAGACATCTGGTAGGGGTCGGTCTAACCCCAGCTAGCCTTTCAAAAAAAAAAGAGAGATCATGGTTTCTGCCAAAGAAGTATCAACAGGGTAAACCCACCATGGGATCAGAGCACCTGGAAATATGATACCTCCAATGCCCTAGCAATTAGATAGAAAGAAGAACCGACCGGTTTGTCTGGTAGGAGCAGCTACTGCACGTCACCTTGTGTTGGGACGTTGCAAGTTCAAATCCCAATGGTATGGTTGTATAACTGATAGGGGTCTGCCTAACCCCAGCTTGCCTTTCAAAAAAAAAAGAAAAATAGATAGAAAGGACATACTTAAATATCTCATGTTCTCCCCATAAAATATGCCGACAGAATATTTTCTAAATTATGCCAGAAAAGCTATAAACCTTATGGAAACATTAACAAAAGCCAGGTCCGGTGGTGCCAATAGATTTTCTTACAGATACACGACCAACCAACCATATAAACAGATAAGGCAAGCCCCCAAACAATTGAATAATGTAAACTACTAAACCCCTTATGAATATCTTGTGATGTATCCCCCTTTCCAAGCACAAACGTACGCAATAAACATACAAGCATATCAGAGTACAAAAAACAATTTTATCATTGAGAACAGATATATTACATTTTGTCTATCATAACCATAGTCACAAATACCGGTATCAGCTATATCTAGGCGAGGCTATTTCTGGCGATATTATAGGTTTGGTGATAAATCTCGGAAAAATCTCCAGGTTTAAAATATATAAAAAATAACAAAAATAAGTAAGAAAATGTCATGTTTAGACAAAAAAATACATCAATAATAAAAGAAATAAGTAAAAAATGCAAAAGAAAGGAGAAAAACATATTTGAAATGTGAAAAATAAATAAAAACAGTTAAACTAATTGATAATATCACGAGATTATTACCTATATTATCGTTTGCTGAATTTACAGCAATAATATCACGATATTTTGAAAATGTCACCGATATCTGAGACTATGATCAGAACATATTCATGTCTAAAGGCAGTATTTATTAGAGGGAGACGTCTGAGTTCTAATTTTCACTTATTTTAGAAATTTTATTCCATTTTCTTGTATTTGTTCAGTTTATTTAATCTGCATATTTTGGAGTGATTTGCCAAGGAAAATTTAAATTTTGAGAAACTCCCAAGAAACTCACAGCCAATAAAAAGCAATTTTCTGCATTTGTCATTATGATAAAATCCATTTATTATGTCTGATTACATCCAATTTGGTAATGGCCATGACCTAACCGAATCTGAGCCATTTCACGTCCCAGCCATGTCATACAGCCAAATTCTAGATAAGCTGTAATGCATCAAAGCGCAGACAACTGCCATAATAATTTAAACTTCAACTATCCCTAATCATGTAATAAGCAAGTATAATAAAAGGGTAGCACGACAAAAGAAACATTTTCTGCAGTCATGGTACTGACCAACCAAAGTTCTTATGCTCTCTGCATTCCTTGGGCACAAGTAGGAACCCCATGCCTTTCCACATTGTGTTTCAGCCTTAGAACAGCCAAAGAGGTCTTCACTTAAATACTTCTGGTCGCCAGTCTTCCTGAGCGTTCCATTATTCAAAGTTCCACCATTAACCAGATTCCTAATATTTATAGCCTCCATTATTTCTCATTTTGTACTTAAGATGGCTTACAACCAATAGATGACTGATCAGAATAAACTATCAAAAAGAAAGGAGAAGAATCATCAGTAATAAAGCCTACCACACGTGAAAAAGCATTCTTTTCAAATCGTAGGATACTAGGATATATATTAGTGTGTTTTTAACATGAATTCCATATTAAAACCATCGATTTGTTGCCTTCTACTACAATTCCATATCTTCAGATAAATTCTCCGCAACAATTTCAACTCCCCAAAGAAAGTAAAACAAACTAACAAAATATTTATATGCAATTCATGAAGTCAACTGAGGTTAAACTTAACATTCAAATGGTTAGGGGTGCAACATCTTCTACAACAGATTTTCTAGTTGCCAAAGAAAGATGTGCCACAAAGAACCATAACAATAACAATATGAAGCTCTTGACAAACTCACTGCATAGAAATTCTCAAAGCCTAGTTGAATGTACCATGAACTTGTTAGCACTAAAAGTGCAGTAAATTCACTCACAACTTAAAGTTGGGTGTGTTTGGATACCGCCGTGAGAACTTCCACTGGACCCTCCAAAACTGTTTTATTTGAGGACTCATTCCACAAGGATCCCACTACTGCCGTTTCTCCTGAATTCCTAAAGTCAAGGACAAAAGTAGGCCCCCCACTGTTGTAATCCAACTAAACACTGATAGAAGTGGTAATTAATTCCTGAAGGCTGAAACTGTATGGCTCAACAACTTCATGTGAATTCACATTTCACTCTAGTGACAAGTGACAACTCACAATTACCAACCCTAAATCCGAAGTGTGAACAGACCCAAATTCCAGTTGAGCAGCTTGAATAACATGATCTATAAATAATATTATCTAACCAAAATCTACGAATAATAAATTCTCCTAGTATGGCAAATAATAATATTATTTTTTTATTTGGACTCCATGGAAATAGCCTCTTTCAATTAAAATTGTTTTCCACCATTGATATGTAGGATAACAGAAGTCCAGTCCCCATATTAGCGCCGGCTGCACACTCCACACACCCCTCCCCCACACAGTCCCTATCTCAAAGCCTGTTTTCGGATGAAAAGCCAGTCCCAGAGCTTGTTGTAAAAGCCCTGCAAAAGATCTGTCCACAGAACAGAACACCATCAAACAGTAGTCTTGGACCATTAACTGGTATGAAGATTGAACACTAATGAAATCACCACCTTGAGAAAGACTTGAAACAGGTTTCATGAAAAAAATGATGCAAGAAAACTACTGATGGCCAGGAGATGCGATCATGCCAGATCTCAAACTTTCGGATCAAGGTCATGGGTAAAAGGTGGCAACAACACAACTTCCACGAAGCAGATACAGGGTAGACAAGGTGCTCCACGCCAAAAGATGAGTATTAATGGATGAAGACAAGGATTCCAAAGCAAACAGGGGAACTGTAATCTGAGGAACAAGGACAGACATTAAAGATATAGAAATGATCATAATAGAGGCCACATCAAGGGTATAGCCTGATACAACTACTCTCCCCAACAGCAAGTCAGGTTGCCAAAAAGTTGCGGCAAATATTTTTTTTTGTTTTGATAAATCGCTGATTACATATTGACTGCCCGCATGACTGAACCACAATGTTTTGAATTGGCCTTTACATATTTTTGGGAGTCAGCATGTCACTACTCTATAAATACAAACGAAGAATAGCACCATTTGATGCATCATTATTGACCTATAACGATTTTGGCTGAATTAAGGTTTCTTTCCCATTATAAAACTGACCCATAGGGCACGTTTGGAAGTGAGAAAGATGTAGGTAAAGTGATACAAGGTGGGAAAACAGTACGGTTTTTCTGACCCTTCCAAGCGAGAGAGACTTTTTCTTAGAGAGTTTTTCTAAAAAGTACACGTTTTGATAGAAAACATTCCTCCAGTGAGAAGGGTGGAGGAATGTTTCCTACTAAGAGAAAATGGTGATTTACACTCTCCACCACCCATCTAACCACATGTCACCACCAGCACCACCCACCAAAACCACGACCATCTTCCATCTCACCACCACCATCACCCACCTCTAGGAAAATAGCCCTCCCCACGATGATTTTCCACCAACCATCACCATCACCCACCTGAAAAAACGCACCCGATAAGCTCCACCACTACCATCCTCCTCCTCTCTCATTTTTTTAAGATTTTCCATTTTATTTTTCTCATGCTACCCAAACAAGTGAAAAAATTTCATTTTAGAAAAATTATCATATCAAAACTTCTCATAGGCAAAGTTTTCTTTCCCTATGAGAGTTTTTCTTTTCTTGCATACATTCTCGTATCCTCAAAGAATGACAATAAGAATCATCACGTCACTCCATTACATAAAATTTTCTCCACGCCTAAGATCCCACAGAAATCTGTAGATCATGATAATAAATTTGCTCCTCTCCCAAAATGCCTTGTTGGGACTGATAAGGCATGTATGACAGCATCCAATGTTCAACAATACAAATGGTCCCCCGAAGATGATAAAAAGTTTCAGCTTTTAGTCAAGTCATGCTGAATCAGGCCTTGAGGACAATGGTAAAAACTAAAAGCCTAAAGCTTCTACTCAATGTTGATCAATTTTAGATATAATCTCCTCGCACAAATATTGCGGGAGAATGAAATTTTGTTTGTTTCTCAATGTTCAGAACCCCTGAAAGAATTATGCAAACATAAAATACAAATGTGGACGTCATTTGAAGTTGGACCATGCTCTGGCGGCTGCACCTTAGGATGGCTCCATAGTCTCTCAAATTAAGGTTATTGTTATTTGGGTTCAGCCTTTTGTCGTAGTATCCAAAAATCATCAAATATCATGAATTTCAAATCTACCAAAATACCAATGTACTTTACGAATTCTCAGTTCATTCGGAGGCCAAGTCTAAACTCGGGTTCCAAGAATACACAACAAATTGATAGATTTTCCATTCTCTAGCTAGAATTTTCATGTGCTAAAACCCTAACTAATTCTTCGAATGAAAATCCACCGTGCCCTCGTTACAATTACTCAGATTAACAATAGGAACATTAGAATTTCAATAGGCTGCTGATGCCACAATATCAACAATGATCTTCCAGTTCCTCCACAAGATCACCAATCAAAAATCCAACACAGAAGCTGCAAAAAGGGCTATACCTGCAATCACAATCTGCTAGAGACGGCGAGGTACTTCGTATGCCGCCCGGTCGCGACGATCTTGCCGTTCCCCTTCTTCCTGACCTCCACATTGACCACCGCGATCGTCCTCCCGACGCGCAGAACTTTCGCCTCGACCTCGATCTCCTCCTAAAAGCAAAACACCCACCACAAATGGCATCACCACCCACAATTCTCGCGACCACGAAACCCAGAAAGAAGCAACAACAAAAGTGAGAAATCCCCCTCACGTCGAGAAAGGCGGAGTCGAGATAGGAGACGCTGATCTCGAGGGAGACACCGGAAGTGGGAGCGCCGGTGGTGAAAATGACCGCTGATCCGATGAGGTCGACGAGCGACGCGGTGGCTCCGCCGTGGAGGAAGTTGCCCGTGTTCTGCAGGGAAATTAGGGTTAGGATCTGGGAACGAAACCCGAGGGAGGGAAAGCAAGAGAGAGAGGGAGGCGAACCAGGAGGCGGGGAGGGACCCTGAAGGAGCAGAGGAGGCGGCCGGGAGAAACCTCGTCGACGCGGATTCCGGCAGTGATGAAGGAATCGTAGGTGGAGATCGGCAGCCCGGCGGCGGAGACGGGCAGGCGGTCTCCGGTGCTCTCCACCATCGCCTTCACCCTCTCCAGGATGTCCGGCCCGACGGTGCTCGTCATCGTCCCCAGACCCGCTGTTTCAGGCAAGCAGCGCAGTTCCAACTCTCTCTCTCTCCGGCTATCGAGTAGCAGACTCCCAGCCCTCTCAAATCCAATCACCTTTTAAGATTTAATCTTGTTTTTTGGGAATTTTTTTTGTCAAATACTTGCTGCTATTGATTTTTTAACTCGTTTGATCTGGTCCACGCCTATGAATTTCAACTCTAAAACCGCATGCAGGTACATACCAGAGGCTTAATCCTTCATGTTCAATCCTTTTAATCAACTTTATTTTTATTTTTATTTAAATTTGAATCAAACGTGATCCATTTAACTAAGTGCATCTCTCATCCAGGGGCGTAGCTAGGGGGGGGGGCAGTCCTGACTCCCGAAACAGTTAAAAAAAAAAAAAAAAAATTTAAAAGCCCAGTCCTTGCCCAGCCCCGATTCCATATGAAATAGATTTTTATCCATTTTTGTAGCCCAACCCAGCCCTGACTGCAGCAAATAGTTTGATTTGTCCATGTGAAATAGATTTTTATTAATAATTGTAGTCATTTTTTATTTTATCTCAAAAAAAATTTTTTCGGGGGCGCTGCCCCCAACCCCCGACTATGGCACAAATAAAATCTTTTTTGCTACACCCCTGTTTGCCCCCCCCCCCCTCACATGAATCCTAACTACGCCCCTGCTCTCATCTATATATACAGGGTTTCTTAATTTTATTGAAACCAAACTACCTAATTTGATAAACTTCTAATTAGAAATATATCCTGAACATATGAATCAAATACAAGGATCTCATGTTTAAATAAAAAAACAAATAACAAAAAAATTCAAAATACAAAATGGATGTGGATGGACCCTTGTGAACTAAGGATGCAAATGGTTTGGATTTTGGATAAAAAATAAATTTAGGAGTCAGATCCGGTCGGATCATAAACAACCAAAATTTTCAAAAGCCCCATCCTCAATCCTAATCGTTTGCAACCCTATCATGAAACCCAGTTTAGGGAGTTCTTAATGAGATATTTGTATGAATTTGAAGCATTTTCATTGATTGATTGATTATTTTGGCCAAAACTTTTGTATCGAATATTGATTCTGAAGAAATTTGGGATGATCGGTTTTCGAATGTTGAGTAATTCCTTGAGATGTATGCATGGGGCTATCAACGGTCGGTATCCAACCCATCAAGGATGCCTGAACCCACCCAAATAACAAGTGGTAGGATTGGAGTTATTTTTATTTTTACTCGAAGAAACCGCCCCAGGCGCATAGACCTAGCTGTACGGTCTCTGTTCATATCGGCGTAAAACTCCAAGGGCTTACCCCTCGAGCCTAGGAAGTCGTCAAGCTGGTGATGCCCATGGAATTTAAAGCTAAACTGACCGTCAGATGGTCTAGGCCCCTGTCCCACTACGCCAAACCCCTTGGAGTTTTACCAAGCCAAAAAAATGAAATCTAAAATATGTATATATGTATAATTTCAGAAGCATATTTCACTCAAAATCTTAAATCTTATAAAACTAAAAGCATGGTTAGTGAAGGCTAAAAAGATTTTCGTTTATAACTTTTTCCTCAAATAACATGCTTATTATGAGTTTTCATAGTGGAATTATAAATTCCTTTGAGCATTTCTAAATTCATTTTTAAAACATTTGATGTATTATTTACATAGAAATCTTGTAGTTTTTACATAAAACTAATAGTCGTATATCCAATTAGGCGACTTTTCATATTTTTCACTTGCCAACCATTAACCTCTTGTAAAAGTAAAGAGTGTCTCTACGAGGCCCAAAAAGTTGTTTGATTGCTTGTCCAAGATTGGACAAAACAGTTGAACAGAACACGTTCTGTCTAAAACAAGGACAACTTTTTTGCGTCCAATGTTTGTTTCGACTGGATAAGGAACTATGTTCCCTGTGTAAAGAAAAGCCCCGAAACAAACAAAAGCACTAAATGTAAACCCTAAAAACAATAAAAATCACACCATCTACAGTGATATTCAACACATAATGCATGATATTCGTAACAAATATATCATAATCTTGAAACAAACAATCAATCAATCATGAAAAGGCCCCAAATCTAAACCCTAATCTGCAAGAAAAAAAATGAATCCCAAACCCTAACCCTTCTAAACTGGGTCACACACCCGCACACAGAGAGACCTCGGTGAGAATTCCAGTGAGGGATTTTTGCTGGAAAGTCAATGCCAGGTCACCGGAAAATCGATGCCGGAAGGTTGGGGTGGCATTAGGGGAAGTCTCACAAAAGAGCTAGAGCAAGTTGGGGTCAGGCAAGGGGGAGGGCCACCATCCCTGTTCAAAGTGTAACGAGGGGAGACAGGGTGGAATGGTGTTTCACCATTCATGCGATGCGGTGGACACATAATCAAACACGCCCAAAGGTTACACCCCTCTCTCCTACCCTTATAATGGGCTCCTCTCTCCTAGTATATTTGCGCCAGTATTGCACAACCTAAACAAGAGAAAGGGATGGTCCACCCTCTGTCCTCGCCTTCAAAATATGTATATTAAATATGTTTTTTGACAAACCTGATCATATGGATCTGATCTTCATGGGCGAAAATATATGAATATACTCTCGGATCAAATTTTTTTATTGTGTAGGTAGGATTTCACAAATTTTCAAAAATCAACAATTCTAAATTTTTTGAAATTTTCTATGTTATAAAATCTTACATACACATCAAAAAAACTTTTATCCAAGACATGGCCATGTGGTCAGATTTGCCAAAAAGCATATCAAACATGCAAAATTTGAAGGGTAGACCACCCCCCTTCTCCCTTAACAATTGGCTAGTTTTTTTCTTTACACATTTTACCATTTGTATTAAAAATAACTTTCTTTTGCATTTTCTTTTTCTTACTAGAGATGGGATGGGTAGCCAAGATGATTGGTTAATATTTTAGAGCTTTCTTCTTCAATTGCAAGTGGCATAAAAAGGTAATAACTTTTTTTTATATGCAAGCTGGGGTTAGGAGGCCCCTACCAAAACAACAGCCACCCCAATGTGAAAGAGGGATTCTATCGTGTGCCTTCAGCTTGACACAGGACCCCAATTACCACATGGGATACCACCTCGGTGTAAAAAGGTATTAACTTGCTTTAATATATTTGATATGTGTTTTTAATGAAAAATATGATTTTAAATGCATGTCTATTTTATATCTTTATTAATTTTTTTGTCATAATAAAATTTTTAACACCAACCTCTCTTTTGTATGGCAAGGCCACTATACCATGCTATTACACAGAAAACACTAGGGTCGTGTACCAAATGGGGCCTCAATTTGTCTGGTAGAAGCAGTTAGTGCACACCTTGTGTTGTGTTGGGACGTTGTGAGTTCAAAACCCTATGGTACGGTTGTATGACTGGTTGGGGGTCAGACAGTTAGGCTATAAAAAAAAAACACTGGGGTCGTGCATGATATTAGGCAAAAATCATAACCCTCACATATATTATTCGTGTCAGGTTCGGTCCGTAACAAATAATATTTGAGTCTGCATTTTTTATACTCATAGTTAAAAGTACAGGTTTGGGTCAGGTCGAGTACCCTACCCATTGGTAGCCCTGTGTAGACAACATGGATTAAGTCAACATTTTTGTGCTATGACATGGATGTTTCAGTAAAAGTTGAATTTCGTGAGACTGCGGTCCTGTTTGGAGGACAAACTTAAAATCAGGTTCAGCCTTAAAAGGTTGTTTAGGTAAAAAAAACAGGGCCCCAAAATCCCACCCCCCACCACACACAAAAAAAAAATAATAATTTCTGGCCCCTGTTTGGCCAAAACATTGAAGTTATTTACAGCTTTACAAATTTGTAATCTATCAAACCTGTACATAACATCCCCCCCAAGTATTGGAGGTAGGGGTGTCAACGGGTCGGGTTTGGTTTGGACCCAGGTGGAACGAGACCTGTCCCCAATTTTTGGGTATGGTATCGGGTCAGGACCTGGGTTTAATCGAACTCACCATAAGAGTAACCATACCTGGATCCGATAAGAAATACATGAACCAGACTCGAGCCATACCTGGTAAAACCATATTTGTTTATCATTTTACATTGAAAATTTTTGGGTTTTAATCGAAAACTTGGGTCTGACATAAAATTTCACAAAACTATACCCGATCAATGTTTTAATTGAACCTTTGGGTTCAAACCCGGGTCTTGATCAGGTCTTCTTATTTATCACAATACCCGAACCCTATAGGGTTTGGTTCGGGTCAGGTTCAGGTAAACTCAACCCATTGACACCCCTAATTGGAGGGCATTCATCTTTCCTACACCACCCTTCTAAAACTACATGCACCTTGGCTACTAAATTGGCTTGACTGCTTTCAATAACTACCTTCACCATGATTGTAGGCCAAGCCACTCATTGCCTTCCCAACCCCTTAACATTCCATGTTAAAACTTTCATTTGGGGTCTACTTATGTTGACGAGTCATTCCTCATGCTTGACGGGATGGTCGCATTTACTGAGGAAGGCTGCAACTCTTATTCAGCACCCTTCCTCTGTTTCCCCAAATAAACAGCTCCTGGCTCTGGCTCAGTGGGGTGGGGTAGAGTTGTTCACTTAAATCGGTTGGCTTGAAATGGTTCTTGGATTGGAATGGGTTAACGAAATGGAGGAGGGAGATCGGTTAGGGTGTAAAGGCATACATGGATTGGTGCTCGTCCCAAAACCTGATCGGGCCTGAACATGGGGATCATGATGCCTATTGATCTTAGGTGAGGTGGCGCCACTAGACCTACAATTGGAGGATTGCAGAGTACCACTCTGACATGTGTTGGACCTCTGAGGAAAGGGTTTCCAAGCCTGCAATGTCTAATATTGCTTTCATAGATGACATATTGGGGAAAGGGTTTCGTTAGATTTCATATAACTTTGATTGCCTTAACTTATGTGCATTTGATATAATTTATTTCAATATATTTTGTTTATCAATACTGACCTTTTATATAATATTTCAGTATAATATTTTTACTGCTTTTAAACACATATGAGAATAAAAGAATCACATATACAGTTTTTTTGACTACCTTAGAGATATATGAGCATGGTAGAATCACATATACAATTTTTTTGACTGCCTTAGAACACATATGAGCATGATATAATCACATATACAGTTTTTTGCCTGCTTTAGAACACATATGAGCATGATAGAATCACATATACTGTTTTTTTACTGCCTTAAAGCATATATGAGCATGGTAGAATCACATATACAGTTTTTTTTACTGTCTTAGAACACATATGAGCAGGATATAATCACATATACAGTTTTTTGCCTGGTTTAGAACACATGTGAGCATGATAGAATCACATATATAGTTTTTTGACTGCCTTATAGCACATAAGAGCATGATAGAATCACATATAAAGTTTTTTTTTACTGTCTTAGAATACATATGAGCATGATATAATCACATATTCAGTTTTTTGCCAGCCTTAAAACACATATTAGCATGATAGAATCACATATGCAGTTTTTTGACTGCCTTAGAGCATATATGAGCATGGTAGAATCACATATACATTTTTTTTACTGCTTTAGAACACATATGAGCATGATATAATCACATATACAGTTTTTGCCTGCCTTAGAACATATATGAGTATAATAGAGTCACATATAAAGTTTTTTGTCTGCCTTAGAGCACATATGAGCATGATAGAATCACATATAAAGTTTTTTTGCCTGCCTTAGAACACATATGAGCATGATATAATCACATATTCAGTTTTTTGACTGCCTTAGAACACATATGAGCATGATAGAATCACATATACAACTTTTTGCCTGCCTTAGAGCACATATGAGTATGGTAGAATCACATATAGAGTTTTTCTGACTGTCTTAGAACACATATGAACATGATATAATCACATATATAGTTTTTTGTCTGCCTTAGAACACATATGAGCATGATAGAATCACATATAGAGTTTTTTTACTGCCTTAAAACACATATCATTCATGATAGAATCATATATAGTGTATAATTTATTTCAATATATTTTGTTTATCAATACTGACCTTTTTTTTCTTGTGTAGGTTGCTGGCGATAATTAGCGTAGTAGAGTTGAAGGGACAGATCAAGGCAATGAACAAGAAGACGCACAAAATCTTGGCGATGATTAGATTAATATGTTGAATTTGTTCTACTTTTTTTTTTTTTTTAAATGTAAATGCTGAATTATAAATAATTAAAAGTTGTGAATTTTAAAGTGGAACGATTAATTGTTTTAGTTTCCTTTTATATCTATTTTTATGTGTACTTTGTTTTTTATTCACAGGAAATATAAATTGTACAAAAAATATAAATTATAGCTCGAGAAATTTTTTCTCGATATTTAATTTTCAAATATTTTTTTATTTTTTTCCTTGTTTGCGACCGTCGCTAATCACTATGTACGTTGAATTTAACGACGGATGTAAATTCATCGCCAAACCGAAGTCGTCATTTAGTAACGACGGCCTTGCGACAGATGTTGTCATTCGTTATTCTGTCGCAACTTAGCGACGGAACTGGCGACAGATACAGCCTGTCGCTACTTAGCGACGGAATGGGCGAAAAATATATTCCTTTGCTTATTAACATCGAAAAATTCGCGATGGAAGATATCCATCGCTAATCCGACGCTAATCCATCGCTAAGCTGTTTAGCGACGGATTAGCGTCGGATTAGCGATAGATATAGGTCGTCGCTAATCCACTGTTTTGTTGTAGTGATGGTACTTTCTTTTATTTTTTTGTTTCTTTTTTTATAATCATGCCCAAGGATGATATTGGTGGGATTCGAACCGGAGACCCCTCGGTCATGATAGTGCGGCCTAACTATCCAGCTATCTCATTTGAACCTTGCATTGTACTAAGAGAGAGAAAAAATGGCTTTCATTTTATTTTACTTACAATCTAATAAAAAAAGGAAGATATTCCTGCAGTCGTTATCAATTAGGGTTGAAAATCAATCATATTAGTTTGGGCCTAAGGAACTCATACCAGATATGAATTGGACCCGGGTGTCTACCTTTGCATGTATTTATGGAGCCACCACCGCTTCTGGAGTGTCAATGGGTCTGGTTTGACCTGGAGCGGATTCGTACCAAACCCTATAGGGTTAGGGTTTGGTAATAAACAAAGAGGTGCCATTAGATTCCAGGTCAGACTCAAAGGGTCTGATTAATATATGGAGCCGGGTATGGTTTGCAAAATTTCACAACAAAACAGCGCCCAACACAAGTTCCAACTAAGATCCACAAATTTTCAATGTAAAAAAGATTAAAATTATTGTTTTACTGGGTATGGTCTGGGTCTAGTTCATGTATTCTTTATAAGATTTGGGTATGATTTTTCTTATCATAGGTCCAGTTGGTCTCAGATCTGAACCGGGTACGAGCATTTCAAATCAGATCTGGGTTTGGTTCAAATTGAGTCCAAACCGAATCAGACCCGTTGACACCCCCACTCTAGGACCTCTCCCAACAGCACCACCATTTGCACTCTTCTGACATTGTCCTGATGTTGCCACCTATCAGAAGTGGGCTGCGACGCTAGAGGCAAGGTGTGGGTCCTACCGCCAGCTGCCAGAACACCACGGACATAGCCCAAACAGGCACACGAGTTGGTTTCTCATTGTAACAATGTCCATCCATCACCGGTCCAAATATCCAGGGTCTACCTTAGCTCTAACTCATACCCAACCCATTTATACTGCATTGAACCCTATTATTTGAGTTAGGCTCTATTAGAAAACTGGTAATTGAGTTGGGAGTTTGTGCATTTTGATGAAAACCTACTTTGGTGGTGAATGTTTGGAAGGTGATAGAAGTGGGACCGTCTCCCTTTTGTATTTGTACCAAATCTTAAAATTGGTAACTACTACTAGCTGCCAAATCTTGCTACCAAATGCATAAACTCTATCATACCAATAGAGCCTTAGCATTGTCAACTAAAAATGCTCTATAGTGGTTCACAAGGGATCCGCTCTTCAGGTAGGGACGACTTGTTACTTGTAAAAGTCACCAAGTTGATGGAACGTCATAAGTTCAAACTCACGAGTGGCGGCCCTTGCTGCAAGGGCGAATCTGGGTGTAGTCCCTGATTGGCAGGACGGTTCTCAAGGATTTTATCAACCATTAATGAATTTGAAAATTATCTTTTGAAAACTCACTAAGGGTCGGTGTGAAGCTGCAGGATTGAATCTCATTGGTGAATGAGAGTGCTATTGCTGTTTCACGGCTGGGGTAGTTGTGTCCTCAACCTCGAGTTTTAAGTGACCTGGATCTCGGTGAGGGTTTTCTTTAGTAATAAAAAGAGTGACACACCTAGAAATGAAGCATTGAAAAAAATAATAATATAGAAAACTTCAGTTTTGGCGTGGGCCAAACAACCCCTCAGCCTTACAAGAAACCATATCTAGCACGAAGACCTGATCGAGTTGGCTCAGCCTGCCATACCTACAATTGTCATACAAGTTGCAAATGGGTTCACATTTCTATCACTTTCTTAAAATGGTCTAGGGGAGGTAGAGAGAGAGAGCCATATCACAAAGTTCAAATATTTTTTTGAAAAATAAGACACGAAGGCATGGACTTTTTATAAATTTGTGGCTAATAAAAAATAAAAATTATATGTTGATATTTTAATATTACAAATGTATACTTATTAAAACAATAACAAAAAAGTATTAAAAATCATTAAATTATTAAGATAATATTTATACGTATTGTTGTATGTGTCAGCGTGTCCGATCTTTCCTGTTGTGTCACAAGGGTCACAGACAAAATAGCGTTCCCCTCATATATATATATATATATATATATATATAGATGGAGAGAGAGAGAGAGAGAGAGATGAACTCGATGGTTCAGTTGCAGGGAATAGGTTCAAACCGAACACGACTAGAGCTGATTCCAACACGGCTCAGTCCAAGGGCAAAATTGACTTGATTGAGTGCAGGGACCGGACAGCTCTCAGAGATAGACAGAGAGAGAAACGGACTCGATGATTTAGTTGGCTCTCTCGAACACACCATTTTCAAACCCAGACGCGATCCGCGCTGATTCGCGGCTCAGTCCCCAAGCGCTAAATTATACTTTGTTTCACTGAAAGGTACGGACAACTGACGAGTCTGACCGTACCAACCTTGCGTAATACTCGCGCAAAACTTTTTTGGTAAAAAAAAAAAAAAAACCACGCATGCATGCACCACGGATTTCTCCTCCTTCTACCATCCATTGAATCCTTAGGATGGCCGTTCCCCTTCAACTCCACGTACCGACTAGATTTTTTATTTCCCTTTCTTTCTCAACACCCCACGCTCCTTTTCAGTCATCACCTCGTATTTTAGGGCGTAAATTTTCCCAGACTGCTCGTTTTCGTCTAACCGGCACTGCCCACTCGGATATCACAGAGCAGAGATCGACGCAAAAAAATCGGAGACAAAAAAGGCGGCGGAGAGAGGAGAGGGAAAAAAATGGTGTTCAAGGGCAGATTCTTCGCTTCCTCCTCTTCTTCTAAGAGCGCCACGAAGCCCGACTCCCCCGACGCCTCCGCCAATGGATCCAGGAGCCCTAGATCCTCTCCCGTCGATTTCTTCGCTAGATCCGATAAGAAGAAACCGCGTCCGTCCAAGGCCGATCCACAGATCGGCGGCGGCGTGGAGATGAAGCCGAAGAAGAAGGAGATCGCCGGCGGTGATCCGGGGAAGTACGCACCGATCGTGCCGTCGTCGCTGGGGTTGACTCAGATAAAGACGCGGTCTGGCCCGTTGCCGCAGGAGAGCTTCTTCGGGAGGGGGTTGGTCGTCGGGCCCGTCGCGAGCAAGCTCTCGCGGGCGGACGCCTGCTCGTCTTCGTCGGCTGGGAGTTTCGCAAAGTGCGGTGGTGGCGGTGGCGGCGGCGAACGGAAGGCTGACGGGAATGCGTCGTGTAGTAGTAGCCGGGGAGGTGATAACGAGAGTTGCTGCGATGTTAGGTCGACGGGCGGGCTGTCGAGGGATCGGAGCCCTGGTGAGCTTCCGGGATTTCGAACTCGGAACGGCAATGGATCTGCTGAAACCGGTACTTTGTTTTGGTCTTTTAACGGAATTTAACATAAGCTTGTCTTGATTGAATTAACAAATTTTTTTGTCGATTCGTTGATTGTGTTCAGATTTTTCTGCTGTTAACGATGTCAATATGACTTTTACAGTTTAATTTTATATATTGACCTAATTTGAGCATAAATGGAAAAGTTATGAAAGTGTGGAAATGCTTCTCTAAAAAAAAAGATAATGGAATAAAATGCAAGAAATGATTTCTGTGAAATGATGCGCACGAATATTTATATGCAACTCTTAGTTAACCGTTGTGCATGTCGAATTTGTGAGTGATAAATAGTTCAAAAAAGAAATGTTTTGACGAGTAGGTGCTTAACAATTGAATCTGAAATGGTTGCATTTTTATTTATCTGGATCTTATTGGCATTAGGTGTGGTTATCAAACTAAGCTACTCGAGCTCTTTTGTATGAATTTCATACTTAAGCTTAAGAACCGAGCCAAATAATGGTGACTAATTTCAGACTCTCTCTCTCTCTCTCTCTCTCTCTCTCTCTATATATATATATATATATATATATATATATTTGATGCTATTTGAAGGCACAGAACTATTGAGCTGAAAAACATACGTTCAAGCTTTATCAACTCAGTCTGACAACATGGATGTGTTCAGCATGGGTTGTTTGCTAAGGATCAAGCATTGGATCTTGTTATTTCAGTCTAAAAATATGATTTTTTGAGTCATGAAATTTTAATGCACTGGGAGCCGTTGATTTTTTAAACCCTTAAAAACCCGGCTTACATGTCACTATCACATTATTCAAAACTCATTTTCTACTAAACAAGCCTTGTAGATCACACCTATAAGGTCCAATGTACAAACAAAACCAAAAAAAATATGAAAAGCAAGTCATTTGTACTCGATGTGTATACACACACAGAACTATTGAGTATAAATCAGATTCATTTCATTTTTTCTTTCAATTTTTTGGTAGATCTAACTTTACAAATGTGATCTACATACCCCAAAGGGGTTTGGCGTAGTGGGATGGGGTGTAGGCCACTAGGCAGGCGGTCTAGGTTCAAATCTCATGGGCATCACCCCTTGTGCAAGCCGAAGCATGCCGACTCCCTGGGGTAAGGGGTAAGCCCACAAAGTTTTACGCTGCCAGGACAATGACTGTAAGTACGGCAGGCAGAGCCAGCGTGGCTAGGTCTTTGTTCCTTGGGGCAGTTTCTTCATGTAAATATAAAAAAAGTGATCTACATGGTTTTCTTAGTAAGAAATGAATTTTCAATCATGTGATTGTGATATGTGAGCAGGTTTTTGAAGGGCTTCAAAAATTAAAAGGCCACAATGTACAAAAAGTTCATGACTCAAAAAATCAAGTTATTATGTTGGAAAAACACGATTCAAGGTTTGATCTTTGGCAAAAAAAAAATGTGCCAAACACATCTATGTGGTCGGATTGAGTTGATACAGATTGCACCTATGATTTCCATCTCAATAGTTTTGTACCTTCATTAGCACAAAAAATAAATAAATAAATAAATACACACACATATATACATATAGTATTATATGTATTTGTTAATTATCATTATATTTAACGTTTTCTGGATTAAGGAAGATCATGAATATCTGATTATGGATCATCTACTAAAGTTAGAGTTTGCAAGTTTGGAAATGCAGACGGTGACTATTTAACATATACTGAATTAAAGGAAAATTGTAAATGTCTGATCATGAATCATCTACCAAAGTTAGTCTTTGCAAGTTTGGAAATGCAAAAAAGTGACTAATCAAGAGCTTATGTGGCTGAAGTTCCAAATTGGCCTCTTAAAGCTTGAAAGTAACTGTGTGTGATGTGCTAGGCAATGATACTGCTTTTACATCCCTAATTGGCATCAAAGGATGATGAAAATGGATGATACTACTGGTACATATGGATGTTCAACTCTCATATTTTGGTATTTGCTTTTTAAAGTTGGACTCATCTATGTTCTGCTAAGACCTCTAAGGTTTTCTATTATGGTTTGGAATCTTTGGATTGTAAGTCACGTACTATATTAGAAACTTTTGTTTCATAATGTCTAGAACCTTATGTTGGGTGCATTTGATTGTTCTACTATGGAATGACTTAAATGCTCCATTTGATGAGGCAGTTAGAAATGTCTCACTTCGATTGGAGGTTGGAGTGCTCTTTGAATGTTGATGTGTTTCTTTTTCATGCGTTTGGTCCAAAGGCTTTTGGATCCTGATGGGGGTAAATTGGCTTTTGCTCTATATTAAGATGCATGATCATCTGATTTGAATTTATGTTTCAGATGTGCGGTCTAAAGTAGTAAACTTACAGTAGCAATTAGCAAAAAGATTCTATTACTATACCTTAGTGAAAGTTAACACAATAATCACTCCACACAAAAATACCACAAATAGAAATCTATCTTTGTAATTTGTATACATGACATATATCACATAAAGGGATAAATACAAGGCGATGTGTATGCGGACTAGGTTGACCCAATAAGGGACAGTGTGGACTAACTCATTAGTCACTGCATCAAGTCCCTTGGTTTTTGAGCCATTTTACATTGTTGCACTGTATCCAGCAGCACATTCTCTACTGAGGTCACATCTTGAACCTATGCCCTAGGGTTTCCCTCTTTTTATTCCTTCTTTTTCCTGACATTAACTGCATATGTACTCCTCCATTGGTTTGATGATAAAATCTGTAGGCTCTATTTCCTAACGACCAACCTATTTTGTTTTTTGAGATCAGTGCATAATATTTTATTCACCTTTCATGCTATTCCCATGTGATGTTTGGCAGGCCATCGAAGGATTTTTTCTAGAACTTTTATTTTTTTTCAAAATTTTGATCATCTTATTGCTCCCAGTTTCAGTGTGGTTGACTTAGCTTGGTTCCTTTTGACCTGATCCTTATCTATTTAATTTATTTAGATGTTATTAGTTGATTTCATTTATTGGAACATGCAAGTCATCCTTGACTAGCAAATACATGTTGTTTAACTTCCGAGTTTTTACTATAGTATTCTCTAGCATCCATTAGGATAGTGCATTTATACAATGCAGGAAAACAGGGTTCTTCCTGGGATCAATCAGAAGACTTTGGAAGTTCATCACTCTGTACTACTGAGGTAGAGTTGTATTCTGAATGAGTTTGGCAATCAGATTGAAGAAAAGAAATAGTTGGCTAAATTTCAAATGCATGTCATGTCAAGCCCTTTCTGTTATGTTTCTGCAGACTCTCTCTGGAACTCCTGAAACACCAAAAGAATCTGAATCCCCTCGGTTTCAAGCCATACTCCGGGTAACAAGTGGTCCAAGAAAGAAGTTCCCTGGTGATATAAAAAGTTTCTCCCATGAATTGAATTCCAAGGGAGTGAGGCCATGCCCATTGTGGAAACCTCGAGGCTTGTATAACCAAGAGGTAACTGCATATACAACTTTCAATTTGGGAATTCTGCTGTTCCATTGGGATCTTTTTGTTGAGTAAATGCATAAATTAAAATTTTCCTTCTTGAGACTTCCTGTTGGATAATGTCACCTACAGGTATTTACAGTCTGTAAGGACAACAAAATGATAAATTTCCTGCTAATTGATTCACATTTTTTTAGTACATTTCATGCTTTATTTTTCTCCAAACAGGAAATTGCTGTGTCCATACGGGCAAAATTTGACCGAGCCAAGGAAGAAGTAGACTCTGAGCTTGCCATTTTTGCAGGCGAATTAGTTGGCATGCTGGATAAGAATTCAGAAACTCATCCGGGATGGCAGGAAACTATAGAAGATTTATTGGTTCTAGCACGACGTTGTGCCATCACAACGCCTGGAGAGTTTTGGCTTCAGTGTGAGAGCATAGTTCAGGACCTAGATGATAAGCGTCAGGAGCTTCCCATGGGTATGCTGAAGCAATTACATACCCGTATGCTTTTTATTCTCACAAGGTGCACTAGGTTATTGTTGCAGTTCCACAAGGAAAGTGGCTTTGGTGAGGATGAGCATGTTCTTGAGTTTCGTCATTCTGGGATCATGCCATTTATTCCAGAAAAACAAGCGCTATTTGAGAAAGAGAATGATAAAGGTCTTCATTTCAAAAAGAGCTTGAAACCAACCTGCTCAAGGAAGCCCTACAGCCAAGAGCGGCATGTCCTGAGTTGGAAAAGAGATAAAGTCCAACAACCTTCAAAAATTTCTCCGTCTCCTGATGCAGATGAAGAAACTGGAAAAGGCTCTGTTTCACCTGCAAGCAGGGAGAGGATAGCTTCTTGGAAGGAACTCCCATCTCCAGCAGAAAAGCATGAGATAAAGAGCAAAATAAAAGACAAGTCATTTGATGATAAAATGGATTCCTTAAAGGTATCAGATAAAGAAAATATGAGTCCAGATATTCATAAGCCTTCTAAGGTTCCTGAAGTGGTTCTGGTTAAAGACCCAGTACCAGCATCCACTGCTTTCAGTCATCAACACAAACTATCTTGGGGTTACTGGGGAGATCAAACCAACCTTTCTGATGAGAGTTCAGTTATTTGTCGCATCTGTGAGGAGGAAGTTTCAACTGCATATTTGGAAGATCACTCGAGGGTTTGTGCACTTGCAGATAGATGCGACCAGAAGGGCTTAAGTGTTAATGATCGCCTTGAGAGGATCTCTGAAACTTTATTGAAGATATTGGAGGCTTGCACACAGAAGGACTTGCACAATGTAACAGGAAGTCCTGATGTTACGAAAGTTTCCAATGCTAGTGTTACCGAAGATTCTGAGATCATATCTCCGAAGTTGAGTGACTATTCTCGCAGGGGATCCGAAGACCTGCTTGATTACCTTTCAGAGGCTGATAATTCTGTTTTAATGGAGGATCTGAAAGGCCTACCGTCCATGTCATGTAAGGCACGTTTTGGACCCAAGTCTGAACAGGGAGTGACAACATCTTCAGCTGGCAGCATGACTCCTCGATCTCCACTTTTGACACCAAGAACCAGCCATATGAACTTGCTTTTGTCTGGAAGGAGTGCTTTTTCTGAGTACGAAGACCTTCCCCAGGTATTTTCTCTTATTTCTGTTCCTAATTCAGTTATTCTGCTTGAGACCCTTTTCACAAGGTTTGTAGTTGTACAACTGGAGATAAACTGAGTTTTTGGTATTTTAAGTCAAACTCTGAATATGTATCTACAAATCAAACACTATAAGTTGGAATTAGCTTGGAACAGCTCACTGGGGACAAGGATGGTGAAACTTGGTCTGAGTACAGAGTCTTCTAGGCTGATTCAATAAGTGAATATAGCCAATTTCTTACTATGAATGCCAGAAAACAGATATGAGAAAAAAGTACAGCAGTAACAGGATCTGGTTACCTCATAAATTAGGCTGAAAACTGATCTTGTGATATGATGATTAAGCACAAAAGGGAATGGCCTCACATCATATTCATCTTGAAGTGTCTAATCTTGTCTGGTAGAGAGTTAAATTGTCAGAAAGAAATAAGCACAATTTGGTTTGTATATATTATGTTCATAAAAACTTTATTAGTTCCTATTGGGTAATTTTTATCTGACACTGGTCTTAGAGTAGAAGGTGGCAACATGATGAGTCATTTTGGTTTATTGACATGTTCTGCTGAGTGATGACATTCTTGCTTGGACTATTAACTGTTGAGACTTACATGGATTGTTTCTAGAATGACTTGGTTTGTGTATTTTATACATGATTCTCATATATTTTCCATTTCACATGGTTGGCATTCTCGGAACTTGGTATCATATAGACGACACTTGGCTCGGTGACTCAGGTGAGACACGGTTTTTTATTTTATTTATTAAAAACAAATAAACATATATTTTATAAAATACAAAAGCATTTTTCAAAGAATATATTCGTTTGAAATATGGATTTCTCATAGATACATATATGTATATAAATACATAATATTTTATATAATGATAACAATAACAAATCTTGTTTTTAGAATATTCTCCACAAATATATATTTCAAGGTATTTTCAAGAAATTAAGTTTTTCTTGAGAAAACCTTGGCAAGTTAAGGGCATGTTTTCTTTGGTCACAGGTGAGGATGAGCAATCACAGCTGAGAAAATATAAGCTGTGCTTGTTGGTCACAAGGTCAATCTTGTTACCAGCTTTCACAAGATTCTAGGCAAAAACAATCATTACTGGTACTTTTCTCATGTTTCACTAACCTTGAGAAAGTGTTGTGATTATGGTTTACAATCACAGGATCTTGAGAAAATCCATGAATCACAGGGCATTACAAACATGCCCAACCAACAACAACAACAACAACTACGCCTTCATCCCAAAATAATTGGGGTCGGCGATATGAACCAAAAAAGAAAATCATTATGGGTCTTCCACATGAATCCAATTAAAAAAATAAGGTTTCATATGATGAGAGAGAGAGAGAGATCATATTTTGGGTTGGGGGGATAGCATGAAATATCGCAACAGACATATAAATAAAGATATGGGGCAGAGAGCTGGCATGGCAATAGTCCCATATTGAACATGATTTAGAAGAATGGCCTCTCCATATTCCAGAAAAGGAAGCCCTCTCTCCTTCACACTTCACAAGAATCACAACTCACAAGGTCCTGCCCACATCACATGGTTTGCTGCCTTTATGCCTTCCATCTTGGGAAAAGTAAAGATGGAGTGGAAGCTTTCTTCCATCTCAGGAGAAGTAAAAAGCCTTCCATCTTGTCTTGGGAAAAGTAAAGATAGAGGCAAAGAAAAACAAATTAGCGGTGTACTTTTGTGGTTTTGGAAAACCATGAAAAGTTACATTTTGTTTTGCTTGACTCGACTGAGTCACCATAAAACTTGGTTGACTCGGCTGAATTTAATCATTACCGACTCAAACTAATTTTTTGACTTGGTTACCTGCTGATACGAGACAACTTGGCCAAGTCACGAGTTGACTCACTGAGTTTGCCAACCGTGCTATTTCATGCTTTATTTTGTGGAATCAAAACCAAAATAGTAAATCTGCTGCACAAATTCATATTTAACGTAAGACTACTAGTAACTAAGATGACACAAGACTTTGGCGATAATCTGTGTTCAACATACATCAACTTGTTATGAAATGCTCTAAATCAATGACCTTGCTGTCTCTGAAATGTACAGATAAGTGAACTTGCTGATATTGCTCGTTGTGTAGCAAATGCAAATTTGCACAATGATCAAGCATTGTCATATCTTTTATCTTGTCTGGAGGACCTTCAAGATGTTATTCATAGCAAGAAGTATGTTGCATTGACTGTACGGACTTTTGGTGAGCGCATAGAGAAGTTGCTTCGGTGAGCCCTTTATTTGTAATTATGTTTCTCTGATCTGATTATTTTGATGGCATATATTAGATCTTTCCTTTGTACGGTTGGTGTGTTTGAAAAGTTGTAACTTTCTATTGATTTTAGATCTTGCTGCATTTATTTGTTTCTTTTGAAATTGCCAGTAACATTTTCACATTCTGGTTACCAACCTTTTTCCATATATGAATCACATACTAACTATGATTCTACAGGGAGAAGTATTTGCATCTCTGTAATGATGAAAGGGTGGATGTTGCAAGTACTGTAATTGATGATGATGGCCCACTGGAAGATGATGTAGTCCGTAGTTTGCGAGCTAGTCCAGTTCACTCATCATGTAGGGAGAGGACTTCTATAGAAGACTTTGAGATCATAAAACCAATCAGTCGTGGGGCATTTGGTCGAGTTTTCTTGGCTAAGAAAAGAACCACAGGGGATCTTTTTGCCATAAAGGTGCTTCTTCTGTCTTCCACTTTGATTAGCATATATTGTTGCCTTCCCTGCTAAAGTATATGTCTTTGTTTGTGCAGGCTACTTTTATTCTTTTTGGTTTATATAAGAGAGGCAGTTCTATCTTCCTGCTCATGTATTATAGGCCTCTTTTCTGTTGACATTATTTTTTCTTTGAAGGCTTTATATTCAACTTACATGATTTGGAGACTTTTAAATGTGGATGTTTGATACTTTGTTACATGAACTAGTAGTGTTGTGTGTTTCTTGTTCTTAATAGATGTATCCAAGGTTGGGTTTTGCTTTATTCTCAGTGTTAAAGAGGTAGGTTGCCAATGTCGTGAAATTATGAGCCATTTTGTGAGGGATATCTTAGAGTAAAAAGTGATTAGATGGAACTGATGTTGACTTTATTTTCCTTGAGAGTTCCCATCCTTATCTTTGCTCATGAGATTCCTGAGTTTATGTTCCTTGAGAGTTCACATGCTTATCTTTGCTTATGAGATATTTAAAGTTTGATACCTGCAAAGGATTTCTGCTATTTTCTATGTTTGTGATGATGGTAGCTATAAAACATGATTATTTTTCCCTTTGAGCATGATAACTTGGTTCATAAAAGGATAGATCCTCTTATTCTAACAAGAATACCCAGATCCTCTTATTCTAACAGCAATATTCCAGACAATTATGAATGTTATTGTAGTTAGCAATTAGATAAGTCTATTAAACCTTAGGTCCAAGCTATTGGAAAGGATATGCACACTGCAACACTGGCTTGGACCATACAATTGTGAAATTTCTTCAGCTTATGGTACAGAATTCTGTGGAAGCTGTATTTGATGGAAGGCTATGTACAGCTTGAAGGGAAATCTTTCATATCTTTTGAGATCCACACTATGATGGGGTCAAAAAGCCAAAATAAGTGAACCTTTTTCATGAGGTACTGCAGAAGAAAAAACTGCAAAATCTAAATTTTATTTATTGTAATTAATTAGTTAATGTGTGGTTTGGCACTACTTAGCTTTCAAACTGCCTTTGGAGCTTCGAATGGTATATGAATAACCCATTGCATTCTCCTCTCTTTGAAACAACAGCTGCTTCCGGTTCTATCCATGCTAGAAGTACTAAATTTGTTTAACATGTCAGATCACTTGGAAAATGATATTTATTATCCAAATAGCGATCCTCACTAGTTCTTAAGCTCTTTAAAGCTTTATACATTGGAAGAGTATGGAATTTTCTTTGTCAAATGGCACTCTTTGGCTTCTCTTTCATACTTGTTGCCCTTCCACCAGCATGATGGCTTTCCAAAGCTACTGCCTTCAGTTATTTGGTGCATAATTTCTTTTTTTGGTTCGGTGGTAGGTATGTTTCTCTAGAAACTTCCTTTATATCAATATGTCATTATCATTTGCTGCTAGTTATTAACTTGATACTAATCATGCTATCATCTACTGTCTGATCTATGATATTTGTGTAAATCTGATGGCACTACTTTAACTGTGAATAACTATTATACACCAAGTAATTGCAACTTAAAATCCTTTGTTTCATTGAAGAGCAGTTATTTCATTTGGTATTCTTGATCTTCTTCAATATTTGTGCAGGTTCTTCAGAAGGCTGATATGATTCGTAAAAATGCAGTCGAGAGTATTTTGGCTGAACGTGACATCTTAATTTCAGTTCGCAACCCTTTTGTGGTGAGCAGGTCTTGTGTGCAAAGTTGTTCTTTTCAATTATTATAGACAGTTCCTAACCAGGATATGAGTCAACCCAGGTTCGATTTTTTTATTCATTTACATGTCGGGAGAATCTCTATCTTGTAATGGAGTACCTGAATGGAGGAGATCTATATTCATTATTGAGAAATTTAGGTTGCTTGGATGAGGACGTTGCACACATATACATAGCCGAAGTTGTAAGCACAAAATTTTGTTGATAGTATTAGTCTTTCTTGGTTTATTTTGTGGCATTTCTTTCTGCATTATCTTGTTATTACTAATTGAGAAATATTGCATGACATGCAGGTACTTGCATTGGAATATCTGCATTCTCTACGTGTTGTGCATAGAGATTTGAAGCCAGATAATTTACATGCAGGTCACATCAAGGCTAGTATCAATGATTCCTTTAATCTGCCCCCCTTTTTTGCAGTGGAAACATAAACTTACAGATGAACTTTTATAAAGAGTCATTGCTCACAAGGATGTGTTTGGATGACGGGGTATTAATATCTTAGGTTAAAAGTACGAAGTCATCTCTTTAACGTGTAAGAAATGTCTGAAACATTTTTGGGATGGTAAAAAGTGTCGGCTGAACATGAACAAAGTTTTGCTAATGACATGATAAAAACAATAAACTTAAGTAGATTCTAGTGTAATTAAATGAAAATGAAAATAAACGAAACATGCTGGAAGTCTTGGATAAGGTGTTGATCTTGTCTAACACATGTTTTATCTGTGACCACAAAGCATCACACTGCGCCCAGTTTCTATATTGGTGTGATATTTGCCTAGTACATGTTAACATATCACAATGTAAGATGGTGATTTCTCCAATCTCTCTCTCTCTCTCTCTCTATATATATATATATATATATTAGACTTCTATGCCCAGAAAATAATGTAGTCTCCCAAGATCTTTTAAGGCAAACTCATGACCAAGACGAGTGATCAACTGCTGAACATATGAGGTTGACTTGCCAGTTACGAGGATATCATCAACACATATAAGGGTGTATACAATATGCTTGCCCTAACATTGAACAAATAATGATGTATTTGTTTTTGGAACTGACAAATCCAATGTCCAAAAGAAACATGCTGAGTCGATGGTACCAAGCTTGAGAGGCTTGCTTTAGCTCGTAGAGAGCAACACACATGGTTCAAACACTTGGCAATGGCATCCAAAAAAACAAGGGGTTGACTCTGTTAGAAAACAAAGGGTTCGATAATGAACTCATAAATGCACACTTAAGGTGCAAATACACAAACCCACTAAGGGGCAACCAAAAGCACATAAAGTGCTAAACCCATAAACCCACAAAGGGGTTAAGCCAAAAGGCTAAAAGAATATATCTTTATTATGAGAAATAGGGTAAAAACCCTTTTACTATGGAGCTCAAGCTCCCACAAGAATACCAATACAAAGGAGAGGACCCCCTTTTATAGGGGTTATATAGAGGGCCTTGGAGGGGCTCTAACGACTACCCGTTGGAGGGGTCCAACGTAGGGGTGGCAATCGGGTCGGGTTGGCGGGTCATCATACCTCAACATGAACCCGACCCGTTTATTAAACGGGTCGGATGTGGCAAACACGAACCCGACCCATTTATTAAACAGGTAACCCAACACGACACGGTTAACCCGTTTAATAAATGGGTTGGGTCGACACGACCCGATTACACGGGTTGCGGGTTGAGCCATTTATTAAACGAGTTGCGGGTTGAGCCATTTATTAAACGGGTTGCGGGTTGACTTCCACGTAGAAATCATCTCATTTCTTCTACTAAAAAACCCACAAACGCCCACTGACAAATCTAAGTGGCAGCATTATGCGAACCACTTGACCTTTCGGTGATCACATTGTCACCAGATCATTACTCGCAACAAAATTTATGAAATAAATTAGGAAAACAAAAGGAGAGAGAGAAACCCTAACTCACCATTTTCGTCGCCATCGGTGCTCCGTCAAAGTTCGGGATTCGATGGTGGACGGACCGAGGGTCTCGAGCGACGTTCTCTCTCTCCATTAGGTCCCAAACCCTCTTCCTTATCCTCCACTTCCATGCCTTTAGATCCTCGCCGTCCACCGCTGCCTCCTCAGCCTCTCGGGAAGAAACCTCCGCCATCGACCACCGCGCCTCGGCGTCGAGGCGCTCTGCCTCGAAGGAGGCCGCCTCGAACTGTTCGACCCCGTCTCCGGTCGCCCCTCAGAGATGGATCAGCCCCGCCGGGCGGAGCCTCGCCGAAAAATGATGCCCTCCGGCTGGCTGATTCTTGCGCGCCACGGGGGTTCTCCTCGCTCCTGTTGGGATAATGCATGCGAGTCTTGCTCGACACGCATCCATCCCGCTTGGATTTTGGGATTTATATATATATATAAACGGGTTGGCGGGTTGGCATACCCCTAACACAAACCTGACCGGTTAATAAACGAGTTAGGCAGGTTGACCCGTTTACGACATGAGCCCGTTTAAGCCAAACCCGAACCCGGCTAAGAAGCAAGTTGGCGGGTCGGGTCAGATTTTGCCACCCCTAGTCCAACGTCTACATTGGGGCCCCCCAAGGTGGTACGAATAAAAAAAAAGAATATAAGAAAGAAAGGAAAAAAATAAAAGAAAAAGAAAATAAAAAAAGTACAATCATATTCCTAATGGAATATGTGCAAAATGGAAATGACAAAAATACCCTTTTAGGGTATTACAAGAGGAATTGCGGTTACATTTTAACACCCCCCTCAAACTTTGCGTGGGGAAACAAAAAGTTTGAAGAAATACAAGAGGAAGAATCTCAAGGCTTCAAAAGGTTTCGGTAAGGATGCCATTGAAATTTGCAAATGTCTTCCTCCAATTGTCTTTAATGATGAGCACCTTTCATGATCTATCTAAGGTACTTTTTTTCATCTCATCTTCAAGCTCCTGAGGAACAAACCAAAAAAAGTCCAAGTAAAAGATATCTTTGCACTTTAATCAAGCGAAATATTTCAATCGAGATAAATCAACAAAACCATATCATATGATTCATCAAAAAAACAATGATGCAAAAAGATATTCTATGAATTTCAATAAACTCTTAAATATCTTATTTAAAGCACAGGATCCATCAGGACAAGATAATTACTTATGCATACCAAATGTTTTTAGAAGACCAACTTTCAAAAGTCATGTTGAGGAGTTTTAGGCGTGTGCCTAAATTATTTTAAAGAAAAGTAGTAAGGGTTAGTTTGGTTATTTCTCTTATATCTGGGTCTTATTGTAAATATGTTTATCTTGGCTAATCTCTATTTAAAGAAGATTAGACCTAATGCTAAGGAAACTTTTCTGGATGTCTAATTGCTCTTCATGCCTCACGCAACATGGTATCAGAGCTCTTCTCGATTATGGATGCCTGAGTCTCCTGCGTATTCACCTTCATCCTAAGATCGATCTGGACTTCTCAAAGTTAGCATATCGACTGACTTTGGTGGACGAGGACAAAGGATATCTATATTAGATCTAGCCTCTCTGTTCGAACCTCTAACATAAGAGCTCACCTCACCGACTCACAGGAGCTCGCCGTCGATCTGGCTTCAGATCCTTAATCTGGTTTGTCACCATGAAAAAATATATGATCTGGTGACGGGCCTTGGATCCGAAGTCAGATCTTGTTGTTGCTCGTCGTGGAGATGAAAACCCTAAAATCTGTTGAAGATGGATTATCGTGATTTGAAAGTTGGTGGCAACAGGATAATATCTTGGCGTTGATGTGTACTACGCCATTGCTGTTGGTGATTGAGTGTCTGTCACATGGCGTGGATCAGATCTGTCTTCATTGTAGATCTGTTAATGATTGTGAATCAGATCTTATCTGTTGTAGACGTGAGCAGTCGTTAATGTTGCTGTATCGACTGGTGATCAACATTCTCTGAGTTGCTGTTGTGGACGTGAGCAGTCGTTAATGATGCTGTATCGACTGGCGATCAGCTGTCTCTGAGTTGTGGTGGATTGCTATGCAGATTTGATCTGATCTGTGGTGGACGTGGGTAGTTGTGGTGGTGTTACATTAGGCCTGGTGGATCTGATCTTGACTATCGTGGTGGAAGGTTCAGTTTACCACAGTTAGCTGGTATTGACGCAGTCCAGAGATATCATAAATTTTGGTAACATAGCTGTTTTTAAATTTTTTTTTATGGCTGCATCTCAAAACAACGATCAGAAGGTGGAGTCATTGCTTGAATACAAAGCTTTTGCAAATCCTTTTTCTTATGGATCATCTATAAAATTAGATGAGACAAATTATGCTAGATGGTCTCGTACTTTTATGATGTCTGTTTCGGGTCATCGCAGGAAGCATATCCTATTAGAATCTGAACCCAAGTAGAAGAATGGTAAATATGTTACATGGGAAGAAGACAATGACATTGTCATGTCATGGATCATGAATAGTGTGCAACCACATATTGCTGATGGTCTCATTTATTATGCTTCTGCAAAGCAAATGTGGGAAAACCTTAGAGATACATACTCTCAGGAAACCAATGTAAGTCATATTCTACAGGTTGAACAAGAAATTTATCAACTTCAGCAGGGAGACCAAACTTTAGCACAGTATTATGCATCCGTAAAGGCTGCTTTTGAGCGGTTAAATGCTCATAGACCTCTATGTTGTGACAAACAGAGAGTTCATCAAGAACAGACTATGGTTGCTCAATTTCTCACAGGTTTGTCATCAGAATATTCAGTAGCAAAGGTCCAGATGCTGACAAGTTCTGATGTTCCAACTTTGGCTGAAGCTTATAATCGACTTAGTAGACTTTCTATGTCATTGTCTCTGTCCCAGTCTGAATCCCAGACTTCTGCTCTTTTTGTATCGTCTGGTCGTGGACGGGGTACTTTGTTTATCCCGAGAAGGAGAGGTCGTGGTCGAGATACTGTAGGTAGAGTCAGACTTCAATGTACCTATTGTGACAGGCTTGGTCACATGGAAGATAGATGCTATGATAAACATGGTCGCCCTCCTGGATCTTCACCCACGGTTGCTTCGAAAGCTCAGGCTGCCAATGCCAGTGCAGATGTTCCTGCCGACTCTTCAAAGGATATCATTACACTTAGTCGTGCTGAATATGATGAACTAGCTGCTCATCGTCCATCCAGTTCAAGCTCTCCCGTGGCAGATGTTGCATGGTCTGAAGGTGATGGCTTATCTTGCCAAGGTAGTAGATGGATCATTGATTTAGGAGCTTCTAGACACTTGTGTGGAAACTCTCATGATTTTTCAAACTTGAACCCTATTTCAAATCATCGAAAGGTGGTTTTTGTTGATGGTAGTTCCTCCCCTATTGTTGATCAAGGAAATGTTTCTTTATCTCCTACTCTCCAGTTGACAAATGTGCTCCATGTTCCCTCCTTTCCACAAAATTTAATGTCAGTTAGCCGCGTTGTCAAGGAACTAAATTGTAGGGTGATATTTGATCCTGTGTGTTGTATGTTTCAGGATTTGCTGACGGGGAAGAGGATTGGTGGAGGCTATGAAAAAGGTGGTGTTTATTATATGCATCATCCAGTTGGAGCAGCCCATGCTACAGTCGAGTCTTCGTCTAGTTCTTTGGTGTGGCATCATCGTCTTGGACATCTTCCTTTACCTAAACTTCGCAGAGTTATTCCTTAGATTTCACAGTGTGAAACTTGTCAACTTGGCAAGCATCACAGAAGTTCCTTTCCGTCTAGTCAGAGTCCGTCCAAAAATTATTTGATCTTCTTCATGTAGATGTGTGGGGTCCTAGTCGAATTCCGAGTCTTTCTAAATGTCGTTATTATCTGGTCATTGTTGATGATTTTTCAAGATTGTCTTGGTTATTCTTAATAAAAGAATGATCTGAAGTTCCAAATATTCTTCAATCTTTGATTATTGAAATACAAACTCAGTTTGATTCATGTGTCAAAATTGTTCGCACTGATAATGCTCTTGAATTTAAGACTAAAGGCTTGTTACGATTTTATAAAGACCGTGGGATCAAGCCTCAAACCTCTTGTGCCCATACTTCTCAGCAAAATGGGGTAGCCGAACGAAAGCATAGGCAAATTTTAAATGTAGCTCGTTGCTTAATGTTACAATCTAATATGCCTGCATCATATTGGGGAGATGCAATGTTGAGTGTTGGGTTCCTCATAAACCGCATGCCTTCATCTTCTATAGGGGATCCTATACCCATCCAAATCCTTAATCCAGAAGCTCATCTTTTTCATATTCCTCCTAAAGTGTTCGGGTGTGTGTGCTTTGTGCATAGATTAGGACAAAATAGGGACAAGTTGGCTGCTCAGTCTACCAAATATGTTTTCCTTGGGTATCCTAAAAATCAAAAGGGATATCGTTGTTATGACCCTATATCCCAAAAGGAGTATATCAGTGCGGATGTCTCATTCTTTGAGTCTATTCCTTATTTCTCAAGTATTACTCCCAGAGTGCAAGTAGGTCACGACGATACTTTTCTTCTACCCGTTCCTCCCTTTTCTTTGGAATCTGCTCCTCAAGAGTCTGCTGTGAAGTCTCCTTCTGTGCAGCGATATCGGGACCCTCCACTGGTGTACTCACATCGATCACCACCTGATTGCATGCCTTCATCTTCCCCTTCTCTGGATGTGAGTATTCCTTATCAACCAGAAGCTTCTGTTGTGGATGATGATTTGCCTATTGCTTTACGAAAAGGAATAAGACAGTGTACTCTTCATCCTATTTCTAAGTATGTTACAAATGTACGACTTGGAAGGAACATGCGAAATTTCATCTCAGCATTGTGTGCAACATCTATTCCCCTCAATCATCATCAAGCTCTTCTAGATCCAAGCTGGAAGCAAGCAATGCAGGAAGAAATGAATGCTTTACTATCACTTGGTACATGGGATCTGGTTGTTCCGCCCAATGATGCAAATATTGTTGGTTGTAAGTGGGTCTTCACTGTCAAGTATAATTATGACCGCTCCCTTGAGCGGTATAAAGCTAGACTGGTAGCCAAAGGTTATACTCAGACTTATGGTATTGATTTCTTTGAAACTTTCTCGCCTGTGGCTCGTCTTGGCACCGTCCGATTGGTCTTGTCTGTTGTTGTACACTATGGGTGGAGCCTTTCTCAACTTGATGTGAAAAATGCCTTTTTATATGGTGATTTACTGGAAACAGTCTACATGCAGCAACCTCCTGGATTCGAGGTTGAGGGGGAGTGTCAGCAGGTATGCAAATTGAAGAAAGCCATTTATGGTCTTAAACAAAGTCCTCGTGCGTGGTTTCAAAAGCTCTTTGAAATAATGACTGCATTTGGCTTTGTCAGGTCAGCCTCAGATCATTCTCTGTTTATTAAAAAATCTTGCTTTGGAGTTGTTGTGATGGTGGTATATGTAGATGATATCATACTGAGAGGCAACAATTCCAAAGAGATTTCAGATACAAAGGCCCATCTTCAGTTGTATTTTGTTACTAAAGATCTCAATCCTCTCAGATATTTCTTGGGAATAGAAGTTTCAAGGAACCGTGAGGGTTTGGTATTGTCCCAACGAAAGTATGTTCTAGATTTACTTAAGGAAACAAGAATGCTAGGGGCTAAACCTGCAAGTATTCCTATGGACCCTAAGAGCCATATGTATGATGAGAAATCAAAATCTGTAGACAGTAGTAGCTTTCGTTCTCTTGTTGGCAAATTGTTATATGTGACAGTGACCAGACCTGACATTTCTTTAGCAGTGAGCAAGATAAGTCAATTTATGGATAAACCTAATAAGGATCACTGGCAGGCTGCTATGATGGTTCTTAGGTATTTGAAAGCCTCTCCAGGAAAAAGGGTTGTTGTTCAAACAAAATCCTTCATTAGAAGTCATTGCGTATTCGGATGCAGACTATGCTGGGTCTGTTAATGACAGAAAGTGGACAACTGATTTTTGTGTATTTTTGGGAGGAAATCTGATTACCTGGAGAAGCAAAAAGCAGACAGTAGTAACCAGGTCAAGTGTAGAATCAGAATACAGAGCTATGGCACAAACTGTTGCTGAAATGATGTGGATTAAATCAGTTCTAACTGATCTTCAAGTGAACGTGTCATGTCCTATGATAATGATGTGTGACAACATGGCTGCTACGTATATTGCCAATAATCCTGTGTTCCATGAAAGAACAAAATATATTGAAGTTGATTGTCATTATGTACGGGATTTAGTGTTAACTGGGTACATTTGTACTAAACACATATCCTCTGAATACCAAGTTGTTGATGTCTTCACGAAGCCTCTTGATAGTTCCGGTTTCCTTAGATGTTGTGACAAGCTGAGCATGATTGATATATATGCTCCAGCTTGAGGGGGAGTGTTGAGGAGTTTTAGGCGCGTGCCTAAATTATTTTAAAGAAAAGTAGTAAGGGTTAGTTTGGTTATTTCTCTTATATTTGGGTCTTATTGTAAATATGTTTATCTTGACTTATCTCTATTTAAAGAAGATTAAACCTAAACCTAATGTTAAGGAAACTTTTCTGGACGTCTAATTGCTCTTCATGCCTCACGCAACAAGTCACATACTTGAAAATAAGTAAAAGTGAGAAATTTTTAAAATGTATGCGAAAATGTATAATAAGAATGCTTAATACATTCACACGGTCCAATAATAAACAAGAACCTATAATGGGGAATATCGACATAGTCCATGAAGGAACAACATAAAGAGCCTTCAAAGAGGCAACTCATAAGAAAATATATGAATCATAATTGAGTGAGGAATTAAAAAAAACGTTGTGAGCATGTGCATATAATATCATGCAATGAAATGAATCAACACTAAAAAAGTCATTAATGATCATGCTCCAATTATACTTCAATCAAGTATATTACTAGAACTTACAGGACGAGAAAACCCCTCCCCTGCCTTGCTGTCTTTAGAAAGGAGCCTGCCGGAGGAAGGGGGGTCGCCGGTGGCCGCTACTCGGCAGACACGAGGAGAGGGGGGGTCGGGTAGAGAGAGAGTGGGAAAAGGGTGTTTCTATTTGAAACCCCTCCCCTGCCTCGTTGTCTTTAGAAAGCACGAGAGAGGCGGTGGCCTCAGGTTGGGTCCGGATCGGACCCGAATCCAAGCCTCTTTTTTTTTTTTAGGTTTTTACAACTATTGTAAGAACGGTGCGGATAGTGGTAAGTTTGACAAGTAACTGAAAATTTCAAAGTAATCAAGTCCAGCCTCTTGAGTATAACCCTTGGCCACTAAGCGAACTTTATATCGCTCGAGACTAACGTCCACACGACATTTAATCTTGTAATTCACTTACAAATGTCAACATTCTGATTTGGACCAGGTGTCCAGGTCCCATTTTGGATAAGGGCTTTAAATTCACTGGCCATGGCCTCCCGCCATCTAACATCTTTCTGGGCTTGGGAGAAGCTAGTGAGTTCACGATCCTGTTTTAGTTCTGTGAGCAGGGCTTCAGGTAATGGGTATGTGGTGAAGTAAATTTTGGGTTTTAAAGACCCGGTTTGAGACTGTGTGACCAATTGGTGTGTGCGAGGAAGAGGGGAAATGGGCTCATTGGTGTTCTGGGGTTCTGGGCTGGACAAACTGGGCGAGGCAGTAAATTTTCTTATGTGAGTGATTAACATTTGGACACATAAAAATGTCCATAAACTGGGTCAAGTGATCCTTGGTGTGCCAATCCAAGACAGATCTCCAAGTGGTGGTGGTGTGTGTACAACACTTAATGCATCATTTTATGTAATGGCAACAAATGTGAAAACATTATTTTTGGTTTATTTTCTCTTGTTTTGCATTTTAACATTGTTCTCTGTTCTTCATATCTGTGCTTTAGTATTTATCACGGTTTCTGGAACATGATTTTAAGTATTCAACTTTCATTTCCCTTCTTTTTTTATTTGCATGTTGAGTGTTCTCTTCATTTAAATATTTGGCTTTTTTTTCCAGTAGCATGTTTATTTTTATTTATCATTGACATGTGCTAAAATTCTTGATTTTTTTTTTTTGCAACAGTTGACAGATTTTGGGCTTTCAAAGGTTGGTCTCATCAACAGTACTGATGATTTATCTGGTCCAGCAGTTAATGGATCAACATTACTTGGAGAAGATGAGCCTCAACTATCTGCTTCTGAGCATGTCAAGCAAAGGGAGAGGCGGCAGATGCGCTCAGCTGTTGCTACACCTGATTATTTGGCACCTGAGATACTCCTTGGCACTGGGCACAGTAAGATATATGTGTTCACTTGAATTTATGCCTTAGTCGTTTGTCATGTTTTAGATTATGGCAGTTCAGCGATCAGTTTTAAATTGTTACCTACTTATATTCTGTGAAAGCAAGCATGCACTTTATCTTGCAGGTGCTGCTGCAGATTGGTGGTCTGTGGGTGTTATTCTTTTTGAGCTGATTGTTGGAATTCCACCATTCAATGCTGAGCATCCTCAGGTTTATTTTTTTAATTTCTGCAAGGGCTTCTTGGCTGTCAAACATCCTAAGTGCCCTATGCTTGTTATGCACCTATCTACTGCATCAATACCATATTCTAATTCTGGAATGAATACACTTGACATTTCTAAAGCACCAAATCTGTAATACTGATGATTTTTTAAGAGACTGTATTTTCAATCTTCTTGACTTGTAGACCTTCAAATGTTTTTGTCGTTACAAGCCTCCACGTTGTCATGGTTCAAGCAATGCATCATGTAAAAGAAAGAAGTTTCATGGAGAATACGGTTGAATGACATTCGTTTTATACTCATTGTTGAAATTCTGCTTGATAATCAACATTACTGTTGCATATCTGCTAGTGGATTGCTGTTAGTCTGTTTTTTGTGGATGTTAAAATATTGCAGAAAATTAAGGAAGTCGTTCTGATGGGAACAGTTGAGTTTGTAATCGCTGTGAACAATTAAAGAACAATAATCAGACTCAGCGTGAAGAGAAAGTAGGAAAGTAGAGTATCTTGCCCGAGAACTTGACGATATTCACAAGGATGACATCAGCAAGCATCCCTTTTTACAGAAAAAGGGAATAAACAAAATTGATCACAATAGTGCAGTGCAAAGATCAGCTGCTGGTTCAAATTGATGACCTCAGCTGATGCCAGCAATATAGTTTCTCTATGGAAAGATGTCTCTCTCTCTCTCTCTCTCTCTCTCTATATATATATATATATATATATATATATGGTGGTTCTTCCCCAAGATACCATACAGTGGTACACACTCCAGTTTGTATGGACCTAGCCACTAAATATAAAATCTAACCATACAGATGTGTTTAGCATCATTTATTTACTATGTTAGAAGGTTTTATAATATCTAATACACCATAAGATTCTATTTTTGAGATGGTGAAAAATCAATGGCTCACAATTCGTGAAGATAAGGTGGTTTAAAATGGTATGGAACATCATGTTTGAATCAACTTTAACACATGGGTATAGTAAATAAAACATGCTAAATCTATGTAAATCAAGTGTGTACCACACTAAGTTATAGTGGTAGTGTTACAATACTACAATAGAAGCACTCATATATATATATATATATATATATAGAGAGAGAGAGAGAGAGATGCACAGATTTATGTCTAAGCACAATCTGCACACTAATTGTAGCGATCCCAACTCATACCCCTTAAAAAGTGCGGATTTTTTAGTGAAGCAAGTGCGAGAACAATCCCAGAGACCCGAGGCCTTTACAGTTAAATACAACCACCACCACAATGAATCTTATACTCATCTTTCATACCAAACCATGATCAAACCAAACTTTATTTATTCAAATGTAAGGAGTCTGAGACATAATTAATTAAAAGTAAAAAAAAGACAAAAGGAAAGAACCACGCCGTCCAAAGAATCTGCCATGTAGTCTTGTGGTCCCCTCGTGACTCTTCTCAGAAGCAGGTCACCCCACTAGGCATCTGAGGCTGCGAAAAACACAAAAAGTAGGGTGTCAGAATCCAAAGAATCTTGCGTACAGGTCCCTCTAATGAATTAAATAAGTAAAAAGAACATAAATAAGATTTATGCAATATTTTAGAGGGACATAAATATAACACATTCATAACTCAATTAATCATTCATGCAATAGGGAAAAATCATTAAGTATGAAGAAAAATTTAATAAATAATAGGGATCACAATTTAAGCAATAAAGATATTTAACATGCATTAAGGAACATCATGCATTCATTAATATATCACAATTGAGGGAACACGTAAATATGCATGATCTAATGCATAACAGGAGTATGCATGATTTCAATGCAATGCATGCATAATTTATTATCTTCAATAAAGTTTTCTTTTATATGCATGTTCCTATTAGGATGCACACACATTTAAGTTCCATTTTTTATTACCATTGCCCGCAGATTCTCAAAACGGGTAAAATTTCCGAAGTCAAGTTAGGTTCTCAGGGTAGCTTAACACACAATTTGTATTTTATTACTAGGTTTCAAACTTAGCCCTCGATCAATATCAATAAAAAACACCATCCATCGAAACATTAGAAATCAACATATAATGTCGGGGATACCAAGGACATTAACATCCACAAGTGTCACTTTTCTTGGTATACCAAAATAACAACTGTGTCTACACACCACCCCAGGCAAAGTGGCGGACTCTCCCTAAAACTGTGGTCAGGAGAAGAACCTCAATATCGGGTTCAAGAGTAACAACAACGCACACAGAGTTTTAGTATCCTACGGTTTTTCCAAAACCGCAATATCCAAGACTCCCACTAAAGAAAGGACATCAGGAAAACATAAATTACACTTTTTTTATTTTTTTTATCTTGTTATTAATTTATCTATTTTACATTTGCAAATCAACATGCAGAATTATTAACATAAGCTTGCAAATCAACATGTCAAGCTTTTCACGAGACCACAGCCCGTGACATCATGGAACAGTGTAATAGGAACAATAATATCACATTTGATTTTTGCAATGCATTTAACAACTAAAACAAAGAGCAACACATGCTCAAAGCTCACACAACCCAGATGACCCATTTCATCATCAATGCATTCATAAGCAAAAATCATCATTTACATGCCAATATGCATTTCTTCCCCATGCTTTTCAACACACACTCATGTATGCAAAACCCTTTTGAGATGTGCATGAAATAATAAAATCCATAGGCATATGCATGAGTGCACATGTATTCAAGTTCAATGCATACTTTCATTCAATACACACACTCATAACCAATGCATGCCTTAATTCACATGTTTCATGTTGCATGCAAGCTTTCATGACATACCCATGTTTCATGTTGCGTGCAAGCTTTCATGACATACCCATTTTAATTAAACATGTGAATATTCAAGTAATGGCGCAAGTGCCAAGCACATCAAATTAAGGTATACACATGCATAGGATGGGGTCTTGCAATAATGCTTTGATTCAACATAGTGTATCTAATACTGGAAAGTAAAACATATTATTCTTTACGTGCAAAGGCTGAATATATTATGGATAGCAAATCTGGAAAAATTTTCAAGTATAACTGAAGTTTCATGAGCTAACTCAACCCTCACTTATGCACACATTTAGCATACAGTCACATATGGAACCTGTATGTATCCTTAACATGTGTTTAGAATACCTACCCTTGCAAAACTTTTAAGACTTCAAAATCCACAACACATGTTTCGTCATATATATATATATATATATATATATATATATATATATAACACATGACCCAGCCGACTGGTCGGCTGGGTCTGGCACGCAGCCAAACCCCACCCAGCCGACCCAGTCAGCTGGGGCTGACCGCCACTGTGCCACATGGCTCAGTTGACTAGGGTCGGCTGGGCCCTAACATGAAATAAAAAAAATTATTACTCTTTTTTTTTTCTGAGCAAAAGCAACCCAGCGCCCAGCCGACTGACGGTCAGCTGGGGCTCGGCTCCAGCCCAGTCGACTAGGGCTGACTGACCGCAGCATCAACAAAAGTAAGTGTTTTTTTTTTGTACATACCCAGCCGACTAGTCGGCTGGGCTCGGCTGCCCACACGGCTCGTCAAATCAGGCCAGCCGAACCTGACTTATATATATATATATATATATATATATATATATATATATATATCCCTTTCACAGTCGTACCAGATTTTTATTTAGAAAACACATGAGCATTTAAATTGCAAACCTACATGCATATATTGATTCTTTTACATCAGCTTTTGCATAAACCCATTACATGGCCTTTTATCATGAAATATGCTGTTAAACATACCGTTGTATCAGGGTAAAAAAACTGTTTTAAGATCAAAATACATCCATGCATATTTTATTCCACAATAACCTTCTAAAAGAATAGAATACATTGAGTTCCACCATGGATCCTTGAGTAAATAATCAGATTTACTCCTTATCATAGTTTTTCATCAAAAATATTGCATGGAATACAAATCCATGTCTTATTTTCTTATTCGAGTCAAAAGAGAAACCCGTACCATGAATCTAAAAAGAAGAAAACAATGGTGGAAGGACGATTGGATAAGCTTGAATCTCCCCTTCTTCTTCTTCTTCTCTCTCTCATTTCTTTCTTCCCTTTCTTTTTTTCTCTCCCTTCTCTCTTATTTTTTTTATATAATGAGTGGGAGAGGGGGTGACGCCCCCCCCCCCCTTTCTCCAGCCCTCTCTAAGAGAGTTTCCAAAAAAAGGAACTCTCTCTCCCTTTGTTTCCTAATTTTTTTGAAACGTTTTCAAATGTTGACTTTTTCACATTTGGTATTTTTTTAACTTTTCAATCTCTTTTGAAACTCTCTTTAAGTAAGAATAAAGACTCTTTTAAGTTTTAAGGAGTCCTACTCAGCCCTAAAATATAAATCTGAAATTAATATTAATTAATTAATTAAAATTATCTAAAGGCACCCAAAAATAACCAAATTAACCCAGAAGGCTTCTCGACCTTATTAAACCCCAAATTAAAGCTTTATATTAAATTTAAAGCTGGAAAAACTCGTGGGACTTGGATTTGGATTTGGATCCGGATTCAGAAATCCAAACTCATGCCCAAAACAAAAATAGATCAAGATCTGGATTAAATCCAGATTAAAGTGGGTCTTAAATAAGATCCAAATCCATAATAATTTGGATCTTATGCCTTGGATCCAATTCGCTCCAACTCCGGATCCGTTTCGACAAACTACTCAATTTTCAGAAAAATGTGATTTTCGGGTCAACCGGAACCCGAATTGAGGAAAGTAAAACAACGTTGTACTCAGAATTTCGAGATGCATCCAACGACATATAACACGAATATCAAAATCTGAATTTCGCTCGAAAATAATCCAAATTTCGCTTGAATTTAAAGGTAAAAAATAAAACTTTTTCTCACGTTTCGATTGGCTTGTTTAGACCTAGTTGATGAGACCTGGGTCAAACCCAGACTCAAAAACATCAATCTAAAATCGAGGTTCAAACGATTTTTCTCTCAGACTTTGCCAAATTTTTGAAAAAAATCTCAAAATGGCTATGTGAAAATATGCAATATTACACTAATTCTTACCAACCTTTATTTATTTTTGTTAAATTCTGACTGTACAGATATGTTCTAAATGGTTGAATTAGTGTGAACGGGCTCTTGAACTGGTTGATTCTTAAGCAGATTTTTTATAATGGTTGAAAAAACAACCGTTCACAATTTTTTAAATTTCAACGTTATAAAATCATGTTTTTCATCGAAAAAACATGAACCAAATGCTGTTTCGAGCAAATGGACCACACCTAACACATCAGTACATTTTGATTGTCGGAAAACTGTGGCTATCACTGGTGCGCTCAGGGCGTGCACACACACTCCTCTCTCTCTCTCTCTCTATATATATATATATATATATAGAGAGAGAGAGAGAGAGAGAGATAGATAGATAGATAGATAGATAGATAGATAGATAGATATAATAGAAAACCGAATTGGTCAGAGAGAGAGTCCAGCTTGATATTTTTCCATTGCGATTCCCCATGCGTAAACAAGGAGATAGCTACAGGAAAAGCAATGAGGGAAATGACCCACTTGGCCCCTTAAACCAAAATTAGGGTAATCCTTTTTTATCAAAAATATTTTTTCTACTATAAGATATGCATCATATGAAAAATTTAAGTACAAAGTACAAACTTATAGTTCGCAAGGTAATCCAAAAAAATGTATCTCTATTGTAACACAAGTCAGATATATAAGACAATTTTATACAGAAAGAAGTAGCTAGAGTTTGGCTAGCAAGAAGGCATAAGAAAAAAACAAAAAAACAAAAATCTAAACCGGTTGTAATTTCAAAACAAATATATTACACATCCTTTGGCCTTTAAAATAGATGCACAAACCAGCAACAAGATGATGCCAAGATACCTCATTTTTTTCTTTTTAACAATTCTGTCTTCCGTATCTGTTCATTTTTGCCTAATAAATTACTTATCACTTTATTTCTTCTACCATTTACTAAGCACTTCGAAATGGTTTGTTGTTAAGCCAACCTAATAATTTTCACATCTTGCATTCCAGAATTCTCTACGATTTCTTAGTCAGTCTATCAGCACAAATAATCACTTCTTGGAGAATCAACTTGTATTGTAGAAGGGAGCTTATTGAATATGTCAATGTTCTCCTTCATCTTTTCCTCTTTGAAACTCTTCGCAATGAAGCCTACACCTTGCTCAAATTCCCAATGAAACCAGACCTGAAAGAACCCTTGATGATTAGTGCTCTCTTTTCATGAGGTTGTACTCAAGCTATTCCAATCAATCAAATGAAGCTATGGAAGCTTTACTGTTTCATAAAAGAATACTATTTCAGAAATCAATAGCTACAATTCATAGATGATGAATTAATAAAAACAGGTGGAAGGGAAACATGCAATATATCCAGAAAAAAGAAGCAAAGGTCAGCCACTTTCTGTCATTCACAAACTAAAAGCGGAGTCTATGTAGGTGGGCAAATTATGTAACAAGAAGCATACAAGCAGAGCTAAAATGAAAAAATTGCAAAAAACCCACAAAAAAGAAAAATGATGAAGCAAAAAGGCTTATGGAAATGGTCTAATGTGATCCTCGAGAAGAGTAGGTATTCAAAGATCTATAAAAAAACTTCAATAATAACCCTATATGTAAAATGACCAGTAGGAGAAAAAGTAAAACTTCATATACTAGCCAAAAGAATCACATTAATTTCCTTATCAAAACTCTGATAGACAAAGCATCACAACTGCAAATAATAGAAACAAAACAATGCCACACCCTAGCAAAATGTTCAAAGAAAATGGAAAAAAGAAAAAGGAGAAAGGTTCACGTATCTATGAAAAAACTGGTTCTTATAAAAAACAAAAAAGGATGCTAAATCTGAAAATAAATTAAAAAAAGTGCCTTCTATCAATAAAAAAAACAGTCAGAAAACTATTGATAAATCCCAACTAAATTAAAAAAATGTCCCTTGAATCAATAAAAGAAAACGGTCAGAAAACTATTGATAAATCCCAACCACTATATATATAGCAAGATGTTAAAATAGTTATCAACAAGTTTTAGCAAGCATAAGATTTTTTTTTATAGGTGAACCTACAACTAGGATATAAATGATTATCAACTTTGTTGTAGTTTAAGGCTGAGATAAAATTAAGTAGAAAGTATGAGATTTCGATCTCGTATGTGTGGTTCAGCCTGCAAGAGCCTGCACAGGAAAGTGGAAAGAGAGAGAGAGAGAAAGAGAGAGATGCAGAATCGGTTGGGGCGGCACACTACATGCTCGACCTCCAAACCCTAACATTTATAAAATACAAGGAGTATACAACGAGCTTTGTAATATCAGAGATATTACAAGGATGCCATTAATGAAGATGAATTTAGCATGTGTGTTTCATTTAATATGCCATGCGTATGGATCTGGATCCAGATCCATACGCATGATATATTTTAACACCCTCCCTCAAGTTGTACGTGATTTTGGAGCATGTACAACTTGCTCTTCAATAACCAAAATTGATGTCCTGTTAACCCCTTGGTAAACAGGTCTGCCACTTGATCTTCTGTTCGAACATGACGTAGTTCTATCTCCTTCATCTCGACTTTCTGCCGTATGAAATGTTGATCAATCTCAATGTGCTTCGTTCTGCTATGCTGGATAGGATTACATGCAATGTTTATTGCGCTTTGATTGCCACATAGAAGAAATGATTGAATAATTTTCTCCCCAAGATCACTCAATAAGTGTCTAATCCATGTGGCTTCTGCCGTGCCTGCAGCCATCGATCTGTATTAAGCCTCTCTACTCGATCGTGCCACTGCCTTTTGTTTTCTGCTGCTTCAGGACACTAAATTGTGTCCAATATATACACAATATCCAGAGACAGATCGTCTCTCATCTGGATCCCCTGCCCAATTTGTGTTTGTATAAGTGATGAGTTCATGTCCTCTATGCAAATTATCGTTCTTGCGATAAACAAGTTCATCTTCTATAGTTCCTTTTAAATAGCGTAGAATGCGCTTCACAGCTTCTATATGACCCTCCGTTGGAGCATGCATAAACTGGGATACCTGATTGACAACATAAACTATATCAGGTCTGTTAAAAGTCAAGTATTGTAACATCCCCACGAGACTTCTATACGTTGTAGGGTTGACACAAAGATGCTCATCTTCAGAGCTCAGCCTTTGATGTAATACACTAGGAGTACTGACTGGTTTGCAATTTGTCATCCCGGCTCTTTCCAGAAGGTCAAGAGTGTATTTTTGTTGCATGAGTGTCAATGTGTCTTGTTGTCTGTCAACTTCCACACCAAGAAAGTACCTCAACTCCCCTAAATCTTTCATCTTGAAAGTTTTCATTAAAAACTGCTTCACGCCTTGCACATGATTATCTGAACTCCCAGTGATCACAATGTCATCAATATATATAAGAAGTATAACAATGTCTGCCTTTTGGTAAATAAAGAGTGAGTGATCCAAAGGGCATCTTCTAAAACCATAACTCTGAATTTGCATAGAGAAACTTTCAAACCAGGAACGGGAGGCCTGTTTCAGCCCATACAGAGATTTCCTTAGTTTGCACACCCAGGCAGTAGGATCCTTCTCGGCATAACCAGGAGGTTGCTCCATATACACTTCTTCCTTTAAAGTTCCATGTAAAAATGCATTTTTAACATCCATCTGGCTAAGGCTCCAACCTCGATCGACTGCTAGGGATATGATGACACGAATAATACCCATTTTGACTATCGGACTTAAAGTTTCATCGTAGTCTTCACCATATTGTTGTGTGAATTCTCGAGCAACGAGTCGTGCCTTATATATGTCAATGCTTCCTTCAGGCTTATACTTTGTTTTATAAACCCATTTTGAGCCAACTACATTCTTTCCTTTTGGTCGAGGGACTATTTCCCAAGTCTGACATTCATGAAGAGCTTCCATTTCTTCATTCATAGCTTCAGTCCAATGACGGGATTGAAGAGCTTGATTAAAACAAGTGGGTTCATCCTGTTTTGTGAGCTGAGACATAAACAACTGGAAATCAAGGGAGAAGGTCTCATAACTCACCCATCGTTGAATAGGATGCTTAATGCGTGACGGCCTTTGAGCCGGATCATTGGTGATGCTTTCCACATTCCTCGGCTCTGTATTTTTGTCCCGTCTAGTGTATATCTGCCCAGAGAAGCGTTCTACTGGGGGTGGTTCAACTGAAGACTCAACTGGAGATAATTCAACATGCATATGTGAGTCATTCAACTCCCTACTCAAGCCGAAGGAAGGACAATTTGTCTGACATGTTTCTCCTGTATTAGCAAAAAGATTTGCGCTCATCCAAGGATCATATACTTCTAATTCTCGAGATAGCAACGCTGCAGAGTCATTGACCTGAAAATTTTGTTTGTCGAAAACAACATTTCTGGAGGTCCTAATACGTTTTGTAGTAGGATCATAGCATCGATAACCTTTGTACTCATCTGCATACCCAACAAATCTGCACTTGACAGCCTTGTCCTGAAACTTATTTCGTAGAGATGAATCAACATGTACGTAGCATACACAACAAAAAACACGCAGCTCATCGTAAGAGGGATGTTGCCCGAATAAAGTATAATAGAGAGATTTTCGATCCAAAAGTGTCATAAGAAGACGATTTATGATATGAACAGATGTGTGAAAAACTTCTGTCCAGAGACTAACGGGCACATTGCTATCATGTAACATGCTCATCGCGCTCTCTACAATATGCCTGTGTTTCCTCTCTGCAACCCCATTTTGTTGAGGAGTATGAGGGCAAGAAACCAGTCGACTTATTCCTTTATCCCGAAGAAAGGCAATAAACTCGTTCGATGAATACTCTCCTCCACCATCACATTGTAAATGCACAATATCACAAGCAAACTTTGTTTTGACCATCGAATGGAATTCCCGAAATATTTGAAAAACTTCATGCTTGTGTTTTAAGAAATATATCCATGTTTTACGGGAATAAGAATCAATAAAGATAACATAGTAACGGCTGCCAGAAAGAGAGGAATAGGTGTGGGTCCCTAAACATCAGAACAAATAATCTCAAATGGCTTTGAAGCTCTTTTATTTATAATATGAAAAGGAAGAACATGACTTTTGCAGAGTTCGCATGAAGAACATTTATTATTATTATAAAAAAATCAACATAAACTAGACTCTCGAAGGAGACCATCAGATACAAGGTTTTCAACGAAACCCCGACTACAATGTCCCAAATGACTATGCCAAGTATCTGACTTATTACAATGAGATGAATTAAAAACTTCCAATGAAGGGAAAAACAAAGACTCTGAAGTTGAAGACACTGAAGAATGCTTGGACGACTTCAACTGGAGAACTGGGACTGAAGACGAAGACACTGAAGGAATCTCCTTGAAGACGTACATGTTTCCTTGTCGCTCTCCCTTAGCGAACGTCTCCTTCGTTCGTAGATCCTTAACATAAACAGAAGAGAGAGTAAATTCGACGGAAGAATTCATATCGTCAACAAGTTTAGCTACAAAAACAATGTTCTTTTTAATATTAGGAGCAAGAAGGACATTAGACAAGTGAAGTGAGGACTTTGATATAGGGATATGTGCACTGCCAGTATGACTAATGGAGTGATAAGTTCCATCTCCCGTAACTATACTACCTTTTTCAAAATAAGGCAATAAGTGAGATAACTTACCCGCATTACCCGTAACATGTTTGGCGGCACCTGAATCAACATACCATTCGCCTTGTTCATTTTACTTGATCGCCATCTGTGACAATGCTGATAACAAAAGTTGTTGCACATTTGTGGATGACCCTTTTGTGTCCACAGTAGTAGCTGATTTATTCTCAATTTTGTTTATTTTTCCTCTATTCTGTAGATTAAACCAACAATCAACTTTCACATGTCCTCTTTTGTTACATAAAAAACAAGTGGGCACTCTCCTCTGATTCCCTGTATTAAAAACAATTGAAATATTAGGTGTAGGCAAGATACCACGTCCTCCCTGCCCAAAACGTTCGCGGCCTCTGCCTCCTTGATGCCCTCCATTCCCTCGTCCAAAACCTACAGAAGTGTTCATGGCCAAAACTGAATGAGGACGAGCTGATTCATTTCCTTCTGCCTTTTGTTTCATAATCATCTTATGCTGGAGAAGTTTCGCTTGAAGGTTGTCAAAAGTGGGCAATCATGACCCAATCCATTGAGAAGTTGTTGAACTTTATCTTTATCTGCAATAGCACTTCCAATAACCGCCAATTGATCAGTAATACTCTTCAAGCGGCCTATGTATTCCATGACTGTCATGGATCCTTTCTTCAAACTTTGAAATTCATTTTTTAAGTACATAACTCGAGCTTCTGATATCTGAGAATATGTCTGAGACAGCTTACTCCACAGATCCGCCGCAGTGCAATCATCTGAAAGAGTAACCAACACTTCTTGAGAGAGTGTTGACGTAATATAAGCAACCAAAGACTGATCCCGCTTCCTCCAAGCTGTATACTCTGGATTCTTAATAGAAATGGTAATTGTGTCACCCTTCTCATCCTTGGTTTCCTGCATGAGAAGGCGTGGTGGTATAGGAACTAAACCATCCAGATGGTCATCGAGATCCTGACTACGTATAAAAGGAAGGATTTGCCTCTTCCAAGTCAAAAAAATTAGAATGAGTAAGTTTTTCTGTAATGAGCTGACTCAAGAAATTTGCAGAGGGACCGGATGACGATGAGTAATCCATATCAATGGGACAATGAATAAGCAAACAAAACGAATGGAAAGAAACAAACAGGTTTGAGATCACTTAATCAATAAGTAATTTTTCCTTTTTTTTTTTTGCAGTTCAAAATCGAGATTGTAAACAGTTACAATCTGCCTGTAGGCGTTGCACAGGGGACACTAAAATAGCAATAAAGGAAAATTTCTGAAATCAAAGAATTTCTGGAATCAAGGAATGAATGAAACTGACAGACATTAAAAGTTCTGGAAATCAAAGAATGAATAAAAAAAAAATCTGGAATCAAAGACGTTAAAGAGTGGAAATCAAAAAGATTGCTATCACGTTAAAGAGTGAAATTTCTGGAAATAGAAAGAATGAGTAGCATACGTTAAAGAGATTGTGATCACGTTAAAATTTCTGGAAATCGAGAACTAGCAGAATAGAAAAAAAATGGTGACTACAACCAAAAATTGAATCAAACAGGCTACAATCAGTCGTTTGTGGCTGCAGTCAGAGAGGAGAATGAAAAGGGGAAAAGGGGAAAATGAAAAAGGTAAAAGTTTGGGAGAGGAAGACAAGCCAAAACCTGTGATCTCGCTGAACACAATCCTAATAGTATTCCGCAACCAGGGAAAGCTCTGATACCATATGAGATTTCGATCTCGTATGTGTGGTTCAGCCTGCAAGAGCCTGCACAGGAAAGTAGAGAGAGAGAGAGAGAGAGAGAGAGAGAGAGAGAGAGAGAGAGAGAGATGCAGAATCGGCTGGGGCGGCACACTACATGCTCGACCTCCAAACCCTAACATTTATAAAATACAAGGAGTATACAACGAGCCTTGTAATATCAGAGATATTACAAGGATGCCATTAATGAAGATGAATTTAGCATGTGTGTTTCATTTAATATGCCATGCGTATGGATCTGGATCCAGATCCATACGCATGATATATTTTAACAGAAAGATCTCTCTATAGGTATTTATAAGGATGATTAAGCAAGATCACACAACTTTGAGTAATCAAGTACGTCATTTGTAGATACCACATTTTAGCTAAAAGCACGTTCTTCCTTAGCATAACCCTTTTTAGTTTAGAAGAAAGTGAAAAATGGCTAAATTTACCCATTTTTCAAGAAAATCTTCTGATGGGTTTTCACCATTTCCTTCCATCAAGAATTGGAGATGCACATAAGATAGATGAAAGATTTACAAAGCAACACACCACTACTACAACGTTTCACCACATATTGGAGATTAAAGAGAAGAAAAGTACTTGAGATTCATCTATATATCGAAAAATAAAAACCCTAACTGAGCATATCAATAATTCATAATAGATATTGAAGTACAAACAACATTATAATAAGACTGAACAATCAGAACCTGCTGAATGCATTTGGAAAAACATTCTCAACTTTGCATTTTAGTGGAAATGCAACTAAATGAAAACCAAACATGACAACACACACTACTGACACTCACCGGATTACTTAAATCACTAACTAATACATGATTTAGAAATAACTTATTTCATTGGACCACAAATCTTCTCAGTTTGCACATCTGGGCCTTCCACCATGCATAAGGAGAACTAGGTGCGAACAGCCCTGCAATCTTTTGAGAAAAAGACAGATTCATTGGTTTTCAATGGCTTCCCAATAGAAATTTTCACAAAATTGTTTGATGCAATAAGAGTGAAGTTGAAATAAAGAAATCCCATCATGATAAATACTTGAGATATAGGAACGAGTGCCCATGAATAGCTGATGAAGGAGAGCTGAATTTCAATGGCTCTCCAATATAGAAATTATCATGAAAATTTCTGAAGCAATGAGTGAAGTTGAAATAAAGGGAGCACATCATGATAAATACCTGAGGTATAAAAATGAGTGCCCATGAATAGCCAATGAAGGAGAGCTAGCAGATCACAACGAAAATGAGATGAACATGATTTTGCGAGGGAGAAAAGATGGGATCAAAGAAAGCTTACGGTCATGTCATTTTCCTTTCTCCAACGGCTCCTCCTTTTCTGTTGGGACAACTACACAACTCGGTCAACAGATGATTCCTTCATCGACACATATCATGCTACCAATATTCAAGCACATGATGTTCTACTCTGTATCTTTTAACACCTCTGCAATGAAGGCAACACACTCTCCCTATCAGTATTTAAGAAACCTAGATTAATGAAGTCCATAACTCAAAATTAGAAAAAGAAGTTATCCAGGACCGTCCAACCACAGCAAACCATGACAAGCCAGCAAACCAGTTGGATCACCGATGAGTGACCGAACACATCAAAGACATATGAAAAGTAAGATGACATTGCTCCTCCGAGCCTTCATTGTCGTTCTCTTCCTCCCTTCCCTCTACATGCAGTTCCTATGCTTCCACCACCACAAAGGTGCCATCAATGCTTCACCATCGCTATAACTCATCCACCACCAGCACGCCCCCGTCCTCATCTCCCTCGGCTACCAGAGGCTCACCTTTGTCATCCCTTCACTCTCTGATTCCCTCTTCTACGGTTGGTAGTGGTACAACCTCTACATCATTCTCAAGCAACACATCACTTCACCATCAACCTCTTCAAGCTCAAACCTAGAGCAGTCCTGGAGAGAGAGAGAGAGAGAGAGAGAGAGAGAGAGAGAGAGAGAGAGAGAGAGAGAGACCTTGTGTACCAGGGTGACTAGGTGAGATTGATGTGAAGATAGAGAAAAAGACATCATCCAGCTAACCTTGCGAACAATAGATGTGACCACTCAAGCAGGCTTAAAAAAATACACAGCAAGGCCAAAAAAAAATGTGAAAATTACTACATACCACATCCGTAGAGGAGACCCTTAAAAATGGCTTGTGATATATAAAAAAAATACAAATGCTACAAATTCCTTAATACTACCCTTTAAAATGACAACTCACATAGGTCTTAATTCTCATGATGAAATACTCACAAAAGCAGCAAAATTACCATGTTGCCATAGCAACATAACTAAAAACACACACCCTTCACTTAAATTACTGTCACACCACCCGTGTTACACCCCTCAAAATATGATAAATGTCAACAAAACTCAGAACGACGGGACTACCTAACATAAACATGTCATTTTAAAAAAGATTGCAAAGAACCATTTTTGTCCTATGATTGCCCCCTTCCTTTCTTAAGAAATATATATATATATATATATATATATATATATATATATATATATATATATATATATTTCTTAAAGAAAGGAAGCCCAGGCGGACTAGTTGGTTCCTCAATTAATTTTTTTTTTAAAATACACAAAATATGTAAACAAAATGCCAAAATTAATAACAAACAAGTATACAACATAGAATCAATCAACAATAAGCAATTGACAAAACACAATATGACATCGAAAAACAATTATATTAAATAACCTACTCAAAAAAATTAACAATAAATGAACAATTTGATAAACAAACCATACAACTAACAATGTGAATGAACAATATACAAAAAATAAAATCATGTATACAAAAAAATAACAACAATAGACATAATATAAGCAATAGACAAATAAGAAGAAAAAATGAACAATTGAATAAACAAACCATGCAATTGATACCCTGCTCAAAAAAATTAAGAATAAATGAACAATTGAATAACCAAACCATACAACTAACAATGTATATGAGCAATATAAAAAAATAAAAATAGTGTGTACAAAAAAATTTAACAATAGACATAAACTAAGCAATAGACATATAAGAAGAAGAAACAAACAATTGAATAAACAAACCATGCAACTGAGAACTGAAAATGTAAATAAAAGGCAACTACATAATTTAAACACAATTAAAGCCCTAATAATATTAAATTCACATCCAAGTCATACTAAAATGTCATGAGTCATAACTAAACTATTGAGAGTTCATGATAACTAAAAACATCACATTTAACCAATGTCTTATATGCTAATCTTCATCTCTAAACTATATATAAATTACATAATCTTCATCTCAGAAACAGTCAAACAAATTATATCTAAATTACACACACACACACACACACACACACACATATATATATATATATATATATATGAAACAAAGATTATAATAACTGAAATGCAATATAATTAACAGGAAGAAGAAGAAAAAAAATGAAAAGGGAAGGAAAAATAGGAAGAAGAAAAAAAGAAAATGGAAGGAAAAAAAGGAAGAGGAAGGTAAAACATAAAGAAGAAGAAAAATGAAAAGGGAAGGAAAAACAGGAAGAAAAAAAAAAGAGGAAGGAAAAACAAGAAGAAAAAAAAAGAGGAAGGAAAAACAAGAAGAAAAAAAGGAAAACCAGGAAGAAGAAAAAAGAAAAAAAGAAAAGCGAAGGAAAAAAAAGGGGGGGAAGAGAAGAGGAAAACCCGAGAGAGCGAGAGTGAGAACCCGAGAAAGAGAGAAATTGAGTGAGAGACAGAGAGAGTGAGAGAAAAAGAGGGAGAAACAGAGAGAGACAGATGAGTGTAGAGAGAGAACCTGAGAGAGAGAGAGGAGCATACCTTCTTGCTGCAAAAAAACCGAGAGAGTGAGCGAGAGAAAGAGAGAGAAACAAAGAGAGGAGGATACGATATGTCGTACACCGTACCTCTTCTTGTTCTTCTTTCTGAAAAAAATGGAGAGTGAGAACTAGAGAGAGGAGAATGTCATACCTCCTCCTCTTCTTCTTCTTGCAAAAAACCCAAAGAGAGAGAGAGAGCACGAAATGGCTAGAGGGGGAAAATGGAAGGGTGAGAGAAGGAAAGAGAGTGAAAATGGGCCCTCTTACCCCTTTTATACCACTCTTTGGTCAACCAAAGGAAAAAAAAGTGGACAAAACTAGGCTTCAAGCCTAGGCGGTAAAGTGTGGCCTCACCGCCCAAACCCCGTCACTCAGGCGGTGGGGCTGCGCCTAGGCGCCGCCTTTGACAACTAAGTGTATGTGTGTGTGTGTGTGTGTGTGTGTGTGTGTGTGTGTGTGTGTTTTCCTTTTTTTCTAAGGAACCAGCCACGATCTAAAAAACAAAACATAAAAGGACTTGAAAAAGAAATGATTTTGTTGCAGCAATGCATGAAATAAAAAGTTTAGAGAAGAACACCAATAAGGAAATATAGCTTAGGTCCAGATAAAGTGATAGGATTGTGGAATATCATACTAGAATTTTCACTTAAAGTTACTCTATGGCTTGCCAAGTAAATACCTAAATTTCTTTGAATAGTTTTTGTTGTTTTCCTGAATTCATTACTTTAAGCCATCTTAGTCTTTCGGGTTATATTATTACATCCTATTTAGAAAGAAAATCATTTGTCTCAAATTTATCTAAGGCTTTTTTCTTGGGGGGACACCTGAAAAGCTTAGGTTGTTTCATTTAGTGTTTTGTAAGCTGTTTCACATAATTGATATGAGAAACCTAGAAGATATGTTGCATTTGTCAAAGGCATCTGTCGGCTTCTTGTTTTAAACATCTGTTTTACTACTATTAAATTTTTGAGTTCTTCAAAAAACTGCTGTCAGAAATACCATCGTTAAGTGAAATTTTTGAAATGTTCAATCATATTAACTATTCTTATTGGTTGTGCAGACCATTTTTGACAACATACTTAATCGCAACATTCCGTGGCCACAGATACCTGAGGAGATGAGTCATGAAGCACAGGACCTGATTGACAAGTAAACCTTAGGAGGGTCTTTGTTTCATTTAGTTATGTTTCATCAACTGTTCTATTTGTAATGGGTTCTGCTAGCATGATCTAAATTTTTTTAATTTTAGTTAACGTGCTATGGATTAGTTAAATAGAATAAACTGCCCTTGAAAATTAGCATCTGGAATGGAGTTCCAGTTCTGTATGCTGGACTCGCATGTCAGATCTTCTTGACTAATGTGGGTTCATTCATTGTCTATAATAAGATGTAATGGAGTAGGATACCTAATCGTTGGAATTGGCAAGCAGGAAATAGAAATGACAAACAAATAGGGGAAAAAAGGCAAAGCAACAGCATTGTATGTGCATGTAAAAAGTAAGAGGAATTTGAGAAAGAAAGAGAACATAAGAATATAGAGATTTAAATGCATTCAATACTCGTATATCTCATCTAAGTTCTATGTTTCTACATTTTTTACTATGTATGAATCTGTAAGCTGGGACAGGATCTGTGGACATTTTTTTATTTGGTTAAACCAGGAGATAGTTTTGGGATGAAGGCGTAGTTGTTGTTGTAAACCAGGGGATACTTTAGTATACAATATCTTGAAACATCATGCCTATCTCTATTCGGTTTACAACTTTACAATCAAGTATGACAGCCCTTGGGGAGCTCCACATAGCTGGGTGGCAGGGTGCCTGACTGCTTGTGGCACGAGCCATTGGCAATCAGAAAAGTTATAGATGTGCTCTTTTGTGCCATAGCACTTGAATGAAAAGTCCAGCCTCTGGACACCAAAATTTCAGAATTTATGATATTTTGTTCAAGAAAATAAATTCATCTGAATTTCAGATTGAACTTTCTTTGCTATGTTTCTCAGTTGGCTATGTTTTGTTTGAAATCTTGAGAAGCATATGAGGAACCTTGAAACTGGGCTACTTTTCTCGTGTTAGTATGCCTTCAAGAATTGTCTCATTAATTTTTCAGAATCCCAGAAGACAGAAGCCTAAATCCTTGGACATAATAAACTGGAATTCTGGTAGTAGCCTGTGATGACCTTAATTTATGCGTTGTAAATTTGTAAATGCTTTTTGAATAGTACATTGAAAATTCTTTCAAGTTTTACAGGCAAAGGCCTGTATCCAGAGTACATGTGATGATGCAGCTGACTGCACACTTTGATATCGGTGTGTCTTTTTCTTTTATTTTTTGTATGAGTCTGTCCTTTTATTGATTGGAAAATTAGGATCATCTGCTGCTTCACAACTGTTTATACGATTTAGTTGGCACTAAAGCTGGTTAGCCCATTTGAACTATTTGATTTTCTGGTGTAGCAGGACATGAAATAGTGTGTCCCGGTAGTAGGTGCTATTGTAGCCGTGTTTATTAAGATGTAATTGTTTATAGCTTTTTCTTTCTAAGGCACATTTATTCTTCATATCACAGATTGTTAAGAGAAGATCCTGGACAGAGACTTGGAGCCAAAGGAGCAGAAGAGGTTTCCTGTTTTTCTTCTAATTGCTTATCTCTGAACTAAAATTCTTAAGGACCGACACATTAAAAAATTATTCTTGTAGAATCCTCTTTTATTGATCTAGACTAGATTTATAAATGTTTCAATGCTCATTCCAGTGGATACAGTGCGGCAATAGGGCTGTCAACGGGTTTGATTCAAGTAGGCTACCACCAATCCGATCTGCTTTGACTGGATTGGTGCATTGTAAATTACATATGACATACTGGATCAGGTTTGAATTTCCACTATAGGGATTCAATCTATTCTGAACCCACGTGAAAATGTGGCAGAGTTGGTTTTATCAGATTAGAATTGTTCCAAAGTCGACTTGAATCTGTCCCATTGGCAGAGACTTTGCCCGACTCTCTGGCATTGTCGCCTGAGTGGTCCATATCCAAAGACAGTTTTAGTTTGCCTATCAATGGAATTTATGCTGGAAGAGGCCTCTTGTATTTTCAGGTGAAACAACATGTTTTTTTCAAGGACATCAACTGGGACGCGCTCGCCAGACAGAAGGTATGTCACATTTAAATGAATATTCTATGCCAGAAAGCTTGAGCAGTGTGTCCACATTCCCATGAATAGTAGCTTGTAACCAATCTTAAAACTGCTTCTGGTTTTAGGCAGCATTTGTTCCAGCTTCAGATGGTGCCTTTGATACAAGCTACTTCACCAGTCGTTACTCGTGGCATCCATCTGATGACCACGTGTATGCAACAAATGAATTTGGGGACACCTCTGACACCGGAAGTATTAGTCGCAGCAGCAGTTCCATGAGCAATCAACATGATGAATTGGTATGTTATGAAAGCAGAATCATTTTTTGCTGTCAAGCACTATGTCCATGTAGGTCTCTCTTTCCATTTGGCTTCTTTTATCCTGTTGTAAATAGGGTGATGATTGTGGAGGTCTCGCTGAGTTTGAATCGGGATCATCAGTAAATTACTCCTTCAGTAATTTCTCATTTAAGGTATGCGCAAAATTTAGGTTTATCATCTTTTAAAGGCCTTTTACTCTCTCCATGTCTCTCCTCCGTGGCATTTTCCTTCCTGAAAGAAAATCAGTCTGATGTGATTTGTAGGAGCACAAAAATTAGGATCTGGTGCTAATCCATACTTCAGCATCTGACATGGTACTGTTGGCTTTTAACTGGGGCTCCGTGAGGGCTTGGGTGTCAGTGACCCCACCCAGGGTTTATTTCGCAGGGGGATGGGCCCATTAAGTGACCCGGTTCTCGACGAGGGTTCCTCGTCATCAGAAAAAAAAAAGACATGGTACTGTTGGCTTAACAAGGTTTGATGCTCTGCAAAAACTAATGTTTCTCAAGAAAATAATTATATCAATCCTTCCAGAGCGCTTTATTCCAGCTCTTCTCAAATTCTTAATCAAACTTGTGTTCCCCAAGGGGAATGAGATGGGGCATTGTGAAATGGGTTGGTGCTTTGCCTATTATATCCGCTTGGCTTAACGAAGTGATTTGCCACTTCTAAAGCTAATAACTAGATTGTGTTCATACTATTTCATTGTTTTATCTTTTCAATGTGATTATTACATCTTTTGGTTTTCTTTGTCTGCTCCACATTTTTAAAGGCTTCATGTTGCTGTTTGGCTTCATTACATCTATTTGTTCTTCTAGTGACCTTGGGCATCTTTTCAGTACATCTAATTGTTTTTCATCGATGTTCAGAATTTATCTCAGCTTGCGTCAATCAATTACGATTTGCTTACCAAGGGGTGGAAGGATGAAATGCCTACAAACTCTGACACATAAATGCCCACAAAAGTATGACAAAGCTTCCAATTAACAAATCAATCAGAACATTGTGGTGTTCTTCCCTGTAAATATTGTACATGTATGAGCTCAATCAGAATGTTTTCATTCCAATGATTTCAAGAGCTCTCATTTTTATCCTTATGCTCATCTGGCTTTGCTGTTTTGCAGATACACAAAGTTTGAGCAAATTCCAGGATGTGCTCTTCTGGTTCGGCCGCTGCTCCATTCCGGAGCTCCAGTTTTAGTCATGAGTTAATTTGATGGCTAGTTGTGCGATTATTTAGATTGAAGCCCTTAAGCCTTTGGATTGAGTGCTATGTAAATCAATGCGACTAAAGAAATATAGGTGTAAGGAATTCCATCCACTGTAACAAAATAACTGAATTAGTGTAACTTGTATGTAGCATTTTCCAGGTCGGAAAAAAGGCAAAAAAGTTTTCAGAAACTTCTTGCTTGTGTTATTACTGGATTTGCAATCTCAAATACACCCCAAAAAAAAGGTTGCACGGGTAGAGAGAGAGAGTTCTTACATACAGTAAACTCACATGTCGGATATGCATTTTATGTAGTATATAATGCACAATTGCTTTGGGAGTTTTTTTTTCTTTTCAATGACAAGCAGGGGGAATTCCGGGATTAGGTTAGGATAGTTCTACTGGTCTAGTAATATATATATATATATATATATATATATATATATATATATATATATATAGAGAGAGAGAGAGAGAGAGAGAGAGAGAGAGATGAGTAACTAGAATAAGAGAACTAGAAAATTAGAAATATGGGCATTTCTACTTTTGCAAATCCAACCATGTGGATGTGCTTGGGATGGTGAATTTGCTAGGAATCAACCATTGGATCATGTATTTTCGATGAAAAAATGTGATTTTTGAGTGCTTGAATATTTATGAAGATCATGAGCCATTGATTTTAAAACCTTAAAAAATCATGTTTATGCTTCAAAATTGGATGATTCAAGAGTGGGTTCTTATAAATCCAATCCTGTAGATCACATTAGTATGGCTGGATTCAAGAGAAAAGAACAAAAAAATCCATGAAAATAGCGGTTTACACATTAGTTCTTTTATTCTATATATATATATATATATATATATATATATATATATATATATATATATATATATATATATATATATATATATATGCACCGTTATTTTCATAGTTTTTTTTTTCTAAAATTTTAACATACATATGCTATCTAGATGCTTTGTTTATATAGGATTTAACTCTTAGATCATCTGATTATGATAGATAATATGGATCTTTTAAGACTTGAAAATCAATTACTCAAATTTTTCATAAATACTCAAATATATAAAATCACATTTCTTGTTGCAATTATGATGATCCAATAGTTGATTCCAAGCGGATGGACCACGCCGAATGCATCTGCAAGGTTAGATTTGCAAAAAATCTTATGAAAATCTTGGTTCATACTAGTTTGCATATTTTGTTGGTTTTCATATTCTAGTTTTCCTATATATATAATGGGTTAATATTGGCTGCTAATGAAGGTATGAAACTAATGAGTAAAAATCACTCTTTTCTTCAAAAAATTCTAAATTTTTTTATATCAAATGTTACTGATGTCTACATGGTTTGTTTTAGTGGAAAACTTGTTTTGAATCACGTGATCATGATAATTAATTAGTTTTTTAAAGGGCTCAAAAAATCAACAGCCCAGTACCAAAATTTCATAACTCAAAATATCAAATTTTTACATGAGAAAAGCAAGATCCAAGGCTTGATCCTTAGCAAAAAACCATGGTGAACACGTCTATGTGGTGGTTAGATTGATTCTATACAACTTGCACCTATGATTTCTAGGTCATTAGTTTTGTACCTTCATTTGTAGTCAATATCTACCCTATACATATTTATTTATATGAGTAGAGCGTAGGTGCTTAATGATACATGCTTAATGGGTTTTTCTTGTTTTATTTATAAATTTTGATCGTATGTGATCTATTTACTTGATTTTATAGGGATCAACTCTTGAAGTGTTAGATTCGACACATGGGTGGGTTTTTATAAGGTTCAAAAAAATCAATAGTCCAAAATCTTTATAAATTTTTTAGGCTTCAAATATCATTTTTTTCATGAAAAATACATGATCCAAGTGTGGATTCTTTGTAAATCAACCATGCCTAACACATTTATGGGGTCAGAACTGCAAAAAAATACTGAAATAGCAGAAAACCTCATTAAGCATGTATCATTAAGCTCTCTCTCTCTCTCTCTCTCTCTCTCTCGTAATGGGTAGGTGCTAAATGAGTTTTTCAGGATTTTTTTGTTTTATTTTTAAATTCTAACCGTACAGATGTGATCTATTTTCTTGATTTATAGGGATCAGCTCTTGAAGTGTTTGATTCTAACACATGGGTGAGTTTTTATAAGGTTCAAAAAATCAATGGTCCAAAATCTTTGTAAGTTTTCGAGGCTTCAAATATAATTTTTTTCATCAAAAACAAATGATCCAGGTGTGGATTCATCATAAATCGACCATGCCCAACACATTTATGGGTTAGGAACTGCTAAAAAAACACGGGAAGGACAGAAAAACCATTTAGCACGTATCATTTAGCGTTCATAAATTTTGCAGCTACCCATTTCTCTCTCTCCATATATATATATATATATATATATATATATATATATATATAATCTGTGGTTCACTCAAATCTGTCTTTCCTTAACCAGCCGGGACAATGGTAATGACAAAACACTAGGACAAACTTTGGTATGTTACTAAGAATGTATATTAATGGATTCGTCATCATTATCATCATCATCATCATATGAAAGAAGCATATATTAATGTCTTAAAGAAAACAATTGAAGGCTAAGAGAGAGCCGAAAGAAATTCAACATTACCACTCATGAAGATCAACAAAATGTTCAACCCATGAATTGAACAAGAGCAAAAGCCAAAAATAAAAAAAGCAGAATAGAAAAGAACATCAAACAGATAAAACGGGCTCACGTCGGAGCCGCTTGCCCAGATTGCGGCAAAAGAGAGGAAGTGTCAGCATAAGGGAGCGGAAGATCACTAAGATGCATACGCAAGATCGCATAAACATCTACTAAGATTTTATGCACCAGGTTTTGAATGTTAACCGAAATTTGACGAAAATGAGCATCATTTCGCGCCATCCAAACAAACCACCAAGAAGTAAGCAACCACGTCCGCCAGATGAACCTCCACCTCTTGCTGTGCCTAATACAAACCGGCCCCAAGATCAGATCTAGCGCAAAGGACTCTTCCTTAACAAACACTTTCAGATGCCTCCAGGTCCTGCTAAAGAGTTCTACAAATATTGAGCAAGACCAGAACAAGTGAAACGTAGATTCTTCTGCAGCTTGACAAAGCACGCAGCAACTCGGGAGCTAAATGCCCCACTTCTTTAAATTACTGTGGGTCTGGATCCTATCGTGCAAAATTAACCAAGTCAGGACTCGAGAACGGGGAGAACGACCCTTCGCCCAAAGCACATCCTCGGGCAACCAATCAGCCCCCGGGGGGAGCAACGATCTATACACTTTTGTTGTGAGGAACTCTTCGCTTGGCGTCAGCACCCACTGCAACCACTGATTAAAATTTCTGGAGTCCTCAAAATAGTCTCTAAAGCAATCTAAAGCCCTCAACCACGATTTACGCAAGTGCGAGAGCGTCAAACCTCAGGTTCCTAGACTAACCGGGATAAGAGCAGGAGCCCCATATTTAGCAAGAAGCAAACTAGCAAAAGGGTTATCCGGTTGGTGGGCCAACCAACATTGCTTGGCTACAAGAACAATGCTCCGTAGTCTGGGCGCAGGAATGCCTAAACCAGCCATACACCGAGGTAAGACCACTGAACGCCAATCAATCAAGTGACGCTTACCCTTGAGTTGACACCCAGACCATAGAAAACCTGCCAGCAAGCGCATCAGTTGCTTCTCTACTCCCACATGCATCACAAACATAGACATGAATAATTCTGAAATAGTTGAAAGAACATGTCTGATTAAGGTTAGACGGCCAGCGATGGAGAGATAGGACGACTGCTACGAAAGCAATTTGCGCTTCACTTTTTGAAGCATTGGAGCCCAAGCAGCAGAAGCGAGGTGCTTCACTTGTAACGGCAAGCCCAGGTACATAATAGGCAAGTCAGAAATAGTGCAATTAAAAATTCTCTTTTCAGCTGCAAGCATATTGGCATGAACATTGAACATGGTAATAGAGCATTTGGTCTCATTTAGAGAAAGCCCAGATAGGGAGAGAAATAACTGAATGATAAGCTTGAACCTAAGCATCTGTTGAACATTTGCACGACAAAAAATGATCATATCATCATCATAAGTAAGAATATGACCCAGGAAGTCAGAAACCTGTAAAGGATCAATGAAACACGATACAACAGCCAACTTAAGCAAGACCACAAGACCCTCAGCAACTGCATTGAACAACAAAGGCGATAGGGGGCAACCTTGCTGCAAACCTCGTCCCAGCTTGAACCGGTCTCCTCTAACACCATTGATATTTAACATGGTCTGGGCATTTGAGACCAGGTCCCTCATCCAACCAGAAAAATGATGACCAATACCGAAATTTGCTAACATTTGAAATAAGAATGACCAATGCACAAAGTCAAAAGCTTTATGAAAGTCTAATTTAAGGACAAAGTAAGGTTGACCGCTATGTTACAAGGAATGAACAACCTCGGACGCCATGATGAACGAGTGTTGGACCCTCTTATTACGGATAAAAGTGAACTGAGACTGAAAAAATCTGGTTAGCCACCGATTTTAGCTTATTTGCCAAAACCTTGGCAAATGTTCGATAGAGAGCACTCATAACTGAGATTTGGCGGAATCTTGAAATATCAGTGGCCTCATCATCTTTCGAAATAAGCAAAATAATAACAACATGAAAATGATAAGGCAGTCTGAAGTTATGATAGAACTCATCAAACATGCTCACCACATCTGATTTAACACAGTCCCAAACGATTCTAAAAAAATCGATATGAAACCCGTCAATGTCAGGCGCTTTCCAACCCGACAGATCTTTAATGGCCCTAAAAATCTCATCGTCAGAGAACCTCCTTTGCATAGATTTGGCTTGCTCAGGCTGAATTGACCCAACTAGGACATTACCAAAGACACCCTCTGCAGTTAACAAAGCAGAATATAAGTCCTTAAAATATAGCGAGACTGTTGGATTAACGTGTTGATTGAGATAAGAAACACCCTCAATGGAGATAGAAGGAACGACCTTCTTCCTATGACGATGGGAAACATATGAGTGCAAAAATTTAGTGTTGCCATCACCAGCCGCAAGCCATTTCACCCTAAACCTCTACTTCCAATGAATTTTCTCTTTGACCCTCCAGCTTTTCAAGAGCATAGTTAAATCTAAGGACCTGGCCTGAAGACTGAGAAATTGCAAATCAGAAAGAGAGTCAGGAGAAGACATAGACTGATACAACACAGAAATCTCTTGATCCCATGCGGCCATTTGCTGAAATTTCTCCACATTATGACTATGAAGCCAAGCTTTGATATCCTTAGCTAGACGATAAAGCTTATTTTGAACCCGGAGCGCGGCTCAATGCTCATCAACAGGTTTGTTCCAAGAATTAGCAATAATCGAGAGAAAATCTGACTCCTAAAGCCACCATTCTTCAAACGCAAAGCTCCTGGTGGGTTGAAAGTCATCCCCCAAATGAGTGATGATATGCCCATGATCCGAGATAGAGGGAGCAAACAACACACACTCAACATTGGGGATGAGGTCCAATAAATTAGGGGTGACAAAGACCCTATCAAGGACCCTACAGCACGAACGAGACCACCTATTTGACCAAGAGAAGCGCTCTCCGGTTAAAGAAATAGGGTAGAGGAAATGTCGATGAACAAAGTCTTGAAAACCTCGCATAGAGAGATTAGGAATTACGAGGTTATTAGAGTCATGAATAGATAACAAACAATTGAAATCCCTCATAAGAAGGTGACAATCTGCACTGAAAACGACAATCCTATCCAAATCATCCCAAAATGCGGTCCTCATGGCGGCGAGATTAGGGCCATAAACAACAGAAACCACTACCCTTCTACCAACTGCCTGCAAATTGAAAGCAACAAATAGAGAGAAAAGACCCATATCCAGCTAAGATAAATTTAAATACTGCTTTCCCAAGATAAGGATACCTCTTGCATGATTTACCATTGGCTTAAAGAAATAGTCAGCTCCCTGCTAGATGCTAGAGACGACCACGAGCGGGATGACCTCCATTTTAGTTTCACATAAAGCCAGTAGGTCGGGCTTTTGCTCCCTAACCCAATTAGCCAGAAATAGGTGTTTTGTGGGACAATTTAAGCCCCTAACATTCCAACAAACAGTCTTCATGGAACAAAATCTGAAAAAAATGGGGTTTGTGGCACCAAAACGACCTTCTTGGGGACCTAGTATCGGTAGCCGAAATACTTAACAAAGGCCTCCTTCGTTGACCACCAACACTGACAGACAACCTCAAGTGACCATAAAAAATGCCCAACTGCTCGCAGTCTGCTCCACTAGAGGGGCAGAAAGAGTCCCCAATAGTAGCAGAGATAGTTGAAATCATAGAATTCATATCAACAGCTATAGCTTGCAGCTGCGATGTAACGACCCCAATCCAGACCCTTTTAAAAATGCGGAATTTTTTTTTCTAAGAGTTGCGGAAACCTTCCCAGAGATCTGGGGTCCTCACAGTTCCACTTTACATTGGATAGCCCATCCACCACAAACGAAGTTGCAATTATCATCCATATCAACCAACTAAAACTCTTTTATTAATGAGTAAGAAATTTCAAAGACAAGGTTTTCTTCAACTGAAAGTAAAGTAACAACTGCATAAAATAAAAAAACTGAATGACAAAAGAAAAAGCCAAAGTATCCTCTACTGAAGCTGACAAGCCCAAGTGTAACTCATCCATCCCCAGATGCATGTCCAACTTCACTGTGCACCATTTCCTGCGAAAAACCAACAAAGTAGGGTGTCAGAACCGAAATTCTGAGCATAGCTACTTCTAAAGAAACCAGGTGAGAGAAAGAACATGGATAAGATTTCATGCAGTGATTTGAGCGAGTGCAGACATAAAATTTTGCAACATTCAATTATCTATAACTACCAACAATTCCATGTGCTCACCAGTCAGGAATAGTAAAGCAGTGTCCAATATCAATAACTAAATGATCAAACCTTTCAGCATGATTTCACAAAACAATCATATGCTACCACCAAATGATGTCATAATATCAAGAATGATTCAAACATACATGATCTAATGCATAACAGAAAAATGCATGATTATGTACAATGCATGATTTCTTCTGTTATCTTTCATTTATGTTCCATCTTTCCATATGCATGCCCTATTAAATGCACACATCTTTAAGTTCCTCTTTTTTTTAATTACCGTGGCCCACGGATACACCAAACGGGTACAAACCCCGAGGTCAAGTAGGTTCCTAGGGTAGCTTAACACACAATTTGTATTTTATTACTGGGTTCCAACTTAGCCCTCGACCGATATCAGGAAACAGCGCCATCCATCGGAACATTAGACCTCCACATCTAATGTCGGGGACACAAGGGACACCCCACGCCCACAAGTGCCACTTCCTTGGTACCATAAACTCACAACTGTGACTAACACACCACTCCCGGGTAAAGTGGCGGCTCTCCCTAAAACCGTGGCCAAGAGAAGAACCTCAATATCGGGTTCAGGGGCAACAACGCACACGGAGTTTTTGTATCCTCACAGTCTCCCCAAGACCGGATATCCAAGATTCCCATACTCCAGATGAGATATCCCAGAATGTAAATTACACTGTTCTTATTCATTATATTTTTAATTAAGTCAATTTCTTTAAGTTTGCAACACCATATGCAAAAGTAAAGTGAAAACCCCGCATCCTTCCTTGTAGGGACCCATTCGGGACTCCAGCCCGTATAAACCATTAGAACAGTGTAGTAATGTGCCAAACCATCTTATTTGGTTTTAGTGATGCCGTTAAAAACATATATAAAAGAAAACCCAACCCACGGCTCTCCAGGCTGATGATGGTCCAATTTGGTCATCGGTGCATCGCATGCCAAAATCATAACTTGCAATGTATGCAATCATACCAACATAATTTCATGTGCACATTCATTCATACCATTTTAACAATGTGCATGAGCTTTCGCAGTCCTATGCATGCGTAACCATTCATGTGTAAGTGTTTTCATGTAATCACTTAACACACATACATTCATTCATAGTTTCATGAGAATATTTATGCATGATTACACAGGCCAATAGACTTCGATCCCATATATGGACATGCATTTACAATTTGCTATTTCATGAGCAACACATGCTTCCTACGAGTGGTCCGCACACACAATCACTATACAATTTAATAAGATATTGCAGAATTTCAGTGAATATAAGGTATATATAGATATTCAAGTTTTGTGTTCACCATGCCACATTTCATAGCAAATAAAGGAATGCACATTGAGCTAAACATATAAATTTTACCATGACAACACAAAATTTTTATAATCATTCAAATTCAACATCTACTATCCTTAGATTTAGTTGACTGTCCAAGACAGATCGGTTTTACCACTTTCTAAACAAAGTTAGAGGCAACAAAAATTCAGATTCCATTTGAGTTTCCAAACAGATTTCTTGTACATGCCAGAAATTTAATTTCCTTTTAGAATCAGATTGAATTAAAATTCTACAACAAAACAATTTGCAACAATCATTCAATCTAGTGTTAGTTGACTATTCAAGACGGGTAAATTTTATGGTTCCAAAAGAAGTTAACATTTGGGACATCATAAATAAATTTCAATATGTTAAACCTCTTTCGAAATCTGATCCAGTGTTTATACTCATATGTTTATATATATATATATATATATATATATATATATATATATATATATATATATATATATATATATATATATTGGCTGATTCAAGAATCTACCTCGAATCTATCAGCCCCAAAATCGGTCAGTATTACTGTTAAAACTTAACAAACTCTAGGTCAAGGAATCAAAATCATATTTTTTTTCCTAACTAATCACATGCATCTGAACTTGTGCATCTACATATTTCTCAAAACAACACGCGCTGAACCAAATTTTCTTTTGACACTCTAGTGCACAGAAAATTATACAGATTTATGTGTGGTTCCTGTTCACACAGAAAAAGATGACAGGATTGAGTGTGGTATATGTCGACACCCACACACAGGAAAACCTATGTGTGTTCCAGCTCTCAACAACACATTTAATCAATGCTTAAGCAAATCAGCAATTTAAAATCAAGTTTATGCTAACAAAAATATTTCGCCTTTGTTACATATCAGATTCTCATTAACTATTTGATTCACATGAAAATAAGTGGAGACCCAAGATAAAATTTGGAACATAGAAACTAAAACAGCAAAAAGGAACAGATAAAGAAAACATTGAACAACACCTAAGTGTTTCTTCTGACAATCCAAATTCATTTCAAGAGATCGCACAAGAACAATGCACAGAGAAACGAGAAGAAACCTTAGATTTGAATTTTGAAGAGCAAGCTCAAGAAAAAGAAATCGCACAGGCTAAGCTTGACTTTATTCCTCTTTCACAGGCTTCAGTTCAAATCATCCAACAAACAGAAACTGTGAAGCCAAAGGAAGCCTCTAATTTTATTGCCATAGCAGAGACTGATCAAGGTACAGGTGACAACAAGAAAACAACCACATCTGAAGAAAAAAAATGCATTGATAGCGAAAAGCTAGAAAAAGCTCCAGAATTTGGGACTGGTAGGATGTTTTCCGAAATAAGTGATGAAAATAAGAATAAAAATATGGAAACTACAAAAGAAGGTAACTTAATTAACTATGAAAGCTCACTAATCTCTCAAGCTTTTGTGAATGTAGGCTTGCAGATGAATGAAATAGGACCTGAGGATCTTGATCAATACACTGTGGAATCCACAGAGCAAAGTCTAGAAATGGTTAATGATAGTGTGAATAGTGAGAACATTCCAACCGAAAAGGAAGATAGCCCCAAATTTATTGAAGAATGCTCAAAAATGAAAGTAGAGATGGAAACCACAAAGAACCATCATCTGAATTGGTATTGCATGACTCCATCTACATAGTAATAGTGTAAATGACAGCACCTTTGCTTGAATACCAACCAAGCCATCCTAACTTGGCTGGTTCTTATTATTAAAAGCAGAAAAAAAAAATGAGGACTTATTCCTAAATAGAACTATTTGACTGACTCGGATGAGGCAGGGATTGCAAACCTCTAATGTGTGCAGCCCTTGCTCACGCCAGATTCAGTTATCAAAATCCACTGAATTGATTAGGTTATTTTTACTTCACGAAACAACAAAAGAATGACCAACAGACATGCAAAAGGGTCCTCAGGGACCCTCACTTCAAAAGACTACACGGGATCGAACCCATGTTCGATCCCTCACCTAGAATCGAGAGGAGCACTGTACCTGATTGGAGCTTTTCCGACGATTCTTCCGACGATCGGAGGCTGCCGTGGCCTTCGGTGGTGGCTGGTGGCCAAGGTTCCACTCACAACTGCTGTCGTGGTTGTTGGTGGCCGAATCTCGCCGGCGACCTCCTCTCCTCCGGTGCGCGCACGCAGACAGAGACGGGAGAGACGAGGGAGACGAGGGAAGAGGGTGAGACCCCCTCTTCCGCCTCCCTTTTATCGCCGAACCCCCCCCCCCCCCCCTTCTTGCCCCTTTCTGCTTCTGTTTAAAACCTATCGGGCAACCCTTATCGGGTTGCCCTTTTTGTTTTAAAAGGGCTGTTATATGGGGTGGGGCTCGGGTCCGAACCCGGGACCCGTAACCCGGCCCCAAAACAATATGGATCCACAAGTGGATCCACTGTGGATCCTCGGATAATTTTTTTTAAAAATTTAAAAATTTTATTTATTTTGAATCTCACTTTAAACATAAAATTTTAACCCCCATCAATATGGATCCGCAAGTTGGATCCAAGTGGATCCAACTGTGGATCCTCGAATAAATATTAAAAAAAACTTAAAATTTAATTTATTTATTTATTAAATCGAGGTTTAATTTGATTAATCCTAATTACCCCCTTTATGGGTCCTAGATCCGAAATATGGATCTAGGCCCAACTTGAAAAATTTTGAAATATTTTCTAATAAAAAACTCGGGTTTTACATGCGAAGAGGAGAGAGATATCCAACAACTTAGCTGCATTGACAACTGTGACACTCAGGGGTTGTGGACTAGGACGTTGCTGAAGCAAAGGCATAAACAAATGGCTACTCTGACCTCGTGTTGGACTACTGGATGAGACCCTGTTTGACAGAAGACCAAAATATTTGGTAGAAGAAAAAACCTCAGAGACATAATGCGATACAGGAAGAGGACGCAAAACCGAGGAGCCAAGCACCATGTATATGATTGCCAGGTTGGTTCTAGCATTAAACGTAATAAGATTGATAACCAGATAGTCAGAGCGTCTGGAGGGAAAAATAATAAGGGACGATTGCAGATTCGTCCTTTGTCCACCACGTGCAAGCGTGCCCAACCGCGCCTCCAAGCTGAAACGGGAAGTGGTACAAACAGAAGCAGACACCAGGCCCCGAGCTTGAGAAATAGTTAACGACTGAACTCCAGTAGAGAAAACATTGCTATTATGGACAAATTTTTGTGGGCCCACCCTTGAAAGAACTTGCGATGGCGAGGATGGCAAAAATTTCCTATGCTTCCCACGAGCATGCCTACCCAACCGCGTCGTCCATCTGCCACGAGAAATAGCGCAAAAAGAATCAGACGTCAAGCTCCATGCAATATAAATATTGAGCGGCAAATCTCCAGGAGAGTAAACATTGATGGCAGAGCCAGATTTTTTGGGGCCCACCCTAGCAGAACTTGCAACGGTTGGGAGATGACATCATACGCTGGCGATGAGGCTAACATAGCTGGAGAAAAAGACGGAAAAGAAAGCCCAAAGTGTTGTGGTCGGACCGGGACCCAGATAGACCTAATCTTGACAACATGGAATGAATTCACCGGGTTATGAAGATTGTCAATATGCACCCATGGCAAGAAGGATAATTTCTGGGGAGGTCGTTCAGCATTCTGACTTGCAGGATGACGCTCCAACCCAGAAAAATCTTTAGTGACTAGATTCTGCCCCGACGAATGGGAATGTGAGGGGTTAGATTACCTTCGCTTCCAGACTAGGTGACGACGAGAGAGAAAAGATGAGCCACACTTATGATAATCACAACATTTATGGAAGTTTAGAGAAAAACAATTAGCACACCACCAATCCCCCGGTCTGGAATGACTCAACTGAGATCTATAGTGAACAACGTGGAAGGAGCTTTGTCAAGTAGATGGGACATGCTGCCATCCTCGATCAGCAACCCATTCTGGAAGTTCACGAATGAAGAAAGGTGAAACATGCAAAGCCTTAACAGAGCATGCTTCGAGAGGTACCCGCCTAATAGCTTGCAGGAAAAACATAATGTCCGAAATATGAAGAGAGCCCACATCTAGGCATGATCGGAGGGACTCTGAAAGCTTAAAGAAGAACCAATAATTGAGTTTGAAAGGCATGACAACATCTAATCCCCATCGACGAAGCACAAAGGCTGCACCCCAGTCATTCACAGCTACCTTGATGAAATGCAAGGCTCGCAGGTTGACCCTCAACGGGAGATCAGAAGCAAGCCCCCAAAAATGGCTAGACGAGGGGCGCATAACTAAACGACGAGAGGCACCGATGAAGGGGCCTAAGAAACTCTGAAAAAGGGAATATACGAGATAGATGCACACCTGCAAGGGTTGGGGACTCCAGCGGTGATCAGCACAACCAACGAAACTCGATACAAACTAGGGCATTTGACGTTCGAGCCTTTTGCTGGAAATGCAGACGTCGACGCCTTCATCAGACTTCGATTGAGACTGCCGCCGGAAGCCAGTAGCTGAAGCCTGGCTGTTGCAGACTTGCAGTCGGGTTGCCAACCACTTCCACAGAGGTGAACCGCAGAGGTGAGGAACAAATTTCAGGTAGGCTGAGATGTTGGCTGAGATGTTCCTGGGTATCCCGATGAACTGAAGGGCCCCTTCATTGTCATAAACCGCATACATGCCCGACTTGGATGGGATTGCTTCTTGCAGCTGCGGTCAATTGCAATGGCCTCCAACTCACCCAGCTTTCGAACTGCCCTTATTGACACAGGAAAGGCCTTTTAGGGATGTGCGAGCCCCGGCCACAGGCCAATCGACGGGCGCACACAGCAGAGGGCAACAGAGAACGTTAGACGGAGGGCAACCGACAGAGACTGCACAGGCTGAGAATGAAAAGAAGAAGGTTGAGAGAGAGAGAGACTCACCCCATGTTTGAAGGACCTAGTCTAGTGTGACTGGTAAACCAAGGCGGGATCTATTTGTGTGGTTTTAGCAACAGACTCACTCGTGCAAGTCTAGGTCCGAGCCCAAGTAGGTCAACGTTAGGACCCATTGGCAGCCCTAGCGTAAGTATGGTACCAATTACAAGGACAAAACTTGGAAGGGCACACACTGATACCAAGGGAAAATATGAGCATTTCTGCTTGGGAAGCCTCCTCTTTAAGATGGAGCCGCTTTTTTGATAAAAAAATTTAACAGTCCATAGCCAGATTCACGTAGAGACAATAGAAAAAACTGACTCGCGTCGATTTTTTCTGGGCGGCTGTTACACTCTTCACCAGGAGTGTAGTGCTAAAAGTGCCACTGCAACAACAAAGTTTGACCACTACGGATCACAGGGAAAATTTTTATCTCCCAAAAAAAGGCTCTCGCGTGCGAACTAAGTGATAGTTATGTTTATCACGTAGCTGCCTAAGAACCGATTCGCGGATTGCAAGGACCAGAAGGTTTCACCGTAGGAAACTCTCAAGAAGCGATACACAAGGAACTTAGCCAAATTTTTCTATTTAGCCCTTTTTTCATTAACTTAGAAGAATTTACAAGTACAATCTCACGCACTTGCTTCTCTCTCTCTCTCTTTTACACTTTAACAACTTTCTTACTTATAGCTTTACAAAGTAACTGAACAAACCGGGTGGCGTCTGGACTGGCTGCCACCACACTTAACAGTTTATGCAACTGTTAACTTTCTTAAACAGGTGGCTACCTTCCTAGGCTGCCACCATACTGTCAGCAACCGTTGAAATCGCCCAACAACAGCCGAATAGGTGACACGCCCCGCGTTTGCCACCCACTTCTCAATCCACCTATCTTCGGACTGCACGATGCTTGTCCTTCAGCAACCCTTTCGCAGACTTGTCTTAGTCCCATCACCTTCTTGCAAACAACTGCCTTGCTTGACTTTCCGCCAAGCATTCGCTCGCTTGATAGCTTTGTGCCCGTTTACGCTTTGTGCACCGATAGTCACCATGTTTTTCACCCGCATGTTGGCTTCCAATGACCACTCTGCCATTGGCTTGCCGGGGCCAAGCCCATCCACTTGGTACCAAAGATTCCAGTGTTACAGGCCTCCCCCACTTGCGATCTTCGACGTCCCTGTCGAAGCCACAACATACTCTTGGATTTTGTCTTCAAATTGCCAAAGAGTATTGTCTCGCTCCCAGCTTCGTTCACTTTCTGGTAAGCCCTTCCATTGGACCAAGAACTCTCGAAAATAGCTGGCCTTGTTGTGACCTTTAAGTCGATGGTCAACAATGTAGTCTACTTCTCGATCAAACTGTTTGGAAATACTTGGAGGAGCACAAACATGGTGCGATCTGGATCTTGTTCATCTTCTAAGGCTTAAGAAAACTTACATGGAAAATAGGGCGAGACTTGATTGGACTCGGCAAAGCCAGTCTATACGCCATATTGCCTATCCTTCGAATCACTGTAAATGGACCATCATAACGAGCCACAAGTCCTCTATGCACTATTTTACTGTTGATCTTTTTCCAGATCTGTGGTGTAAGTTTTAACATAACTTTATCACCAACTTCAAACTCAAGAGGCTGCCTGCGCTTATCAACGTTCTTTTTCATTCGCTTCACCGCCTTAGACAAATAGTCATGGGCTTCTTTCAAATGCTCTTGCCTATCCCAAATCATCTTGACAACAAAAGGGCATCTTCCTTGAACCGAAAGAGCCACGTCTGACGGTGTAAGGGGTTGGTGGCCTATTGAGCTACTCTGATGCAAGTTGTAACAAAACTGGGCGACGTCCAGCAAATCAACCCAATTCTGTTGGTTGGTTGATACATAATGCCACAAATATTTTTTTAAGATAGAATTTACCCTCGGAGTCTGTCAGTTGCTTTGAGGGTGGTTGCTGGTCGAAAGATTTAGTTTCGTCCCCAACAACTCAAAGAGGCAACTCCAAAAATGACCAGTGAACCGAGTATCATGATCACTAACTAAATCCAACGACATTCCCCAATGCTTGACAATGTTTGACATGAATAGCTTGGTTGTCTCCTCTGTCGAACAATTCCTAAGGGCAGGAACAAAAGTTCTATACTTGGAGAATCGATCCATGATCACCAAAATAGAGGTTTTGCCATTCACTTTCGACAAACCAGTAATAAAATCCATCAACACACTTTGCCATGGCCTATCTAAAATCCACAAGGGGTCAAGTAAGCCACCAGGTTTCTGCCTATCGACTTTGTCTTGCTGACATACAAGACAACTCCAAACCTAGTGTTGAATATCTTCCTCCATCTTTGGCCAATAAAAGCAGCGTTCCATCAAAGCCATTCTGCGGTTTTGGCCAGGATGCCCAGCCCATTGAGCATCATGATATTCTTTCAGTAATTTCTTCCTCAAGATAACAATTGTAGGTACATACACTAGATTGCTTTTGTCATAAATCAACTCATCTTGGGTAAAAAATTGTCGACAGGTGCCCTCATGAATAAGTTGCATCAACCGCACTGTAGTAGGGTCCTTCCCTGTTGCTTCCCTGATCTCTTGTAACACGCCTTCCTGTACTTGCGTTACAACAAGGATCTGAGGCATTCGACTCAATGCAACAGCGACCGTATTGGCCTTACGCAGCCGATGCACTATCTGGAAATCGAATTCGGCAAGGAAGTCTTGCCACCAAATCTGCTTTGGTGAAATCCTTTTTTGTGTCAAGAAATAACTGTTGGCCACATTATCGGTGCGGACAACAAAAGGGCTCCCTAACAGATAATGCCGCCAAAGCTGAAGGCAATGTACCACATCGGTCATTTCTTTTTCATGCACTGTATATCTCCTTTCAGTGTCATTGAGCTTCCAACTTTCATAAGCATCTGGATGTCCCTCTTGCAGTAGTACCCCTCCCAAGGCAACATCAGAAGCATTCGTCTCCACCTCAAACAGTTTGGAAAAGTCAGGCAATCTCAAGACAAGTTCCTCCGATAACACTCTTAAGTTTGCAAAACACTTGGTTGCAACACTCTGTTCACCAACAATGTTGATCCATCTTCAACAGGTCGGTTAAAGGTTTCACGATTTGTAACGCCCCAAAATTTTAACCCAGATTTTCAGGATTTTTTTTTTGATGAAACCAACAAATGATTCTAGGGTTAAGCATTTCAGAACAATACAGGAAGGTAAAAGCAACCACACCATTTATTTTTATTTCAATAATAATAGAATCCAACCAGAGTTTATCACATCATCAGTCTTAAAACAAAAATTTCAATCAAAAAGCAATTAGGACCGCTAGGGAACAAATAGATCCAGTCCTGGTCAGCGCCTCATCCTGCTTCGCTCATGGACTACTCTGTGCTTGAAAATGATAAAAATTATAGGAATTAGACTACCACGTCTAAGTAGGAAAATTGTAATTATTTTTGCAAGTAGATCATGTGTCAGGTGTGTGATGTGGGTGTCGTGTTTGATTTTCAGTCTATACATAAACACATAAAAAAGTCGATGCAACAACAATAACAGACATATATCTAAATAAAAAGGTAGATTATGTAACAGTTATACTTAATCACAAAAAGCACGTTATGCAACTACAATAATTAAGCAAGGTATTAAGCAATTAAAGCAGAACTTACACTAACATGAATAACATCTATATAACATCCATAATATGAATTCAATTAACTAATATATGCATAGTTTAGGATGTTGTTTCATCATAAGCACCAAATATAAAGCATGATGAAAGAGTATGCAAATGTCTCTTTAATGACTCCAACACAGTGATACCTAACTGTTCTAGTTGATGTTTATCTTTTCTTATCCCGCGGGTACACACGTGCCAACGCAACCATCACAAAAGAGAACGTTCGGGGGTATATTATTCAAAGTTGTTTTATTAACCCGAATATTCTAACTGTGACTGAAATCCCGAGGGAGCGGCCAGTGACCGAGAGAAACTCCCAAAGGCCAAAACCAAAACAGGATGCATCCCTAACTTCTGCAGAAGAACATGGAACTACCACCTAGGACACATTTGGTAGTCCGGGTCCCCCGACTCTGGGGACTGGGACCAACGAGTCGCTTTACGCTCGAAACTAAACACATGTCCCCAGAGTTTTGTACCACCTACCCTCTCCAAGGTAAGCCTGAAACTGAGTGGGTCACTCTTTTTATTTAAATTTATTTCCCGAAGTACAAGACCTTTCCCCAACTTCCTTCTACTACCACGGCAGTAGAATTCCCATCCTTAGTTTATTTACCAAGGTGAATAAACCATCCAAATCCTTTTTCCATATTGTTTGCTTAAACCCACTCAAAGTGCTCCAGTGCCTTTAAACCAGTCAAGCACAGAAATTAAATTTTAGTTTCTTACCAGTGTTTTGATCATTATTCATAATGTTTCGGTACATTTAAATCGTCAAGCACCAAGACCTCGGTACCTTTTAAACCAGTCGGGCGCACAACCTTTAATATTAAGTTTTTCATCAGTTTTATTGTCATAGCATACAAGCTAATAGTCTGGTACCCGTACCGGGTATTCAACCCATAATGCCCATTAGGCTGGGTTTCCCAAATGACACTAGTTATAGTTCATCCAATCCATTTTATGTTATGTTCCAATATAATGGGTATAGTCCCTTTTTGATGATTGAGCATGGTGCATATACACAACAGCTAATGGAGTACTGCTGAAACAACTCACCCAGCCTATCTAGGCCTATAAATTTTGAATCCAACATGTGCAAGAATTAAGTCTTAACATTTTCCTCCAACAAGTACAAGGGTTTTTGGATTGATTAGGTCACAGTCCAACTACAGTAATTGGGCCTGTTAGTTATCACAATTCAACATGCAAATTTTGCCATGAGCATAAAATTGGGGTAAAGCAAACAATGTATAGGTATCCTTTACTAGTAGTTTTCTTCAAAATAATAAGCTGCTCAGTTAAGGCTACTTTTCATATGCTACAGCCTATTGATCAACATATTGCAACCTAATATAAGTTAATCAAAGTTATAAATACTTAAAGAAAGTTGCACAAAACAATTCATGAAATCTTTAAAAATATGTAAAGAACTAATTCATGAGCTTCCAAGCAATTTGCCTTCAAATATCAGATCTTGATGAAGTCAAAAATACAATCCTTTAGTTGATAACCGAGTGCACGAAAAACCAAAACCGCACTTAATTCAATTACTCGAAATAGTCCTGTATTTAAGTGTGTGAGTGATATGTGACCTGATTACATACAAATCTACGTGTTTAAGAATCAGCATACTATATTATGTATTTATACCACAGGTTATTTGCAAGATAGAACCCTTAATAGTGGTACAACAATATACTTAATAGTAACCTGTGAAACCTTACCTTAAACTTTATGGATTTGGAAACATAACATGTTAATATAAGGGATAATCAGAACCAGAATCCTCTAAAAAGGACAAGCAGAGTCTGATATATGAAGTTAATGTGAAATAGCCATCAACAGCTAACCAGACTTGCTAACAGTAAGCGAAGTCACTTCACTGTCAAATGGTATAAAACCGATTTGAGAACAGACTACCTATAATACTTTTAGTCACATCAGCATACAGTATCAACTTACCAAGTCCTAAATGTTAGCAGGCATACCACTCATCAATATCTGGATTGATTAACAGTTAACTAGACAAAACAAAAAGATTTCAACACTTTCAATTTAACATGAAATCAAACTCAAAAATTAACAGAGATTCATATACTCGACAACTACACAATCGTCATATTGGTTTGGGTACCAGCAGTGTACCCAACCATGACCCATACTGCAGAAAATCGCAAGATACCCCTTAAAAATAAAGAACATGTACAGCTATTTAGAGATTCGTGAATCCCTTAACAGGACTCAACAAAAATCCCATTCAAACTCCCCTAAATTTATACACGACCCCCCCCCCTTCTCAAATCAGCCGATTTCGGTTTTGGACAACCCACACCCCACCAAACCCATGATTAACTTGAAAAACAATCACAGAAAACCTACCATTATCCGGCGAGGGTGTTGCGGCATCCACGAGAGGGGTTGGTCGGCCTGGACAGCACCACCATCGGCGAGGTCGGCTCTTCACTGCAAGGTCTCGAGCTGCGGCCTGGGGTCGGAGGGAGCTTCGAGGTTTTGAGAGGTAGAAGAGAGTGAGAGAGAGAATGGGACAGCGAGAGAAAGAGAGAGAGAGAGAGAAAGAGAGGTTCGGGGGTCCCCTATTGTAGGTGGGTGGCCTCCCAAAAAGGGAGGAAATCTTACCTGTCCGGCGGCTGCGGTGTGCTCCCCCACCTCCTCATCCTTACGCGTTAGGGTTCCACTGAACCCTAACTCTCGATACGTCAGGGGAGGGGTTTTCCCCCCCTCTTGTTACGTGTATCGGGCAACCCATATCGAGTTGCCCTCCCCTTTTTATCCCTACCTGTATTAAAACTTTACAGGGAGTGGGTCGGGTCCGGGTCTGACCCCCGACCCGAAATGTTGGACCCAATTTGATTTGGGTCCGGGTCGCTTGAACAGCAGTGGACCCAGGGGTTGGATCCACTTGGGTCCGAACCGTGGATTTGAAATATCTAAATTCTTAAATATTTATTTATGTAATATTACTAAAATACTCTAATATGCGCATTTTTCTTTTGGATCCAATAACGGATCCTAGGCCTAAATCCACATAATTCTTAAGTTTTAGTATAAAATTTGTGGTTGTTACATCCTTTCCTCCTAAAAAAAAATTCCGTCCTCGAAATTTACCTGTCGGTGTTTACTCGAACAGCTTGGGGTATTTTTCTCGCATATTAGCCTTCGGTTCCCACGTGCTTCCATCGATGCCATGGTGTTGCCATCTCACCTTAACGAGAGGAATGGTCTTTGATCTCAAGACTCGCTCACTTCATTCCAATATCTTCATTGGTTTTTCTTCCATTGTTAGGTTTTCCCTTATATCTACGTCCTCATATTGGATGACATGTGACGGATCTTGAAGATATTTTCTTAACATAGATACATGGAATACGTTATGTATCTGAGCATACTGAGGATGTAGGGCTATACGATAGGCTGTTTCTCCAACCCGTTCCAAAATCTCAAAAGATCCGACATATCTGGGACTCAATTTTCCTTTCTTACCAAAACGAAACACACTTTTGGTGGGTGATACTTCCACAAAAACCCTATCCCCCACATCAAAAGTGAGTTCCCTGCGCCTTTGATCTGCATAACTCTTTTGTCGACTCTGGGCTGTGAGCAGTCTATCTCTTATCATCTTGATCTGTTGGGTGTAATGTTGTAACACGATTGGTGTTTCTATCGACCATTCTCCAATTTCGTCCCAATACACAGGCGATCTACAGGGTCTTCCATACAGAGCTTCGAAAGGAGCCATGCCGATACTCGCATGGTAACTATTATTGTAAGCATATTCGGCTAAAATAACATGCTTGTCACACTCACCTTTCCAATCCAGCATACATGCTCGCAGCATATCTTCTAACGTCTGGATAGTCCTCTCTGATTGTCCGTCAGTCTGAGGGTGAAAAGCAGTACTCAGCTTCAGTTTCGTACCCAAGGCTTGTTGCAACTGACCCCAAAACCGAGAAGTAAATCGAGGATCTCAATCTGATATAATAGAAACTGGTACTCCATGCAGTCGAACAACCTCTCTGATGTATAAGTCTGCTAAGCTCTCGAGGGATTGATTTATTCGTATGGGTAGAAAATGAGCCAATTTAGTCAGTCGATTCACTATTACCCATATCGCGTCATGTTGTTTCCGTGTTTTCGGCAAACCCACCACGAAGTCTATGGTTATTTCTTCCCCTTTCCACTGTGGAATCTCCATTTGCTGCATCATTTCACCAGGCTTCTGGTGTTCCACCTTGACTTGCTGACAAGTCAAACACTTCGAGACATAACTTGTGACCTCACGCTTCATTCCATTCCACCAATACTCTCGTTGTAAATCTTTAAACATTTTCGTGCCTCCTGAGTATATGGTGTATTTGGACCTATGTGCTTCACCCAATAGTTCTTCTTTCAACTTGGGATCACTAGAGACCCAAAGTTGTTTTTCATCCAAATACTGCCATCTTCTTTGAGTGAGAAGTGGGAATTTTCTTGTTGGAATAATGACTTCAGTTTCTCGTACTGGGGATCATTTTTCTGACCTTCAATAATCCTTGTAAGGATCTCCGGATGGGCAGATAAATTAGATAACCTGATACTTCCCACGATATCTAAAAACGGTTTCCAATCAATGAATTCCTCCACCAAATTCCACCCTTTTGTCAAAAGACTAGACAAACTGCAACCAGCTTTTCGGCTGAGAGAGTTAGCTACTACATTTGCCTTTCCTGGGTGATAGAAAATGGTAAAATCGTAATCCTTTATAAACTCCAACCATCGTCGTTGTCGCATGTTCAACTTTTTATGGGAAAACAAGTACTTGAGACTTTTGTGATCAGTAAATACCTCGAATTGTTCCCCATACAGGTAATGTTGCCATATTTTCAACGCGAACACCACGGCTGCCAATTCGAGATCATGAGTTGGATAGTTTCGTTGATGAATCTTTAATTGGCGAGAGGCATAAGCTATCACCTTACCATTTTGCATTAAAACACATCCCAACCCAGTACCTGATGCGTCTGAGTAGACCACAAAACCACCATGACCTGAAGGCAAAGCCAACACTGGTGCGGTGGTAAGCTTCTTCTTTAAGATTTGGAAACTCTCCTCGCACTTATCTGTCCATTCGAACTTAATTCCTTTCCCCTGAAGCTTGGTCATGGGCATGGCAATCCGTGAAAAGTCCTGAATGAATCTTCTATAATAGCCTGCTAATCCTAGAAAACTCCTGATATCGCTGATATTCTTCGATTGACCCCAATTTAATACAGCTTCAACTTTAGCCGGGTCCACAGCGACTCCATCTCGTGATATGACATGACCCAAGAACATGACCTTCTCGAGCCAGAATTCGCACTTGGAGAATTTGGCGAACAACTGGTGTTCCTTGAGAGTCCCCAATACGTTCCTCAAATGTTCACGATGTTGCTCTACGCTTTTAGAGTATATAAGTATATCATCAATAAAAACAATCACAAAAGTATCCAAGTACGCTCTGAATACCCGATTCATCAAATCCATGAATGCGGTGGGAGCATTTGTCAGTTCGAATGGCATGACTACGAACTCGTAGTGACCGTACCTTGTTCTAAAGGCAGTCTTAGGAATATCCTCGTCCTTGACCCGAAGTTGGTGATACCCAGATCTAAGATCGATCTTTGAAAACACCTTAACCCTTTGCAATTGGTCGAACAAGTCTTCAATGCGAGGTAGGGGATACTTATTTTTGACTGTTGCTTGATTCAACATCCGATAGTCTATACACAACCTCATAGAACCATCTTTCTTCTTCACAAAGAGAACTGGTGCTCCCCATGGTGACACGCTCGGTCTAATGAAACCTTGCTCCATCAACCCCTGGAGTTGTTTCTTCAGTTCCTCCAACTCTACTGGAGCCATACGATAAGTTGCTTTCGAGATCGGTGTCGTCCCAGGCACCAACTCAATATGAAAATCTACCTCACGCTGTGGAGGTAATCCAGGCAACTCATCCGGAAACACTTCTGGCAATTCACAAACCACTTCAAGTTCTTCTAAAGGTGTGACCTTCGACTCGCAGGAGAATACATTTACTAGGAATGCTCGGCACCCCTGTCGCATATACTTCTGGACCTTTAATACTGATACAATTCGGCCCTTTACTGTAGGTCTAGAGAGCCGAAACTCAACCTTTGGCAATCCTGGTCGGGACAAAACCACTTTCCCTTGGCGACAAAGAACGTTGGCATAATGTTCATATAACCAATCCATCCCCAATATGACATCATATTCAGTCATATCGAGCAAGATTAGGTCAACAGGTAAGTTCTGCCCTTCAAGTACAATTATGACATCAGGGATGTAGTTTACACATATCGAATTATATCCTATCGGATTATACACATATAATTCATGTTTCAGAGATTCAGTAGGTGCACCAAGTAATTTTGCAAACTCTATTGATATGAACGAATGTGTAGCGCCATAGTCAAATAGAACAAGTGCAGCACAGCCATTGACAAATACAGTACCTTGTACCAGATTTCCTTTCTCCAACTCCTCCGCAGTGGTGGCATATACTCGTCCCGGCACCCTCTTTTGTGCATTTTGCTATGGTGTTTGTTGCGGCTGAGATGGTTGATGTTGCTGCCCTCCTCCGGCATTACGTTTCTGTATATCCGCCATCTTTTTGTGGCACTGACGGGCATAATGACCCATCTTTCCACAGTAGAGACATGCTCCGGTGTCTCTAGGGCAAGGTTGTCCGTAGTGGGACCGGTTGCACTTCTGGCACACCCGATTTTGTCCTTGTTGCTGCGGAGGACGATTTCCACCATTGTACTTTTGCTTCTTGTAAGGTGGCTGGTACTTCTTGCCACCGTGGTGCTGCGGCGGACCGGCTCCCCGTTTTTTCGGTGTGTCCTTTTGACTCTTCCTTGATCGCTCCCATTCTTCATTCAGCATAGTAGCCACTTCAATGGCTTGTGCGAGACTGGACGGCAGATTTATCATCACTCGTGGTCGTAATCCGTCCTTGAGTCCGCGCACATACCTAGTTGCTCTGGTGTAAACACCTCAATTTTTTCACCCTCATCCAGTGTTTGTCCATTTCATATGTCATTGCATATCATTGCATGCATTCGGCATACCATCTCATTGCATTGCATAGCATTGCATGACATTGCATCTCATTCTTGAGATCCAGCACTCCAGTTTTCAAAACATTCAATCCAGATTTGAATTTTAAAGCTTTTATTTCAAAATCAATTTCAAAACCTGGGTTTTTATTCAACACTCTGTCATTTTCCAACCCCAGGACTTTATATTTCGAAATATTTTCTCAAGGAAACAATCTGGATTCATTTCAAATTCAAATTTTAATCGATTTCAATTCACATATGAGACCCATTGAGGTGGTGTCGCTTCTGAATTCCTCTATTCATCAAATTTTTGAAAGTTTCAGTCCGATCAGGACTCTATCTCAGAGTCCTAATCCGGTCAGAAGTCTGTTTTGAAGTCTGTTTTACTTCCATTTTCAACCTTTTCCGTTTGTTTTCGAAATTTAGGTCATTTTACAGAGTCCAGTTAGTTTAGGACTCTATTTTAGAGTTCGGTCGAGTTAGGAGTCTAACTCTGACTGTGTTTTCTGACTTATTTCATCATTTCTCGATAAAACCTTTCAAAAAAATTTACATTTGAATTCTAAAATTTAAAATCTCAGAGTCCTAAGAGTTCAGGACTCTAACTCGGAGTTCCAGTTCGCTTGAGACCCTATTTTCAAAGATCTTGAAGTTCAAATATCGATTTTAACCCCTTTTCAAAGCCATTTTCAGTGTTTATTTCAAAATTTCCAAAACTCGATGTGGGCCCACTCAGTTGGCACCATATCCAGAGGAATTCTAATTCAGTTAGAACCCTATGCCATTTCAAAAATTCTAATTTTAAGATTACTTTTGAAAATCCTTTTGAAAACTCCTTCAATTTCAAGTTTTAAAATCATCTTTTTGTAAAAACTCAAGTAGGGCCCACTCGGGGTGGTGCCATATTCGAGTAAGTCAGGGCTAGACTAGGGTTAGTCAGTGTCTTGGTTAGTGTTAGAAGTTTACAAGAGTCAAAATTCATTTTAAAAACTCATTTTGAAGTTTAGTTTTTAAAGGTTTTTAAAAGGTGTTTTAAAATTCAAATGTTAAAAATGCCAAGTGGCATTACATTTGGGGATTTTTTAGGAGAGTCTAGGGGTTAATTAGGTATTAAATAGGATAATTTAGGTTAGGGGTAGGATAGTCTTTACACCCCAAAATCGCCCCCCTTAGAGAGTCCAAAAATTTTAGAAAACTTGATTTTTTAACCTAAACAAATTTTCTTTATAAAGAGGCCCCATGGGGGATGATTTTTCCAGCCACCTACTATTGGATTCTTGGAGCTTCTCTCTCCTCTCCAGCCTTCCTCCATTGCTGCAACTCCAAGGTAAATAATTTCTTCAATTTTTTAATATTTTATTTAGTGTTTTTAATGATTTAAACCTAGATCTAGGCTTGGACACCCCTCCTTATGAAGATCCAACCATCGTTTCACCTCAAGAACCATCAAGAATCAGAAAGAACGATCCAAGAAGGTGATCTAACCCTGTTTTGGATGATTTACAGGGATTTTAATCCATTAGAATTGATTTTAATATGATTCTTTACATTATTAACCAATAAAATATATGATTTACTCTTTTAATGGGTTAAATCTACGTTTTAAAGGTGATATCAAATTCCAGCCATTGATTCCCTGTTTTTATTTTATTTTCATGGTTTATTCATGTTTGTTTTACGTTCTATAGCATAGAAATAATTTTTATTTACTGTTTTATGGTTTATTTTATTGATTTACATTAGTTAATGCATGGTTTTTCCAAGTTTCTTAAATTTCTGTGTGTTTTAGGTTTAGAACAGTAAAGATAATGTTATTTCGGATTTAAGTACTCATTGTTTATTTCTGATTTTTTTATATGTGATGCATGCATGAGTTATTGAGTTACTGTAGAAAAATCAGAGGTTTTGAATATCGGAAACCCTGTCAAAAAAATCAGACATCAAACCGGGTTTTTAAAGCTTTAAAATCGTGGTTAAAATCAAGAAGGTAACTTGTTGTGATGATATTTCTCTCATCTTATATCCGATTTTAGATCTGTAAAGTGCTATGGATTCACATTGAGTAGATCTGTCTGCTGTGAAATTTTTGGATTTTTTGATCACAGTTTAGTATTTTTTCCCTTTCAGAGAATCTGTTTTTAAATTTAAAACTCGTTAGGGTTTACCAAAACCCTAATCAGACTTGTGTTAGTCATAAATCCCAAACCACAGATTCGATTTTAGATCTGTAAAAAATGAGTATTGTTATTTTTCTGTCTACTATTCACCACTAAAATTTCAGAGATTTTTGTTTAGGATTGCTATTTATGTCTGTATTTTCAATCTAAAGTAGCCGTTTTAATCCCTGTTAAAAGTGATATATTTTAGCTCAGATTGCCGGAAGGGTTTCTCCCTAACCGGAGATGCTTTTTCCGATCTGTAAATTGGGAAATCTTTGTTTTTCTTCTTAGTTAGTCTCTGTAAAATTTCATAAATTTTCATGGAGATTTTCCCCCTGGTTCAGGTCTTGGACTGAGACTGGTTGGTGAATTAGGTCAAAAATAGCATATTTTTAGGGTGTGATGCTATTTTCGGATTAATTTAATACCAAAAAAATATTTTTATAATTCTAATTTGATATTAGGGTTATAACAAGTGCAGGTACCGAATTTGATGAATTTTGGAATCCAATTGATATCTAAATTAATAAAATTGCAAAACAGGGTACCCGAAGAATTCCAAAAAACACTGTTAAAATCATATCTTTTGTGATATTATTGGATTTTCGTGCATAAGCATATAGTTTTAGGGTTTTATTATGTTCATAAGCATCTTAGGATACTTTAGGTTTAATTTTGTAGTTATTTGATTTCATTTAGGTCATAAAACCCAAATTTTTACCAAAACCTATTTCAGAAAACCCTGATTTCAAGGCCATAGTCTTGCTATCGGGGGCAATTTGGTCATTTGACCTAAATTTAGAAATCCCTAACCCTAATTTTCATATTTTTAATCATGTCACATCATATTTAGTTTAGTTTATTCCATTTAAATTTCAAAACTTGCATTTTATCAAAATATCTTTCTAAAAACCCTAATTTCAAGGCCATAGTCTTGTTATTAGGGGTATTTTGGTCATTTGGACCCCAATTTCGAAATTTCATATCTTATCTTCCTTATTTATTCCATTTTATTTCATATTTTATCATTTTTATTTAAGGGAATCAAGGAAAAGGCTTATATCTAGCAAAATCCAGTAATTTCTAGATATTACTGGATAAATCTAGAAAAGCCAACATATTTTCATTAACCAAGTTTTCTAGTTTTGCAGGTACATTGAAGACTTTATTTTTCATGTATTTAAATTTCAATAGTGATGTAATTTGTAATTAAACTTTGGAATAAGAATTTACATTTCCTGCTTAGCTTAGGTTGCATTGCATATAGTTTATTTTTATAATGTTAATGTGTGATGGATGATGATTCATGCATATTCAAACTCACTATGGTCTACATAAATGGCACATGCACTAGCTTCTATGAAGTTTATAAACTTGGTGGAATTTGTATTTATGGCCATAGTCAGAATACGAATGATACTTAATTTTATGATCTTCACATTAGCCACATTCAGCCTACACTCTTAGGCTAACTTAAAAAATGCACTGCATTTCTCAAAAATACAAAAAGTATTTCTCAATTCCTCAAATCCATATTCATTCATTTCATGCATTTGCCAATTCCAATTCAAATCTCAATTCAAATAAGTTCATTTCCTCAAAATCTCCCAAGTCTTATAGCAAAATCGATTTTCCCAAAAGCATTGAATTTCAAAGAATATTTTAAGTGTTTTTTTCAAGTTCATAAACTCAATTTTCCAAAGTTATGCAGTCAATTTCAAAGTTTGAAGTTAGAATTTTTCTAAGTCTTATTCAAAAGAATATGGATTTGCCAATGATATTTCAAATATTTCCCAAGTTCCAAATTCAAATTTTCTAAGTTAGAATTTCAATTTCAAAGTTTGAATTCAGAGAAACCAAGTTTCTCAGAATCAATTTTCACCAAATGTCAAGGATTCCTCAAAATCGATTTTTATTTCTCTCAGAAGTACATTTCAAATCCCAATTCACGATTTTCCAAGATTTACATTTTCTAAATATTTCAATCATTCAAAGCAAACATCATGTTTTCAAATGTGCATTTTATGAAAATTCATAGCACATGCCTGATTCTTGTGCATTTAGAAATTAGAATATGATTTAGACAAGTTGAATAGAGTAGAGCTTAAGATTGATCCTTGGTTCAATTACCCCTGTTAAAGGTGGCAGGAACGGTTGAACCTCGTACCGACAGGCGAGTCCCATTCTTCGGAATTTTCCCGCATTTTAAAAACGGAGGCGAGTTATTTTCAAAAATCTTTTTCAAAGGTCAGTTTGATTTGCAAAGGTTAAAAATTTTGCAATGATAACATCTGGCTTTATCATTCGCGAAAAAAATTGGGCAATAACGCTCCAAGGTCCGAAATTTGGTAGTGTATTCTACCAAATTCATATTTCCTTGAGTAAGCTCCAAGAACTCCTGATGCTTCTGATCACGAGCGTACTGGGGGAAATTTGTCTCTAAAAATGTCTGCTTGAAATCTTCCCATGGAATAGTATCCACTCCGGCAAAGTGGATGGTTCAGGTTGTGTCCCACCATTTCTGTGCATCTTCCGTCAAGCGGTAAGTGCCGAAGTCCGTTTGCTTATCCTCGGGAACAGACAGAACCCGAAAAGCTCGTTCTGTCTCTGCAATCCAACTCTCAGCTAGTTCAGAATCGTCCTTGCTTGAGAAGGTAGGTGGGTTCAACTTCAAGAACTTCTCATACGTGATTGTGCTCGTATTATGCCTTTCACTTATGGCTGCGGCTAACTCCGCCTGGTGGCGCATTTGGGTGTCCATTGTCTCAGCCAGATTACCGAGAATTTCCATCACGAAACCCCTTTGGTCCTGCCATTCGTTTGTCGTGCTCGAACTAGCTTGGGATCGACGGTACATCTAATAACCATTTCAATACACACAGTTTTACTATCTTTGTATTATAGTGTTTCGAAAATCATTACAGGTATATATTTATACTTATATAGGAGAAACAATGTAATTATCATGACTACTAAAGTAAAATAAATAAAATATACTCACAAATCGATCTCAGGATGTGGCATGACCGTGAACTTTGATTTATTCTTCCCAGGCTCTAATACCATAACTGTAACGCCCCAAAATTTTAACCCATATTTTCAGGATTTTTTTTTGATGAAACCAACAAATGATTCTAGGGTTAAGCATTTCAGAACGATACAGGAAGGTAAAAGCAACCACACCATTTATTTTTATTTCAATAATAATAGAATCCAACCAGAGTTTATCACATCATCAGTCTTAAAACAAAAATTTCAATCAAAAAGCAATTAGGACCGCTAGGGAACAAATAGATCCAGTCCTGGTCAGCGTCTCATCCTGCTTCGCTCATGGACTACTCTGTGCCTGAAAATGATAAAAATTATAGGAATTAGACTACCACGTCTAAGTAGGAAAACTGTAATTATTCTTGCAAGTAGATCATGTGTCAGGTGTGTGATGTGGGTGTCGTGTTTGATTTTCAGTCTATACATAAACACATAAGGAAGTCGATGCAACAGCAATAACAGACATATATCTAAATAAAAAGGTAGATTATGTAACAGTTATACTTAATCACAAAAAGCACGTTATGCAACTACAACAATTAAGCAAGGTATTAAGCAATTAAAGCAGAACTTACACTAACATGAATAACATCTATATAACATCCATAATATGAATTCAATTAACTAATATATGCACAGTTTAGGATGTTTTTTCATCATAAGCACCAAATATAAAGCATGATGAAAGAGTATGCAAATGTCTCTTTAATGACTCCAACACAGTGATACCTAACTGTTCTAGTTGATGTTTATATTTTCTTATCCCGCGGGTACACACGGGCCAAGGCAACCATCACAAAAGAGAACGTTTGGGGGTATATTATTCAAAGTTGTTTTATTAACCCGAACATTCTAACTGTGACTGAAATCCCGAGGGAGCGGCCAGTGACCGAGAGAAACTCCCAAAGGCCAAAACCAAAACAGGATGCATCCCTAACTTCTGCAGAAGAACATGGAACTACCACCTAGGACACATTTGGTAGTCCGGGTCCCCCGACTCTGGGGACTGGGACCAACGAGTCGCTTTACGCTCGAAACTAAACACATGTCCCAGAGTTTTGTACCACCTACCCTCTCCAAGGTAAGCCTGAAACTGAGTGGGTTACTCTTTTTATTTAAATTTATTTCCCGAAGTACAGGACCTTTCCCCAACTTCCTTCTACTACCACGGCAGTAGAATTCCCATCCTTAGTTTATTTACCAAGGTGAATAAACCATCCAAATCCTTTTTCCATATTGTTTGCTTAAACCCACTCAAAGTGCTCCGGTGCCTTTAAACCAGTCAAGCACAAAAATTAAATTTGAGTTTCTTACCAGTGTTTTGATCATTATTCATAATGTTTCGGTACCTTTAAATCGTCAAGCACCAAGACCCCGGTACCTTTTAAACCAGTCGGGCGCACAACCTTTAATATTAAGTTTTTCATCAGTTTTATTGCCATAGCATACAAGCTAATAGTCTGGTACCCGTATCGGGTATTCAACCCATATTGCCCATTAGGCTGGGTTTCTCAAATGACACTAGTTATAGTTCATCCAATCCATTTTATGTTATGTTCCAATATAATGGGTATAGTCCCTTTTTGATGATTGAGCATGGTGCATATACACAACAGCTAATGGAGTACTGCTGAAACAACTCACCCAGCCTATCTAGGCCTATAAATTTTGAATCCAACATGTGCAAGAATTAAGTCTTAACATTTTCCTCCAACAAGTACAAGGGTTTTTAGATTGATTAGGTCACAGTCCAACTACAATAATTGGGCCTGTTAGTTATCACAATTCAGCATGCAAATTTTGCCATGAGCATAAAATTGGGGTAAAGCAAACAATGTATAGGTATCCTTTACAAGTAGTTTTCTTCAAAATAATAAGCTGCTCAGTTAAGGCTACTTTTCATATGCTACAGCCTATTGATCAACATATTGCAACCTAATATAAGTTAACCAAAGTTATGTATACAGGTCCTAGGCATGCCTCACATCAACCTTTCATATAATACTTAAAGAAAGTTGCACAAAACAATTCATGAAATCTTTAAAAATATGTACTGAACTAATTCATGAGCTTCCAAGCAATTTGCCTTCAAATATCAGATCTTGATGAAGTCAAAAATACAATCCTTTAGTTGATAACCGAGTGCACGAAAAACCAAACCGCACTTAATTCAATTACTCGAAATAGTCCTGTATTTAAGTGTGTGAGTGATATGTGACCTGATTACATACTAATCTACGTGTTTAAGAATCAACATACTATATTATGTATTTATACCACAGGTTATTTGCAAGATAGAACCCTTAATAGTGGTACAACAATATACTTAATAGTAACCTGTGAAACCTTACCTTAAACTTTATGGATTTGGAAACATAACATGTTAATATAAGGGATAATCAGAACCAGAATCCTCTAAAAAGGACAAGCAGAGTCTGATATATGAAGTTAATGTGAAATAGCCATCAACAGCTAACCAGACTTGCTAACAGTAAGCGAAGTCACTTCACTGTCAAATGGTATAAAACCGATTTGAGAACAGACTACCTATAATACTTTTAGTCACGTCAGCATACAGTATCAACTTACCAAGTCCTAAATGTTAGCAGGCATACCACTCATCAATATCTGGATTGATTAACAGTTAACTAGACAAAACAAAAAGATTTCAACACTTTCAATTTAACATGAAATCAAACTCAAAAATTAACAGAGATTCATATACTCGACAACTACACAATCGTCATATTGGTTTGGGTACCAGCAGTGTACCCAACCATGACCCATACTGCAGAAAATCGCAAGATACCCCTTAAAAATAAAGAACATGTACAGCTATTTAGAGATTCGTGAATCCCTTAACAGGACTCAGCAAAAATCCCATTCAAACTCCCCTCAATTTATTACACGACCCCCCCCTTCTCAAATCAGCCGATTTCGGTTTTGGACAACCCACACCCCACCAAACCCATGATTAACCTGAAAAACAATCACATAAAACCTACCATTATCCGGCGAGGGTGTTGCGGCATCCACGAGAGGGGTAGGTCGGCCTGGACAGCACCACCATCGGCGAGGTCGACTCTTCACTGCAAGGTCTCGAGCTGCGGCCTGGGGTCGGAGGGAGCTTCGAGGTTTTGAGAGGTAAAAGAGAGTGAGAGAGAGAATGGGACAGCGAGAGAAAGAGAGGTTCGGGGGTCCCCTATTGTAGGTGGGTGGCCTCCCCAAAAGGGAGGAAATCTTACCTGTCCGGCGGCTGCGGTGTGCTCCCCCACCTCCTCATCCTTATGCGTTAGGGTTCCACTGAACCCTAACTCTCGATACGTCGGGGGAGGGGTTTTCCCCCCCCTCTTGTTACGTGTATCGGGCAACCCATATCGGGTTGCCCTCCCGTTTCTATCCCTCCATGTATTAAAACTTTACAGGGAGTGGGTCGGGTTCGGGTCCGACCCCCGACCCGAAATGCTGGACCCAATTTGATTTGGGTCCGGGTCGCTTGAACAGCAGTGGACCCAGGGGTTGGATCCACTTGGGTCTGAACCGTGGATTTGAAATATCTAAATTCTTAAATATTTATTTATATAATATTACTAAAATACTCTAATATGCGCATTTTTCTTTTGGATCCAATAACAGATCCTAGGCCCAAATCCACATAATTCTTAAGTTTTAGTATAAAATTTGTGGTTGTTACACGATTCGTGAGTACCCCTTCATGAATCTTCTGTAATAGTTATCTAGGCCAAGAAATGACCATAGCTCCATAACTTTGGTAGGGATTGACCATTTCTCAATGTCTTATATCTTACGGGGATCCATCTCCACGTTCTCATTCCCTACACAGTGCCCCAAAAAGAACACCCTTGTTTGGGCAAAGACACATTTCTCAGGTTTTAAGTATAATTTGTTCTCCCTCAACTTCTCCAAAACTAACTGCAAGTGTTGGATGTGGTCATCCAAACTTTGGCTAAAAATCACTATGTCATCCAAATATACTATAACGAATTGATCAAGATACGAGCGAAACACATTAGACATCAAATTGCAGAAGGTTGTCAGTGCATTGGTTAGCCCAAACAGCATAACACAAAACTCATACAAGCCATACAGAGTTATACAAGTCATCTTATGCTTGTCGTCGACAACAATGCGTACTTGATAATATCCAAAGCACAAGTCCAGTTTGGTGAAGAACTTCGCAGCTCCAAGTCGATAAAAAAGGTCCTCGATACGAGGCAACAAGTATCTATTTTTTATGGTAAGTTTGTTTAATGCTCGATAATCGATGCACAGGTGTAGCAAACCATCTTTCTTCTTTTGAAATAACATAGGGGCTCCATACGGGGCTTTGGATGGCTGAATATACCCTGCATGCAGCAATTCATCCAATTGTCACCGCAACTCAGCGAGTTTTGGGGGTGACATTCAGTAAGGAACTTGGGTCAGTGGTTGTGCATCAGTCACTAGTTCATTCGAATGGTCCATCTCTCTTCGGGGCGACAACTTCTTTGGCATCTCACTTGGAAGAGTATTAGCATATTCTTTCAATATCGTCTGCACTCCAAGGGGTAAGGGAATAGAAGAAGCATCCTCTTCGAGTTCCTTCAAAGTGGCCAAGTAAGTAACTTTGCCATGCCTTAGTCCATCCTTCGGTTGTAAAGCCGACATCAGACTCATCTTGCTTTGAGTTCCCAACTCCAAAGGAACCATACTTAGGGCCAATTCATCCATTATCATGAGAGATCTGAGGTGTGGAGCAACTGGCGCTTTTGCCTGAGTGAAGAACTCAATTCCCAACATGACATCAAAGTCCTCCAATGTACAGGTCATGAAGTTACACAACCAGCACAAAGATCCCACTTGCACAGGCACCATACATGCTTTGTCACTAACGCTGGACAATGAAGCGTTGATGGCCTTCACTTGGCAGTTGCTCATGCTTAGCTTCAATCCAAGTTCGCTTACGAGTCTAGACACCACAAAATTATGAGTGACGCCAGTGTCTAATAACGCATAGACAAAGTACCCGTTGATGCTAACAAAAACACACAACAATCCGAAACTCAATAGTGCTTCTTTTACTATTTTTTATTGGAAAACACTTACAATCCTCAAGGGGTTAAGTCGAGCCGTCTCTGCGATTGACGTATCCTCCACTTCGGTTGTCTCTACCATGACAGTCGCATTCATAGATTTCTTATGGGGATAGTCTGTGGCTCTATGAAGGCCTTTACAAATGAAACACCCCAAGTAGGTAGATGACTTAGTCGTCTCTACCTTAGTTTTTTTCTCTGTCTGGGCCTTCCCTAGGGCCACTTTCTTGCCAAGATTCCCCATCCTCGTCGTGGACTTGGCCGAATTGCTCGCAGTGTGGGCTTTATAGTTCACCAGCCTGTCAGCCACAACCAAGGCCGACAACAAATCCTTTACCTCAAGATGACACAACTCCGTCTGCGCCCAAGGGGCCAGTCCGCTCATGAAGTTAAAAAGCTTATCTTCCTCGGACATGTTATTCACATCCAGTAGCAGAGTAGAGAAAGACTTGACGTATTCGGGAACCATCTCAATCTGTCAAAGTGCCTCTCGGTCTTGCCACGTTATGTGGGAAGGAAGGAACTGCGCCTTGAGTTCCTTCTTTATCTCTTCTCAAGTAGCAATGGCTGGCCGTTGAGCATTTTCATCATCCTCCAACTTGGTGCGCCACCAAAGTTTTGCATCTCCATTGAGATACATTCTCGCCACAGTGACTTGTTCACTCTCGTTGGTATGGACAACATTAAAGAACTCTTTCATATCCCAGAGAAAGTTCTCCAAGTCTTTAGAACTTCTTGTGTCGTTGAAGCCTTTTTGTTCTAGCACTTTAACCCGCGGCTTGTCGCTGAGTGACAGGTTTCCAAAGGCCCTTCTCAAGACATTTATTTTGGCCTGCAAGTCTAAGGCTGCAGTGCCGAGTTCTCTTTGCGAGGCCATCAATCCTCTATCTATCTTGTCGCCAAGATAGGTAAGCATTCTTTCTAAGTTAGTCAGGCATCCTTCCATCGCCTTTGTCCGTGATGCCCACTCATTAAGTCGAGTGGACTAAGTTCTCACCGTTTCCTCTAATCGAATCAACCTTTTCGATTCTCCGCAGCAGCCATGCTTGAACCTGGCTTTGATACCAACTGTCACACACAATTTTTTTATCTCCCAAAAGAGGCTCCCGTGTGCGGCCTAAGTGATAGTTTCGTTTACCACTTGCAGCCTAAGCACCGATTCGCGAATTGCAAAGACCCGAAGGTTTCACTCTAGGAAACTCTCAAGAAAGGACACACAAGGGAGTTAGCCAAATTTCTCCACTTGGCACTTTTTTTTCTATAACTTAGAAGAATTTACAAGTACAATCTCATGCACTTGCTTCTCTCTCTCTTTTACACTCCCGCAAGTTCCTTACTTATAACTTTACAAAGTAACTGAACAAACCGGGTGGTGCCTGGACAGGCTGCCACCACACTTAACAGTTTACACAATTGTTAACTTCCTTAAACAGGTGGTTGCCTTCCCAGACTGCCACCATACTGTTAGCAACCATTGAAATCGCCCAACAACGGTCGAATAGGTGACACGCCCCACGGCTGCCACCCGCTTCTCAATTCGCCTATCTTCGGACTGCACGATGCTTGTCCTTCAACAACCCTTTCACGGATTTGTCTTAGTCCCAACACCTTCTTGCAAACAACTTCCTTGCTTGACTTTTCGCCAAGCATCCGCTCGCTCGATAGCTTTGTGCTTGTTTACGCTTTGTGCACCAATAATCACCACATTTTTCACCCGCATGTTGGCTTCCAATGACCACCCCGCCATTGGCTTGCCGGAGCCAAGCCCATCCGCTTGGTCCCAAAGATTCCAGTGTTACAACAATGGATTGAGGCAGGGGACAAGGTCTCCAACCCCGCCCCATCTCAAAATCCTGGCCTCCATCCTCACACAAGTTTTGATTTTAACCTTAATCCCTGCCTCCATCCTCAGTCCAAACGAGGCAAGGTGGGGCGGGGCCCTGTTTTCCCTCAGTCCATTGTCATTGTGGACGAGATGGGGCAGGGCAAAGACGGGCTTGGGGAAAGCATAAGTCCATCCCCGCACGAGTTTTGATTTTAACCTCAATCCCAGTTTCATGTCCTCCATCCCTGGTGCAAATGGAGCGAGGTGGGGCTGAGCCCCGTTCTCCCGGTCCACTTCCATTCCTACTGCTGAGCACTTTTCTGATGTAAACGGTTCGGATTTCGATAAAAAATACATTGGAGAGTGAATTCAGAATAGTCAAAATTTGCAAAAGCACCATCATGAATTTGAACAGATTGAAGCGGCAAATTTGGTTTGGAATTGGCATTCTGAAAATTGATTTTTTTTATTTTTTAAACCGACCGATTATAATTAAGTTGGACTGTTAATATGGGTTGGGCCAAGGGGTGGCAAAACCTGACACGACCCGCCAACCTGCCTCTTAGGCGGGTTCAGGTTTGGCTTGAATGGGTTTGTGTCATAAACGGGTCGACCTGCCTAACCTATTTATTAAACGGGTCGGGTTCGTGTTAGGGGTATGCCAAACCGCCAACCCGGCTGACCTGTTTAATAAATGGGTTAGGCGGGCGGGTATAACCGTTTACCCGAACCCGACCCGCCAACTCGCCCGCCAACCTGTTTACCGACCCAACCCGTTTAATAAATGGGTTAATCAGGTCGTGTTGGGTTACCCGTTTAATAAATGGGTGGGGTTCATGTTTGCCACAACCGACCTGTTTGATAAACGGGTCGGGTTCGTGTTGAGGTATGCTGACCTGCCAACCTGCCTACACGACCGGCCAACCCGATTGCCACCTCCTAGTTGGGCCCAAGGTTGTCAAAAGGGGAAACATAAACTAGAAACGTGTTGGGAAACAAAAATGCGACCAAAATGTCAAACTCTTGTCGAACGTGCAATCATGCAGTGTGTAAAAAAAAAAAAAAAGAAAGACCTTTAGTGGCTGTCTTTGAGTGAGAAAAGGAACTTGAGTGGACGTTGCTACCTCCGCTAAAGGTCATTTTTTAACAAACGTGGGCGTGCCACTGATCGCACGGGCAATCAGCACACGCGCATCCGAGTAACGTCAAACGAAAAACTGGTTCGATGTTATGAAAGCCTGCTAGATAGAAAGCGTACAAAACCTGCATACTGAATGTGAATCGTTCGATCAGAAGATGTTACCTGAATTCATCCCTTTTATAATTCCTTTGAGTTTGTGCTAACCCCAGCCCTCTTTATCCCTTTCCCATCTCTTTGTCTTCCTCTTCACCTCTTTCAGGCCACGATGCGGTCCCCTCCCTCCGGCAACGACGCTCTGCTCCTTCCGACGATGACACTGTCAGCCGTTCGATTGGATTCAATTGCCGGAGCCCAGCTCGCCAGAAGCTCAATTTCTCACCAGCAACACTGCTCATCGGCACCTTCCCCCACCCCTCAAACATGAATCTGTGTGGAGCAGTACAAATGCGACAATATTCATGAAGAATATTATAAGTTTACATAAACTTTATTGCTTTAGTAATATTATAATAAACAGTAAGAATTAATATTTACGTTTTATAAGATACATGATTACATTTACAACTAAAATAAGTAATTAAAATATTGAATAACACATATATCTTAATTTTTCATTGAGGAAAAATTTATTTAAGAAAAACTTACAAGATATACAAAAGCATGTTTCTTAAATAAGGGAAACAAGTTTCCTATATAAAGTAAGCAGGTTTCTCGTGTGATGTGAAACGAGTTTCCTCCTTGATGAGAAACGAACTTCCCATACACTTTTTACAAGTTTTGAAAATGCAAGGTTTTTGGTTTGAAAAATGGTTGTTTAGAAAACGTGGTAACCTTGGTTTCGGGTCTGTCGGATCCATATCGAGCCGGGCCGGGCGCACCATATGGCCACCCATAAAATCATTAGAGGGCATTATCGTAATTTTGGAAGCGTTATCGCTAACTTGTCCGATTCCCAAAGTCGGGCAATTCACCAACATCCTGATTTCCGGAAAACTTCCAAGAAAGCTCCGTCTATATATAAATATCGATCGTCTGATTCTTTCTTCCTTCCTCACTCCCTCGATCTCACAGAAAACCAGAGCGATTGCTTCCGGAGAAGGAAGAGACGAGGAGTTTCGAAAGGGAAGAAATGGCGATTAGGACCGTCGGATTCGTCGGCATCGACGATCTCTGCTTGGAGATGGCGTCTTCTCTCATCCGATCGGGCTTCAGAGTCCAGGGTTTCGAGGTAGGGTTTTATATTTGCTACGATCGGTCGTGTGCAATGTTATTTTGAATAATGAAATTTTCGAAGCAGGTTATATGTTTTATCTAGCACCGTGCCCATTGTGTAGGTTTCCATTTCCATATATATATATATATATATACTCATTTTTCTACTTAACAACCCTTGTAGGTCACATAATCTACACAAAACATCTAAAAAGAGGGTGATTTATACTCAATAGTTTCATGCCTTCAATAGCACCAAATATTAACCACATATATTTATTTAATTGATTTATTATTTATTTATACGAGCACCCAGTGCCAGCAATCAAAAGTACTGGATTGACACAGGTATGCTAGGCATTTTGAAAAACCCATGTTACATGTCCTGGGTATACTGCTTGTCAAATTGTGAAAGATTGGGAATAGACTTTGATTGAATACTTAAAAAATTTAAATCTAAGAATAGGAGGAGCCACTTGAGTCTCAGCTTTGCTCTATAAGGAAGAAAGTTTTGCAAGAGTAGAACATGATGGCATGGTGATAACAGCAGTCGACTCTGGCCTGTTTGGCAGAGGCTCATCTCGAAGGTTAACTATCTATAGGAAGTGAGCTATGGGCCAAAGGACAGTCTCAAGCAGATTATATTCTAAACAGCTATCAGGACAACCCATTACCCTTATCAAATGACTTATGTCTGCAGTTACCATTAGACTATTCTTCAGGTTGGCCAGTGAAAATAATTAATTGCCTTATGCTGTATATTTTCCTTTACTTTTTTTTGTTTAATTCTCAAGATAAGTTTAGTGGGAAGTGCCACGAGGATGCGATAGTTTTCAGAGAAATGGCTTTTGGAGTACATGTACAGCCAAAAGTTTCCATGAAAAACTGGCGATCATTTTATAAGAAAGAAAAACTACTAAGTTGTCAATCAAGCTTTCAGGTGGCTTATGGACCTGCTTATCTGGAAATCTGGGATAAGTTGAGATATTACATTATGTAGCATGTACAACATTCTAGGTATCCAACTTATCCCAGTTTGTGAGCTTCAAACCAACCATACTTCAGTCGAGTGGTACCTCAGTTGCGGCATCAACACTTAGGAAGGCTATGTTGGACAAACCTAGAACTGATGACCTTGGATAGGAGTCTGGCAGAATTTTCAGGTACAAAGCTTCAGCCCAATCCATTTGGAATGAATAGCTGAAACTTGGATCAAGTTTGTCGTGCACAAAACTTTGCCATGAATTGAAAACCAAAGAAAAGGAGGAAATACTTGATTATGCAACAGAAACAACTGCAATTTTTCCCCGTCCATAAAAGCCATTTTGTCATACAAATGTGCAAATTTTTGTGCTACAAGACGAAGCTCTGGCAATGAATACCGAAAAATAATTTAAAACTTCACTAACAATTGACCAAGAGAAACATGTACAGTTCAGAGTTTTAAAGCATGTGAAGGAGTTTTACTTGAATCACTTTTGGAAACTCATGATATCTTGCTGCAGCGTTCCTTCCTTGTGAAACCACCTGCAAATGATTTATTTCCCTTCTGTTCCTGTTGTTCCTATATTTCACTATCTATTCTGTCACTTTCTTGCATTTACAGGTATCCAAGTCCATCATGGTTGATTTTGTGAAGTTAGGTGGTTCCAACTGTGCTAACCTAGTGGAAGTAGGAAGAGGTTAGCATTTACTTTTATTGCTCTCCTGTGGTCAGTTGTTTGTTTGGGATTTAGATTAACATTTACACCATTGCATACTAAGTTGACTATTTTTTCCAACAAGTTTAGTATGTGACTAAATAAGAAGTTGCAAGACAACTCAACCCATGCTTTTGTTTATGATGAGGTTGGATGCCAAGTAACTTCTCACTGAATTGCATTTTTTAAACATAGGTATGATAATTTTTACAGTGATGGGATGAGGTTCATAGTACATACTAAGTTTGCAAATCACATGAAGCTTATGGTGATTTATGTGAAACTTCAAGTTATAGAAAAGGGATGCATCTATTATCAGAATCACCCTTCATCTCAACATTTACTGCATTTCATATTTCCAAAGGAATCTGGCTATAAGCATTAATAATTAAACTTAGATCAGTTGTTGGGTTTGACAAGCTATGATGTTTTTGGGTTGATGAAGAGCTACCTGCACTGATTTTTTTTTTTCTTGATTCTTTCCTACAGGTGCTTCAGCACTCATCCTAAGTGCATCGAACTATAATCAAGCATATGATCTACTATTTGGTACTGGGGGAGTCACGAGAGGTTGTCATCATAACAATCTGTATACATGGTTTTCAGATGATGTTTGGTTCAGAAATTCCTCTAAACATGAGTTATTTTTCTTGTAGAGTTGCCCAGTGATGCTGTCATTGTTCTTCGTTCAGATATATCACCAGATAATACTGAGAAGTTAGAGAAACATTTAAAAGGCAAGTTGAGCTTGAGCTGTGGTGCACTCTACTTTTTGCTGAAATCAATGAAACATGCCTAGCTTAGGAGAACCATTTTGGATAAAGTGATTATATGTACAGACGACTTGATCTTGGACCTCTTTTTCTGTTATGCCAGAGTGAAGGCTCTAGTTAACAAATTTGGAAAGCCGGCTATATCATTAAATTATTATGATTAGGGTTTTGATATGTAAGAAGCTTAGGGTGCCTGTTTGATTTTTTGTTTCTTTGAGCAGAAGGTATCTGTTTGATTTTAACATGCTCAAACTCACTGCACTCTCCTTTTCTTAATATATCATGAGTTTCACAAATTTTGTTTTGGAAATCTCTTTTTAAAATTGTCTGTTCAATGACAGGCTAAGGCCTGCTTTAAACAACAAATTATATTCTCCATGGTAGTTGGCTTCCACCAGGTTTGCTCTGTATATTAACTTGTATAAGTGGCTGGGTTGAAAAAATAAGGTTGCATAAGCGACTGAATCTTGTTATTTGCAACAGAATAGGATGTAAAACCGTTTTGAGACTTGAGAACCAAGTGACTGATGCAGAGGGTGTTGCCTTTCTGTTCATTCTATACTTTTCACATGGTAACTTTTTTTTTTTCCATCTGATAATAGAAGCTGGATTTAGCTTCCTCATAGATGCACTTGTATCAAGGGGAATCTCTGAAGATCTTTATGGAAGAATTCTTGTAAGTAGTTACTGACCTTTTCTTATTAAGTTATAGATGATTCGTTTGCTGGGATCTTTCTATTGCATGCCAGACCTTTTACTTTATTGTATGGAAACTTTTCTGTTTCTCTTTATAATGGGGCTCATGTTCTATAGGTTTCTACATCAGGGAGATCTGAGGCTATTGAAATGGCACACCCAGTTCTTGCTGGTAGCTTTGTAGTGTTTCTTTTATCTCATCTTTTAAAATGTGTAGATACAGTGCCATAAGTTAATGAGTTTATCCTTTTTTTCTTTTTTTTCGCTTGAACTAGCCTTTATTACTTGTGGACAGGCATGGCTGCAAAGCTTTATGTTTTCGAGGGCAACATTGGTGCTTCCAGGTTTATTCCATTCTTCCATTTTTCTAAGATATTCTTGAGAAAAACAATTTTTCTAAATTCTCCCAGGAAAAACCCTTGCTGATATATTGGTAGACAAATATAGGTGACTTCACCTACAAAATGATATAGCGATAGACACTATTTCTGGTTATCTGATGTCCATTTAACTGCTGTTTTTTCCCCAAATCCTTTCAGTAAAGTCAAAATGGTGAACCTACTACTTGAGGGCATTCATTTAGTTGCTGCAGTTGAGGCTTTGTTTCTTGGTTCACGAGCTGGGATCAACTCATGGATTCTATATGACATATTGTCCAATGCTGCAGGGAGCTCTTGGTGATTATATTTAACTCTGTTGATCTATTTGTTACACACAATGTTCATCTGCCTGAATGTGTTATGATAACAAATTTGGCTACATGCATAAGCCTAGTTCTAGTGAACGATGATACTGCACTTTGTCACAGGTACTTCTGAAATGCCAAAATACTTGTATCAACACAATGTGACATAGGTACATTTGTGGGTACTGCTGTTGGTGCAGAGTGGGTCAATGAAGAATTGGCTGCAGTCAACACCATACCAACATTGTCCAATTTTTGGACTCTTTTAGAAATATTTTGTCATTTCCGACCAAGAGAAAATATGGTCATTATACCTTGATGCAGGGGCAAATTGATCTTTTTGTAAATAGTTGAGTTCACCTTATGTGATTCTAATTTTATATAGTGGCATCAAATGTATTAGATGCATACATGAGGCATATTTAGGTACTTTGACCGTTATAGGTAGTTATTAATGGGAAACTCATGGGACACCTCAAAAAAGCAATACACAAATCCCCAAATCCTTCATCTCAAATGATTTGGCCAACCTTCTTTTCACATCCCCTTCCATGAATGTGTCATCTCCAGTTATCAACTTGTCAATGTTGAACTGAAGGAGTTCTTTTTAGCTGTTACATAACAAAGTCAATATTAGAAGAATATTACAGGAATGCATAGACTGACATAAGTCTACTCCAAACGAAAGCAAAGGGTGTTGTAATTTTTATTTAAAAGTTAAACCTGTTTACATTGTAACATCCTAGTGTCATACTTTAAACTTGGTTTTCTTGCTTCAGAAATTGCACATCATCTGACCAATCTTCATTCAGAGGTGTAACATTGCTAGCTCTTTTTATTTTTATTTTTTCATTTTACAGGATTTCTTACAAAATTTGGAACTTTGGCCAAAATGTGCAGGATTTTTGTGAATCGAGTTCCTAAGATGATAAAAGAGGAATTTGATGGAAATCGTTCTTTAAATACATTGGTTCAGGATCTGGTATTGTTCACTGAGTATTTATGTTTTATTTCTGCTCTATTTAACTGACTTTGTTGAATTGGTGATATTACGTCCGCTATAATAAGCACTACGTGCTGCCTACTTGAAACATGGGAAATGTTCCTGGAGCGGATCCTGTAAACGCTGGGTGAGATTAGCAATCTCACCCAGCGTTTTAACAGGATCCACACTCGGATTTGGGTACCAGGATCTACTTCTGAAGTTCTCAGCTGAAGTTCTGACTGGTGCCAGTCATCTCATGTTGTACATGAATTCTCTGCAGATATAACTCATGCATACCTGCTGCTACAGGGCGAGATTCTGTTAGATATGCATGTATTAAATCACTGTGCACTTCCTAATGTAATCATGTTCTTTGTGTGTGTTGCGTATGTGTCCAGTAACTGATGGTACTAAATCATTTTTCATATGATAATATATGTATTTGTAACTTCACTGTAAGGAATACTTTTCAAACTTGAAAATTGTTTAGTAGCAATCAGGTTTACCCCAAAATTCAAACTAATTTACAAATTGGTTAAAATTCTTTGAGGCTGAAATTGGTTGTGGATTTGAACTTGCACTGTGTGCAAACTGCATTGAACAAGAAACCTGGCTCATTACTGGAATATGTTTTGGACTTAATGAATGTCACACTTGGCTCTTTTCAGATCCAAATCTGAACTAGTTGTAGGTCCTAATAGGACACCTTATTGAGTTGAGAACCCGAAGCCATGCAGAACGACTAATGCTTTACTAACTAGAGGCTCTTGTCTGACTGCGGCTTGGCTAGACATAAATGGATGAACACTACATCATTCTGGGAAAGCATGGACAAGAGATGCACCTCTCTTGTGGCTCACCCCAACTTGAAAAATGGAGATAAGATGGATTCTAATTGGATTCCTTTGGAGTAACTGCCAAGAAGCAGACTATGTGAAGTTTTTAACTGATTCAAAGCATTTAATGGTAAGTTAAAATGTGTCAACTTAGGTTGTCTTGTAGAACTACATTTTGAAGGTTAAGTAGAAGAAAAAGGAAGAATGAATGGATAAGAGAAAGAGGAGATAAAAAGGTTGAGGGAGACAGAAGCATGTGTAATGCTAATTAGGGACCAATGAATGGTACCATTATATATATGTGTGTGTATGTTTCCCTCTCTCTCTACACCCACACCCACATACACACATATATATAGGTACGCATATATCAATGTTGCAAATACATATCGTAACTGCTGTATGATATCTTAAAATTCATAAAATTGCTCAAAAGTAAAACTAAAAAAAATTAAAAAATTGAGAATTTTACATAATGCAACAAATATACAACAAAGTAATAAAATGCAATTATGAATAACTTAAGCACAATTTTAACATTTAAGTCAATCTGAAAGGTCGTAGTTCCCATGAGACAAAACACTTTCTGAGAAAAACAGCTTGTATGTAAAATACCATATCATTAAATTAGAGACCATCAGTAGTTGTTTCCACATTTTCTGCAATTGTTGTGCATGATTTTCTGTAATGTGCACTTATAAGAGATTCAGAGATACTAAAAGGCAATTCTTTTAACAAGGGATTTGTTCGGGACATGGCCAAGTCGCTAGTCTTTCCTCTTCCACTTTTGGCAGTTGCTCATGAACAACTAATATATGGTACTTATCTTTAAAAACGAGTAAACTGTGATTCAGAAGGCACAAACATGTAGTATGTTGTCAAATGCATTTTGCACGGTAAATTTTCACCAATTTGCTATTTGTCTACTGTTTCAGGATCTTTGTGCGGTTATGGAGAGCAGTCTGATGCTACTTTGGTTAAGGTTATTGTCATTGAGTAACTTTAATGAGGGCAATTTTGTTTCATTATGCTTGTGAATGAGATGGAGCACTTCTCAAATATGGCAATACATTAATATGTAACCTTCTGAAATGCCTTCTTTTCACATTTAAAGTTTCTATTGCACAGGCATGGGAGAAAAGCTCTGGTATCAGCGTTGCTGCTTCTGCAGATGCCTACGCCCCAGAGAATTTGGGACATCAGATTGTTACAGCATCAAATACTGTAAACAAAATTGGTTTTATTGGCCTTGGAGCTATGGGTTTCGGGATGGCATCTCATCTATTGAAATCCAACTTCTGTGTTTATGGATATGATGTATGAATTTTTTCCTCATGTTGCTGTCATTCACTTATTTTTTTTCATGTTGCACCTTCACATAACTTCTTTTCATGTTTTTTCATGCAAAGGCTTAGTTTGAGTTTGTCCTTTTTTTTTGGAGTCTATTCTTTCTTACCCGGGTTTCACTGAGATGAGTTTGCATCAGTCTATTTAGTAGCAAATTTGCATATCTTTTTGTTATCAAAATGTCAGATTAGACATTTGTCTAAGCCATGGTTTTTTATGCATGACTTCCACTACAAATTTATAGCAGAGTAACTTGTTCCCCTTGATTTCTAGAACTCGGTATTTGAATGGCTAAGCAGCCCTTCCACTTAAAAAGTATAGGGCCGTTCATTTTTGTGAATTAGTTGACAGTTTTTCATTCTTGTCATTACATAATTCAGCTTTCCATTCTTTCCGTTGCTAATCATTTGCAATTTCCATGAGATTTGCCTAATGACATACTTCAAATCTTTGATGCCACTGCTGTAGGAAATTTCTATTCTAAATGCATAAGCTTGTTGACTAGCAAGAAAACAACTTAATTCCTGGTTACTTTAACTACTTTTCCACTGCCTTTATGGTGTATTAGTTTGATAATTACATCAATTACAAGCACATAGATACTTTGACACGGATTGCCTTTCTATCATACATTCTTCTTCTCTTCTTCACTACGCCTTCATCCCAAAACAATTGGGGTCGGCGATATGAACCAAAACTCATAGTGGTTCATATACATAGGGTGTGACTAAGTTTTTATGCTGGTTGTCACTGGCTTAACGCAACCCTCCTCCTTTATCCGGGCTTGGGACCGGCAGTGTATAACTAAACAGTTAAACACAGGCGGAGTTCTTTCTATCATACATTAATGCCATAAAATTGGGAGCTGTAGGAAGGTCCATGGTTGTCATTTCAGTTGCCATTTGGCATCGACTGGTACCTGCTATGCCAAGTAGCATGAGCTAGTACCATGTCACTATGACCAAAAGTCATAGACCCAGCAGAGTTTTGTTGAGATGAGTCAATTAAATCTGTGCCTTTGCATCACATCGACATGGACCCATTTAATTTCTGGTTGGGCTCATATCGTCCTGTTAATTTTCCTTTTATCCTACCCTACAATCTCCAACATTTTTTATGTTCTTTTTGAATAACATGGTTTCCTTTTGTTTCCAAAGGTAACCTAACACGAATATGCACCTTATGGATTGTGGTGGAAAATAATCATCTTTTTGCAATGTGTTGAGACTATGGAGGAAGATAATTATCATTTCCTAAGGTGTTGACTAGGCAGTTATCTCCAAAGCCATCATGTCATGTTGATTCATACATGTCAGGGATTAAACTATCACATGATCTATTCTTTTGTTTTGTGTTATTTTTTTTATTAGAGTGCATAGGAATTAATAGACTTTTTCAGCAGTATGTTAAATAATGTATCATAAGGCTAGCTAATTTTATTTAGCCTTTTAGTATTATTTGTATAGGTATTTTTTCTTTTTTTTCTTTTTTCTTTTTAGGACTTTTTTGGGTTGTATTTGACTAGTCAATATTTGACTAAAGTCAAATACAAAGAGTCGTTGGGAGCCCAATGACTCTCTCCTTTCTTGCTCCCCTATTGTATATAAATATGGGGCATTACCCTGGGCTCCCAACGATTTGCATATGGTTTTTATTGATTTAGAGAAGGCATACGATAGAGTACCTAGGGACGTTCTCTGGTGGACAATGATGAAGAAAGGTGTTTCTCTCAAGTACATTAGTATAATTAAAGATATGTATGAAGGAGTAGTAACCAATGTCCGCACTTGTGGAGGGGTGACAACCAATTTTCCGATAACGGTTGGGTTACATCAAGGATCTGCTTTAAGCCCTTTCCTATTTGCGATAGTGATGGATGAGCTTACGAGATCAATTCAAGAAAATGTACCGTGGTGTATGTTGTTTGCTGATGATATTGTTTTGATTGATGAGTCTAGAGCTGGGGTTAATGCTAAGTTAGAATTATGGAGACAGACATTGGAAGCTAGAGGTTTTAAGTTGAGTAAGAGTAAGACTGAATATATGGAATGTCGGTTTAGTAAGCAACGAAGTAGTGATGGGAGTGTAGTGAAGCTTGGTGAGCAAGATATACCGGTGAATGATTATTTCAAATATTTGGGATCCATCATTCAAAAGTATGGAGAAATTGATGGAGATGTAAATCATAGGATAAAGGTTGGGTGGATGAAATGGAAAAGTGCTACTGGAGTGCTGTGCGATCGTAGAATGCCATTGCGGTTGAAGGGAAAGTTTTATAGGACGACTATTAGACCCGCTTTACTTTATGGTACGGAATGTTGGGCTGCCAAGAGACATCATATTCAAAAAATGAGTGTAGCTGAGATGCGGATGCTTAGATGGATGTGTGGAAATACAATAAAAGATAAGATTCGGAACGAAGAGATACGTAAGAAGGTAGGTGTTGCACCCATTGAAAATAAGATGCGAGAGAATCGTTTACGGTGGTTTGGACATATTCGGCGAAGGCCTAATGATGCTCCAGTTAGAAGGTTGGAGAAATGGGAAAATATATTAGTTAAAAGAGGTCGGGGTAGGCCTAGGAAGACTTGGATGGAGATGATAGGAAAGGATATGAATGCTTTGAACCTCACCGAGGACATGGCGTTGGATAGAAATGATTGGAGGAAAAGGATTCATGTGGAAGACCCAAAATGAATTTCTTTTTTGGTTCATATCGCTGACCCCAATTGTTTTGGGATGAAGGCGTAGTTGTTGTTGTTGTTGTTGTTGTACCCTGGGCTCCCAACGACTCTATTTAGAGTCGTTGGGAGCCCAATGACTCTCTCCTTTCTTGCTCCCCTATTGTATATAAATATGGGGCATTACCCCCTCTTAGATGCATGCATTTTTTGTGTGCTTCACAATCAATAATATTATTTTTTTTCTCTTGTTGTTGAATACCCTTTTTCGGGTATTTGTGTATGAACCTTTCTTGGTTCTTGTGAGTGTTCATTTTCGATACTTCGGTTGGAGCTCTTTGAAGTATTCATTGTTGGTGATCTAAGAGCTCATCTTCTTACATGGTATCAAAGCTCGATGATCAAGCTAAGTTTGTTTTCGGTACATCGGGAAACATGCCATTCAAAATTTGAAAGAGGTGAAGCTCTTTTGCAATTCCTACTCAAGTGCGTGCGAGATCGTGATCGTGTAAAAGATTGGAGGAGTGTTCGTACTCTTTATCAGTGGTGGAGTACTCATTATCTTCACTCTTTTTTTTCTTTTCTTCTCCATTCTTCTTATTTTCCTTCTCAAACCTTATAAAATGGATGACAATGATAATGTCACAATTAAACCCATTAAGCTCAATAATTCTAACTATGTAACATGGGCTTCAATTATGAAGCACCTTATATGGGGAAAGGGGTTATGGGGATTAGTGGATGAGACTGTTTCGAAACCCAAACTAATCCTTACAAAGGTAAAAAGTGAGAAAGAGATACCTCTTACCGTAAAGCTCATACACACACAAAATTTATTTGGACCCGGTCCGGGTCCGAACCTGACCCGGATCCGGACCTGACCCGGATCCGGACCTGACCCGGATCCGGACCTGACTCAGACTCGACCCGGATCCGTCAGGTGTTAGTTGGCTGCATGCTTATAAAAGCACACAACGGCAAGGGGGGAGGTTTCTCGAAACCTCCTTCCGCTGTGTTCTCCCGTTTTCTCTCTCTCTCTCTCTCTCTCTCTCTCTATATATATATATATATATATATATATATATATATATATATATATATATATATATATATATATATATATGCACCTGAGGCCACCATCTCTCTCTGCCTAGTAAAGGCAGCGAGGCAGGGGGGGGGGGTTCAAATACGAAACCCCTTTCCTCTCTCATTTTCTCTGCACTCCCCCCCTTTCCCCTCTCGCTCTCTCGTTTCTCTCTCGGTACCCGACCCCCTTGTAAGTTTTGCAATGCTCGAGTTCTTCCACTCGTGAAGGGTGAGGGACAGTGGGAGAGAGAAGGAGCTGCAAGAAAAGCCGATTCCAATCTTAGGGTCGGCTGCTCTTCGAATTCCTTTATACTTGCATACTAATACCAAATTTAGGGTACTAAAATACCCCTATTACAAAGAGAGGAAATTACATATTGCCATTAATGAAATGGCAATGACTACGGGTCTGGATCCCCTGACCCGTGACCCATAACAAGAGATACACGTCTTTTCACCCTCCCTCAAGTTGTGCATGGTCTTGAACCATGAACAACTTGCCTTTTAACATCCAAAATTTGTCTTTTGTCAGTCCCTTTGTAAATATATCCGCCACTTTATCTGCAGTTCGTACAAATTCGGGCTTAATCTCTTTCTCTTCTACCTTTTGTCTCACAAAATGCTGATCTATTTCAATGTGTTTGGCACGACTGTGATAGATTGGATTAAAAGACATACTAATGGCACTCTGGTTGTCATATAAAAGGAGCGATCGAAAGATCGATTCTCCTACTTTTGTTAGTAAATGCCTAATCCAGGTAGCTTCAGCAGTAGCGGCTGCCATTGACCTGTATTCGGCTTCTATACTGGATCTAGCAACAGCCTTTTGTTTCTTACTACTCCAGGAAACCAAATTCGTCCCAACAAACACACAATAGCCGGATACTGATCGACGTTCATCTGGGTCTCCCGCCTAGTCTGCATCAGAATAAACAATAATCTCATGTGCATTTTGCCCATTAGTCTTTCTCTTATATAAAAGACCATCCCCAACAGTTCCCTTCAGGTACCGAAGTATCCGTTTAACCGCTTCCATATGCCCTTCACATGGTGCATGCATAAACTGAGATACTTGATTCACAGAGTAAACAATATCAGGTCGAGTAAAAGTGAGGTATTGAAACATGCCCACTATGCTACGATATTGTGTGGGATTCTCGTATGGATCTCCATCTTGAGAACTGAGCTTTTGGTGAAGAACACTAGGAGTTCCCAAGGGCTTGCAATCTTTCATACATGCTTTATTGAGGACATCGATGGTATACTTATGTTGAGTGAGAGTTATCTCTTCAGGGGTATTGTCGACTTCAACTCCAAGAAAGTATCGTAGTTTACTAAGGTCCTTCATTTTGAATCTCTGATTCAAGATATGTTTAACCTCCTCAATATGCTCGTTGGAATTCCCAGTGATGATAATATCATCTACATATATCAACAACAGAGTAACTGCGTCTTGGTTCTTGAATATAAACAATGAATGGTCAAGAAGAGATTTTCTAAAACCATATTTTTGTATTTCAAGAGAGAAACTATCAAACCAAGAACGAGATGCCTTTGGCTATAAGCCTCGCCTTGTATCGCTCTATAGTCCCATCTGGTTTATACTTTATTTTGTACACCCATTTCGAACCAACAACATTTCTGTCAGGTGGTCTTGGTACAACATCCCACGTACCACATTCATGTAGAGCTTCCATTTCTTCATTCATTGCTTTAATCCATCTTCTGGAATTTAATGCTTGAGAAAACGTTGTGGGTTCATCTTCCTTGTTCAAGGCTGTTAGGAAAAGTTGAAAGTCCAATGAGAAATTTTCATAACTGACCCATCTTTCAATTGGATGACGAGAACGAGTGGATCTTCTAGCATCAAAGGTAGAAGTGGATGTGTCCATTTCTGGATTAACAATAGTGGGCGCCTCTCTTCTTCGTCGGGTGTAAACAAGACCTTTATACCTTTTTGGGTCCAAAGATGGCTCTGTATTCTCAGGTGCAATCATCTCATCAGAAGGTATAAATTCCTTATTCTTTTGAGCACAATTTGAAGGACAAACATCACTAGTTCCAGAGAAAAGTTCAGAATTCAACCGAGGATAATAAACCTCAATTCTGGAATTTGATTCTGAAGGGCTAATGCATCGACAATCAAAATTCAATTCATCAAAGATGACATTTCTTGATATTTTGATGTGCTTGCTTATAGGTTTATAGCACATGTACCCTTTATAGTCATCGACATAGCCCACAAATCCGCACTTCAAGGCCTTGTCTTGAAACTTATGTCTCATTGAACTATCAATATGACCATAGCATAAACAACCAAACACACGCAAATCATGATAGTTGGGATGGACACCAAATAGAGAAAAATAAGGAGACTTGTTTTCCAAAATAGTCATGGATAATCGATTTATCACATGGGCTGCTGAATGAAAGACTTCTGTCTACAGAGTAATCGGAAGATTACTATCATGTATCATACTCATTGCACTCTCAACAATATGGCGATGCTTCCTTTCAGCAATCCCATTCTGCTGAGGTGTATGAGGGCAAGACACCCTTCTCTTTATCCCATTACTTTGAAGAAAATTAGTAAAGTCAGTGGAAGAAATTTCACCTCCTCCGTCACATTGGAAACAAAGAATGTTTTCAGAAAATTGATTTTTGACAAAGGAATGAAAGTTTTGGAACAACTTGAAGGTCTCAAATTTGTGTTTCATGAAGAAAATCCAAGTATAACGAGAATAACTGTCAACAAATATAAGATAATATCTAGTTTCAGATATAGAAGCAACTGGGGCAGGCCCCCAAACATCAGAAGAGATAATCTCAAAGGGTCTTGAAGCTCTTTTATTTATAGAATGAAAAGGTAAAACATGACTCTTACATAAGAGACAACTAAAACATTTGTTGTCATTGACATTTATTCCTAAACTTGACTTGGGAATGAGGTTATTTGAAACAAGCTTTTCAATGAAACTACTACTGCAATGACCTAGACGACCATGCCAAAGATTTGACTTATTGATTTCAGAAACACTAAAGACACATGTAGAATTCTCAGAAGGCAACGATGAAGAGCTTCAAGTTTGGGTCTACAGGACGAATATGTGCTGAAGGATCTTCTTGAAAAACATACATATTGCCTTGCCGTTTTCCTTTAGCGAACGTTTCCTTTGTGCAGAGGTCCTTGACAAGAACATGAGTAAATTCAACAAAGCATTGATATCATTAACAAGTTTAGACACCGAAACAATGTTTTTCTTGATGTTAGGGGCATAAAGAACTTTTGAAAGGTTCAGAGAGGATTTCGACAAAGGTATAATGGAGTTTCCAATATGAGAGATAGAATGGTGGGATCCATCCCCAGTAACTATACTACTTCTACCAATGTAAGGAACAAGGTTTAGGAGCTTACCAACATTACCAGTAATGTGAATCGCTGTACCAGAGTCCACGTACCAAGTACCTTGCTCATTCTGTTTCAGATTCAATCCTGCTAAAGCTGACAACAATAACTCCTTTACTTCTCCGCTGGTCCTTGTACTGTATGTACCTCTCTTTGCTTCAACTTGAGTTTATTTTCTTTTATTTAGGGGATTGAACCAACAATTAGCTTTGATATGCCCCTTTTTATTACATAGGAAACAAGTAGGAATTGGCCTCTGTCGTTGTGGATTGGTATATGTATTGGGTGTAGGCAATAATCCACGGCCTCCTTGACCACTTCTCCCTTGTCCTCCCTTTCCCTTAATATCATAGTTTCCTCGCCCTCGTGCATAAGCCATCCCTGTAGCAAGAACTTCTTGCGTCCCTGTATGCATAGATGATTCTTCAGAAAATCCCTTTAGGTTCATCTCATATTGTAATAATTTTGCACGCAGATCTTCAAAGTTGGGCAGTTCAGGTAAACATAACAAAGAAGTAACAATCATATGATAGTCGTGTCCCAATCCACTGAGAGTCTGTTGTACCAAATCTTTATCAGTCACTGCACACCCAACAACTGCTAGTTGATCTGTATTCCAGTATTCTATGATAGTCATGGAATCCTTTCTTAACATCTAAAACTCTTTTTTAAGAAACATAATCCTGGCCTGAGAAACCTGTGAGTATGTCTGGACAAGTCTGTCCCAAAGTTGCATGGCAGTGCAATCATCTGGGATTGCCACAAGCACCTCTTGTGACAATGTAGATGTAATATAAGCAACTAGCGCCTGGTCTCTTTTCATCCAGGCTACAAATTCAGGATTTCTAACATATACCGTAGTAGATGCTCCTTTGCTGTCCCTTTCTTCTCGTGATATGAACTCTGGAGGAACTGGAACAGATCCATTCAGATGTCCAGAAAGATCCTGACTCCTAATGAAAGGAATGATTGCCTCTTCCAAGTCAAGAAGTTAGAATTGTTTAATTTTTCAGACACGAGTTGACTGAGGAAGCTTGAAGAAAGAACAGACTGAGTAGGGAATGAATCCATCTTTCACAATACTAAGAATGTGTCCAGCACACAGCCTGTCTACAATTTCTGCAATTTTTTTTTTGCTGATTGAAAGGTCACACACCTGACTGATGTAACTGCTGCAACCTCTCCTCCCTTTCCTTCTTTTTTTTGCAGAGAATACTATGTCAGGCTATGTAAATGGCACTAGATAGAGATTTAAGAGAAGAAAACTGATTCGATATCTAATTCAAATCAATATCTGATTTAAAACAAAATATTGAATACCGATCAAATTTCTGATTTTCAGAATAGAATAAATAATAATCATTGAATACGAAAACCACAACAAAAAAATATGTGAATAGGAAATCACACCTGATATTAATGCAATGCTTTTAAGTATGAAAGGAAATAGAGGTAAGGAGGACGTCAAAAGAAGAATAATCCAGATCTGAGTCTGGTCAGATCTAATCAGGAATATGACTGGATCAACTGACACCCGATTACGTGACCAGATCACGCTCTGATCGAAGTTGATAAACAAGATATGTTGAGAACAGATTGAAGGATAAGGAGACAACCTTGAGAATGCTTCGGATCAAGATACCTAGACCGAGACGATTCAGATTTATCAGAAAAGAAAACTTAAAATCAGATCTGATCAAGATCGTGATGCTAAGAGAAATATGGGACGAGATGAGAAGTCTGACAGAAAGAGTATTGAGAAAAGAATTTTTCTTGACTTAGAAGAGGAAAACAATGAGATTCAAATCTTTCAAACATACCTTTGGAGTCAATTCCAGGTCCTGCTGTAGCATGGCTCTGATACCATGTAAGTTTTGCAATGCTCGAGTTCTTCCACTTGTGAAGGGTGAGGAATAGTGGGAGAGAGAAGGAGATGCAGGAAAAGCCGATTCCAATCTTAGGGTCAGCTGCTCTTCTAATTCCTTTATACTTACATACTAATACAAAATTTAGTGTACTAAAATACCCCTATTACAAAGAGAGGAAATTACATAATGCCATTAATGAAATGGCAATGACTACGGGTCTGGATCCCCTGACTCGTGACCCATAACAAGAGATACACATCTTTTCACCCCTCTCCCTCTCTCCCTGAGCAGCGGCCTCCGACGATGTCGACGACCTTCCCTTCGACAACCCACCGCCTCTTTCCCTCTCTGTTTCTTGCTCTCTTTTGCTCGTCTACTAACGCCGACGCCGAAGCCGACGACCTCCTGTCCGACAGCCCTCAGGTGACCACCCCTCACCTCTCCTGTTGACAGGATCGGCGCAGGTGACCCCGACCCGAGCTCCCTTCCGGAAACCCAAGGTCGGCAGCCCAGGTGCGCACCCCTCTGTCGCCTCCTCTTCCCCTTTTCTCTTCTTTTCTTTTCTTCTTCTTTTTCCTCTACTTCTTCTCTTCTTCCTTCCGTCGACCGACAGGGGCAAAATCCCTTGCCTGTCGCTCTTTTACGACAGCGAATGGCCGTTCGGCAGGGGCTTTAAAGCCCCTGCCACTTTGCCGATAGGTTGATAAGGGTAAAACCCCTGCCGCCTGTGAGAAGGGTTTTGGCAGGGGGTTTTGGGGCCCCTGCCTGCCCTTTTGTTTTCACCAGGGAGGGTCGAGATCCCTCCCTGTCTCTTCTTTTCCACAGGGAGGGTCGAGCCCTCCCTGTCTCCTTTTTGTTGCGCAGGGGAGGGTTCGACCCTCCCTGGTGATAGACAAGTGATAGACAAGGGAACAACGTCCTATGAGTCATTCATTTCAAGCATTCGAACATAAAACATTTAAAAACATTTCATCACTTAATATTCTATTTAACCTTAACTCACGTAATAAAGCATAATCTATATGCATTCAAGTCATACAAGTCATCGCATATATATATATATATATATATATATATATATATATATATATATATATCTAAAACATTCAGATTATTGCATTATTTTCACCTGCATTCATAATTCTTATAAAAAATAAGTCAAGTCACATTTGACCATTCCAACGTGAAACACATGCACATACCTTATAAGTAATTTAGTTAGATATTCATGATACACATCAATCATAATACATAGGTATGATATATTTACTCAGACAATCATAATGCAATCATTTGCAATGAAAGTATTTAGGCATGATATATCATTCACCTAATAAGTCAAAACTAATCATTTGTAGGCGTGATGTGTCATTCACCTATACGCTAACATAAGCGTCACAATCAAAGCCTCATATCAAGATCTAAAATCAATAAGGATCTGATTATAATATCTGAGTTCAATATATAATCATGCTATAATAGAAAAGCCAAATCTATAGACTCATAACTGGCTATCTCAATTAACTCAAAAGATCATCACAATTCATCATAACATTTCATTTATCCAACCTCACAAAGTGTATAAAACCAACAGGAATATACCGCCCTAGACGGATGGTCTGCCTAGTCTTGGACAATATACTTCCTCACAGGAATATACCGTCTTCGCGAGCTACCCGCTCTTGGACAATGCACTCCCTTACAGAGACTTACCACTCTAACTGGATTACCTTATCTGGTCATGCACACCCTCACAAAGAATCCTTTGGGAACAGTTCCTCAACGGGTACCATATCCAGTGAAAACTATTATGATACTTGCATCAATACAATTGACCACTGTCAAGGTCGATAGCCATCAACACGGGCATAAACATGTATACAATCAAAGCATCACATCATACATCACTTCATATGGCATTAAAATTATAAAATCACACATTTAACCAATAAGGCTTCATGAACCAAAGTTCACTATTGAACTTAAAAATTTATCACATGCATTTATAATTTCATTTCACGTGACATTTAAATCATATCATACATAAGTATATTATCCTACGCATCATATCATCGCCACAAAGAACATTGCACTTCGTAAATTGAACCTCGAAGCATGCGTAAACAAAACATGAGTTCTATGCATGCATACGTGAACATGCACATTTTATAATACGAAGCAACTAAACCTCAACATACATAACTCTTACATAGTTCAAGATTTGCACACGATAAAAGCTATGTCACATGGGTGCGGGTGCGACACAGGTGCGGCGCAATTTCAAAAATTTTGGACACGGGGACTCGGCTATATATACAACAACAAACAACAACAACAACAACAACAACAACTACGCCTTCATCCCAAAACAATTGGGGTCAGCGATATGAACCAAAAAAGAAATTCATTTTGGGTCTTCCACATGAATCCTTTTCCTCCAATCATTTCTATCCAACGCCATGTCCTCGGTGAGGTTCAAAGCATTCATATCCTTTCCTATCATCTCCATCCAAGTCTTCCTAGGCCTACCCCGATCTCTTTTAACTAATATATTTTCCCATTTCTCCAACCTTCTAACTGGAGCATCATTAGGCCTTCGCCGAATATGTCCAAACCACCGTAAACGATTCTCTCGCATCTTATTTTCAATGGGTGCAACACCTACCTTCTTACGTATCTCTTCGTTCCGAATCTTATCTTTTATTGTATTTCCACACATCCATCTAAGCATCCGCATCTTAGCTACACTCATTTTTTGAATATGATGTCTCTTGGCAGCCCAACATTCCGTACCATATAGTAAAGCGGGTCTAATAGTCGTCCTATAAAACTTTCCCTTCAACCGCAATGGCATTCTACGATCGCACAACACTCCAGTAGCACTTTTCCATTTCATCCACCCAACCTTTATCCTATGATTTACATCTCCATCAATTTCTCCATACTTTTGAATGATGGATCCCAAATATTTGAAATAATCATTCACCGATATATCTTGCTCACCAAGCTTCACTACACTCCCATCACTATTTCGTTGCTTACTAAACCGACATTCCATATATTTTGTTTTACTCTTACTAAACTTAAAACCTCTAGCTTCCAATGTCTGTCTCCATAATTCTAACTTAGCATTAACCCTAGCTCTAGACTCATCAATCAAAACAATATCATCAGCAAACAACATACATCACGGCACATTTTCTTGAATTGATCTCGTAAGCTCATCCATCACTATAGCAAATAGGAAAGGGCTTAAAGCAGATTCTTGATGTAACCCAACCGTTATAGGAAAATTGGTTGTCACCCCTCCACAAGTGCGGACATTGGTTACTACTCCTTCATACATATCTTTAATTATACTAATGTACTTGAGAGAAACACCTTTCTTCATCATTGTCCACCAGAGAACGTCCCTAGGTACTCTATCGTAAGCCTTCTCTAAATCAATAAAAACCATATGCAAATCTTTGTTCCTCTCTCTATATCTTTCAATAAGTTGTCTAAGAAGATGTATAGCTTCCATAGTTGATCTTCCAGGCATAAAACCAAATTGATTCTCCGATATCATGACAACCTTCCTCAACCTAGACTCAATCACCCTCTCCCAAAGTTTCATAGTATGACTCATGAGTTTTATACCACGATAGTTTGTGCAATCTTGTATATCACCCTTATTCTTATATAAAGGCACCAAAGTACTCTTCCTCCACTCATTAGGCATCTTATTTGTTCGCCAAATCAAGTTAAAAAGATTTGTCAACCATTCTAAACCTTTCTCTCCCAAGCATTTCCAAGCCTCGATAGGTATACCATCTGGGCCAACTGCCCTTTTTGATTTCATTTTCTTCAAAGCCTCTGCAATTTCTTTCTTTTGAATCTTGCGCATGAAGTCACGATTTATCTCATGAAAAGGAATGGAGAAGTCTCCAAGATCTTGAGCATGACTATCATTAAATAGCTTATCAAAATAATCTTTCCATCTCTCCTTAATCTCCTCATCTTTGACTAAAACCCTTTGCGTTTCATCTTTGATACATCTAACCATACCCAAATCCTTTGATTTCCTATCTCTCATCTTTGCAAGCCTATAAATATCCTTCTCGCCTTCTTTGGTATCCAACTTGTCATAAACCTCCTTATATACCTTAGCCCTCGCGTTTCGAACAACTTTTTTAGCTTCCTTCTTTGCTATCATATACTTCTCCAAATTCTCATTATCACGACTCTTACTTAGATTTCTATAACACTCTCTTTTAACCTTAATAGCTAATTTGACATCCTCGTTCTACCATGATGTATCCTTACCTAGTGGTGCACCTCCTTTAGACTCACCCAATACCTCCTTAGCTACTTTTCTCATACCACCCGCTATCTTATTCCACATTGATTATGAATCCTCCTCGAGACACCAATCAACTTCCTTAACTACCTGCTCTACAAACATTCCTTGTTTAGCTCCTTTCAGTATCCACCACTTAATTCTAGGATCTATCCTATGTCTATCCCTTTTGCGGCATTGTCTAATTCTAAGATCTAAAATTAAGACTCTATGTTGTGTAGCTACACTTTCTCCTGGTATAACCTTACAATCGATGCAACAACCCCTATCTCTCTTTCTAAGTAGGAAAAAATCTATCTGACTCGTATTAACCCCACTTTTAAATGTTACTAGGTGAGACTCCCTCTTCCTAAACCAAGTGTTTGCTAAGATCATATCATAGGACAAACAAAAATCTAAAATCCTTTCTCCACTTTCATTTCTTTCTCCTATACCATAGCCTCCATGGATATTCTCAAATCCATCCCTACTAATGCCTACATGTCCATTAAGGTCACCGCCGATGAAAAGCTTTTCTCCATAAGATGTCTCTTGTACTACTCCATCTAAATCTTCCCAAAATTGATGCTTAATGGAATCATCTAAACCTACTTGAGGTGCATAAACACTAATAATATTAATAATATCCGTACCTAATACTAATTTAATAAGTAAAATTCTATCACCCTTCCTACGGACCTCAACTACATTATCTATAAACTGACGACTCATAACAATCCCTACTCCATTCCTATTCCTATTTATTCCTGTATACCAAATCTTATATCCCCAAGGTTCTATCACTTTAGCTTTCTCACCTACCCATTTGGTCTCTTGAAGACATAAAATATCAAATCTTTCTCCTACACATAACATCTACTAACTCTACAAACTTACCAGTTAAAGACCCTATGTTCCAAGTGGCTAACCTAATTTTATGGTCTTGGACTAACTTCTTTACCCCCACCCGTCCAACAAAGTGAGGGAACCCTTGCCTATTTGACACCACACCCGGGCGCCGGTGTGACGCGTCGCTTCTGGGCGACGACCTAGCAACCCTTGCACATTTATCACTGCCTCCGGGCCTAGAGAGTACAGCGCGTCGCTCAGTAGGGAACGCCCCAACGAAATTCTCATATTGGTTCATTTTCCTAGGATATGACAAAGTTTTTATGCTGGCTGTCACAGGCCTACCGCAACCCTCCTCCTTTATCCGGGCTTGGGACCGGCAGTGTATAACTACACTCGGCTATATATATATTAAAAAAAAAAATAAAAAAAATATATATATATATATAAGACTCGGTCAAAGTTGTGCCCATTAGGGGACAGGTGATGAGTTGTGAAGGCATTCTGTACACTTTCTTCATACAGGAATAATTCACTTTTGGGCACTTTCTTCATACACTGTAATAATTCACTTTCTTCATACAGGAAAAAACCACAAAAACTTGAGTTGTGCCCATTCTGTACTTAAAACTTGAAAGCGTACAGGTTTTTTAGTTGTGATGGGTTTTTTTCCTTACAGCTGTAGCCCAGAAAATTTCAAAAAAAAAATTTCAAAAAAAAAAAAAAAATTTCCAAAAAAATGGACCAAAATGACCCTGGGTGCGTTGACCACACCCAGGGTCGGGTTGACCGAGTCCGAGCCGCACCCGTGTCCGCACCCGTGTCGGTGCGTGTCGACGCGGGTGCGGCGACCTTGGAGCCGAGTCCGTGTGACATAGGATAAAAGTCATGTATTTTTCACCACATGAATCGATATATCACCTTAGATATAATTGTGTAAGGGTTGGTCAAAATCTCATTGATTATCCTACCGTACATCATACACATATTCTCAAGCAAACAAGACATACAAGTTCAAAACAATTTATAACATTCGCATGCATTCTTCTATACAAGAATAAATGAGTCCATCATATGACAAGACAATATATATAACATCCACAATATGCATCGAACACTACTTATACATATCCATAGTAGTTATATGTGCACCATGTATCAAATTTATACAAACACACAAAGCAACATAGTATGCGTAAACCAAAGTATGATGACACACATTGCGTACATATTATACATTCATAAGTGCACAGGCATTCAAACCCACACACAGGTGTACCTGCAACAAACACACTCCATATTCTGGTAACTACAATCATGACAAGCATGATCTCCGAACTACAATCATAAGAGTTCTAGATATCCACAACTAAGTGAAGTGTGTGAGCATAACTTGTATTTGCAATTCATTTAGATATTAGTGCAACATCATGCTTACACAATTAGTGCCTAAACATGCTCTCTATAAGTTCAGTTAAGGTATCTTACCTTAATAATGTGAAGAACAATGAATCGAAACTCAAAAGACAGAAGAGTTTCAAAGTCCGCAAAGACCGCTACCCAAGCAATACAACGAACCCTTCGTGTGCGATCGTAAATGCCAAAAACTCAAAAAATGCCAATTATAACAAGATTAACAAAAAATAACAAATTACCTTATAAATCATTACCAAGAGCCAAATAACACACAAATACACTCCAATAATTTACAGACTCCATAAAAAATATATTTAAATATAATATATATATATATATATATATATATATATATATATATAAATATAAATAGTGATTTATAGCCCAAAATAGTTCTATAAATGCAAATTATACCCTGATTGACTTGAATGAACAAATGAATATGTAATAAATAAATAAATGAAATTCAAAAGCTAGAAACACATTTCTAATTTGGAGATAAAAAAATGAGTTCTTTATTTATTAATAATCCTTATAAATTACGGGTTTTACAAGGGCGATCAACAAACTTCGCTGGCAGAAGACTGAGCACTTTGTGAACACTCTTGTTAAATTTCTTTTCTCCATGGATTCTTATTCTTCTCAATTGAGTCTCTGTTCAAGCTTTCTTAATCAACTCGTTTTCGAAAAGTTAAACACCTCAAACTTCTTGATTTGGAAGAGACAAATCATACCTTTTATAAGGAGCCAAGGTCTCTTAGGTCACCTGGATGAAACCACTCCAGTCTCGCTAGGATTTGTTACGAGAGAAGAGAAAGATGATAAAGGAGGCAAGTTCAATTGTGTATGTCAAAAATGCTGAATATCTCAACTGGGAAAGAAAAGATCAATCAGTAGTTGCATACATTACTTCTACCTTGTCTCAAGAGGTTCTTGTTGCAATCCCCGACAATTATACAACCCTGCAACTTTGGGAGAGATTGGTTCAGACGTATTCACAAGTTTCACAGGCGAGAATGATTTTTCTCAAGAGGGAATTTCAGCTATTGAGAAAAGATTCCATGACCATCATGAAATATCTCAACAAGATGAAGACTATCACAGACCAACTTGTAGTTATAGGATGTGCCATGAGTGACAGTGATATGGTGCAACAAACTCTGAGTAGATTGGGACCTGACTATAATATGATCGTCACTTCACTATTGTGTCTGCCCGCCCTTCCTACTTTTGATGAGTTGCAAGCTAAATTGATTTAGTATGAAATGACTCTGAAGGGATTTTCTGAAGAAACACATGCTCATACAAATTCCCAAGAAGATTTTGCCACAGGAGTAACTTATGGTCGCGGACGAGGGCGAGGGGGACAAGGGCGAAATGGACACGGAGGACGTGGATTGCTTCCCATTCCAAATATCTTGACTCACACTCAGGGACGAAGGTCAATCCCCACTTGCTTCCTTTGTAACAAAAGTGGGGCATATCAAGGCGAATTGTTGGCACAACCCTGAAAATAAAGGAAAGACTCCGCAGACAACAAAAAAGAAAACTCACTAATATTAGAGACAATGGAGAGATTAGAGATCTGTTAATATCTGCCATGTCAGAATTGAAATTAAAGCAGAATGATTAAGGCACATGGTTCGTTGACTAGGGGCAGCAACTCACGTGACTGGTGATGCAGGTAAACTTTCTAAACCTATCCCTTATTTTGGCAAAAGTAAAATTGTCACTGGAGATGGATCCTACCATCCTATTTCTCATGTTGAAAAATCTGTCATTCCCATGTCACATTCTACTCTTGAACTTACCGATGTCTTTCATGCTTCAAATATCAAGAAAAATATTGTCTTTGTTTCTAAGCTTGTTGATGATAATCATGCTTCAGTCGAATTCACTCCCTTCTCTGTGCAGGTCAAGGACCTTCACACGAGGGAAACATTTGCCGAAGGAAAGAGACAAAGCAATATGTATCTCTTTGAAGAAACTCCATGTCATTCCGTCCGCCCTATTTATCTGGATTCGAAGCCTTCATTAGAGTCGTGTTCCTTCTCTTCAGCAAATGTTTTTAGTATTTCTGAATGTAATAAGCCTTCCTTATGGCATAGTCGATTAGGACATTGTGGGAGTCATTTTATTCAGAAACTTGTTTCTAATAATCTCATTCCAAAAGAAAGTCTCAATGTGGATGAGAAAAGCCAGAAGTGTTCCAGTTGTATTTTATACAAAAGTCATGTATTGCCTTTCCATTCTATTAATAAGAGGGCTTCAAAGCCTTTTGAGGTAATATGTTCTGATGTATGGGGACCTGCCTCAGTTGTCTCTGGATCTGGGAGCAGATACTACCTAATCTTTGTTGATAGCTACTCTCGATACACCTGAATATATTTCATAAAAAATAAGTCAGAAGTTTTCTTTTTGTTTCAAAATTTTCTTTCCTTAGTAAAAAATCAATTCTTTGAGTCCATCCAATTCTTCCAATGTTATGGAGGTGGGGAGTTCTCATCTAGTGACTTTATTTCTTTTCTTCAAAATAATGGGATAGGAAAAAGGGTCTCCTGCCCACACCCCCCTCAACAAAATGAGATTGCTGAGCGAAAACACAGACATATCGTTGAAAGTGCCATGAGTATGCTCCATGATAGTAATCTTTCCATTAATCTGTGGACAGAAGCTTTTCATTCCGCCGTTGTGATAAATAGATTGCCTATGGTTGTTCTAGAAAACAAGTCTCCTTATTAGTCTTTTTTTGGAGCTCATCCTAGTTATCATGATTTGCGTGCTTTCGGATGTGTTTGTTATGTGCATATTGATCGGTCCTTAAGAAACAAGTTTCAGGACAAGGCTCAGAAGTGTAGATTTGTGGGATATGCCGACGGTTACAAAGGATATAGGTGTTACTGTAACGACCCCAATCCATACCCTTTAAAAATGCGGAATATTTTTTTTTTAAGAGTTGCAGAAACCTTCCCAGAGATCTGGGGTCCTCACAGTTCCACTTTCCATTGGATAGCCCAACCACCACAAACGAAGTTGCAATCATCATCCATAACAACCAACTAAAACTCTTTTATTAATGAGTAAGAAAATTTCAAAGACAAGGTTTTATTCAACTGAAAATAAAGCGACAACTGAAAATAAGCAAGAAGAATTTAAGAGAGAGCCCCTCTATCCTCTGTTGAAGCCGACAGGCCCAAGTATGACTCTCATCCATCACCAGATGCATGTCCAACTTCATTGTTCACCATATCTTGTGAAAAACCATCAAAGTAGGGTGCCAGAACCGAAATTCTGAGCACAACTACTTCTAAAGAAACCAGGTGAGAGAAAGAACATGGATAAGATTTCATGTAGTAATTTGAGTGAGTGCAGATATAAAATTTGCAACATTCAAATATCCATAACTACCAATAATTGCATATGCTCACCAGTCAAGAACAGTAAAACAATACACATATATCAGGAACTAAATAACCAAACCTTGCAGCATGATTTCAAGAAGTATATCATATGCTACCAACAAATCATGTCATGATATAAAAAATGATTCAAACATGCATGATCTAATGCATAACAGAAAAATGCATGATTATGTACAATGCATGATTTCTTCTGTTATCTTTCATTTATGTTCCATCTTTCCATATGCATGCCCTATTAAATGCACACATCTTTAAGTTCCTCTTTTTTTTAATTACCGTGGCCCACGGATACACCAAACGAGTACAAACCCCGAGGTCAAGTAGGTTCCCAGGGTAGCTTAACACATAATTTGTATTTTATTACTGGGTTCCAACTTAGCCATCGACCGATATCAGGAAACAACACCATCCATCGGAACATTAGACCTCCACATCTAATGTCGGGGACACAAGGGACACCCCACGCCCACAAGTGCCACTTTCTTGGTACCATAACAACAGCTGTGTCAAACACACCACTCCCGGGTAAAGTGGCGGACTCTCTCTAAAACCGTGGCCATGAGAAAGAACCTCAATATCGGGTTCTGGGGACCAAATTCACGCACACGGAGTTTTTGTATCCTCACAGTCTCCCCAAGACCGGATATCCAAGATTCTCATACTCTAGATGAGATATCCCAGAATGTATATTACACTGTTCTTATTCATTATATTTTTATTTAAGTCCATTTTTTAAGTTTGCAACACCATATGCAAAAGTAAAGTGAAAACCTCGCATCCTCTCTTGCAGGGATCCATTCGGGACTCCAGCCCGTATAAACCACTAGAACAGTGTAGTAATATGCCAAACCATCTTATGTGGTTCAAGTGATGCAGTTAAAAACATATGTGAAAGAAAACCAAACCCACGGCTCTCCAGGCCGATAATGGTCCATTTAGGCCATCGGTGCATCACATAACAAAACCAAAATAATGTTTCATTTATAACACTAAGCCAAAATGCCAAAAAAACACATATATTCATGCAAATATAAACCCAAACATATGCATGTCATAATTCATTCATATGCATTTTCAATATGTGTGTTACCTACATCACATATGGGCATTAACCAAATCCATGGTTTCTTTAAGTGTGTGAGTGTTCATGTACCAATTCACTCAATAATCAAGCGTACAGGTTCAAGAAGAATTAATAATAACTGAATCATGCTCACAGTCATGAGTACCATAATCATAACAGTCAAATGAAAGCATAAACCTCCATGACAAGTGTTTCCAAATGCACATCCATATATGCCAATATAACCATGAACATGAAACAACAACACTCACAAGCATGGTTTCAAGATTCATGCGCAAGGATTCACATATTTATACCAAATGTATGTTGACATTCCTTGATTAATTTTATTATATCATGTGAACACCCATGCATGTAAATTCAAGCAATAAAGCATTAGTTTCATGATTTCTCATGCCCATGAAAACAACTAGACAACGATATCCAAATCAAGCATAACAATAAAGTCTAAGCATATTAGCATTTTCATTCACCTGTATGCAAAAAAGCCAGGTCTAACACGATTAGCTAGCATTCTGAAAAATTAAAGTGCTAAACTAAGCTTCCATATGAGCCATACTATACATGAACAAGGATTCAATCGACCTGTCATCTGTCCACAAGCATGGACAGTTAAGGAAATGACATTTATCATATTTTCCTTTGTAAAAATATAGTCCAGCACCATTCGGCTCGGCTTGGCAGGGTTCCACACCACCCATGATCTTATGCTCTCCTTCCCCTCAATACTTATAACAAAATAACAAGACTAAGATTGTCAAAAACTGCACAATGGTCATGATAATTGGTTCTAACGCTAGTCAAAATAGACATTTCAGCTATCAATAATAAAGATCCCTAATAATGTTAGATCCTTTTTCCCTCAAGAATGTTTTTTTTTCCAAAACCGACTACTCATGGGAAACCCAAATCCAGTGCAACCAGAGAACTGCATGTAAACATAAGGCCAAAGCATGATAGCAATAGCAGTATGTGCTACTGATCCTCACAATCCTGCAGGAGGCTAAGGAACAGAATGGGCTTTGCAGCCGTATCAACATCTTTCTGGCTATTTACATTAATAATGCTATTTAATATTATAAAGGAAAGAGGAAAGCAACCGAATGATTTCTGCTCTGTACTCAACAGAACAAGACTCTCTGCATTTCTTGAGTTCAAAACAGAACTTGATTACAATCAGTGCATAAAAATTTCACTGTCATTGAACTCAATCCATACCCGCTTCTGTCAAAATTCATACCACCAACAGTAAATGTTAAGATCGTGCTAACGCTGAGCAAAATTTTTAAAATGTATTTCCAATGCCAAATCTACAAATTTAAAAGTATGTATATAATACAGATTAAGTATTATATACATGAGCAACCATATCAACCTGTCTTAGGGCACACCTCTAGATTATTTCTAAAAACTCAGTACACCCGAATGAGAATTGTTGTACAGTTCCTGCTCACAGGTAGCAATTTTAAACCAAAAGTGTCAAATGAAGTATGCATCCATTAGCTTTTAGTCATAGAACCATGAATTTCTTTTGTCCCACAAAACATGCACATTCAACAGAGACTTATTACCAAAAATTTACGTATCTCATTAGCACACTACACATCGACAACATCAGCTCAAAAAAAAAAGATTTGTTCACGCCTATTCTAACAGAGCCAAAGCATCTAATACATAGAAAGACAGAAATCCGAAACCTGGGTATGGTTATTACCCAAACCCCCTTTTCAATAACAAATCCAAACACCCCATAGCGTATTTGGATTTTCACGAATCAAAGGTATTCTCCCCTCAAACCCACGCATGGAATCGAACCCATGTTCGATCCCTCACCCGAAATCCAAGAAGCACCGTACCTGATTTTTGATGATTTCGCGGCGATCTTTCCGGCGATCGGAGGCTGGAGGCGCGTAGGCACGGTTGGTTGGTGTCGCTCCACGCAACTGCCGTGACAGAGGGTTGCTCGAGGAGCCCTTGAAGGTTGCGGATGGCCGAAGCTCTGTTGCTGATGGCTCCTTCCTCCAGTGTGCACACCAAAAGAGAGAGAGAGACCGAGTGAAGAGGGCAAGAACCCCCCTCTCCACTCCCCCTTTATCGGCTAACCTCCTCCCCTCTTGCCGAGAGGCACGGGGTCGGTTACGCCCTGCGTAACCCCCCCTGCCCTTTTCTTGATTTTGCGATCGTGGTTAGGGTTCTCTCAGAACCCTAACGCTTGCTACAGATATCGGGCAACCCTTATCGGGTTGCCTTAATAAAACCCAACTTTCCCCCTTTATAATCGAGAGGGTCGGGTCCGGGTTCGAGCCTGTGACCCGCGACGCTGGGTCCATTATTAAAATGGACCCAGTTTGCCTACGAGTGATGGATCCTCAGTTGGATCCGTTTGGATCCAACTGTGGGTCCGACCCTATGCATAAAAATCTATTTTATTTTTTTTTCTTATAAATACTATTAATTATTTATTTAATTAATAATTAGTATTATAAGTATAATTTAACATTCCCAATGGTGGGTTATTTACGGATTCTTTTATGGATCCGATAACGATAACGGATCCGAGGCCCAAATTTAGAAAAATACCCATTATTTTTAAACAAATAAATTATCAAAAAATTGAGGTTATTACAGTTACGATCCCATCAACAGACGTATCAGAATCTCAAGAAATGTCATCTTTGATGAACACAATTTTGATCACAAAGCTGGCACAACGGATGTCCTCTACCATCACCGAAGTTTATTATCCTTGGCTGAATTCAGAACTTTTTGCTAGTTCCAATGAAGTCTGCTCTCCAGATTGTGGGCAGCAGGAAGAAGAAATGTCTGAGACTATTGGCACATCGGGATCGCAAAATGGGGAAGAAATACCATCCGTACTGGGCAGATACAAGGGCATTTGCTATACTAGACAGAGAACGACAACGCCAGATCCTTCAAATCACACCTCAGCAGCTGCACCTACTTCCTCTCATACTCTTGAGGTCAGAAGATCCAATAGCATGCGACACCCTATTGATAGGTGGGTCAGCTATAACAATTTCTCCTTGGACTTTTAGCTCTTCTTAACTACTCTGAATAAGGAAGATGAACCTATCATGTACTATCAGGCAACTACTTCTACTAAATGGGTAGAAGCCATGAATGATGAAATGCAAGCCTTACATGAATGTGGAACCTGGGAAATCGTTCCCAGACCACCTGACAAAAATGTTGTTGGATGTAAATGGTTTTATACAAAATAAAGTATAAACCAGATGGAACCATTGAACGATACAAGGCGAGACTGGTTGCAAAAGGATTCACTCAAGAAGCAGGACAAGACTATGATGAGACATTCAGTCCAGTGGTGAGAATGTAAACGATTCGAATTATTCTTTCCTTGGCTGTTGAGCATGGATGAAAGCTGAGTCAGCTTGATGTAAAGAATGCATTTTTGCATGGGGATTTGAAGGAGGAAGTCTACATGGAACAACCCTTTGGATATCAAGAGCAAAACTGTAAAACATATGTGTGCATGCTAAAAGAGCTATTTATGGCCTAAAACAAGCATCTCGCTCTTGGTTTGACAACTTCTCCCTTGAGATTCAGAAGCATGGATTCTCACGCTCCCTACTGGATCACTCATTATTTATTTTTAGAAGTCAGAATGTGATTGCTCTATTGTTAATTTATGTTGATGATATAGTTATCACAGGAAACTCTGAAGATCATATCAAAGAAGTAAAAAACCTATTAAGTCAGAGGTTCAAAATAAAAGATCTCGGAGCCTTGTGCTATTTTCTTGGCGTAGAAGTCGATAGCCAGGCTCATGGCTTGACTCTCACTCAGCACAAGTATACAATAGATGTTCTCAGCAAGGCAGGTATGAAAGATTGCAAACCTTTAGCAACTCCAAGTGTGCTCCACCAAAAATTAAGTACTCATGATGGAGACCTGTATAAGGACCCCACCAGGTACCGCAGTCTAATAGGAATGTTGCAGTATCTCACATTTACTCGACCTGATATTGTTTATTCAGTCAATCAAGTGTCTCAATTTATGCATGCACCACTACTGGACATATGGAGGCAGTTAAGATGATACTTAGATATCTGAAAGGGACCCATTGGAGATGGGTTGATATATTCTTCACAGTCGTCTGGCAAGAATGTGCGTGAACTTACTGTATATTGTGATGCAGACTGAGCAGGAGATCCTGATGAGTGAAAGTCTACGTCAGGATATTGTGTTTTTATTGAGAGAAACTTAGTCTCTTGGAGTAGTAGAAAACAAAGGCTGTTGCTAGATCAAGCACTGAAGCTGAGTATAGATCCATGGCTGCCGCTACTGCTGAAGTCACATGGGTCATGCATTTACTAACTGAAGTGGGAGAAACAATCTCTCCGTCTACCTTGCTGTGTGACAATCAAAGTGCTCTCAATATGTCATTCAATCCGGTACACCACACTCGCGCTAAGCATATTGAGATCGACCAACATTTTGTGAGACAAAAGGATGAAGAAAAAGAGATTGAGCCTGAATTTGTTAACATTGAAAGACAAGTTGCAAACATTTTTACCAAGGGCTTGACAAAAGATTGCTTTTGGATGCTTAAAGGCAAGTTGTTCATGGTTCAGAACCATGATCAACTTGAGGGAGGGGGTGAAAAAGTGTGTTTAGGGTCTGGATATTATACCAGACCCGAGTCCACCCGAGTCCATTTATGTATAGCCTTTATGTATAGCTTTGTATAGTTTTATTTCATTCCGGGTCTGGATATTATACTAGACCCGGACCCATACTGTACACTCAAACATATTAATACAGCTTTTAGGTCATGATTTCTATGATTGAAATCGTGACAGCCGCAACCCCTTCTTCTATTCCCTTTCTCTTTTCTCAACACAGGTTCCGGAGAAGATTCTAACATAGAGAATATTCTAACAGTTTTTGTGTATTTTTAGGTAAATCATTGATTTCTTTGAGGTGCAAGAAGCAACAAAAAGTCTCTCTCATCACAGAGCAATGGCTACAACTACTATGGAAGTAGTTTGGCTAAGGAGGTTCTTGCATGACATGGGTGTTCAAAGTACAGGGGCATCACGACTATGCTGTGACAACAAAAGTTCTGTTTACATTGCCAGCAACCGGATATTCCATAAACGAACCAAGCACATTGAGATGAATTGTCACTATGTACGAGAGAAGTTTCTACATGACACTATTGATCTTCCCTATGTTTCTTCATAATATCAATTGGTAGATTTTTTTATCAAACCTCTCAAAGCTCCTTGATTTCACTTTCTCTTGGACAAACTTTCGTTTATCCAACCGTAAGTTTGAGGGAGAGTGTTAAATAATGTATCATAATGCTAGCTAATTTTGTTTAGCCTTTTAGTATTATTTGTATAGGTATTTTTTCTTTTCTTATTTTTTACTTTTTAGGACTTTTTGGGGTTGCATTTGACTAGTCAATATTTGACTAAAGTCATTTAGAGCCGTTGGGAGCCCAACGACTCTCCTTTCTTGCTCCCCTATTGTATATAAATCTGGGGCATTGCCCCCTCTTAGATGTATGTATTTTTTGTGTGGTTCACAATCAATAATATTATTTTTTTTCTCTTGTTGAATACCCTTTTTTGGGTATTTGTGTATGAACCTTTCTTGGTTCTTGTGAGTGTCCATTTTCGATAATTTTGTTGCTCTTTGAAATATTCATTGTTGGTGATCTAAGAGTTCATCTTCATACACAGTCCAATATGTTTTATTCTCCAAAAAATTCTGCCAGTATTTTTGTTGATACATAATTAAATTTTTTTGTCTTTTCTAATGGAAATTCTAGTTTATCAGTGAAATACCTGTTCTAGATTCTTCATAGAATGCACAATCATACCTAGGGAGCAAAACAAAAGGTGGAGAATGAAAATATGATATGATAGAGCAGGTATAACTCATTGAAATATGTGGTCTTCTTTCTGCCCCACTAGGATCACTTATCCAATAGCGACTGAATTAGTTTCAATGAATAAATGGTATGAGAAGAAAAACAAAGGCAAGATTCCAATTTACATCACAGTCTATTGCAACACCATGTATATGCTTGCCAATTGGTGCACAATAGCAACAATTAGAAGAAATTTTAAAGCACTACCTAAACAAAACAAGTTAACTGATGTATTACTTTCTCTATCCGTTGGCTAAATTCAAGCACGTGTGATGCTTTTCCTACCATTTGTTTTAGTTGTCACTTGACCATTGTCTACAATTAGGTGATTGCTATGCATTTTCTTTCAAATATATCAGAGGAAGGTCATATTTATTCTACACTATTTACTGATCATTGTCTACCCTTTCATTTATAGGTGTTTGAGCCAACTTTAGCTCGGTACGAGGCTGCTGGTGGTTTAGTGAGTAGGAGTCCCGCAGAAGCATCTAGCAGTAACTCTCTCTCTCTCTCTCTCTCTCCTATAGTTTCCTAAATAACAAAGAAGGTGTGTTAAACACATGAAAGGCTAGAACTAGCACTTGACTAGATCTACCCAAACTCAATACAAGTGGAAATAAGGTAACATGCATTGAATGCATACATACGTATCCGACTATGCATATATATACATGCATGCATTACTCTGTGTGTTTGTGTATGCATGCGTGTGGGTGTACGCACATATACATGTGTGTAATCTTGTTAACATCTTTGACCTTTAGAATATTAGAAAGTCCTCATCTTTTGCCACTAACAAAATCTGAAATGCAATAGCATCTATTTTTATTGATTGCTACCAATGAGGGTGTTAATAATACACACATTAAAAGATGCCTACAACTTAATTTACAGCTGATGAATGTATACTTAGTTACCGTGTTGGTGAAAATTAATTTGAGGAACCACTATATGGTGAATTGTTAGCAACCAAGATTTGTGGTGAATTTGTTAATCTCCACTGTAGGCAGTGAATGTCAAGAAAACACTATATTTTTATATGTGAGTTAATGTGAGTGTGTCCACGTGTAGTTTTGTCCCCAAGGTATTTTGTATGACCATCTTATGCATTAATTTTTCCTGCTTTAATTGCACAAATGTTTGTCTCAGATGTTGAGGTCTTAATTGTGATGGTTACAAATGAGAAACAAGCTGAGTCGGTTCTTTTTGGAGAAGCTGGATCTGTGGCTGGTAATTCTGTCCTTTCTCTTGAACAAATTGGTGGTGTCTTCCTCTTTTCCTTTTTTTTTTGCTTAATTGCTTCCCACTGTTCATTCAGCCCTTCCATTTGGAGCATCAATAATCTTGTCCTCCACAGTTTCCCCTGGATTCATGAAAAAGCTTGAAGGTCGACTATACGGTAGGTCCACATGATTCCTGTATGCTTTCTTTGGTTTTTTATGTTTAAATTATGTGCTGCCACCTTTTACATGTTTCTCTTTTATAATAGTTGTCCCTTTTTTTTGCATTTATGACTTTTGGCACTACTTGGAAAGTGGGAATGAAGAATGTAACAGTGGAAAGAAAATCATGAAAATGACCAAATGATGGTCCATAATATTGTCATTTTGCACTATTCATATAATTTAAGGGTGGAGATGGAAAAATGGAATGAAGAACATTAGGCTTTGATACCATGTGAAAACAAGGGAATTCTTGCAGAAACTTGATGGTATTCTCATTGCTTTGTAAAAAGTCTTGAAACAAGACTTCAAAGTTCAAACATAGACCAGTATAAGAAATAATGAAAATAACTAAACCAGGTTGTCCAACTATATTCTTACTATCTTAACTAAGGGATCTTGGGTTAAAATCACAGTGGGGCAGCCCATAGCTGGTTATCAAAGAGAGAAGACTAGCCCATAGTGGGGCAGCCTCTATGTTTAGTTAAATGTATTGTTGTGTTAAATGTATTGTGAAATGTGTGCTGTTAAATGTTTAATGACATATCTATGATTAGTTAATCTTATTATATACATATATTGTGTTCTTGTATTCTATGATTTTTTTTTGTTTTTTAGCTTTTTTTAGATTTTTAAAGAAAATTTTAGTGAAATTTATGATTTTTTACGCTACACTATGATACTATACATATCTTACTTTGGGCCCGATCGATACGGGTCACGATACACTACTTACAACCTTGTTTTTTATCACTTTACAAAAAAAGAGCTTTTATGCAAACAAAAACTTGGGGTGCATGTGACAGATGAACAAAAGAACTTGAAGTTGGTGGATGCACCAGTTTCTGGGGGTGTTCAGAGAGCTGCAAATGGTACACTTACGGTAGGAAGTGTTTATTGACTGTATTTTTTCTGCTTTTTTTCCCTGCCATTTCAATTTCTGAATTCTTGTACGAGAGAGGTTTTCCTTAGAGTCATCGGAGACTGGATTAGTTATTAATATTTGAAACATGCATCTACAATAGATTATGGCTGCTGGTAGTGATGAATCACTCAAATCTACTGGTTCAGTTCTTTCAGGTGATGACCATATTGCATAAATAAATACAATATTGGGGTTTATCCATTACTCATTTTGCAGTTTTTTTCACAATGTATTCAACTTATCTCGTGTGACACATGGTGAGGGTTTTCTTAATGTTTATGTACAGCATTGTCTGAAAAGCTGTACGTTATCAAGGGTGGTGCTGGAGCAGCAAGGTATTTCAATGAATGGCGGCTCTGGTTGATGTCTTAATACTATGTTCAAGGAACTTATCACATATTATCATTTTCTTTAGTTGTGTGAAGATGGTAAATCAACTTCTTGCTGGAGTTCATATTGCATCTGCTGCTGAGGCGATGGCTTTTGGTGCTCGGTTGGGCTTAAATACCAGAATGTTGTTTGAAGTAATCATGAACAGCGGAGGGAGCTCATGGTATGCATTCAGATCATATAGAATGTGGATTTTGGCATTTAATAATGATCTTACAGTAATGAAATAGGCGGAAGTGTAACTCAAGAATGCACACTTATTCACAAAATCCAATAATGAACAAGCACTATGCTATTCAAACAAGAAGTCCACGAAGGGACAATATGAAAGCCTGAAAAGGCTATACAAGCATAAAAATAATAAAATATTTATTGGATGAAGCCTTGAAAGGCATAGAAAATACAAGGGGGATGACCCCATATTTATACACAAAAGGGACACATGAGAGACTATTGAGGGCTCCCACATGGAGTCGTTGGGAGCCCCCAACGACTCTATGTTGGGACCCCTAATGCTTTAAGCAAAAAGGAGGAAAAGAAAAAGAAAAAAAAAATACAAAAGAAAGAAAAACATATTCAAAAGAATGAATATGCGAGAAATGGTGAAAAGACTATTTTACCCCTATCGGGTATTATAAATGAATTACATAATTTATATATAGAGACATGTATATATATACATGTATATATATATTTTTAACACCCTCCCTCAAACTTGACGGGAAAGGTTATCCCGAAAGTTTGAAAAATACAAAAAGAATCTTGGGAAGAAGTCCAAGTCTTCAAGGGAAATCTCCATCTTTATGGCATCTCAAAAAATTCTTGCAAATATAAGTCTTTAAAACACCACTTCTTAAAGATCTTGAAAAGAAAGAACAAACCAAAAGAAGACTCCAAGAACACAAAGAACAATATTTTAGCCCAAGAGTTGCAAAAACAATATATTGTAAAGCAAGAATAAAGTGGTTTGAACAAAATAGTAATAACCTTTTGAATCATTAAATATTAAGACAAGAGGAGCATCCCTCAAAGATAGAATTAAATCATAATCAACTTATTTTTCAAGAAACCATAACATTGATCATAAGAAGATTTGATTACTTAAAAAACATATGATTCATTAAGAAGAGATAATCAAATATGCATAAAAATTATCTCAAATGACATGGTGGTCTTCCAGAAAAAAAATATGAATCTCTTCAAAAAAGTATCTATTAAAAATACTTCAAACAAAAACCCATAAAAGGGTATAAGTGGAAGAGCACAACAAAAATAAGTAAATCTTTATTTATGACAAAAATGCTCAAGAAGCATTGAATATGCACCATGTGAAAATATCTTCAAGACTAAAAGAACATCAAGTTCGAAAAATGACTTTAATGTGAAAATATCTCTAATAAAATCAAGTCCAAAGCTGACTTGGTTAATCCACACGAAGCACAAGGAGGCTAAGTGCACGAAGGCACAATGAAATACCTACAAAGGAGTACAAATATAAGGAAGTCTTCAAGGAGACTATATGCACAAGAACACTAAGTTCTCAATATGTGAAGTGTGCACAAAGGCACAAGAAGAATACTTGGAACAAGTGTGCACAAAGGCACAACACATTCAATAGATCACAAATACACAAATAATATAGAATCCTTATTTAGAGAACTCAAAATCTTTAAAAAGAGCTAATGAACTTTATGCATGCAATTATGTAAATCATGCACATGAAACACCAAATGAAAAGATAACAACTTTTATCAAAGATGAGTTAATTAAATTTATGCATACCACAATGTGGACACAATAAAAAATTAAAAACATAATTCACTCACCCATCCTAGAGTGATTTTAAGTATAGAGGACCAAATATATATATATATATATATATGTTATCAATGAAGTGCATGAATTTTTATTGATAAATATTTTTCCATACACGGAAGGAACAAGTAGTAAAGGTTTCAAGAGATTCATTAAAGAAACAAAGGGAATGATATAAGTAAGTCAAAACCAATTTGTGGAAGATGACAAATTTAAAAAATCCCATAAATATCAAGAAATGGTATTTTGCAAAGAGAGATTTAAAAACAAACAAACTTATATAGGGAAGGAGAAATGAAATTTGTAAATCAACACCAATTTGTGAAAAATTACATTCTCACAAATATCAGGGAGTGATATTTTGCAAACTTTAATAATGCAATGCAAGATGCATGAAATTATTTTAATCAATCATTTTTCATAGAAGAGAAGATGAGTTAGACAATTTTGAAAAAATTCTCAAACATTTGAATGAGTATATTAGAGCATCGGTTTAACCATCACATGCATTCACCTCCTAGTCCTCCAAACCTCAAATATCAAGTGTATCAGTGACTAAACTAAGAGCATAAACAACATGCCAACTAAAGGGTCAAAAATATATTCGAAGGTGTGTAAAAACATATCTTGTCTACATATAATGACACTTGAAACGAGTGTATCAGCGACTAGAACAAGAGCACAAAGCCAACAAGGGGCTAAAAATCACACACAAAAGTGTGAACAAATGTCTCTTGTCTACATATAGTGACACTCAAAATCAAGTGTATTAGCTACTAGAGCAAGAGTACAAAGCCAACCATGGGCTAAAAACCACACATGAAGGTGTGAATTAAACATCTCTTGTCTATATATAATGACACTTAAAACAAGTGTATCAGCTACTAGAGCAAGAGTATAAAGCCAATAATAGGCTAGAAACCACACACGAAGGTGTGAATCAACATCCCTTGTCTACATATAGTGACACTTAGATAAGAGGCATAAAAAGAAAAAGACAACCGAGGTAAGAAAGCTTGTAATGGAAACACTAATGCAATTAAGAAATATCAATTTTTTACCATATTTCAAAACACCATGGTTTCAAAAAATTAGATATCCATCACAGATACATATAATTAAAAGCATCCATAATAAAAACAATGTCCAAAAAACAAATAAATGATCCAATACACTCTCAATCAGAGATTACATAACTGTCAGTTAGAGTCAAACTACACGTTGACAATCTAAAATGATATAAAACGAGGTGCACACAACTCACCCCAACAAATATCTCCGATACAATAATAATAAGGCCAAGAAGATTGATGCATCATATAAAAATCTGTGATGAACAAAAACATTGCCACAAGAAGGCAATAAATACTCACGGAAATCATTTTTCAAATAGATGAGTTCATAATGGGAGCCGATTTGAAAATTCAAATCAAAGATCCAATAATGGTAGATGATCCATCTTAGAGAAAGTGCAATCATATGCATAATAATATGTCTCATGACAACCTTTTGAATAAACATTAATCATGCTTAACATAATCAATTTCGATCAAGGAATAGATGCACTAGAGCACGTTATATACAAAAGATCTAATAATTTTACAGAGAAGACAAGAACATATTGTCTTAAAAGGAAAAAGTCTACTATGAGACAAACATGTAATATATTAAGAAAATAATACATATAAAGTTTTTAGAAGAACCTTTTACAATCTCAAAAGTAGACATAATTACTATCAATCATGAATACTTGAGGCAATAAGATGATCTAATAACTTATAGCCACATAGGTTATGTAGAAGCTATGAAATTATACCAAACATAATTCATAATGCAATCTAATTTTGTGTGACTGACACATTTTTTAGAGAAAAACGAGTTAACAAAAATGGATTCAAAGCATTTACTTTCTATATAAAAGTCAAATCACAAATATCGAAGATCATTCTCATGCATAATCAATTGAGAATGTTTTTCAAAGAATTAGTTTTGCATAATGAGAAAAAAACATCTTAAAGTTAACCATTGTAATGAGATATGCGGAAATACAAATTACAAGGGATAACAGAAGAGGATTTCATAAAGAACCAAATATCACAAGCACATAAAGTGCAAAATACACAAATACCCACTAAGGGTTAAATGCTCAAAAGTAAAAGAAGAATATTATTGAAGGAAAAATGAGAGAATCGTTGAAATCATGAGTATACAAAGATATCTACGATATTAAAGAAAACATGATGTCACAAGGTGTACTTCATACAAATTTCTAAAATTTTAAGAAAATCATAAAATTCATAATGATTACCAATAATCATTACGATAAAACCAAATGCATATAACAAGAAAAGCATAATCTTCAAGATTAAAGCAAAACCATATATTCTTGTAAAATATAATTTCTATGACAATATGCATAATTAAAAACAAATATTTTATGGAGAAATGCTTACGCACAAGATTTAATAATTTCTTTAAAGAACTATTCATTTTTAACATATTTAGCAAGAGGCTACTATATTTTAAATACATTTTCAAATGCATACCATAAATATTTAAAGTAGAGAATTCAAAGAAAATAGCAAAAGTATCCATGTATATATAATAATCAAGAAAATAAGTGTTTTCTCATGCACAATGCATGAGATAAATAATACAAGAGACACCTTTTTTTTAAAAGTATGTGATACATACTGGGCCTTTGTGTTCATCTGCATAACCTACAAACTGACATATAGAGGCTTTGTCCTGAAATTTAGTTCTCATGGATTTATCAATGCGAACATAACATATGCATCTAAAAACTCGTAACTCATCATAATCAGGATGGTCACCAAAGAGAACATAATAGGGAGACTGATTTTTAAGAATAGGCATAGGAAGACGATTTATCACATGAGTGGCAGTATGAAAGGCTTTTGTTGAAAGACTAATAAGCACATTGGAACCATACATCATGCTCATTGCACTTTTCACAATGTGTGTGTGCTTACATTCAACAATTCCATTTTGTTGTGGAGTGTACGGGCAAGAAACTCTACGATGTATCCCATTATCTTGGAGAAAATCTAAAAATTCTTTGGAGGAATACTCACCACCTCCATCGCATTGGAGAATCTGGATGTTTTGAGAGAATCGGGTTTTAACGTAGGCATGAAAATGACGAAAGATGAGAAAAACCTCTGATTTGTGTTTCATAAAGAATATCCAGGTAAAGCGAGAAAAACTGTCAATAAAGGATACATAATATTTACTTCCAGAAGAAGAAGGATTGGGGGTTGGGCCCCAAACATCAGAACATATTATCTCGAAAGGCATGGAGGCTCTTTTATTTATTTGATGAAAAGGAAGTACATGACTTTTACAGACCTGACAACTGGAACACATTTTATTCTTCAACGAAGGAGAAACTGATTCTAGAAGAAATCCATTAGACACTAGTTTTTCAATAAAGACTTGACTACAATGACCAAGGCGGGAATGCCAAATTTCTGGCTTATTATATTGGGATATACTTAGAATACTTCTAGAAGTGTAATCGGACTTGGGAGGCTTCAGAACACTGGAGGCAGGATCTTCATTGAAGATATACATGTTTCCACGTCGCTCTCCTTTAGCGAACATCTTCTTCGTTTGAAGGTCCTTGACAAAGATAGAAGTAGGAGTGAATTCAACAGAAGAATTGGTAGAATCAACAGGCTTAGAAACAAAGACAATATTTTTCTTTATATTTGGTTCATGAACAACATTGGATAGAGGAATGGATGAAGATTCAGACAAAGGGATGAGAATGTTGCCTACGTTTGAAATGAGGTGGTGAGTCCCATCCCCCGTTACAATATTAGACTTACCAAAATAGGGGATCAAAGTAGAGAACTTACCTGCATTGCCAGTGACATGAGCTGTTGCCCCTGAGTCTACATACCATATTCCATCATCATTCTGTTTCAAGTTCTGGTTAGCCATAGCAGACAAGAGAAGATCCTTAGCATCATCACTGACCCGAAAAGTACTCGCAGATCCTGATGTAGCAACATTTCTATTATTTTGTATTCTATTGCGGTTTTGAGCATTTTGAGGATTGAACTAACAATTGGCCTTGATGTGGCCACGCTTGTTGCACTGATAGCACGTGGGAACATTCCTTGAATGGCTGGAAGTGACATTTGGTGTAGGTAACAAACCAAGACCACTCTGAACTTGTGCTCCCCTACCTCTACCACGCCCTCCTCGTGCACGATCAACAATTATCCCTGTGGCAAGAACATCATGTATGGATGATTGCCCTGCTGGGGCATCAGAGTTGCTTTTTAAGGACATCTCGTACTGGAACAGTTTAGCACGTAAATCTTCAAAACCAGGTAACGTCGGCAAGCACAATAAAGAAGTCACAAGAACGTGATACTCTGATCCCAGGGCATTCAGTGTTTGCTGCACTTTTTCTTTATCTGACACTGGATATCCAACAACGACTAATTGATCTGTGATGCTCTTGACTTGATTTAGAAATTCAATAATGGTCATTGTCCCCCTTTTTAGAAGTTGAAATTCACGCTTAAGATATAGCACCTTAGCTTCTGATATCTGAGAGTAGGTCTGAGCTAGACTCGCCCACAATACCTTGGTTGTGCAATCATCAGGAATAGAAATCAATACTTCTTGTGATAATGTGGAAGTGATGTACGCAACGAGAGCCTGATCGCGCTTCATCCAACCAACAAATGCAGGATTGCGAATGATGTTTGACAAACCGCCGTCTTCTTTTGTTTCTTGTGTGATGAATTCTGCAGGTGGTGGAGTGGAGCCTTCCAAATGACCTGAAAGGTCGTGACTGCGAATGAAAGGAGTAATCTGTCTCTTCCAAGTCAAATAATTGTTTGTGTTTAGCTTTTTAGAAACTAGCTGTCTCAGGAAGTTGGAGGAAAAACCTTGATTAGCTGAAGTATCCATTTGCAAACTTTGAGCAAGTGAACGGGAAGGACTCGACTGGTATTAGAGGAAGGAGGAGGTGTGAGGAGATTCACGAACGGGAAGGACTCAACTGGTATTAGGCTAGAAAAATGTGGATCAAGGGACGCGGCTGGTAAAAGGAGTAGCGGCAGACCTTGACTGAAAGACCTGGCCCTTCGAAGAGAACTCAGCCTTTTGGGTTTGACCCGACTGAAGAGGAACCAGGATTGGAGAATTGGGAGATCGTGTACGAAGGAAAAAAAAACCCAGGAAACTTAAATCGTGAAGCAAGAAAGAATCGACCTGCTTAGAGGAGAACTCGGCCTTTGGGTTCAGCCTCTCACAAGGAGGAAGATGTACTCGGCTGAAGGACGAGGAGGAAGGCTCAGCGGCTGACGAGAAATCGACCTGCTTAGAGGAGAACTCGACCTTTGGGTTCAGCCTGTCACGAGGAGGAAGGCTCAGCGGCTGACGAGATTGGATGACCAGAAGAGTACTCGACTGAGTGAGGGGTAGCGTGAAGCTGAGGAACGGCAAGAAAACTCTGTTACGCCCAGATTCAACCTGTCACGTTACATGGAAGACTCTATTATGCCCAGAGTTGCCGCTGCTCTGATACCATGATAAACTGTCTCATAAATCGAGAAAGGGAAAGGAGAGGGAGCGAGGAGAGAACTCGAGTCCTTACTAATCCTTCATTAACAATAATAGGGTTACAAACAACTTTACATGTACAAAATTGCCCTTTACAAGAAACACATATTACATATATGTATAAGAGGCTGTATCGGATATGGATCTCTATTGGATCCATATCCGATCCATATTCTAATACATTGGGGGCTCCCACATGGAGTCGTTGGGAGCCCCCAACGGTCATATTTATGACTGTTGGGGGCCCTAACAACTTTGTGTTGGGACCCCCAATGCTTTAAGCAAAAAGGAGGAAAAGAAAAATAAAAAAGAAAAAAATACAAAAGAAAGAAAAACATATTCAAAAGAATGAACATGCGAGAAATGGTGAAAAGACTATTTTACCCCTATCGGGTATTACAAATGAATTACATAATTTATATATATAGACATGTGTATATATATTTTTAACACTTACTATATACATCTTAACAAAGGTGTGCAATTTCATATGAATGCAAAGTATTTTATGGTTAAGAATTTACTCTATATACCTTAGCAAAAGTGCAATTCAAATGAATGCAAACTATTGTATGATTAACAACCTCATAGAGAATGTTGCATGCCTTGCCAATGTAACACGTGATTTAAAAAAAAAATTATTATAGTTTTGGATCTAGCTCTTCCCCCCCCCGACGCAACCCCTTCCTCCTCGTCTCTCGACTCTCCCCTTGTCTCCCTCTTTCGCACACCAACACAATCAAAACACCCGGCATCCCACCCTCGTCGACCCCCCCCCCCCCCCCTCCCGTCTCCTTCTCTCTGCTGAAATCCGAAACCCCCTGACGCACCTTGCACTTCCCGGCTCCCCCTCTCGCTCGCCGGAGCCCTCATCACACCGGTGCAACAGGGACCAGCGCCACCTCCCCCAGGTACACTGCTCCCTCTCTCTTCCCCCCTTCTCTTCTCTTTCTTCCTTCCCGTCTCCCTGTAAACCAAGGCAGAGGAGGGGCGCCGCCCCTCCTGCCCTCTTTTCTCCCGTCTCCTTGTTAACCCAGCAGAGGAGGGGTGTCGCCCCTCCCTGCTCTTTTCTCCTGTCTCCCTGTTAACCCAGTAGAGGAGGGGCGTCACCCCTCCCTGCTCTTCTCTCCGGTCTCTCTGTTAACCTCGCGGCAGGAGGGCGCCACCCCTCCCTGCCCTCGCTCTCGTCTCTCTGTTAGCTCATGGCAAGAGGGCACCGACCCTCCTACCCTCTCTCGTCTGTGGCTAGCAGGAGGGTGCCGCTCTCCTGCCCTCTCTTGTTTCTCTCTGGCCCGCCTCTTTCCCCTGCACTTTGCTCATGGTGGTGGGAGGCCACCCGAGCCAGGGTACCCCTAGGACTCGGGTGGAGGGAAGAGGGATGGGCTCGACTGAGTCGAGCCCACCTTCTGCCCTGTTCCCTCTCTCCTTCTCGGACTTGCTCGGCAACCCTCAACGGTAGCAGCCATGCTGGAATGGGCCAGCCCGAGCAGGGCTTGGGCTCACGACCCTCCTGCCCTCTCACTCTTTGTTGAACCATGTCGCCCCCTCTACCTGCCTTTTTTTTCTGTCCACTAAGACATTACCCAATTGTGCTTGGTTTGAACTGAGCCCAACCCGGTTCTCTCAGCTAGAGGACCGGGCCTAGGCTCAGTCCTGTTTGGGTTGGGGGCCAGATCTGGCTCGGCTACTAGGTCGAGCCCACAGTTTCCCCAAAAGGCAGCAGCCTAATGATTGTTTCTCCCTCTCTCTTCTCTGTATACGTCTTCTGGCAGGCCGGAAGTGCACAGGCACCCGTCCCTGCCATCACCCCTTTTCTCTGGCTGTAACGGAGGAGCCAAGGCGGCGCCTTAGCCGCCGTGGCACACTCTCCGACCCTCTACTATACTTGAGTAGTAGCAACAACTATTACTGTTGCTATCTCGAGTTCAACCGGAACCGAGCTGAGGTCGAGCTCAACTCGGTCGCTTGTTTTAGGAAGAGGGGGGGGGGGAGCCCGACTCAACCACCTAGTCCTCCCTTGGACCGAGTCAAGTTCAGTTTTTACCGAGCCTAACCCGGTCTGCCAACATCGAGCGAAGCTCGGGTCCTCGGTTCAATTCTCACTGAGCCCAGCTCAGTCCGGTCGGCTCGAAGTGGGTTTGGGTTCGACCCCTGCGATGCAAGAGTTGCTTGCATCATTAAATTAAAAAGGTTTCATCGTTTCTTTCACAATGCAATAAAATATCCTTTAGCATACCACATCGGCGCAATGGATGCGACACGCACACCAAGGCATGAGCCCTTAAAAACCTATGCTCGGAATCGCCAGTGAGTTCGACTATCTCCGAGGTAGGAGAAAGTTGCATATAAGGACAATGGCAGAACACTTCTAACATATATATATATATATATATATATATATGCTTTTTAACTGAAGGATGCAGTTTTGTGTATTCTTGTCCATTTAAAGTTATGTCATTTACTTTGCTGTCGTGCTGTTACATGCACAAGCTACTGCTTACGCAATTTATTTAGCCGATGTACGATTTCGTATATCGTGCACTGCTTACGCAATTTATTTGGCCGATGTATGGTTTTGTACATCATGCACTGCTTACACAATTCATTTAGCCAATGTACGGTTGTGTACATTGTGCATCGCTTATGCAGTTTATTTAGCTCGATGTGTGGTTTCACACATCGAGTCTTGCTTTATGTAATTTACATTGTCGTCGCGTTGTTATGTGCACAGACTACTGCTTACTCAATTTACTTGGTCAATTTACAGTTTCGTACATCATGCTCTGCTTATGCAATTTATTTAACCGATGTACGGTTGCATACATCGTGCATTGCTTTCGCAGTTTATTTAGCTCGATGTGTGGTTTCACACATCGAGTCTTGCTTTATGTCATTTACATTGTCGTCGCGCTTTAATGTGCACAGGCTTATATATATATATATATATATATATATATATATATATATATATATATATATTATGCCGCAGCATTGTATTGTGCACTGTCTTATACTTTGATATATATATATATATATATATATATATATATATATATATATATATAAACATTATAAGGTACGTAGTTTTGCGTACTCTTGCCTATCTTGCATTACACTTGCTTTTAAAGACGCAGATTTGCGCATGCTCGTCGTGTCTTTAAAGAAAAAGGTAATTTCATGTGAGATTCCAATGTTTGTAATATTCGTTGTTTCGAAAAGCGAAAACGAATATCTGACGGTTGCTTATTCGCAACTAAGCCTTTCCCTCAAACCTGTGTAGCCCTAAGAGGTACGTAGGATCTTTTGTTTTGGTATCCAAAAATGACTCGGGTATCCTCGGCCTAGAGCACAAGACGTTGATATTTTCTAAACAAAGTTGGAGTTTCTTTCTGAGAAACCGATACCCCTTTGATCGTAGCGGTACTATTAGACATACGCGTCCTATTAGTACTACGGTGATTAGATGAGAGGTTTATGGTAACCTCGTAGCCTGTAAATGTACATTGATAACATTAAAATCACATAAATGGTTATAAATTATAAGTCTCGCCTTCACAGGCAAGATGCTCGAGTTGGTTTGAAAGACCAAAGCATATAGAATGGGTCATCAATTAAAATATAACCTGACACAGAGTTGCCAGTCGAGGAAGCGGGAGCGGGAAGCGATACGGGAAGCGGAAGCGGGAAGCGAGGCACTTTCAAAAATTTAGGAAGCGGGAAGCGGGGGACCACTTAGGAGCGAACCGGGAAGCGTCTCGGAAGCGACATAGGAAGCGTCTCGGAAGCGACATAGGAAGCGAACCGGAAGCGACATAGGAAGCGAACCGGAAGCGACATAGGAAGCTATAAATTTCTAAATTGTAAATTATAAGCTACAATGTTCTAAACTCTAAGTCTAACCTTAAAATTAACATAATCCACTACTTCACTTCATCATGCAAGATTCAAAATTAAAGTATACCAAAAAAATATTATAAGACCATGACAAAAAAGTAACATAAAAGTTTTTAAGTTGGACAACTCCAACTACATCATAAAAAAAAATAATAATTCAAGAGTTCATTAATCTGTCATCTTTCTCTTCCCCTTCAAGTCAGCAATAGATCGCGAACTTTCTGCATCATCACGTGCATCTTGTCCTCCACGACCATGTCTTCTGCTCCTTCCTTCATTTCCTATAATGAATACGTTAAAAAGTTAAAATGTTCAAAAACCATAATTTAAAATATAAAAAACACAATATCAACATACCTTGCCTAGGTCTCCGGCTAAAGAAACGATCAATCCGACCATGAGGAACTGATGGTCGCTCTTGTATATCTGCAGTTCTACTAGCTCTGATGGATTGATTTGTATCCTCTTGAACTTCATTTGTACGTATAATTATTGGAGGTAATGGAGCTCTTGGTTGTGCATCTTTATGTTTGGATTTGGAAATAGTGCTTGATTGTTGTGCACTATCATCCAAATCTCTCCATCGCATATCCTCTAATCTCAACGTATTTTCTTCTACAATAGGAAGTTCTGGATTGATATCCCATTTTCGACTAGGCCCTTCTTTATAGCGATTGTTGCACCTTTTATAACAAGAATATAAAATATGAATGTTAATAAACAATCAATGATAAAAAAATAGAAAAAAAATACCAAAACAAAAGTACAACACAGTTTAATTATACCTGTCAATCAATCGAATATTGGAATGAATATACACTAAGGTATCAGCACGATCTTCATTGAGCCTATTTCTTTTAACATTGTGAATGTAACTATAGGTGCTCCACACTCTTTCTACAGAAGATGTGCTAATAGGTTGAGATAAAACCTTAATGGCTAATGCTCTCAACTCCGGTGTATCACCACCATAAAAACGCCACCAATTAAGCACTGACATTGTAGGATTCAGTGCATCTATTCGTGCTGCATTTCGGCTAAATCTTCCACTTCTTGATGCAAAAGCCACAAGTTGTGACCTATAAAGTGTAGATAACTCTTCATTTCCAGAAGATATGACTTCAAGCGCAAGCATTGCACCGTCTAAGATATCATTATCCTTTTCTGCAAAAAAAAATGTTTAGTAACTATAACAAGAGAAATGCAAATGAAATAATAAAATAATTAAATCATTTAACTTTAAACTTTATTAAATAGATAGAATTAATTTTTTACCAAGAGAAACTCGTTTGACCCCTCCTGCTGCTGGGATTTTGAGATACTCCGACTCGTAATATTTTGGAGTAAGCATGTGGGCTAGACTATGGAGAGGCACATTCATTCTGTCCCATCTATTTGAGACAATCTTATGAATCTTTTCATATAAATCTGGTTGTCCTTTTAGATTGTCTTTGATTTCCCCCAACATGTTGTCCATGCCTTCATACACTTCACCAATTATAGGGCCTTCCTGATCACAAAATTTAATCATCTTATAGATGGGTTTTGTAATCAATAATGCTAAACGTACAGAATCCCAAAATTCTTCATCAAGAACAGTTGTTTCTGTTGTAACAGCCCTTTTTTTCATAATTTCATCCGTGCATGATTGCTTCCAATCACTCCATCTATCTGAAATTACTGTGAGCCTTAAGCTCTCCCTCACATCAAGCAAGCGTTTCAAAGTAGTATAATGTGAAGCAAACCTTGTTTTTGCAATCTTTATTAATTCTAATTTTTCATTGCTTCTAAAGATTGCTAGTGCTTTTGAATGATTTGTGATATACTTCACAATTTCTTTACTCTGCAAATATGTTTCTCCCAACCAATGAAACTCATGTGCCAAATCCTTGAAGATCAAATTAAGTGTGTGCACAACACAAGGTGACCAAAAAATATACTTGTACGTTTGTTTTAATTCTTCACCTGCTAACTTGCAATTTGCTGCATTGTCTATAATCACTTGCACTACATTAGAAGGCCCCACAAGTTTAAATCCCGTTTTCAAAAACTCGGCAATGTTTGCAGCTGACTGTTGCACATTAGAAAAATCGCTTGCATATAAGAACATCGAGCCAAAACAGTTTGAGGCAAGTATATTTATCAAGTGTTTGTTCTTGATATTTGTCCAACCGTCTGAGACAATGGAAACTCCAAACTCCTCAAACTTTTCTCGAAATTCATTTAACTCCCTGTGAACACACTCTTTCTCACTGTCAAGCAACGTTGTTCGCGCTTTTTCATATGATGGGGGTTTATATCCGGGCACTTTACTAACTGTAGATATCATCTCTTCCCAATATGGTGATCGAAGCACATTGAAAGGTATGCCATTTGCACACAAAAATCTGATAATTTTGTGATCTACATCATCTCTTTCTACCTTTTTAAAGGTATCACGAATATCAACTGTTTTTCGGCTTCCACTAGATGATGTAGTAATACTAATAGGCTTCTTTGGAGTATCAATTCTTGATCTCCTCAACTCAAATGCACTTGATGAAACCTCCACTCGACGAACTTGCCTCTTAATTTTTTTTGCCAATTCTGCATTTTTTGCAACTTCAGGGCAAAAGGCAATCCCAACACTTTGTCCCTTTGGAGATCCCATGAGATGTGCAAAAACTCGAGTATATGACCCATGATAAATATTTTTGCAGTGCCTGCACATAAAAACTTGGGTTCCACCTTGCTTTCCTTGCCCACTCTTCTTTTGTTTCAATACATGGCGCCATAACACTGTTGTTTTATGCATGCTAGGTGGTTCATCATCTTGGTCATCTTCAGAATAGTAGTCATCCAAGTCATATTCTTCTTCATCTTCCTCATCAAAACAATTTTCGTTTCGGTCCTCAAACTGATATGGACAAGCAGAAGACCTCTTCTTGCCCTTCCCAACACCACTAGATGATTCATGCTCCAAATTGTACAAAGAATCGTCATCGTCATCAGAATTATCGTGATCATAGCTTGAGATGGTCATTAATGAAGCAAAGAACATGCAAATATATCTGCATCATAAAAGTATCAGAATCAACCTAAAACACTTAAAAAAAGCTATTATTAACAGTAAATAATGGAGAGTGAAGAACACAAAGCATGGGGATGTAAACAAAAGACTAAGCTAAAAAAGGGGGGGAAATTACGTGCAATCTGACTATCACTAAACTAAATACTCAAACAGGCACTTCAAGTTCTAATAAGAAACAAGCAACATAAATAACTGAGAATATAGAGAGCGAGAATAGTTTGATTGAACTGCTAAATCAGATCAAGAACATATAAATCCAGTTTTCTTTCAGGACTCCACTAAAGTTCAATACCCGACTCATTGGGAAATTCTCCAAGTACCCATCAACTTAATTTTGCACAAATGGAGAACATTAAAGTGCTACCAGCCTTGGCAAACATTGATCTCTGAGACAATAGACTTAGAACTGAGGTTTTAAATCATTACAATTATCTTCTTCATGATAATGTTCATTTACTATTTGTACCAGGCACCAGCTCACATCCTCCAGCAGCTCTCAGCCTCTCACTGTACATCGGACTGAAGAAATAGCTTTTAAAATGTGGGAACAGCACACTCAAATGCTCTCCAATAAAACAATAATATTGCATATTATACCCGTTATACACCAATTAGTAAAAAAATTATTCATCAGTGTAGAATAGTTAAGATCATTAAAACCGTCAACAATATCATGTTATCTCTAATGATACTTCCACCCCATCCGGTGCACTGATTTTCTTTGCCAACTGATGAAGTATAAAATGAACTTCCACATACATTATCACCATCATATCATAAACAACTGAAGAGTTAAATAAGAAGCTACAGCACATAATGGCCAATGCAAATTAACAATCCAGCTATATCAGAAAAGTTTTGTGACGAATGCATACCATCTGTTTAGATAAGAAGTTAATATTACATTGCTTACGCTATCAATAGACTAGTATCATGGAGACAATAAAAAACAACCCACTGCTTCATGCAGAATGAATAAAAAAAAACGGCTGCGATAATGAATCAGAAACTAAAAAAACTACAAACAAACCCTTGATCTACAATAACAAAAAAACCCTTGATAGTTATGAGAAATAGACGAGTCAAAAACCACAGTGGTTGTCAACATCGTCTGAAAAAAGGGAGAAAGGGGGGAGGACATAGGGCCACCCTCTGTCCCTATCGCCCACTGTGAGGAAAAGAGGGGGCGGAAGATAGAGGGTGTTCCTCTGTCTCCACCCGGCACCAGCACCAGCACCAGCACCATGAAGAAGAAGTGCGAGACATGGGGGGTGCCCTTGCCTCAGCCACCAGCAGCCATGAGAGAGTCACGGACAGATATACACCCCGAAAAAAAAAACCCTGCGATAGATCTACACCGAGAAAGAAAAAAGAAACCCTTGAATTTGATCACTTTCCCCAAAACTACCCTATTGGATCCCACTGGTGGAGGGGAGCTCGCACGACAGAGAGATAGAGAGAGTGACAGAGCGTGAGAGAGGGGGATAGCGTACCTGAAGGTGAACATCTTCATCTTCGGAAGTCGGTGGAGGCCACCGGAATTTTTTGAGGTCGCCGGAACTCGGAGCTCGCCGAAAACTCGAGAGAGAGAGAGAGAGAGAGAGAGAGAGAGAGAGAGAGAGAGGAGTCGAAACGCGTGAAAAAACAAAACCCTAAGCCCCTTTTGATTTTATTTTTTCACGGGTTTTATAAAATACCCATTTTAACCTCGGTAAAAAATATAAATTCATGTGTAAAAAAAAAAATTAAGGGCAAACTCGACCTTTCCATAATAGCGTCCCCCTTTAAAGGGGTACGCGTACCTCTTTAAAGGGGTACGCGTACCCCTTTAAAGGGGGACACGCTTCCTCAATTGAACCTGCGCTTCCCCTCGCGTTTCGGAAGCGCTGCGTTTCGCGCTTCCGAAACGCGTCCCGGGGAAGCGCGCTTCCCCTATTCTATAGGCGTTTCCGGTAACTCTGACCTGACATACCCATTCACCTGTTTGGTTTCGTCAAGGGAGATGATGAGATGATATAAAAACTTCGATGGACAGGTTGTTAACAAATACGCTCCTCGAGTAGCAATTGACTCGATGTCTCCAGTCATCAGAGTTAGGGGACGAGGCTATCAAATATTATCTTAGGTGATAGACTACATGGACTTCTGCAGAAGTTGAATGCATCCCTTGCCACGAATGCCTTTGAAAAATTCTCTCTCAGTCACTAGCTGTCCCCTTAGGAACAAACTCAGCTAGTTGTTTGGGGTATCAAAATACATATCATAACAAACCTCCGAGCAATCTCAGTTGTTTCTACGTTCTCTCCTGTGCGTACCCTCAGGACAGTTAATATCGAAACAAGGCTATCATGCTCATTTTGCTTATTCTGAACTGCACGTTACGAAATGGACAACGTATATATTAGTTTTGTTCTTAATTTTGTTATCTATGCACCTACCAGATTTTTATAAGTCTGACCTGTTTCATGGGTATAGGTGATGATTAGGTCGGTACGGCAAGCGATGACACAATGATGTGATGATATCAAGATGACTCTTTCCCTAACATTTCGCTCTTGAGGAATTTCTTTTTGTAATTTGGTATAAAGATCTCTTTGAAATTCCACTTTTCGTATAAACTTTAATTATTAAAACTTAGTTTTGAATCTATTTGGTTTCAATGAATGTACGGAGTTACAAATCCTTTGTGTAAAGGAAAGTTCACCTGAAATGCACCCAAGGTTCGTTGACTTATCATTTCAAACACCATTTTCCGCTGAACTACTAATTTAAACTCTAAAAAAGGATCGAATTTTAAGTATTCAAAATTTTCCTAAAAAGTTATAAGTCTGGGATGTTGGGGGCGTTACAACCAAGGTTACAAATATTGGTTGAAACACAAAATATTAGATTTACATAGTGTCTTGACCAACTGAAAATGCTCTGATCAATCACCTTTGTAGCATGGTGTTTTGAGCATAAATAGTGCCTCTTGTCTTATGTGGGTACCAAGCATCTCCATATTTAGCTTTGCAACTTGCAAGGGGTTACATGCAATTCTGGTTCCTTGTGAAATAAACACCGTTCACTTCTCTCTTTTTTTTTTTTTGTGTTTAGCTTTTGTCCTACTGATAAGCATGCTATGTTGAATACTCGCTAATGGTTTTTTCATGTTTCTCATAAGACAGTTGCAAATGGTTCAAACTGATTTTTTATGGCAAAGTATTTTGATTGCCAATATCTAAATGTCATGCTTCAGGATGTTTGGGAATCGAGTACCCCACATGTTAAACAATGATTACACACCTTACTCTGCTGTTGATATCTTTGTGAAGGATCTGGTGTGTAGAAATATTTATGTCAATTTATTGGACCAATAATTCCCTTTTGTTTTCTGTATGTTCTTCATTGCTCATTTCCCTTTATCTACAGGGAATTGTATTGCAAGAGAGCAGAATATTTAACATTCCACTTCATGTTTCAGCGGTTGCTCATCAGCAGTTCTTGTCAGGTCAGAGTTATATAATTCAGCATGTTGTTGTATTACTGGACAATTTATGGTTAGTTACTAAGTTATTTTTGGACTAGTTTCTTTAAGACCTATTGTTACTTTGTTCCTTTGAATAAAATAATTGTCTATCTTTATATGAATGATTATAGTTCATTTCTTCATACAAGTGATTGCTTATCCCTCCACATTTTTTTGTTCCTTTTCCAAGGACCAATCCTTATTAAGGCCATGTTTGGGAGTTGGGAGTTGGGTGTTGGGTGTTGGTGGGAGTTTAAAGAATTGGAAAGTGAATGTAGCACACCAAAACCGGCCCATAGTTGGTCCTGCCTTAGGGTGTGACTTTAGGCTGTTCATATCTGTCTTTGGGTCTTAAATAACCGGACAAAGCTTTACAAAAGCAATAAGAAAATGAACATTTATAGAGCATTCAAACAACTCTATCAGATAACTCATCTTTCCTTAGAATCTTCATTACAAGACAAGATATAACTTTGAGATGATCATCATATCTTCTAAAAGATCAAACTAATAGAGCTCCCAATGGTTAGAATTCTAGCCGTTGAAAGCAAGTCAAACTCGTTTGACTAACCCCCAACGGCTAGAGTTCTAGCCGTTGGGAGTAAGTCAAAGCTAGTTTGACTTATCCCATATATATTATATATATTAAAAAAATATATATATATATATATAATATCATTATATTATTATTATTATAATATATATATACACGCATATATACATATATTACATTAATCTTAACAAAGGGCTCAAACAAAAGAATAACAAAAGAGAAAAACTCATATGTCAGCTCTGCCTGGGTTCACAAAGGACAAACAACAATTCAAGCTCCTATTCCTCTCTGTCTGAAAAGGGTCACCATGCTCAGAAAAGGGCAATCACAGTTCAAGGCCGAACCACCATGGTCTGGAGAAGAAAAGATCTTCGACATGGGTCATCATCCCACGACCCCAAGTAAGCCTCCAAAACCGGGATCCTATAAAATAGTCTGTTGAAAAAAAATAAAAAAATATAAAATCCCCCCAAAAATGATTTTTTTTCAAAATCCAAAAAAATAAAATAATCTAAAAATATATAAGAAAATTCAAAAATATTATTTTATGGTCTAAGCTATCCCCTTCGTTACAAGCACATGTTATTCCTATTGACGAAGCCAATAAAGCTTTTGTCAGGTTTTTAGACCATTCTCAATTATGTCTTTTTGTCCAAAATCATGTGGGGGCATGTCAAAGGAGTCTGAATCTACCTAAAACCCAAGGATAGGGCATTGCAAAGCCATTTCAAAGTTTAAATCTCTTAGACAAGAAGAAACCTTTAGCAGCCAAGCATAAAAATCCTAAACCGGTGCGACCTCATTCGACAAGATTAAAATGGTCTTGAAAGCCTGGTTTACTTCTAGACATTGGCCCAACCTCGTTCGGCGAGACTACACAGCGGTCTCCACATCCCAGTTGTCCCGGACGCTGGCCCGACCTTGTTCTACAAGACCACAAATGGTCTTGATGCCCCAATCATCCTTGAAATGATCTGACTTCATTCGGCGAGACCATAAATGGTCTTGATGCACCAATTGTCCTTGAACTGATTCGACCTCGTTCGGCAAGACCCACAACGGTCTTGGCAGTCCAGTTCACCTTGACTCCCATAAGTCATAGGAAGAGGATATAACTTTATCATGATGCAAAGCACAACATTGACAGATCATTAAAGGTCAAGGATTTCTCCCAAAAATGGATTAAACTCTCTTAACAACGGTCCTTCCTGCAAGTGTATTCCTACACACGAGAATCTATCACATAGGACATCCAATTCTTAAGAGAAAATAAGGCAGCGATACAGTGAGGGCAAGGGACTTTAATCAAATAATTTCAGCTCATGAGTCTATAAGGATGAATTATAGGGGCATAAGATTATTATCAATACATGAATATAGATTCAATGGAAACCCACCTAGGCAACCGACTATTTAGGAAAATGGTTGGGTGTTGAATACCTCTAATGCTAATATGCTTCATACGTTGCCCCCCTGAAGAGTTATTTTCTTTTATCTCGATTGGGGAAAAACATTGAAAAAGAGAAAAAGAAGAAAAATATACAAAAAAATTGCCAACCAAAAGAAAAGGCAAAAAAAAAAGTCAATTATGTATTTAGGTTAACACCTACTCCGAGTCCATGGTGAGGTGCCAGGCTTTGGTCATGAGATTGCCTTAAGGGTAGATGTTAGAATAGAAAGCGAGAGCTAGGAGAAAGCCAATACCTCTAGACCTATGCCATGGTGGCAGACTCCAGTCATATGGTGTTTGGAGACAGAAGTTGGATAGCTAAAGACATCCCTCTTGGACTAGGAAGCTATGAGGCCCATGATTGCCAGGCCTCAGGTCAAAGGATGACAAACGTGGGAAATAAAGCCCCTCTGAGTTAAAAACAAAGACTGCAGGGAACTTACTTAGGGGCAAAAGATGTACTCAAATGCGTTCTAATCAAGTCCTAATCCTTCAGAGTTCAAGCCTTAGTGGAGACCATCAGACCTAATATGAATGCCTTGAGACCTAATCTCATATCCCTATAACTAGTTGTTTGAAACCAAGGCAGAATTAAAGGAGAAAAATACGAGTGAAGTCAAGTCTCACTATCTTAGACCAACCTGAAAAGAGGAAAATCTAAAGTGTAGGAATCTCAAATGCATGAATAAACTTGTTAGGAAGGTTCTAATTTTTTAAGTAAGAACAAAAACATGCGACCTTATATGATCAATCATTCATAGCTGTCATAGGCTACCCACTCTATTATAAATGCATGAGTCCCATTGCATATCATAAAAGATCATTGCATATATCAAAGGGTCTACCCATATGGACCTTGAGTCTAAGAAGTACATAAAAATATTTGTTCTTTTTTCTGCACCACCAAATCGAAGTATGCCTGACTCCCCTCACTAGGGCGGAAAGTCTTATGTCTAAGGCCTTACTTGGGCAACTCCACCCTATCCATGAACCCACAAGCGGTGTAGGACTCTTGGTGTTTGCATCCACAAACTCTTAAAAAGAAAATCAATCAAAAGGCATCCAAAACGGGCCTAAAAGGTATGAAAGGGAGCAACATTTCTCTTATGTTATTCCTGCCTAATGGCCAACATTTTTTTCTCTAAACAAAATGTTTCTCAAACCAGCTCGGCGAGACCACAGACAATCTCGAAAATCTGGTTCCCTTCCTGACATTGGCATCGACCTCGCTCGGCAAGATCACCAAATGGTCTTGACAATCTAGTTGTCTTTAGACTAATCTGACCTCGTTCGGTATGACCCATAACAGTCTCAACAACCCAACTCTTCTTCAGATGCTGGCACCGACCCCATTTGGTGAGACCAATCACGGTCTCGACAATTCAATCTTCCTTCGGACACTAGCCCGACCTCATTCGACATGACTGAATTTAGTCCCGACGACCTAGTGTTCCAAGCCTGGAGTATCTACTTTGTTATAAACCAAATCATATCGATTAATGACAAAGAGGGGCATCTGTAGACACCAAAATTTTATGATGCCTGATTGCTAACATGCCCTTTAAGATAAGTGTGCAGGTATAAGAATCGTCCCCCCTCTCACTAGACGACAGAATAGGGTCGCCATCCATTACTGGACGACCAAACAATAACGCCGTCTGTTGCTGGACAGCAGAACAAGGTCTGTCGTTTGCTGTACCGAACATGCGTGGATAAGCCCAACGCCATTGACGAACACTCCTATATACACGGAGGTGCTAACGAACGAAAGAACGAGCTAGAATGGACCCCCTGAGTCCAAAAAAAGGCATTTTTCAGATCCCTAATATATCACTTTCAATCTTATTTATCCTTTTGATTGGGTATTTATACACATTTTTTACCTTTGATTGCATATTGGAATCTGCGGCGATGCGATTCGAGCTACGGAGATTGAGAAAACCTGTCCTGTCTTTACCTTCTCGTCAGGCGAATGACGGTCGGAGCTTGCAACGGCGTCCCTATGATTTTAAAAGACAATTTTTGTGAATCCAAGTAAGTCTCATCTTTCCAACATTCAAATTTATACATCAACAGAAGGTGACTCCATTATGGATGATGCATGCTGCAGAAACGATAAGGCCCTTGCTAATTCAGCTGCCCAAGTTGTAGCTCTGATACCATAAAGAAATCAACGTGCACGTGTTAGGCAGGGACAGGGCCAAGAGACCGGCTCACAAGCATGGAAGAGATCTCTCTCTCTCTCTCACACACACACACACACACATGTTAGGAAAAACCACTCTCACGCACACACCAAACACGGAAGTTTTTAACGTGGTTTGGTCTGAATGACCTACATCCACGATGCCTCTATCTCTCACACCTTAAACATGAGATAGAGGTCCTCTATTTATAGAGAGGCTTACACATTGGGATCAGCCTGTTCCCTTAAGGAAACAAATTTACATGAGTCCCTCTTGTTTACAAATTCAGAAACAGCAGGAGTCTCACAATTTTGGATAAACTTGCTGTTGTCTTTGGTTTCCAACTTGCAGCTGCTATCTTGAGTTGTTGGACCTTGTTGGAGATGCAGAGTGCAGCTTGGATCCGGATCACTACCTGTATCCGGTTCACGTGTCTTGACAGAAGGAAGGGTGGGAAAGTTGGTATTCCACCAACAAGAAGGAGATGAAGAAACATGGCTGGGGACATATGACACTGCAGGGAGTGAATGAGATAAAACTGTTGCATAACTTGGCTTGGGGAGGGTGTGTGAAAAGGGTTGATAGTGGATGTTGGTATGAGGTGATTGAGGGTGCACTGCATCAGGGCTGGGGGAAGAGGGAGTATTGCAAGGAAACATTGGTTCTCATGACCAGATACTTCCCAAAACCACAATTTTGGGAAATCTAATGTTTTTTCAAAGCAATTTTAGTCCAGTTTAACTGAAATCTAATGGATTTTCAAAACAATTTTAGGAAACTAATTAACTTAAAAGAGGTTGTAAAACCATTTAATAACAATAAAACATTGTGATGTTTGAAAAATCAATGACTTTTAGAAAACACAAGATCTATAATCAAATATTTAGTTTATGAGATTTACTTTCAAATTGCGTAATTAAGAGGAAAAATGAACCTTTGAACATTTTAAACAAAAACTATAAATCACCTAATTCAATTGCTTGCAATAACTAATTTATCAAAACTATAATCTCATTATCAAGAAAATGATTCAGAAAATCTAAATCTAATTACAGCAATATGGAACTAATTATTGGCTTAACTAACTTTAATTATGAAAACTAAAACTAATTATTCAAATAATTAACTTAAGGCAGCCTAATTTTAATTATCAAAACTATAATTACTTATAAAACTAAATTTAAAAAATCTAATTACTAAAACTATAACTAATCACTTACTTGACGTGAAGCTACTCAGACCGACCCACGGCTCCCTTGCTCCTCGCCCCTCTTCTTCCCTCCTCCCTCTCCTCTTTTCATACCCCCTAGGGGTATTTATTATCTATTTACTTAAGACATTACATGTAAATAAGCAAATACTGTTAATATATATATATATATATATATATAGATATAGATAGATAGATAGATAGATAGATAGATAGATAGATAGATAGATAATACCTGATAGGGGTATTTTGATCTTTTTACATAGTTGTTTCTAGAAACAACCATTTTAAATAGGTTAGATTCTTTTTATTTTTTCTATTTTTCTTTCTTTTTTTTTTGCATTTTTAATATGCATTGGGAGTCCCACGTATAGTCGTTGGGACCCCCCAACGGTCATATTATGACCGTTGGGGGCTCCCAGCGACACTATGTGGGAGCCCCCAATGGCTCCCTTTTTACTCTCTCCCTCTGTGTATAAATAGGGGTGTTCTCCCCTTGTATTCTTAAGCTTTTAGAGCTCCTCTTCAATAAAGCTATTTACTTTTTATTTGTGTAGCTTTTTTAAGGCTTGTTGTATTGTCCCTTAGTGGACTTCTCTCTTATCTCTCTCTTGTGCCTTTGTGTTTGTCTATTATTGGACATTGTGAATGCATTAGCATTCTTATATTACATTTCCGCATACTTCGTTACAAATACCCCTATTTCAATTCATTAAAAATATCTAAAAATTCAAATTCCTGAAGGATAAAAAGTCAACTTCAGGGTTAAAGTACAAATTTCAGAAACTTCAAATCTCAAGTACTTCTTTGGTCTTATATTTTTAAAAATTCTATTTTTACATATTATTACTTTGTGTCAAAAGTCTGGGAGAAAATCTTTCATAATTTAATTATTAAAAATAGTTCCCTGTTATGGACACCTTTCACAACACTTGGACAGATAGGACCTGTTAAAATATGTATATATAAATATATATATATATATACATATAATTATATATATACATGTATATATATACATATATTTATAACTCAAATACCCGATAGGGGTATTTGTGTAATTCTCCATGTATTTTTTACTTTTTCTTTTTCTTTTTATGTTTCCTTTTCTTTTCTTTTTCTTTTTTCTTTTTCCTTTATTATTGTAATAGGACCACTAGAGGCCCCACCTTCTAGTCGTTGGGGTCCCAACGGTCATAAATATGACCGTTGGGGCTTCCAACGACTAGAAGGGAGCCCCTATGTGGTCCCTTTTTCTACTTTTTCTCCTCTATAAAAAGAGGGCTCTCCCTCTTGCATTGTATGGGTTTTTTCACCCACTTCTCCTCTTCCTCAATAATATTTGTTTAGCCATTTTTGGCTCTTTACCCCTTAGTGGGTTACTTATGCACTTTGAGTGCTTGTGTTCTTGGCTCCTCTTCTAAAGTGTGCTTTGCATTGTTGGGCTTCCGCTAGTTTCATTACAGGACCTAGTTTTGATTTTTATATAAATCACTGTATTTGGAGTAAAATTAAGGCCTATTACTTAGGAAAACAGGGTGGTATGTTACAGTGAAAGTCCTTAGTTCCTGAATTGCGAATAGTACTAGGCACAATATTTGCCAATTCCACTGTTGGTGCAAGCACAAAGGAGTAAATCACCAACTGCCTCCTCAGTTCCTCAGATGCTCTCTCAATTCCTTGCTCCCAAACCATCTCTGGTGCCAATTCCTAAGTTCCTACCTCAGCTGCCAGCTCCCAAACACAACCTAAGTTTGCTCTGGTTCTTCTATTTTACTTTTCCATCATAAAAGCACTGTTGTATTCTAAAGAAATATAGTAGTATATTATTGAGTTATGATGACTTGATTCTTCACTTGCAATATTGAAATATATTCCTTTCCACCTAAAATCAAGTAATTTTGAGCATTGGATGGTACTCATTTTTTTGGTAAAACAGGATCTGCTTCTGGATGGGGTAAACACGATGATGCTTCAGTTGTCAAGGTATGGATACAAACTGTGATTTATACTTTATCTGCACCTCAAAGCCTCTAAATAGTTTTAATTATGCCATGATCTAAAATGAAATGCACTTCAATAAGGCAACTTCAGCATTTCTTTTCGGTAGATCTGGTCTTGCCAAACGCTTGCCCATGTACATTACTCCACATGTATATGGATTATTTCTGCATCATTTGATGGAGATAGTCTATGCAGACTATCTGATCTTAGTTTGGATCATAATTCTATCTGATACATGTAGATTAGTTGCTTGTCATGGGAAGGCAAATCCTGCATGCAGATTGTCAAGCGCATGCTGGAATGAACCTTCCAAGTTGACATGGGATTGCTGGAGCATTAGTTTATGCACCTTCTGTATTAGTTTCAGTTGATATGTTTTGCTCATACCCTATCTTCAATCATCAAAAGAAAACATTCATGGAAATTTATAAAATTGAAAAAAGTATAAAACTATGGAGTTCCTTGAAGCATATAAAACTTATGATGCCAAAATAAAGCAAAAGCGAACATAAATGAATAACTTCTAATGCTACGTATGGTTCATACAAGATGTCAGGTCAATTTTCTGAAAGAATGGAAAACATTAACTCCAGTTCTATTTTTTTCGAGCCTGGAATCTTTATAAAATCCAGTTGGTTTTAAGTGACCTGGTTAAGGGAAGCAACTCACTTGCCAGTCCGTCATTATGATGCCAGCCTGCTTATTAAGTGGCTTTCAATTTAACATGGCCTTCCAGACATTGGGAAGCTTAGAGACATCCTCAGCTTTAGTAGTTTGTATATTATATCAACCATATTCTGATATATCTCCAATTTCTTTTATTGTAGTGCATGATCTCAGATTTCTGGTGCATTTTCAGGTATATGAAAATCTTACAGGAGTGAACGTTGATGGAAAATTGCCAATTTTTAGTAAAGAAAGTACATTGAGGTCTCTGCCACCTGAGTGGCCAAAGGATCCTATCGAAGAAATTCAGTCTTTGAAGCATGAAAATATTGCAAAAGTACTGGTTGTACTTGATGATGATCCTACTGGCACTCAAACTGTTCATGATGTTGAAGTCCTGATAGAGTGGTAATGTCTTTCCCCCTTTTCGAGTTCCATGCGATTTGTGGAATCCACCATGTAGTATTTTTAGTTTCAGCATATGATTTTGATTGTTTTTAAGTTGTTTTTTGGCATTCCTTAGGAGTGTTGAATCACTTTCACTACAGTTCAGCAAAAGGCCAGGTTGTTTTTTCATTTTAACCAATTCACGGTCGCTGAGTTCTGAGAAGGTAAAAGGTGCTTGTGGCATTTTTACCTGTTCCAATCTGTTGGTCTCATGCTTGCCATTTTTTAAGCAGTTGTATGCTTTACGATTTCTTCAAGTATGGATGTTTGTTCAAGCAGAATGGTTTCTCATTCTGGGGTGGTTAAATCTTTTTCCAGGCCATGTTATTGATGAAAGAAATTTGTATCAATATCGATAAGGCTGCTAGATCCATCAAAAACATTGAATACACAGTAGTTCTTAGAGGTGATTCAACCCTTCGTGGTCATTTTCCAGAGGTAGGGTTCTTTTTTGCTGAACGTTTACATAAATTACAAAGTTCTGTCAGTGCATTACTACCAGAATTCTAGTCTGGGAAAGTATCTGAGACATGATGCTTATTGCTTCATGTGATACTACTGTAGGAAGCAGATGCTGCCATTTCAGTGCTAGGAGAGATGGATGCATGGATCATTTGCCCTTTTTTTCTTCAGGGAGGCCGTTACACAATCGAAGATGTACACTATGTTGCAGATGGTGACAGGTAGCCCTTTTTCTGTAGGTGGTGGTCTTATCAATCCACTCTAATCTATGTCACAGGGATTCGGCTAGCAGGGTGCCGCATCAACGCGACTCGACGCGGGTGCGGGTGTGGTCAACCCGACCCTGGGTGCGTTGACCGCACCCAGGGTCATTTTGGTCTTTTTTTTTTTTTTTAAATTTGCCCTATGAAATGGGCTGCGGAATTTCAAAAAAAAAAATCTTGGGGTGGGGGTGGGGGAGGGCGCTGCCCCCCTATAACCCCCCGCCAGGGGCGACCCCCCTTGGACCCCCGCCCGCTGACCGCGCCGGGGAACCCCCAGATCCCCCTTATATATTTACATTTTTGCCCCTGCCGCACCCCCGCACCCGGGTTTTTTGGAAGTGCCGAATCCCCGCACCCGCACCCATGTGACATAGACTCTAATTCAGGCTCTTGTATGTTGTGTTGTTTGTAAATTGGTAGGCTTGTTCCAGCTGGGCAGACTGAATTCTCTAAAGATGCTGCCTTCGGATATTGTTCTTCTAATCTACGTCAGGTCTTCTGTTTTTTTGAAAATGTTTAAAGGTTTTCTTTTTTCATTTTTGTTATTTGAGCCTCTGATGCACACAACATGCATTTTGCTTCTACCTGGACAGTGGGTGGAGGAAAAAACTAAAGGTCGCATTCAAGCTAATAGTGTTGCATCTATATCAATTGAGCTTCTAAGAAAGGGTGGACCTGATGCAGTTTGTAAGCATCTTTGCAGCTTAAACAAGGTAAGGATCTATAGAAGAACCACTTTGGCATTCTGAACAAGAAGTTGCTGTTAAGTATATTTAATTTTGTGTATTTATGTTGCAAATTCATTATATAGAATGATGATTTTCGGTCTATCTCACAATATATGCTGTTGTTTGTCTTTCCTATTTTCTTCATTCTGGAGCATTTAATCAACCACAATTTGCTGCAGCACTATAATACTTAAATGTGATGTCAAATTTGGATTCATGTCTTAATGCAACGGGATATTAACCCATACAAACTGCTCAGTAGATCAGTTCCTACCACAAACAGAACATAATTGTATTAATTTCTAGTGCAACTGTGATGTTTAACTGATGCCAACATCTCACCACATAAATCCCTCCATGGAACAATCATGAACTTGCGATTTTGGTGTTTATTTCACATCTTCTAGTTATCCTTAATTAATATATGGAAAAATGTTGTACATTCTGTTTGCATCTACAACAAACTGCACAGTTTCTTTTTTTGTCAGTAGATTCCCTTTCTTACTCATCTTTCCTTAAAAGAGAAGTGATCCCTCACTCCCTTTCTTTGGGGAAGCAGATAGCCCCGGGGAAGCAAGGGATGTGATGAATGTTTTCTATTTACACTAAATTGGATGAGTTATAATGTAGTGAAAAAATCATCAACAGCACTAGTTTTCCTTTTTTCTTTCCATCATTCCCACTGAACTCATAAATGAATCCACATCCGCTGTTTTTTTTACTTTTTTCATCATTCCCACTGAATTGTGATGTTTCATAGATGTTAACATAAGAAGGTAGTGCAACAATGCTAGCCACTTGCTAGCAGCTCCGGTAAGAGCTCAGTATGGCCTCAACCTGTCCACATTTATTGAATAAAGAACCGATTTTCAAGCCTGAATACACACACATATATATACATACATATGTGTGTATGTATGTGTATATGTCTCTAAATTCTATGTATCATTTTGACAATATAACAGTTTGATCTGTTTCTGTTTTAAAGTTGTAACACTTAAGTGCTTGAATTTCAAGAGACCATGGGTTCAGTTCCCATCCCTTCCTTTTTATTTAACTACAAAAGATTTCAAAGTTGTCTTTTTAATCATGTGGTTTGGCTTAAACTTGACCTATCTGAGCTGATCTTGAATGTGCCTTTTGGAGTTTGAACGTGACCCTGATTTAGGTTGTACCAAGCCAATCTTGAGCAATCTGGGTTCAGGTTCAGCTTGTCATGTGCGGCCCTAAATATTGAGTCATTTTTTCCTTTTTCCATATCCAAGCTTTGGGATAACCTCAAGTGGAACTCAAACCTTAAACCCCTTTGTTGAGATAATGTAACCTACTAGTCCAATTATCAGATTTGCATTAACAGTGTATATCAAAAAAATATCCTGGTAGATATTTCACAATAATTTTATCAAATACAAGTCAAAACAAAGATTCAGGATCCTGAAGGAACACAAAGAGAGTCAGTGAGAGGAAAAAGAAAAAGGTCATGGGCATGTCATTATTTGTATTTAGCTCTGCGTCCATGATTTATCATGCCTTGTCTTGTTGAAGATTGGTGTTATTCAATTTCTGCACTAGTACATTATTATACCGAATGAATTGTCCATATGAAATATCGAAACACTATATAGAAGATCTCTGCCAAGGTTTCTTATGGATCTTTTGAACATTTATGGGCACTGCCAGTAACTGGCAGTAAGAATACAAGAGAGAACCATCTCTCTCTCTCTCTCTCTCTCTCTCTCTCTCTCTGTTACACACACATTTGTGTTTCTTGCAACTGTTACACCATTTAAAGGATCTCCATATTAGACAGAGTCACAGATCGTTTAACTAGTTTATGTATTTATAGTTAGTGTGTGATTTTGTGTGTAAGTTGGCTTTGGTATTGTGACTAGATAATCAGCAGACTTTGAGACAAAACTGCACTTGGATTAACATGTAAAGTAAGCATGCTGAAATTGAAAATTGCATGTGTCATAGTATTTGGTTCTTTTTATAGTTAGCAAGATCAAACATAAACATGTTTCAGCATATTAATTTGTAATATGAAAATTTGGAAATTCCTAATGATTATAGTATAATAAATATTTGCGGCATTTCTCCTCAACCTACATATGTTGAACCTGCATTTTGCATCTTGAGGAATGTAATACTATGTAGCTATGGCACATAGATGCGGATGCAGCATTGCGTCACTTTAAAAAAACTTGGGTGCGGGGAGGGTATATATATAAATATAATTTTTAACAGTTTTAAGTTAATACTAATGAAATAAAAATAATTATCATATCATCATACATAAACTCGTGCAATAAATCAAATTAGCAATCTCTAATTTCTATTCCTTATCAATAAAAAATAATAACACAATTAAATCAACCTAAATATATTATGATTATGCTAAGTGAATTAAAAAAACATGAAACAATCAAACAAGTGTGGAGGGCGGAGGATGTTAAAATATATATGTTCTCACACACACACACACACACACACACACACACACACACACACACACACATATATATATATATATATATGTAAAATACCCGATGGGGGTATTTTTGTCATTTTACATAGTTGTTTTTAGAAACAACTATTTTATGTAAATAATTATTTTTAGTTTTTAGTTTTTTATTTTTTCCTTTTATTTTGAATAAGGGATCCACGCATAAGGGGCCCCACATAGAGTCGTTGGGGCTCCCAACGTCTCTATGGGGAGCTCCCAATGGATCCCCTTTTTCAGCCCTCTTTCTTGTATAAATAGGGGTCTCTACCCCATATATTTCTATGGCGTTTTAGGCCCTCATTCAATGAAGTATGTGCAACTTATGCCTCTTCGTAGGCTTCTTGTGGTGTCCCTTAGTGGACCATTTTGTTATTCCTCATTATAGGGTTGTGTTTGTCCAAAGATGGACCTTATGAATGCATTATGCATTCTTGTAATTCATTTCCACATACTTTCTAACATGGTATCAGAGCCAGGTTATAATCAAGCTAGTCCTTCAGTGCATCGGGAAGCGTGATATTCAAAAAAAATGAAAAAGTGGTGAAGTTTTTGTTACCTCTTTTCTTTCTCTACGTTTTTATGAAGTGTTTGTTATCTCTTATCTCTCTTCCTTCTCCTTGGAATTACTTGGCATGTATTCTTACACTTTTCAAGTATTTAGCCCATGCATTACTTATGAGAAAAACACTTTTTTTTCTCTACCATTATATATATATATTGCATGATTAAAAAAAAAGGAAATGTATGGTTTTTTGAAAATTCTAAAATAGTATTTTAACCATCATTAAACTTGTTTAAGGAAACTTGATATATGTAGTATGTTTTGAATCTTGAAGCCTTTTTGAAAATATCTTCAATATATATATACATATGTATATATATATATGTATATATATAAACATGAATTATTAACTCTAGATGTTTCGTCAATTATTATCAAATCATTAAGATAATGGTCTTATTTTATAAAATATAAACTTGTTTTTCACATATATATATATATATATATATATATATATATGATAATCGTCAAATACAATTTGTATTTCATCCTTGATAGATATGCATGTTCATGGTTGAAATTCTTGATTTATTACATGCTTAAAAATGTAAAATTTTATATAATCACTTCCATATATGCTTAAACTTGATTGAAAGCATGTTTATTTTATAAGACATGTGGCTTTAATTATTGCATGAGTGTTTTTTCTATGAGAATGTATGCACTTAGTCTCTCGTATTGTTTCTTTTATCTATACATATACTTTGGTTCCTTGTTAAAACTTTCTTGTGTCATCTTTTGAAAATATGTATTTTTGTATTACAATCGATAGCATTAAGATGTTCTATATGTCACACGGACTCGGCTAGGGAAGTGCCGCACCCGAGTCGACACACCCCGACACGGGTGCGGCTTCGGACTCGGCCCAGACTCGGTCAACGCCGAGTCGGACTCGGTCAATGAGTTGAGGCTGAGTCCGTCCTTTTTTGGACTCGGTCAACGTTGACCGAGTCCAAAAATTGTCCATTTTAAGGTAAAAAACAAAAAAAAAATCATTTATGGGGCTTCTGAGTCACCGCTTATTCTGGTTGAACTGGGTTTTCTTAAGCTACTCTCATTTTGTGTTAAATGTTGCTAGAATAATTGGAGTCTCTGTTGGTCCTTTTAGTAGTTCTGTTAAATTAAGGACTTTGTGTTAAGATTTTGTTATGGTGGGATTTCTGGAATTGAAAGTCTTCATTATGTGATTCCTTGTCCTGTCAAATTGGGTGCGAGATCCCTGCCCATGCATGTCAAGGATGGTTCACTACAAATAACCATCATAATTATGTGCAAACAATTTTTTTGAGAAATTTTGACATTTCTATCTTTTCCTTTTCTTGGCAGTATGTACATTTTTTGCAACGAAGCCTCAAACCCGCGCCGAGGGGAGCCCCCGGACCCCCGTTTCTGCAAGGGCAAAAGTATAATTTGCAAAGTTTATAAAAACACTCATGCTGGTGCCAAACTTTAAAGGACAATATCCACATATATGCACACAGGATATATATATATATATATATATATAGCCGAGTCCCCGTGTCCAAAATTTTTAAAATTGTGCCGCACCCGTGTCGCACCCGCACCTGCACCCATGTGACATAGGATGTTCTCAATGTTGAATGGTTCTATATTTATCATCTCTAGATTGTCTTAAATACATTTTGATAACCGTTTTATAATGTTTTTTAAGCATTCTTTTACATAAATAAAATTGTTTATTTATGTGTGTTCATCTTTTACCCTTTTTATGGGTTTTGCTTAAAGTGTCTTTTAGACACCTCCTTTTGAGTATTCGAAGAGCATTTGTGTAAGACCACCTTTTGCTTCATTACATGATAACTCAATAATGTGAGTGCATTATGATAAATGATTTCATAACCTTCTTTTGGCTTCACCCCTTAGTGGGTGTATTTTCTCGCACTTTATGTGCATGTTAATTGATTCATTCTTGAACCTATTGCATTCAAAATCATCTTCTTGTGTGGGCTCCATCCCGCGTTAATGAGATATTTTCTCTATTTTATGTGTGCCTTTTTGAGCATGTTGTATTGTGTTCATTAAAAAAGCGCTTTTGTGAGCTTCCTCTTCTTACATGATATAGAAATTTCATATGCATTATTTGCTTAATATTCATGATAAGCCTGTTTTTTGCATAAATTGAAGAGTTGATCATGATTAAGCATAATTCATGTTTATTTGTTGTTATGAGGCATATTGTTGTGATTGATTATATTGGACCTTTGATTTGATTTTTCAAATCGGCCCTCTTTGTAAAATCTTCTATTTGGAAAATGATTTTCTTAAGTGTTTATTGCCTTTTTATGGCATTCATATTTGTCCATCACATGTTATGCATCATTTGTTTGGCCTTATTATTGTTATGTTAGAGATGTTTGTTGAGGTGAGTTATGAGCACCTCGTGTTATGTCATTTTAGATTGTCAACTTGTAGTTTGACTCTAAAATGGCTTGTTGTGTGATCTCTAATTATAAGTGTGTCACTCATTTATCTTGGCCATTGATTTTATTATGGATGCTCTTAATTATGTATACATGTGATGGATGTCTAAAGTTTGAAACCATAAGTATTTAAAGATATATTGAAATTAATAATATGTTAAATGTTTTATAAGTCTTATTGCCTCAAAATGTCTTCTCCTTTTATGCCTCTTATCCAAGTGTCATCATATGTAGACAAGGCATATTTTTCACACCTTTGTGTGTGTTGGTAGCCCTTTGTTGGCTTTGTTCTCTTGGTCTACTAGCTGAACACACTTGTCTTGAGTGTCATTATATGTAGACAAGGCATGTTAAGTCACACCATTATGTGTGATTTTTAGTCCATGTTGGCATTTGTGTCTTTGTTCTAGTCGCTGAGATGTATGCCCATGGTTGGCTTGGTACTCTTGTTCTAGTAGCTGAACATACTTGATTTTGAGTATATTTTTACGTAGACAAGAGATGCTTTTGGTCCATGTTGACGTGTATTCTCTTGTTCTTGTCGTTGATGCACTCATTTCAAGTATTATTACATGTAGACAAGAGGTATTTTTACACACTTTTGTGTGTGTCTTTGGTCTTTCATGGCATTATATTTATGGTCTTGATCTAGGAGCTTATATACTTGATTTATGGGTTTTGGAGGACTAATGAGGTAGTTGCTTGTAGTAGATGAACTATTGTTGGAATTTGCAAAATTTCATTCATAACTTGTGTTTTAAGATATTCTAGTGAATCATATCATTGATATGCATATTTGGAAACCAATTTAATATTTTGGCATTTAATATATATATATACATATTAAGTGTTTTTTATTTTTCGGCCACCTAATGAGTTTTTGTATTTGCAAATATTTGAGTAAGAATTTCCTCAATGTGTAAGGCTTTTCTACTCAAATATCTTTCTCTCTTGACTCTTGGGTGGACATTTTTAGCAAGATCACATGTGACATTTGTTTAGAATTTCTTCTCTCTAAGATGTGAAAGAAATCATTAGATCATCTTGTGTTAAAATGTCTCCCTATTATTGATTTGTGTGTCAAATTTGCTTTCGTTTGTATGTTCCTTTTAGAGCCATTAGTTCTTATGTGAACATTGTGTTCTTAAAGATTTTTGGAATGCATGAAACCTTTTTAATCTTAATACAAATTTCATAATTTTGTGTCTTTGTGCACTTGTGAGTGTTCTCCGTGCACACACTTCTTACTACCAAACATTGATAAAACCCTTTGTGAGAAATATCTTTGGCATCGGTTCTAAATATATAAATTGTGCATTTGTGGGTGTCCTCTCTTGTACCTTTTAGGTACATTTATTTAAGTGTTCTTGGCGTGTCTTTGTACACGTTTTTCTTTGTGGTGTTGATACTTGTAATGCACATCTTTGAAGATTTTTTTCACATTTAGTAATGATCTCTTCTTAGTGTGGCCTTTGTGCACATATCCTTCTTCAAGAACATAGTGTGTTTTATCAATAAAGTACTTAAGTTTAAGTCGTTTTTGCATAATACCCAATTAAATTGCATGAAATATCTTTTAAATAGTTGTTTTGATGAAATCATATGGTCAATCTTATTTATCTTTTATTTGATTAAGATACAAAGATATTTTTTACTTGGAGTTCTTTTGGCTTGTTCTACATGATCGCCAAGATGAGACGAAAGAAGTATCTATGATACATCGTGGAAGAAGCTTGAGGATGATCATTAAAGACAGTTAAAGAATAACATTTGCAAAGTTTTTTCATGTACTCTAAAGATCATGGCTTCCATCGAAGATTCTTTGAAGACCTGAAACCCTCCTTTTGTATCTTCAAACTTTTCGTTATCCCCACGTAAAGTTTGAGGGGGGGGGGTGTTAAAATATATATGTTCTCACATATATATACTTATAAGTATATATATGTAAAATACCCGATAGGGGTATTTTTGTCATTTTACATAGTTGTTTTTAGAAACAACTATTTTATATAAATAATTTTTTTTAGTTTTTTGTTTTTTATTTTTTCCTTTTATTTTGAATAAGGGATCCACGCATAAGGGGCCCCACATAGAGTCGTTGGGGCCCCAACGGTCACAAATGTGACCGTTGGGGCTCCCAACGTCTCTATGGGGAGCTCCCAATGGATCCCCTTTTTCAGCTCTCTTTCTTGTATAAATAGGGGTCTCTACCCCATGTATTTCTATGGCCTTTTAGGCCCTCATTCAATGAAGTGTGTGCAACTTATGCCTCTTCGTAGGCTTCTTATGGTGTCCCTTAGTGGACCATTTTGTTATTCCCCATTATGGGGTTGTGTTTGTCCAAAGATGGACCTTATGAATGCATTATGCATTATTGTAATTCATTTCCGCATACTTTCTAACAGGGGAGAAGGAAGAAGAAGAAAGAGAGGAGGAGGAAGAAGAAGAAAGAGAGGAGGAGGAGAAGGAAGAAGAAGAAAGACATGAGGAGGCGAAGAGGAGGAACAAAGAGAGATGTACCTATTTTACTGTTGTTGTCGCCATCGTCGACGTCTCTGTCAGAAGTGGAGTCAAGGTCAAGGGGGGGGGGGGGGGGCGATCGTGCCCTAACACCCACCCCACCCCCCCATTTCTTTTTTTTTTTTGACAATTGATCCAAAATGGACTCGGTCAAAGTTGACTAAGGCCATTTTGGATAAATATAACCCTGGATGTAGGTTGACCGCACCCAGGGGATATTTGATTTCACTTGATGCAGCCTAAATGACGAGTCCATGTAACTTAGCTATGTCGCATAATTGTGGTTAATACCCGGTCATGTATTATTATGTTCATATGAGGGCAGTTATGTAATTAGACCCTTAAATCTGTTGTAAGTCAATGTTAGAGGATCAGTTGGTCCTAAGTAGTCAATGTAAGGTTGGAAAAGGAGGTTGTGCCCCATATGTTGTATTAATCTTTCTTTTTGGCTTAATGAAGTTCTATTGTATTTCTCCTTCTATTTCTCACTCTTCTCATGGTGTGCACCCTAATTTCTTGAATTTGTATGGCATAACATGTTTTCTGATCAGTATCAGTGTCAGGTTTCCCTGAATGAATGACATGCAATAGCCTAAGTTGTTTTTCTTGGGAGGGGGCATAATTGGGATGTGTTGTTACTGCTGATTTCCTGATTATATTTATTATTGTGGTATATGGCTGTATATTTTTAACTTTTGCGAGACACCTATTTTTTGTATCACATCCTTGCATTATGATGGTAATAATTGTTATTTAGGCCTTCTTACTTGACCTTTTCCTTTTATTCTTCACTTATTCATTAGCAGGGCTCAACGTGCATTATCAATGCAGCTAGTGAAAGAGATATGGCTGTATTTGCTGCAGGAATGATCCAGGTAGAATTATATTGAGATGTTCATGGTCTTGATTTAGATTGCAATAATATTCTCTAAGTTTGCATTTGCTATAGGATAGAAAATATTCTCCTCTAGCATACTATTCCAAGTTATTTTTGTTGCTTAATAATTGGCAGGCAGAAATGAAGGGGAAACATTTCTTATGCCGAACTGCTGCTAGCTTTGTATCTGCTAGAATTGGAATAAGACCAAAAGCTCCAATAAATCTGAAAGACCTAGGGACTAACAACATGAATGGTTCCCTCATAATTGTGGGATCATATGTTCCAAAGACTACCAAGCAGGTAAGCAAAATTCATTGTTTGCTTTTAATTTCTGAATATATTTTGGAATCAATCTGTTATTTCCACAAATTTCTGTATTGAATTTCACAGGTTGAAGAGCTTAAATCACAGTGTGGACACTTCCTGAACATCATTGAGGTGGTTCAGTTCTCATATGTATCAATTTTGTTGTTTCTATGTTGCTTGTTGCTTTTCTAACAGTTTTTTTTCCTTTGCTTCTTTATATAATAAAGATATCTGTCGATAAAGTTGCCATGAAGTCTTCAAAAGATAGAGACGAAGAGATCAGTCGTGCTTCTGAAATGGCAGATGTTTTTCTCAAATCCCAAAGGGACACTCTACTGATGACCAGTCGGGAACTAGTCACAGGAAGCTGTCAGTTTCTATCATCCAGTTGTTTCTTAAGTTACAATTAGCCTAACTGGTTTCCTGTTTGGCATGTAATACCATATGGTCTGTTACATGATTTCATACCTTTGTCATGAAATATGAGTAATACTAGGATATCTAGAGTGTTGGTTTTGTTTAGTACGATGCCATTTTTTATATTGAATGAGGCCATGAATTTATGGTAGTCTATTATATGTTCTGTGTAAACCAATTTGTGTTATTCCATCGTTATGTATATCCATCGATTGCTGCAAGTTGATCCATGTGCATGTTTTAATGTTTTAATACCATAATACATTGAGATCTGTTAGAAAATGTGAGGAAGAAGTGGAAAGAGGTTAGGGTTAGAGTAGAGTGAAAAGAGGTTAGGGTTAGAGGAGAGACAACAAAGAAGGGAGAGAACGAGTTTCTCTATAGATGTTTTGGGATTACTCGTGTACGAGCTTGAAATAAATTAACTCTCAAAGTGCGAAACAAAGTACTATCTGATAAATAAAACATGTCTACACACAAAACTTAAGATATTGATCCACCACATTGGAGAAATGCTCATAAATATAGAGCAAGTATTGATTAGGTTGGGTACACATACATGACTTCGGTTATTACCCGAGAAACGAGTACTTGGATTATTGAACCCCCATTCTGGCCTACACAGTGTAAGGCACTTAAAATAATCTCGGTAATAAAGATAACCCTTATAACCCATTCTCTTCTGATCTCTACCTTTGAGAAAGTAGATGTTACAACCTCGAGTGATTCTTTTCTGATTTTTGGAAGCGAGGCGTCCTAGTGGTCTCCACTCACGCATAGGTCTACAAAGGTCGGGGCTATCCATGTGTCCTAGCTGATAGATCCTCAACTACTGCAGTAGTCCAGGATACATCCTACTTTTTGTTCTGCCTTAGCGGTGATTATCCCGGTCATGGACCGTCCGCTTTGGGTCCGCTACAGTCAGGTACTCGAGATTAAAACATTTGAGAATAATACACCCCCGGAATGCCTCGGTTGTTTGCGGTGGTTTTCCCCCACGTACCAAGGTGGATGGTTAATTATCGAAACAAAGGCCCTTTCTAATTGCAATTTGAAATGAAAATATGTCATAATTACGCAAACAGTTATGTTCGGTATTCTGTCTTTTCAGTAAAAATGTTTTACCTGAATTGACTGAATATGTTTAATGTTCTGAATTATCGAAATTGGTATATACTTACCAGATTGTCAAAAGTCTGACCCTTTAATAGATTTTTGTTTAGGTACAGGTCAGTGAATGCAGCGGGGCAGGAGCGACATCGAGGAACCAGTACTCTTCGAAGCATCCAGGGACCAACTTTGGACTTTTGTTCATAATATTTTGTATTCCCAAGTTTTGAAGGATCCGTACATTTTGTCAAAAATGATGTAAATAATATTTTGGTTTTCACTCTTATAATGGTTTTATCTTATTTCACTCTTGTGGCTCACTCAAAATTTCCAAAACCGGACTCAATATTAAATTATTTTCCGTTGCCAATATTTAAAAAGAAAAATTTTCAAAATTTTTGATAAAATTTCGGGTTTTAAATTTTGGGGCGTCACACCTTATATGCATGTATCTTATTCTTTCTTCCTAATGAAGTTTCCCTTTGCATTGTGCCTCTTTCCTCTTCTTAGTGTATCTTCTTCCTCTTGTGTGAATGAGAAACATGATTTGCCTCTCTAACAAAGGGCCACTGTATCATCAAGTTACCTAGGTACAGAAAATCCTCTAATAGCATCATCTGCAAGTATGCATTGGATTATTTGGTAAATAGTGGAAGAGAATGAAAGGATGCCACTTATTGTACATCATCAGTGGCCTGAATGCTATGTATACTGATGTAGTGCATTGAATTAATAGATATGTACTTTGTCCATATGTTGAAACTGATTCATAGTGTGATGATCTAGACTCCCTATATATCTGAACACATGATGAGTATAGGGCACCAACAAGGGTAGACATTTGGTATGATATCGACGTGTTTAACTGTTAAAATATATCTATGTATGTATATATATTTTCAGCCTTGTAATAGTTAATGCCTTATAGGGGCAGTTTGGTCTTTTCACATGTAATAGTGATTGTTTATTGGAAGCAATATTTTTATTTTTGTTATTTTTTTCCTTTTTTTTGTCTTTCTTTTGGCCATTAAGGAGCTCTATGGTCTTTTGACCAGAGAGTTGTTGGGACTCCCCAACGATCATAAATATGACCATTGGGAGCTCCTAACGACTCTATTAGGGATCTTCCAATGGCCTCCCTCTATCTTGTAAAGTGTATAAATAGGGGTGGTGTTCCCCTCTATACTTTAATGCTTTTAACTAAAGCATATGTTCAATAAAGATATATTTTTTATGCTTTGTTTTACCCTTTGTTGGCTATTGTATTGTCCCACATTGGACTTGTACTTGTGAACTTTATGTTTGTGATCTTGTAAGCCCTTAGAGGCATTTGTTTTATAGTTTTCACATATTTCATTATATGGTATCAAAGCCATAGTGATGTTGGTCTTGTGGAAAGTGGCCATCAAGTGTTTGTGTTTGTGGAAAAGCATCCAAGAGTGTTTGTGCTTGCGGTGACTCTAGTGGACGTACTCTTCCACATTCTTCTCTTCCTTTTTCTCTTTTATCAAGTCAAAATGGAGCATGAACATAAAATTGATCTCTCCTTCAAGCTAAATGGTTCCAACTACATGGTGTGGGCAACAAAAGAAGCTTTGCGGATATATGATGGGCACTATCCTAGAGCCTCAACTCAAGCTCACCAAATTTAAAGGAAATCGAAAGGAAATTCGAGTCGGAACTCGAATCCCGAAGGAAAACTAGACTGATTAGAAGAAAAGGAAATTCAAGTCGGAACTCGAATCTCGAAGGAAAATTAGACTAGCATGGATTAGGTTTGAAAACATTAACCAGTAAACCAGATTTAGAAAGTTTGACCAATAAAAATTGGATTTTGAAAGATGTACCAGTGTGAATATCGGATTTTGGAAATGAACCAGTATAAGTACTGGATTTTGGAAAATGGATCAGTATGAATACTGTTTTTGGAAGAATTACCAGCACGAACACTGGATTTAGAAAATTTACCAGCACGAACACTGGATTTTGAAAATTTACCAGCACGAACACTGGATTTAGAAAATTTTACCAGTATGTAAAGGAACAAAGCAAATGTGTAGATGCTTAAAATCGGGTGTTTTTTTCAATATTTTTTCATATAAAGAAATGTTTTGTAAAGATGATGAGGGCATTCTATTTTTCAAATAAGTTTATGTTAGAACCGCCTTGGCCTAAAAACTCTTTGGAATATATTTAGAAATAAGTAAGGTCATAACCGTTTCCATAATACGCCTATATTTTCTTTCGGCTAGCCCATTTTCTTAAGGAGTTCTAGGGCAAGATCTTTTATAACAAATTCTATTTTGTTTTAAATAGTTTTGAAATTCATTGGACAAGTATTCGCCACCCGAGTCGGATCAAAGAATAGGAATATTGCTTTGAAATTGATTTTTGATAATCTTATTAAATTCTTTAAAGAAAAAAACTTCAGACTTGAGATTGAGGAAGTAAATCCATACATATCTAGTGAAATCATCAATAAAAGTAACATAATATGAGTAGCATCCTTTTGATATGACCAGAGAAGGTCCCCACACATCCGAATGCACTAATTTAAAAGGTTCTGTAGAAACAAAGGTTCTATTAGGAAAATGAGTAGATTTCATCTTTCCAAGAATACAATGTTTGCAAATAACATTTTTTTCATTACAATTTTTTTTCCAAAAGAAAAGAGATATATGTCAAGTTTTAATGTCTTTATCTTGGACATAATTACAAAAAGATTTCAAAGATTTAGTAAATCTATGAAGTAGAGATCTTCATTCCTATGGCCTTGCCCAATCTGCTTCCCGGACTGGAGATCCTGCGCAGAGCAACCCTTGGATGAGGAGATTTAAGAAACTGAAAAAATATTTAAATTTAATTTTGAAACAACCCTAACTTTTGGAACACAAAATTTTTAAGAGTTTTTAGAGTCTAAGGTTCCAGTACTTTTGATTTGCAAAGATGTACCATCCACGGTAAAAACACAAGATAGTTTTGAATCTATGTAACACAGACTCTTCTAACCGCACCCGCACCCAGGCGGGTGCGACACTTGGACACAACTTCCTTTGTGTTAGGTGAAGTTAACCACATTAAGCTCCATTTCTATCCAAAAGCATATTCAGTTAACCTTAATCAAGTCCATTTTCTCTAATATTATATATAAAAATACATAAATGCACACACATACATTTAGTGTTAACTTAAAACTATTATATATATATATATATATATATATATATATATATATATATATATATATATATATATATATATATATATATATATATATATATATATATATATATATATATATATATATATATATATACCCTCCTCGCACCCTCGCACCCAAGTTTTTTTAAAGTGCCACACCCGTACCATACCAACACCCGCACCTATGTGACATAATTTTGAATTAGTGTATATATCAAATAGAATATTCTCGTGTGGTGTCATATGAAAGGAATTTCCTGAGTCAAGAATCCAAGAGTACATACCTAGAGAAGATGGTGAAGTTATTGCAACACCCGAAGTTGATGGGGATTTGAGTAATTGTTGAAGTGTCTTCAATAGTTGAGAGAGATAAAATGAGTCTCCTTTTTTAATTGATTCTTCAATGGAAGCCACCTTGTTTTTGGAGGTACTATTGAGCTTGGGACAATTAAGCCTTATGTGTCCCGGCTCCTTACAATGGTGACAAATAGCTTTTCTATAGGTATAGACACTACTATAGTTATTTTGTCTACCAAAGTGTGGAAGCTTGTAAGTTTTCACATGGTTGTTGGGTTTAGAAACTGCCAACACTTCATCTCCTTTAACCATGCTAAGACGAGTTTTCTCTTGGCATATCTCGGCAACCACATCTCCCAAAAGAAGAGGTTTAGATCTATGGAAAAGAGAAGATCTAACATGTTCAAATTTAGGCTGAAGCCCATACAAGAATTAAAAAAAATTTGTTCTCCCTCCATTTGTTGACGTCTAAGTTCAACGTCTTCAATGGCAACGAGTGCCAATTCATCTTATAACGGGGATAGAACACTAAAGAAATCCCGGGCATTCAAAGTCTCTTTGCTTGGTAGTTCTAATATTTTCTTGCAAGTAGTATTGTCTTGCAAGGTCTTTTGGGTATACATACCCTTCATAAAGAACCATGCCTCATTGGCTTTACAAAATTTAGCAATGTTGGTACATATTTTGAGCTAACATTGCTCATAAAACATGCAAGAATTTTTGCATGGTTACTTTCCCAATCTTCTACCTTAGATTGATGATCTTCAATAGCTTTAATTCGAACATCTTCTTCCAATTGTTTCAGTATTTTTCCCGAAATTTTATTTGCTGTCTGACAGATTTCAATATCCCAAAATTTCAGAGATTTGGGTCTCTGATAACAGCGTGCCCTTTTCCAAACCGTAACCCGAATCCCAGTTCTGTAAAAATACAAAATTTTCCTCTATTTGTCAGGGACACTTTCCCACAATTTCAGCCTTTTTCCCATCTGTTTACAATTATTCCCACATTTGCTACCGAAACCTGTCTGTTTCCCCTAAATCCTAGAGTCGACGGATTCCGATCCGACTTGCCGGAGTGGCACTGCTCCGACCATAGGTCAAAACCAGAAAGTGTAGAAGGAAAAAATTCTTTCATTACTGTCCTCTGTCACCCCATAAAATTTGGGAAATTTTTATGGAAGTTTGATATCCTAAATCTCCTTTACAATCAACATTTTAGGCAAAAATCACAAAATTTAGGGTTTTTACTTGAATTTCTATATTTAAAAATACAAAAAAATTAGATTTTCGAGATCCTTTCTGTTTTTAGAGATATTTTAGGTGTCCATGCCAAATTTGGCTTAATTCCAAGTTCATTTGCTCCATGTGTTAGTTTATCTTTAAGTTCAAAAACGAAAATCAAGCGAAAATCAGGTTAAATTTGATATTTTATGATATTTTCGCCATTTTAGGGTTTTATTCATGTAAATTAGCATGTAGAATTATATTAGGGTTAATTTCAATGTCATTTGTATTTCACATTTTTTATTTTTTGCAAAATTTATTTCAGAAAACCTTGGTTTCAAGGCCATAGTCTTGTTATCGGGGGTATTTTGGTCATTTTGACCTAAATTTCGAAATTTCAATTTCTAATTCTCCAAAATTTCATGCATATCATCATATTTTATCATATTATGTTTGATTTATTTCATTTGATTTTCAAAATTCCAAAATTTACAAAAATTCTTTCAAAAACCTTGATTTCAAGGTCATCAGGGGTATTTTGGTCATTTTGACCCCAATTTCGAATTTTCAAGTTTATTTTCGAAATATATTCATTATTTATCATGTTTATATCAAAGGGGGTATGATTTTGGGTTTATATCTGAATAATATCCGATAATTTCCCAGATTTTCGGATAAATTCAGAAAAACCTACATTTTTGTGCTAACCTTGTTTTCTAGTTTTGCAGGAACATTCAAGAAGAAGGCTTAGTTATTATATTTTTTTATTTTATTCAATTCAATGTAAAAATCAATGTAATATTTGGAATAAGATTTACTTTTCTGCTTAGAATAGGACTGCATTGCATATAGTTTAATTTCTGCAAATTCAATATCTGAATGTATCATTCATACACATTATTTCAAATCCACTATGGTTTACACGAATGGCACGTGCACAAGCTTTTATGGAGTTTATAAACTCAGTGGGATTCGTATTTATGGTCATAGTCAGAATACGAAGAAAATCAAGATTTATGATCTTTATATCAGCCACATTCAGCCTACACTCTTAGGCTAACTTCAAAATGCACTGCATTTCTCAAAGTTTTAAAAGGATTTCCCAATTCCTCAATAAAATTCTCTTTTCAAATTCATATTCATTCATTCATATCATTCAAATTGCATCATTTTCAAATTCATTTTCCAATTTCAATTTCAGATAAATCAGTTTTCCCAAAAATTTCCAAGTTTCTCAGGATTGGATTTTCCCAGAATTCTAAATTTTCAAATGAGATTTCAAAGTATTTCCCAAGTTCAAATCAAGATTTTCCAATGTTAACATTCTCAAATTTCAAAAATCCCAAGTTTTCAGAAATCGATTTTCTCAGAGTTCTCATTTTCTTGAGAATCCATTTTCCATTTCAAAAGTCATTTTCCAATGAATTTCTTGATTTTCTCAGAATTCTCAAATCCATTTTCTCATAAAATCAATTCCAAGTTTCCAATATGAAAACCTATTTTCTCATATTTTCAAGTTTTCCTGAGAAATCACTTTCCAATGCAAATTTCTGATTTCCAATGAAATTCAATGATTTTCCCACAAACTCCAATTTCAAGCACTTTTCCAATCATTTTCCAAATGCATTTCAATTTTCCAAAGCAAACATCATATTTTCTCAAACTTGCAATATTTTCAAAATTTGATTCTTTGTGCATTCTAGGAAAAAATAGAGCATAATTTAGCTATTTGAGTCGAGTTAAAGCACATAATTGGTCCTTGGTTCAATTACTCCTGGTAAAGGCACCAAGATCGGTTGAACCTCGTACCGACAGGCGGATCCCATTCCACGGAATTTTCCCGCAAATTTTCAAAACGGAGGCGAGTAATTTTTCAAAACCATTTTCAAAATTTTGGTCGAGTTTGACTCACGAAATTCGTTTCTCTCTCGCAAGGGAGGGGAAAAATTTTGCGATGATAACACCTGGCCACTTGGGAACGTTCTCTTCTTGTTCCCACCATCAACTACGAGCCTCTTTGTTATGGTCACTTTTGATCGCTCCCAATCCACTTGTATTTTCGAAGCTGCTGACATAGCAGTTTGAAAAGTTGGGGCATGCTGGTGATAACCCGTGACCTTAGCCCTTCTCGCAGTCCGTTGATGTACTTGTCGACCCTTTCTTGGTCGATCTCAAATAATCGGGAGCAGTACCGCTTAAGATTTTGAAATTTGGTGATATAGTCAATCAGACTCATGCCACCCTGCTTCAATTCCAGAAACTTCATTTTCTTCTTGTTTCTGGAGTGTAACAGTTAGTAATTATCCATGAAAGTTCTCCGGAAGTCAGTCCAAGGAATGACTTCAACTTCCGAGAACTGGATAATCTTAGTGGTATCCCACCACTTCCGTGCGTTGTCTTTCAGCCTGTACGTGCCAAAGTTGGTCTTCTTTTCTTCTGGTACTCCCAGTACCAGGAAGGCACGTTGTCTCTTCGACCCAACTTTCTGCTAGTTCAGGATCGGCTCTACCGGCGAAGACTGACGGATCAAGCTTGAGGAATTTTTCATAGGTTATTCCCCCAAGATTCTTGTTTCGAGATACGACTGGTTCTAGCCTTGTTTCACGGATGGCAGTAACCAGATTGTTGAGCGTTTCTAGCAGAAATCCTTGAGTATGGGACTCCTCGCTCGGCATAGTTCTTCTCATCGTAGGAGTCATTTATCTATCACATACAAGCAACGTGTTTTAGTTTCTCAATGTATATACTTAAGCAAGGCTTTATTTACTTAATATACATCATATTTACACAAGCATCGCCTTAAACGAAACGTCATGCCGCACTGGCAGACTTTAGGCGTTGAGAAACCATATACATGAGTCTATTAACTTCAAAATATTACCAGTCTCTCCTAAGAACTGGATTTCTTTCTTGACCTAAACAACCCGAAGTATCGTTTGCTTCTACATTGCCTTGGTGCAGGCACAACTAGTTTTGGCTTGGGCGGCACTTCCGCACTCTCAAGCGAATCTTGTGGGTAGATCAGTGATGCCGGTCCACTTGCCCATTCAGTATCATTATGACTCGGGGAGTCCGAGATCATAACAGGATAATAGGAGTTGTATCCATCTCCTTGTCCATTCAGGCTCGGCGTTTGTGAAGCCGCTCCGTTCCCCCATATAATAGCACATTGATTTGAGGACTCCAAAATCATAATGGGATTATAGAAGAAGTTGTTGCATACCTCATCCCGACTGTGCAAGCTAGACGTACATGATGCCTGTTGATAGCCTTGCGATTGACCGAATCCCTCAAGGAAGTTCAAGTCAAATTCTACCAGAGATGGTAGTTCATCTGAAGTTGCTAGGGTACGGCTACTCCCCCTACTGAAGTAATGTGGTCCACTAATACGCGAGGTCTCGTCCTTAAGACCAAGTGATCTCCGCCGACCCATATCAGCGATATATTTCATTTGGCATTCGTTGGCAGAATGCCCCTCTTCACCACAAAGCTGGCAGTCTTGTACCTCATATGGGCACACCCACTCATCGTGCATGATCCCGCAACGATAGCAGTAGCCTCGTGAGTCGTGAGTTGCCATCTATACAAAGATGCACTCACATCAGAACAAGAAGTATAAAATATACTTATAGTGCAATATCGTGAATAAGACGGATCTCGAACCAGGTTTCTCAGACTCTTGCTCTGATACCAATTCTATAACGCCCCAAATTTCCAAAACAAAGCTAAGTTAAAATTTTCATGAATTTCTTTTCTTTTCTTTTTTCTTTGCAGCAGAACTTAGAAAAGCTTTTAGCAGCGGAATCAGACGATAATGAGTCGTCGGTTTTAGAAAACTCTGAGCACATTGCAGGTATGTGGCCAAGCAACTCATTGACTACCAAAATGTTCATTTTATCGAAAACCACATGTTTATTATAATATCACTGCTTGAATAAGCAGTATGGGCTCAAAAAAAAGGAAGCAGTACAACTCTGTCTAGAGAAACCCTGGAACTCGATGCCGCCTTGCTTCGTATATCGCCACGCAGGTCCAACACCTGAAATCCCTATTAAACGGGGTCAGAACCACTGATGGTCTGGTAAGCAAGCAATCACACGTCCATTCAACTCAAGTAAATGCATAGACCACTCAGGGTCGCAATTCATAATAACGACGCTCAAGCCTCCAAGACTTAGCGTATATCGCAAGAGCCTCCTCAGGGCTATGAGTTGAACGTCCACGCAAGTCTTCATGATTTTGCATAAGCCTCTTTAGGGCTGTGAGTTGGGGTAACCGCTCAAGTCTCTACGACTTAGCCTTGACCTCTTCAGAGTCACGAATGGATGTCTAGCTCCAGCCTTTATGCTTGGCACATCTGTATCCTACGAATCTAAGGACGCCTTTAACAGGGGTAATCAAACCAAGGACCGAAATTGTGCTTGACTTAGTAAAATTATCGAAATTGTGTTCTATCCTAAATGCACAGAGAATTCAGGCATGTGCTATGAAATTTTTGTAAAATGCAAGTTGGAAAATATGATGTATGCTTAGAAAACATTTGGAGTTGAAAAACATTTCTCAGGAAAAAGATGGAAATCAATCTCTCATGAAACTCAGATGAAAGTATTTGGAAATCACCTGAAAGTTTATGAAGTTTTGGGAAAATCATGAATGGATGAAAGTCCTGGGAAAATGAAGAAGGTTCTTGAGAAAAGATGAATATTTGAAAAAAAAAATATTTATCAGGAAAACTCGGACTTTGAGAATTTTCTTAGGAAAATGATGGAATTCATTGGAAAACTCTTTGGAGATGGAAAATCAAAACTTAGGAAATTAAAATCCTGAGAATATTGTCTTCTCCAAAAGTCATTGAATGTGTCTTCATTGGTTATGGGAAAAAACAAAAAAGGCTATAGATGCTTTGATTTTAAGAATAATAAACTTTATGTTTCTAAAGACGTGACCTTGGAAAATGAAAATGGGCTTGATAAAATTAAGGAGAAAGAAGTAGATTATATGTTTTTATTTGGCCTCTTACCAAGAGGAGAGTAATTCTTGTGATATTTATTTGAATGATAATAAAAAAAACTTAGTTAGTAATGATATGATGGGAGTGCCAAATCATCATTGAATAATGGTGATGTTTTTGAAAAAACCTATACAAATATATACTCAGTGTGAGCAAAGAAATCCTCCAAATGCTTTTGAAAAATACACGCATGACTAACCATCTTTTTTTTTCTTCTCCAAAAAAAAAGAAAATACTGAATTGGGTGTGTTACAACCTGGAAATTGTTGAAAGCTTCCTTTTTGGCGTTGTTGAAATCCTAATTGAAGGGAAACTAGGAAACAATTATAAGGAAAAATCGTAGGCTATAGGGATTAATTACTGGAAGTGACAAGCAAGGGGATAGTGATATTAATTTTTTTTAAAAGAAAAATTTGATATGTCTGACTTAGGTTTTTAAAAATATTTTTTAGGTATTGAAGTTGCTTACTCTCCCAAAGGGTATATTATTTCTCAAATGAAACTTGTTGTTGATATTTGTGCTAAGTCTGACATTTCAGATGATAAGTAGAAACCCTTGAAATGATCAATGTTAAATTAAGGCTTCAAGATGAGACTCTTCTCAAAGATCATACACCTTATCGTTAACTAATCGGTTCACTCACTTATTTGTCTATCGCCAGACCAAATATTTCATGCAATTCACTATATCGTCAATTTCAGCATGCTCCGACCATTGTGCACATGAGTGTTGTATTAAGAATTATCAGCTATACCAAGAATACCATAATAGATAGAGTTTTCTTATCATCATCTTCTTTTCTAGATTTACTTGCTTATACTGATGCTGATTGGAGATGAAATCTTAATGATAGAGTTTCAAGTACAAGTTTTTGTCTTTTTAGGGGATTTCTTAATTTTGTGGAGATGCAAGAATCAATAAAAAGTATCTTTGTCGTCGATTGAAACTGAATATCGTGTAATGACTACGACAACAATAGAATTTGTGTGGCTACAAAGTCTTCTCAGTGACATGAGAGTAATCATTTCAAAATCTTCAAAAATGTGTTGCGATAATAAGAATGCAATCTATATTGCAAGACACCACACCTTCCATGAGCAAACCAAACACATTGAGATTGATTGTGTAACGACCCCAACTCATACCCGTGAAAAAGTAGATTTTTTAAAGTGCAAAAACATTCCCAGAAACCTGGGGCCTTTATAGTTACAACACATCCACAACCACAAGGGATCTTAAACTCATCTTTCAAACAAAACCAAACTTTATTTATTAAAGTGCATATAGTCTCAGATATAAGCAAATAAAGTGTAAATAAAGCAAAAAGAACAGCCATGCTGTCCAAAAGAATCTGTCGAGCAGTCGTGTGGTCCTCTCGTAGCCCTCTTGAAAACAAGTCGCCTCACTGGGCCTCTAAGGCTGTAAAAATACAAAAGTAGGAGTGTCAGAATCCAAAGAATTCTGTCTACGAATCCCTCTAATGAAACAAATAAGTAAAAAATAAATAAATAAGATTAATACAATATTTTAGAGGGTGCAATTATGATAAATTTATAACTCAATTTACTATTCATGTAATAGGAAACAATTATTAAGCATGAGAGAACAATTTAATAAACAACAGGGACCACAAATTAAAACATTTAACATGCATTAGAGAACAAACATCATGCATTTACCAATATATAACAATTAAAAAAATAAGTAAAGATGCATGATCTAATGCATAGCAGGAATTTCCATGATTTCAGTGCACATTCATGAATAAATTATTGTCTTTTATCAGAGTATTTTTTTCATATGCATGTCTCTATTAAATGCACACAATTTAAGTTCCTCTTTTTATTACCGTTGTCCGTGGATACTCCAAACCAGAGTTACCGAAAGCGCCTATACAGTAGGGGAAGTGCGCTTCCCCGATACGTGTTTCGGAAGCGCGAAACGTCGCGCTTCCGAAATACGCGGGGAAGTGTCTTTTTTTTTGGGAAGCGTGTTTCCCTTTTATGGGTAGTGTGCTTCCCCATTGCTTTCTTCTTTTATTATTTTTTTTCTTTTTTGCTTCCTCCTCGCTTCCTAGGTCGCTTTCGAGACGGTTCGTGATTCGCTTCTAAGTCGTCCCACGTTTCCCGCTTTCTAAATTTTTGAAAGTGTCTCGCTTCCCGCTCTTGCTTCCTTGACTGACAACCATGCTTTAAATGGGTAAAATTTTTTAAGGTCAAGTAGGGGGTAACTTAGCACACAAGTTGTATTTTATTATTGAGTTTCAAAATTAGCCCTTGACCGAAACAACCTTCTGAACATTAAACCTCCACATCCACAAGTGTCACTTTCTTGGTATACCAAAACAACAGTTGTGTCTAAAGTCGCACTAATCAAAGCAAAACTTTTAATCCACTTCATAAAAATTAGTGTATGATAGCTTCTTGGAAAGCTAATATATGTAGCTACAAGTTATATGTTTAGAGAAATTTATGATTCATTCGTTTTGGCTGTCAAAACTGGTTTAGAACTGAGAAAATAATCATTCGGGTGATTGTGAGGACTGTAGCAATCTGACCTCTTGTTTGGTTCGTAGCGGAGTCATCCGAACTCCGATTCAAGTGATTTTTGTTGCTCTGATTTGATAATTAATTTATCTACAACTTTCATGTTAGACAAATTTGCTGAATCAATTGTTTGTATGGTCATAAGTATCTTGAAATGGACAGAACAATCTCACGAGTGACTGTACAGAATTGTACCAGTCTGCCATCTTGCTCGGGTTGTATCAGAGTCAGTTGAAGTTTGAGTGATTTCAGTTTCTCTAGTTTCAAAACTAAATTTTCTATAACTTTGGTTTTCAGGTCATTGACTGAATCCATAAGGAACAGTCACGTTCTGACATGTCCATACTGGACAGTTATAGCCAAGGTTGTTAGACTAGGAAGCGAAAAGGAGAAACGATACGGGAAGCGGAAGCGAGAAGCGATGTATTTTAAAATGTATAGGAAGCGGGAAGCGAGGAATATTAAAAAAATATATAAGAATTGAATGAGAATCAAAATGAAACACAAATAAAAACTAAAATCAAATGACTATTATTAAATTTCATGATTTTTTTAGTGTAAGAATTAAAATTTTAACAAAATCTAAAAATGATGACTACCAATTTAGAGAAAACACATGAAAGTGAGTGAGAAGAGTGAGAGAAAACACATAAATAAACATGAAAAGTTGAGTAGGAGAACATATAAGAAGAATAGATGAAGCATGTGAAAAGCATAGGAGAAGCATGGGGGAATCGAGGTTCTGATCAAGTTTCGAAAGTGTGGAGTATCGTTCTTCCGAAGCGAGTTTATTGGAAGTGAGCTTCCCACCTATCTAAGAAGCTTCCGGTAACTCTGGTTATAGCAGACCCACTTGGGAACACCGACCCATTGGTCTGGTGTTTGGTCCATATCTCGACCATTAGTGATCGTATTTACGAGTTTTTTGGACTCATTGTAAAGAGCAATCTGTTATCTACAAGATTCGTATTGACGTTGTCCTTCCATTTGGAGCGCAATAGGGTCCAAACACCCCCGTATTGAAAACTATCAGCTTTTCAAGTTATCCCGTTTAGCTTTCGCGCATCAGGATCAATTTGCATCTTGGATCGTGGATCGACTCCTTGCCGGATCCACATCACCATCTCTACCAATCTTGTTCAACATGATAAGATGAAACATGTAGAGATAGACCAACATTTTGTCAGAGAAAATGTAGAAGCCAAAGAAATCCATCCTATTTTTATTCGATGAGAGGACTAGGAAGTTGATCTTTTTACTAAAGCACTTATTGTGCATTGCCACTGGCACTTGAAATCCAAACTATTCATGGTTCTCAACCATGCTCAGTTTGAGCGGGCGTGTTAAGACTATCAAGATAGATCTAAATCCAGATCCAAAACATATATTCTTGTATTTACTTTATATTCTAAAGGGTAATAATGTAATTTGTTGTAAGTATTCTTTATATAAAAGAAAGGATGTCACCCTAGAGTGAGTGAGACGTTTATTTAGCCTCCAACACTGCCTCTCTTCTCTTCCTTTTGTGTTGTTTGTTTATTGTGCAGCATGTAGCTTCCAAGGGTTATTTCATAGTTATTATATATTTTTTAATTTTCTTTATTACTAAAATTATTCATTCATTCACATTCCTTGTGTTTCATTTTAGTTATTTTTTTGTCCAAATACATTATGTTTCGATTCTTGGAGTTCATTTTAGAGTGCATCAGGATCCGTGTCATTTCGTTACATGGTACAAGAGCTTGACATCATTTTATCGGAAAAGATTCATATTAATAAATGGTATGGATTCAAGGATTTCACATTTCGGTATGTATCTTTGGCTTTTCTATTTTCATATTTATGGTAGGTGTTTTAAAAGGGTTATATTAAAAATAAATGTTTTTTTAATATGTAGAAATTGTTATGTTTTAATATATATGAAATATATGTTTTAGATTATGGATATGTATATTGAAAAATTATATTTTGCAAAATATTAAATTTCATGTTGTATTTCTTTCTTGAATGTCTCTTAACGCATGTGTGTGGATGGATTATCCTTTAGATTTTTAATATATCGTGATGTTTCTTTGGTGATTTTAATTATGTGACCAAGCATGAATTTTAAAATATACTGTGTGAAATCCATGATTAAGATTGTGAATCTTAGAAATTTTTTGTATGGTATTATCATTGGTTATAACGTAGATGTTCTCTATGCTCTCTCAAGGTCCTTCTATCATCATGTGAATGTGTTATTCCTGTTAGATTTTGAATCTCCAGGTCCTTCCACGCGTGAGATCTGAAAAACAGAGAGAGAGAGAGAAAGGGAGAGAGAAGTTGGGAGAAACCGATACCCCTTCAGCAATTGGGTCGGCTGCTGTGTATTCCTTCATATTAACAAGTGATTACAAAATTTTAGGGTACTAAAATACCCCTCATTACAATAATCAATATTACATAATGCCATTAATGAAGAAGTGGATGTCACGGGTCCTGGATCTTCAGATCCATGACCCGTAACCGAGAAAACACTTCTTTTCACCCTCCCTCAAGTTGTGCATGATCTTGAATCATGAACAACTTGCCTTTTAACATCCAAAATCTGTCTTTTGTCAATCCTTTTGTAAATATATCCGCCACTTGATCTGTAGTTCGAACAAATTCAAGCTCAATCTCTTTATCTTCTACCTTTTGTCTATTTCAATATGTTTGGCACGACTGTGATGGATTGGATTAAAAGACATACTAATGGCGCTCTGGTTGTCACACAAAAGAAGTGATCGAGATATCGATTCTCCGACTTCTGTCAGTAGATGTCTAACCCAAGTAGCCTCAGCAGTGGCGGCTGCCATTGACCTGTATTCAGCTTCTGTACTGGATCTGGCAACAGCCTTTTGTTTCTTACTACTCCAAGAAACCAAATTCATCCCAACAAATACACAATAGCTTGATACTGATCTGCGTTCATCTGGATCTCCCGCCCAGTCCGCGTCAGAGTAAATAGTGATCTCATGTGCACTTTGCCCATTTGTCTTTCGCTTATATGTGAGACCATCCCCAACCGTTCCCTTCAGATATCGTAGTATCCATTTAACTGCTTCCATATGCCCTTCACATGGGGCATGCATAAACTGAGAAACTTGATTCACCGAGTAGACTATATCAGGGCGAGTAAAAGTGAGGTATTGTAACATATCCACTATGCTACGGTACTGTGTGGGATTATCAAATGGATCTCCGTCTTGAGAGCTAAGCCTTTGATGAAGAACGCTAGGAGTGCTCAAGGGCTTGCAGTCTTTCATACCCGATTTATTGAGAACATCAATGGTATACTTATGTTGAGTGAGAGTCATTTTTTCAGAGGAACTGTCGACTTCAATTCCAAGAAAGTACCGAGGTTCAGCCACCACCGAGGTAAAAGAAAAATAGAAAGAGGCGAAAAGAAGACTGTGGGAAGAAGAAGTCAGATCTGAATCAGATCTGATTATCTTCAGATCTGATTGATATCAGATCTGATAGAGAAGAAAGGAATGTGGGGAGACAAAAATGGGTCGTTCGTGAACCAAAAAAAAATGAAAATAGGGAACGGAGGGATATGTTCTTGACTTAGAAGAAGAAATCGAGAAGGATAGATCTATCGGACGTACCTTTGAGATCGATTCCAGTTTCAACTGAAGCGTGGCTCTGATACCATGTTAGATTTTGAATCTCCAGGTCCTTCCACGCGTGAGATCTGAAAAATAGAGAGAGAGAGAGAGAGAAAGGGAGAGAGAAGTTGGGAGAAACCGATACCCCTTTAGCAATTGGGTCGGCTGCTGTGTATTCCTTCATATTAACAAGTGATTACAAAATTTTAGGGTACTAAAATACCCCTCATTACAATAATCAATATTACATAATGCCATTAATGAAGAAGTGGATGTCACGGGTCCTGGATCTTCAGATCCATGACCCGTAACCGAGAAAACACTTCTTTTCAATTCCATGTATGTTTGAGTGATATTGCTCTATTTTAAAATACCTTATTAAGTAAAATTATTTTCAAATTAATGGCTTGTACTTATGCTTCTTCTTGAGCATTTTATAAAACTTATTGTAATATCTCATAATTTCCATAATTTTTAAGCTAAAAAATATAATTTTAAATTAAATATTTAGATTTAATATGACAAAATTATGAAAATACTTCAATATGGGCTGACTTCAACATGGGTCTGGACATGGTCTAGGCCCCACTGACAAGATCTATATAAGTTAAGAAAAATTTGTGAATTTATTTATTTTTAACCTTTAAATTTGAGCAAAATTCAGGTTAAAATCAGGTTAAATCCATACAAAATTTATTTAAGAGCGAAATAGATCTAAGACCATAGTTAGATCCATTTCAGAACGTAGATCTGTTTTATCGAATTCAAATATCGGTTGGTTCAAAAAATGCATTTTTTCTAAATTGACTCACCTCTATTTTTGTGTCCTTTTCGATGTAGATCGGACTCGACCCTCTCCGTTGGGCTGATGTTAATATGGATTTGACCCAATCCAAGATTCATATTGACTAGTACCCGGTCTAGGTTGAGATCCAATTGGAATTGGATATGGGTTTGGATCATGGGTCCAACCCGGACCCATAATCCATCTATACTCTTTTTAAAACCAATATGAATTTAAAAATTTAAAAGCATGAATTTAAAGAGAAGAATAAGGTAGAGTTCTACCTAGGGTAGAATTCTACCCCACTCAATTGTCTAGAAGGGGGTGTCCCCGCTAATGTAGAATATTCCACAAGATAATTAACAAAAAAAATATATAAATATAAGATAAATAAAAGATAGGGGTAGAGTTTTACTATGGGTAAAACTCTACCCCTTTCATCTAGTAAGGGGTGTCACCCCTTCTAGAGACCCTCTTATATTATAAAAAGTGAGACCTCTCTCTCTCTCTATAGAAACCGTCCCCTTGAGAGAGAAAAATGAGAAAAAGAAGAGGAAGAGTGAAAAAAACATAAGTGGAGGGAGAAAGAAGAAAAGAGAGAAAGAGAAGAAGAAGAAGAAAAACATCTCCTCTTTCTTTCTCTGGATTTATTTTTACTAATCTTTGAATCAAGGTATGGGTTTCTCTCTTTTTTCGATAAAATAAGGGTTTAGCATGTCTTAAATCACGTGAGCTTAGGAGTAAATCATGTCTGAAAATTTCTGCATGCATATTCTATGTATTTTTTTATGTTCTTGATGCTTAAATCCGTGATTTTGCAATCATGAACATGTCTGAAAATTTTTGCATGCATATTCTATGTATTTTTTATGTTCTTGATGCTTAAATCCATGATTTCGCATCCATGAACATGTCTGAAAATTTCTGCATGCATATTGTATGTATTTTTTATTTTCTTATGCTTAAATCCATCTTTTCGCTTCCATGAACATGTCTGAAAATTTTTGCATGAATATTCCATGTATTTTTTATGTTATCGATGTTTAAATCCATGTTTTCACATCAATGAACATGTTTGAAAATTTCTGCATGCATATTCTATGTATTTTTTATGTTCTTGATGCTTAAATCCATGTTTTCGCATCCATGGGCATGTCTGAAATTTTCTGAATGCATATTCCATGTATTTTTTATGTTCTTGATGCTTAAATCCATGTTTTTGCATCTCTAACTATGTCTGCAAATTTTCGTGGTTTATATTCATGATATCTTGATGTTTAAAAAGCATATTTTTCTGCATCTGTAATCAAATCTGCGTTTTCGGGCTGATTATGTGGTTCACATGTGTTGCTGTTCACGTGGGTGTAATGATGTTGCTGACCATGTACACATGTCTGTTTATACATGTAATAGCCCACCCATAGTGCTGTTTATACATGTAACAGCACACACATGGTGTTGTTTATACATGTAACAACACATGCATACAGCTGTTCGCATATGTGACATGACAGCAACATACTGGCAGCATGTTGCTGGTCATGTACAAGTGTTGTTTATGCACGTATCAGCACACGCACATGGCTGTTTGCCCATGTTGCTAGTCATGTGCAAGTGCTGTTATGCATGTAACAACACACGCACATGACTGTTTGCACATGTTGCTGGTCATGTGCAAGTCCTGTTATGCATTCTATGAGTAATTTACTCTCTCTTGTGGGATTCTATGATTTAAGCTCCTTTGTGAGTTATTTATTCATAGTATTAATGTTGTTTGAAAAACCATATTTCATGTCTTTTATGTATTAATGTGCTTTTTTTGTGATAGATATATGTGTATTGACTTTGAATAATGCATACTTTCATGAATGTTTAAAGTGATTAATGATTTATGAGCTTAAGTTTGAGATATTTTATGAATGCATCTCTTCTTTTGATAATATGCGATTATGTTCTCTTATGAATTAAGAACTACGATTTCTTTATAATTAATGATTTTTTCAAAATTAATGTCAAAAATTTCTTCTTAAATATTTTTGAAAAATGGCAAATTATCTTATTAAATATTTTCTATATATTATATTTTTTGTGTGTTTGGCCATCCTCTCTTCATATATATAAGTAATTTTTTAAATCCTCTTATGATATGTATATGTATAGTTGGGTTGTTTTGTTTACTCTACTTTCAAGATCTCAAGTATTGATGATATTGAAGATCCTAAAGACTCTTTGTACAATAGCGAATATGATCAAGAGCACCTTTTAAGAAAGCAACAAATGAAAGAACGTGATAAAGTCAAATAAAAATCTTTTATGTAATGGGTTCTTTGTTTGTATTTGCAAACTTACAATGAGTCACCGTAAGTTTGAGGGAGGGTGTTAAGATTAATGTATCCGTTTTGTATATATATATATATATTAGGTAAGTCAACTAAAGTGGACTTACTTCTATTCGTTGGGAACTAAGCCCAATGGCTTGCCTTTCTAGCCGTTGGACCTAGTCCAATGGCTAGAGAGGACTCTCTCTTTCATCTATCTTTTCCTCTCCTTTTATTTCCCTTTTTATTTATTATATGTCTTATTGTAAATAAGTTAGGGGCAGTATGGTCAAAGTCATTAGAGTCGTTGGGAGCTCCCCAACAGCTCATAGTGGCCTCTAAATGCTTATATAAAGGGGCTTTGTCTCCTTGTTTTGTTAATGCTTTTCTTAAGCCACTTCATATCAATAAGACCTATATTTTTTATGATTGTTCTTGCCCTTAGTGGATTTGTATTTGTGGTTTTATATTGAACCATAAGTGGTCCTTTGTTTGTGCACACTCTTGCATGTTTGTAAGCCCATTAGAGGCATCTAGTAGTGCACTTATTGTTTCATTTCACCTCCTACTTCACACAACAATACAAAGCCCCTCCAAAATTTTATAAGGCTCTGATACCATATCAAAACATAAACAAGAATAAAGAAGACAAAGGATAAAGATAGAGCGTGAAGAAGAAAACTTCATTAAGCCAAAAATGAAAGGGTTACAACCATATAGATGAGTCGACCCCTCTACCTAACAAGAAGACAAAAACTGTAACGCCACAAAAATTTTAACCTTAATTATAGTTCAAACAACAACAACAACTACGCCTTCATCCCAAAACAATTGGGGTCTGCGATATGAACCAACAAAGAAAATCATTCTGGGTCTTCCACATGAATCCTTCTCCTCCAATCATTTCTATCCAATGTGTAACGACCCCAATCCAGACCCTTTAAAAATGCGGAATATTTTTTTTTTTCTAAGAGTTGCGGAAACCTTCCTAGAGATCTGGGGTCCTCACAGTTCCACTTTCCATTGGATAGCCCAACTACCACAAACGAAGTTGCAATTATCATTCATATCAACCAATTAAAACTCTTTTATTAATGAGTAAGAAAATTTCAAAGACAAGGTTTTCTTCAACTGAAAGTAAAGTAACAATTTCAGAAATTAAAAGAACTTAAAAGACAAATGAAAGAGCCAATATGTCCTCTACTGAAGCTGACAAGCCCAAGTATAACTCATCGATCCCCAGATGCATGTCCAACTTCACTGTTCACCATTTCCTGTGAAAAACCAACAAAGTAGGGTGTCAGAACCGAAATTCTGAGCACAACTACTTCTAAAGAAAGCAGGTGAGAGAAAGAACATGGATAAGATTTCATGCAGTGATTTGAGTGAGTGCAGATAGAAAACTTTCAACATTCAAATTATCCATAACTACCAATAATTGCATATACCCATCAGTCAAGAACAGTAAAACAGTGTCATATATCAATAACTAAATAATCTAACCTTTCAGCATGATTTCACAAAGTAAATCATATGCTACCACCAAATGATGTCATGATATCAAGAATGATTCAAACATGCATGATCTAATGCATAATAGAAAAATGCATGATTATGTGCAATGCATTATTTCTTCTGTTATCTTTCATTTATGTTCCATCTTTCCATATGCATGCCCTATTAGATGCACACAACCTTAAGTTCCTCTTTTTAATTACCGTTGCCCGCGGATACACCAAACGGGTACAATCCCCGAGGTCAAGAAGGTTCCTAGGGTAGCTTAACACACAATTTGTATTTTATTACTGGGTTCCAACTTAGCCCTCGATCGATATCAGGAAACAGCACCATCCATCGGAACATTAGACCTCCACATCTAATGTCGGGGACACAAGGGACACCCCACACCCACAAGTGCCACTTCCTTGGTACCATAAACTCACAGCTGTGACAAACACACCACTCCCTGGTAAAGTGACGGACTCTCCCTAAAACCGTGGCCAGGAGAAAGAACCTCAATATCGGGTTCAGGGGACCAAATTACAGCACACGGAGTTTTTGTATCCTCACAGTCTCCCCAAGACCGGATATCCAAGATTCTCATACTCCAGATAAGATATCCCAGAATGTATATTAAACTGTTCTTATTATATCTTTATTAAAGTTGATTCTTTAAGTTTGTAACACCATATGCAAAAGTAAAGTGAAAACCCGCATCCTCCCTTGCGGGGACCCATTCGAGACTCCAGCCCGTATAAACCATTAGAACAATGTAGTAATGTGCTAAACCATCTTATGTGGTTCAAGTGATGCAGTTAAATACATATGTGAAAGAAAACCAAACCCACGGCTCTCCAGGCCGATGATGGTCCAATTAGGCCATCGATGCATCACATCACAAAACCAAAATAGTGTTTCATTTATAACACTAAGCCAAAATGTCAAAAGCATATATATTCATGCAAATATAAACCCAAACATATGCATGTCATAATTCATTCATATGCATTTTCAACATGTGTGTGTTACCTACATCACATATGGGTATTAACCAAATCCATGTCTTCCTTTGAGTGTGTGAGTGTTCATGCACTACTTCACCTAATAAGTCAAGCGTACATGCTTACAACACTATCAATAACCGATCCATGATCACATTCATGATTTGACAACCCGTAGAGTGATATAATAAGATAACACTCCACATATTCACTGGGCAGAAGTGTAAGTTTCTGCATATGCTAGAGAAGTTGGTCGGGCTTACCAATCCCGAAATCCCATCCTTCTAGCTAAACAAAATATATAGTAAATCCAGTCCAGCCGACTACTCATGGGAAACCCAAATCCAGTGTCTACCGAACACCCTAAGGTTTCAAACCTTGATCATTCATGTGATTCACAGGAATTTAGTCTTAAAGTGTTCATGCTTTAATCCATGATATACAACTACGAAGATTTCACAGGTTGATTTATACCCAAATTCTGAATTTAAAACAGAATGGAACCTGTGATACATTTAACTCAACATCGATCTAGCATCTTATTATCTTAAACAGGTTGTTTAATTTAGAGGGTACACAATGCAGTTCCCAACAACCTGATTTGTAGTTCAAGTTCATCTTAAGAATCTGACTCTTATCATCATGAATATACCATCTCAAGACACAAATGAAATTATTATATAAGACCAGAAATTTTAGATAAAGCCTGTCATGATAACAATTTCAAAATATAAGACTCTTAAGTTGTGGAAGCACCCACCCAATGCTTGGGCAGGACACTTTCCGAACCGGCTACCAGTCTGAAAATCTAAAATTTCAGAATGTAAGATCAGCAGTGTCATACCCGGTTTGAGCTTACACCATAGTTTTTATTCAGCTAGTAAGGTCTATGATTCAGAACAGTACCCAGACATCTATTGACAGGGGGGATCCCCTGCTAATCCTCATAACATTAAAATGAACAACATCTAAAGTGCATTATGTAAATGTTTTAGATTTAAAGCATGCAGAATGTATACTTAAAATATTTCAGGAACATAGGCTTAAGAGTGTCACTCTAGATCCCCAACTATCACCATTGCTCTCATGAACTGCAAATGAAATTAAGAGTTATTTTGATATTACTCATAATTTGTTGAGTCCAACCCTCAATACCTTAACACAACTCAGAAAAATCATAGACTTCAGCAGACCCATGATAAAAATGACACTTCACAGCCCTGAAGTTATGGTGAACCGAGCTGCTGATATAAGACTTTATCATACATACACAAAATTTAACCCAACTGTTGCAACTTAGTATAAAGCCCATGATCAAGACTACTGTAATCAAATGAAAACTGTAAAAAGATACTACACATAAAATAACTTAACGTTCATGGTTTTAATTCTATCAACATCCATGTACAGGAGAATCAAATTTGCTTTACGAGAATCGTGTTTACCCCAAAATCGACAGATCAAACCCTAGATTAGGCTAATCAGGTGCTTCCATACTGATTCCCTAAATTAATACACGCCAAACCAAAAATCGGTGTAGAGCACGCATATAAAATCAAGGATTTACATTGACAAGTTAAACCCTTATTGTTGTCCGAGTTAGGGCTTCCCCTATAACCCCTCACACGGAAAGATCTGAAACCCCCAATTCACCGATTTGGGGTTTTAGGTTTAGGGCTGATGTAAACCCCAAATCCTACCCTCAAACCCCCAGATGGAATCGAACCTATGTTCGATCCCTCACCCGAAATCCAAGAAGCACCGTACCTTTTTGAAGCTTTTTCGGCGATCTTTTCGGCGATCGGAGGCTGCCGTGGCGGGAGTACCGAGCTGTTGTTAGCCGCGGCCTTCGGAGGTGGCTGGTGGCCAAAGCTCCACTCACGGCTGTGACAGACAAAGCCCCTTGCTGGTTGTCGCAGCTTGCCGACGACCTCCTTTCCTCCGGCGCGCACACACAGACAGAGAGAGGGACGGGGAGAGATGGGGGAAGAGAGAGATCGACTGAGTGAAGAGGGAAAACCCCTCTCCACTCCTTTTATCGGCCCACCGAACCCTTTTCGCAACTTGCAGGGTTGGTTACGCTTTGCGTAGCCTTCTGTTTCAGATTCTTGAAAACAAGAATCGTGCCCTAGGCACGATTCCTATTTTAACGCCCCTCCCCTCTTTTAAAAATTGAACTCGGGTCCGGGTCTGAGCCCGTGATCCGCGATACAGGTTCCATTTCAAAACTGGTTCTGGTTCGCCCCTGCACAGCGGATCCTCAGTTGGATCCGGGTGGATCCAACTATGGGTCCGACCCCTATATACTAAAATTCAATTATTTTTTCTTCTTATAAATACTATTAATTATTTATTTAATTAAAAATTACTATTATAAGTATAATTTGACGCCCCTTTGTGGGTTATTTATGGATTCTTTTATGGATCCGATAACGGATCCGAGGCCCAAAGTTAGAAAAACACCCGTTATTTTCCCATAAACTTAAATAATTAGTTGTCAAAAATTGAGGTTATTACACAATGTCATGTCCTCGGTGAGGTTCAAAGCATTCATATCCTTTTCTATCATCTCCATCCAAGTCTTCCTAGGCCTACCCCGACCTCTTTTAACTAATATATTTTCCCATTTCTCCATCCTTCTAACTGGAGCATCGTTAGGCCTTCGCCGAATATGTCCAAACCACCGTAAACGATTCTCTCTCATCTTATTTTCAATGGGTGCAATGCCTACCTTCTTACGTATCTCCTCGTTCTGAATCTTATCTTTTATTGTATTTCCACACATCCATCTAAGCATACGCATCTCAGCTACACTCATTTTTTAAATATGATGTCTCCATGCAGCCCAACATTCCGTACCATATAGTAAAGCGGGCCTAATAGTCGTCCTATAAAACTTTTCCTTCAACCGCAATGGCATTCTACGATCGCACGACACTCCAGTTGCACTTTTTCATTTCATCCACCCAACCTTTATCCTATGATTTACATCTCCATCAATTTCTCCATACTTTTGAATGATAGATCCCAAATATTTGAAACAATCATTCACCGGTATTTCTTGCTCACCAAGCTTCACAACACTCCCATCACTACTTCGTTGCTTACTAAACCGACATTCCATATATTTTGTTTTACTCTTACTCAACTTAAAGCCTCTTGCTTCCAATGTTTGTCTCCATAATTCTAACTTAGCATTAACCCCAGCTCTAGACTCATCAATCAAAACAATATCATCAGCAAACAACATACACCACGACACATTTTCTTGAATTGATCTCGTAAGCTCATCCATCACTATAGCAAATAGGAAAGGGCTTAAAGCAGATCCTTGATGTAACCCAACCATTATAGGAAAATTGGTTGTCACCTATGTCACATGGGTGCGGGTGCGGGTGCGACACGGGTGCGGCGCAATTTCAAAAATTTTATATATATATATATATATATAAGACTCGGTCAAAGTTGTGCCCATTAGGGGACAGGTGATGAGTTGTGAAGGCATTCTGTACACTTTCTTCATACAGGAATAATTCACTTTTGGGCACTTTCTTCATACACTGTAATAATTCACTTTCTTCATACAGGAAAAAACCACAAAAACTTGAGTTGTGCCCATTCTGTACTTAAAACTTGAAAGTGTACAGGTTTTTTAGTTGTGATGGGTTTTTTTCCTTACAGCTGTAGCCCAGAAAATAAAAAAAAAAAAATTAAAAAAAAAATCCTAAAAATGGACCAAAATGACCCTGGGTGCATTGACCACACCCAAGGTCGGGTTGACCGAGTCTGAGCCGCACCCGTGTCGGTGCGTGTCGACGCGGGTGCGGCGACCTTGGAGCCGAGTCCGTGCTACATAGGTTGTCACCCCTCCACAAGTGCGGACATTGGTTACTACTCCTTCATACATATCTTTAATTATACTAATGTACTTGAGAGAAACACTTTTCTTCATCATTGTCCACCAGAGAACGTCCTTAGGTACTCTATCGTATGCCTTCTCCAAATCAATAAAACCATATGCAAATCTTTGTTCCTCTTTGTATTTCTCTCAATAAGTTGTTTAAGAAGATGTATAGCTTTCATAGTTGATCTTCCAGGCATAAAACCGAATTGATTCTCCGATATCATGACAACCTTCCTCAACCTAGACTCAATCACCCTCTCCCAAAGTTTCATAGTATAACTCATGAGTTTTATACCACGATAGTTTGTGCAATCTTGTATATCACCTTTATTCTTATATAGAGCCACCAAAGTACTCTTCCTTCACTCATTAGGCATCTTATTTGTCCGCCAAATCTTGTTAAAAAGATTTGTCAACCATTCTAAACCTTTTTCTCCCAAGCATTTTCAAGCCTCGATAGGTATACCATCTGGGCCAACTGCCCTTCTTGATTTCATTTTCTTCAAAGCCTCTGCAATTTCTTTCTTTTGAATCTTGCGCATGATGTCACGATTTATCTCATGAAAAGGAATGGAGAAGTCTCTAAGATCCTGAGCATGACTTCCATTAAATAGCTTATCAAAATAATCTTTCCATCTCTCCTTAATCTCCTCATCTTTGACTAAAACCTTTTGTGTTTCATCTTTGATACATCTAACCATACCCAGATCCCTTGATTTTTTATCTCTCATTTTTGCAAGCCTATAAATATCCTTCTCGCCCTCTTTAGTATCCAATTTGTTATAAAGCTCCTTATATACCTTATCCCTCACGTTTCGAACTACTTTTTTTAGCTTTTTTCTTTGCTATCGTATACTTCTCAAAATTCTCATTATCATGACTCTTACTTAGATTTCTATAACAGTTTCTTTTAACCTTAATAGCTAATTTGACATTCTCGTTCCACCATGATGTATCCTTACCTATCTGTGCACCGCCTTTAGACTCACCCAATACCTCCTTAGCCACCTTTCTCATGCCACCTGCTATCTTATTCCACATTGAGTCTGAATCTTCCTCGAGACACCAATCAGCTTCCTTAACTACCTACTCTACAAACATTCTTTGTTTAGCTCCTTTCAGTGCCCACCACTTAATTCTAGGATCTATCCTATGTCTATCCCTTTTGCGGCATTGTCTAATTCTAAGGTCTAAAATTAAGACTCTATGTTATGTAGCTACACTTTCTCCCGGTATTACCTTACAATCGATGCAACAACTCCTATCTCTCTTTCTAAGTAGGAAAAAATCTATCTGATTCATATTAACCCCACTTTTAAATGTTACTAGGTGAGACTCCCTCTTCCTAAACCAAGTGTTTGCTAAGATCATATTATAGGACAAACCAAAATCTAAAATCCTTTCTCCACTTTCGTTTCTTTCTCCTATACCATAACCTCCATGGATACTCTCAAATCCATCCCAAATAATGCCTACATGTCCATTAAGGTCACCGTCGATGAAAAGCTTTTCACCATAAGATATCCCTTGTACTACTCCATCTAAATCTTCCCAAAATTGATGCTTAATGGAATCATCTAAACCTACTTGAGGTGCATAAACACTAATAATATTAATAATATCCGTACCTAATACTAATTTAATAAGTAAAATCCTATTACCCTTCCTACGGACCTCAACTACCTTATCTATAAACTCACGACTCATAACAATCCCTACTCCATTCCTATTTCTATTTATTTCTGTATACCAAATCTTATATCCCTGAGGTTCTATCACTTTTGCCTTCTCACCTACCAATTTGGTTTCTTGTAGACATAAAATATCAATCTTTCTCCTACACGTAACATCTACTAACTCTACCAACTTACCAGTTAAAGACCTTATGTTCCAAGTGGCTAACTTAATTTTATGGCCTTGGACTAACTTCTTTACCCCCACCCGTCCAACAAAGTAAGGGAACCCTTGCCTATTTGACACCACACCCGGCCGTCGGTGTGACTCTTCGCTTCCGGGCGACAACCTAGCAACCCTTGCCCATTTATCACTGCCTTCGGGCCTATAGAGTGTAGCGCGTCGCTCAGTAGGGAACGCCCCAACGAAATTCTCATATTGGTTCATATTCATAGGATATGACTAAGTTTTTATGCTGGCTGTCATTGGCCTACCACAACCCTCCTCCTTTATTCGGGCTTGGGACCGACACTGTATAACTAAACAGTTGTACACAGGCGGAGTTACCTTAATTCTAGTTCAAATATTGAAATTTCGAGACCAATTTTTTTTTATAAGTATAAGTAAATCAAATCTTATAATGCGCAAACGATTTTTAAAAATGGTTAAGACTTTGGACGCGGTTACACTAAAGATAAAAATCAAATCAAAATGTACGGGATATATACATTTTTAACCACGTACAATATAAGACTGAAATATGAAGAGTTTTAATTTCATTTCAAATCAAAGTATGAAAACAATACTTCAGTCTCTACATGATCAAGTACTTAAAACGAAAAGATCAAGAATACTAAGATCGCAAGGTAAGAGTTGACCCTCGAGGATGCAGCTCGACCAGCCCTTCGCTCCAACTACTTATCATACTTTACCTGCATTACCTATCCCCCTTAAAATGGGGCCAGACTCGCTAAAGTCTGGTAAAGCAACCCAAATTTAAAGAAAACATATCAAGCATTTAAAGGTAAAGATATATTATTCATCCATCGTCAAGTGATAGACAAGGGAACAACGTCCTATGAGTCATTCATTTCAAGCATTCGAACATGAGCATTTCAATACTTAATATTATATTCAACTTTAACTCACGTAATAAAGCATAATCTATATGCATTCAAGTCATACAAGTCATCGCATATATATATATATATATATATATATATATATATATATATATATATATATATATATATATATGCATCTAAGACATTCAGATCATTGCATCATTTTCATATGCATTCATAATTCTTATAAACATTAAGTCAAATCACATTTGACCATTCCAACGTGAAACACACACACATACCTTATAAGTAATTTAGTTAGATATTGATGATACACATCAATCATGATACATAGGTGTGATATATTTACTCAGACAATCATAATGCAATCATTTGCAATGAAACTATGTAGGCGTGATGTATCATTCACCTAATAAGTCAAAAGTAGTCATTTGTAGGTGTGATGTGTCATTCACCTATATGCTAACATAAGCGTCACAATCATAACCTCATATCAAGATATAAAATAAATAAGGATCTGATTATCATATCTGAGTTCAATATATAATCATGCTATAATAGAAAAGCCAAATCTATAGATTCATAACTGGCTATCTCAATCAACTTAAAAGATCATCACAATTCATCATAACATTTTATTTATTCATAATAAAGATTTACAAAATCCACGTCGGATCACCTGGTCTGGGAAATATACAACCTCAAAAGGAGTTACTGCCTTAGACGGATGGTCTGCCTAGTCTTGAACAATGCACTTCCTCACAGAAATATATCGTCTTCGCGAGCTACCCGCTCTTGGACAATGCACTATCTCACAGAGACTTACCACTCTAGCTGGATTACCTGATCTGGTCATACACACCCTCACAGAGAATCCTTTGAGAACAGTTCCTAAACGGGTACCATATCCAGTGAAAACTCTCAAGGTCGATAGCCATAAACACAAGCATAAGCATGTATACAATCAAAGCATCACATCATACATCACATCATATGGCATTAAAATTATAAAATCACACATTTAACCAATAAGGCTTCATGAACCAAAGTTCATTATTGAACTTAAACATTTATCGCATGCATTCATAATTCCATTTCACGTGGCATTTAAATTATATCATACATAAGCATATTATCCTACGCATCATATCATCGCCACAAAGAACATTGCACTTCGTAAATTGAACCTCGAAGAATGCTTAAACAAAACATGAGTTCTATGCATGCATACGTGAACATGCACATTTCATAATACGAAGCAACTAAACCTCAACATACATAATTCCTACGTAGTTCAAGATTTGCACACACGATAAAAGTCATATGTATTTTTCACCACATGAATCGATATATCACCTTAGATATAATTGTGTAAGGGTTGGTCAAAATCTCATTGACTATCCTACCGTACATCATACACATATATTCTCAAGCAAACAAGACATACAAGTTCAAAACAATTTATAACATTCGCATGCATTCTTCTATACAAGAATAAATGAGTCCATCATATGACAAGACAATATATATAACATCCACAATATGCATCGAACACGACTTATACATATCCATAGTAGTTATATGTGCACCATGTATCAAATTTATACAAACATACAAAGCAACATAGTATGCGCAAACCAAAGTATGATGACACACATTGCGTACATATTATACATTCATAAGTGCACAGGCATTCAAACCCACACACAGGTGTACCTGCAGCAAACACACTCCATATTCTGGTAACTACAATCATGACAAGCATGATCTCCGAACTACAATCACAAGAGTCCTAGATATCCACAACTAAGTGAAGTGTGTGAGCATAACTTGTATTTGCAATTCATTTAGATATTCAGTGCAACATCATGCTTACACAATTAGTGCCTAAACATGCTCTCTATAAGTTCAATTAAGGTATCTTACCTTAATAATGTGAAGAACAATGAATCAAAACTCAAAAGACAGAAGAGTTTCAAAGTCCGCAAAGACCACTACCCAAGCAATACAACGAACCCTTCGTGTGCGATCGCAAATGCCAAAAACTCAAAAATGTCAATTATAACAAGATTAACCAAAAATAACAAATTACCTTATAAATCATTACCAAGAGCCAAATAACACACAAATACACTCCAATAATTTACAAACTCCATCAAAAATATATTTAAATATAATATATATATATATATAAATAGTGATTTATCGCCCAAAATAGTTCTATAAATGCAAATTTTACCTTGATTGGCTTGAATGAACAAATGAATATGTAATAAATAAATAAATGAAATTCACAAGCTAGAAACACATTTCTAATTTGGAGATAAAAAAAATTAGTTCTTTATTTATTAATAATCCTTAAAAATTATGGGTTTTTATGCCAAACTATGAAAAAAATACAAGAATACTCATATAAAGAATAAACTGTACATATACTTAACAAGAAGTGGAAGCAAACAAAATAGTAGTACATGTATTACATCAATCTTAACAGAAATAAACAACTAAATCCATTTGATACAGCTGATATCCTGGAATGGTAACAAGTGTGTCTGGTCTCTAATAGCCCATCAAATGGCCCTTACTATTAACATTCCATCTAATTTTTGTCTTTTGTTCTTTTTCTTCTTTTTTTTTTCATTTCTGTAAGAAATTAGTTCCATATACTGGACATCAATTGTAATCACATATCTCCACTTTGATTTACCTAGAGTTGGGAAGATTTTAGCCTGTCTCTTTTCCCTTCTATACACCCTGACATCTCCCTTTCAATTCTAATGCAGATCTACATGCTTCCTTACATCACATCAAGTTTGCGTAGGGTAGATGCAAAGTCTAGATGTTTCTTTAGGGAGGGAGAGTTGATAATTGATTTCTCTCATTCAACCAGGAATAAAAATGTAATGTACAAAAAGAACTGTTCATCAAACATAAACATGGACATAGGAAGAACTGTAAACATCTGCATCAGCAAAGTTTTTTTTTTTTGTTGAAATGTACATTGAGTTGGAACCTGTCTTGCAAAATCATAGATTTCTAGAATATGTTACTCTTTATTGATAGTAGTCTGTGTTTTACCCTTCATCTAAAGTGTATGAATGAAATCTCTTCTGGTAGTCAGATTTTTAATTAAGATTCTTTTTTCATGTTGAAACTGTAACCCTTCCTATTCAGTAAGGAGTTAAAATCTCTTGTTTAAATATTATCACCTGTATGTCCAAATTTCAGTAGCTGGGAACCTAGGTAACATGAGTAATTCAAACTGCCCAATGCAGAAACTGGGCAACACATGCTTGGGTTGTCTAAAACTATCTTATTTGTGGAGTTTGTATTTGTATTTTCTTCTTTATATTCTTTTCTATTGATAATATTCATGATGGTTGTGTAAATTTGCTTTTTGTTGCAGCTCCTGTCAAGAGTTTAGAGATTAACTTCAAGGTCAGTTCAGCATTAGTAGAAATTGTTCGGAAAATTCATACGCGACCACGTTACATTCTTGCTAAGGTATTAGAATGCCGTCTATCAAATACCAAAGAAAGCTTTTTCGAGTTAGATTGCTTCATTTTTTGGTTGTCTAAGCATGTTTTTTTTACCTTTTAGTAGTTTGCAAAATAGAGCTAGCTTGTATGAAGTCATTTATTGTACTTTTGAACCATATGACAGACTTACGCTGGGCTGCATAAGTTGAACTTTTTATATTTTACCTGCAGGGACCTGAAAGATATAGTGGCCACTTGGTCAGTTTTTATTTTGAATTTGTGTCAGTGAGTTTCTAATGATGTTAACAATGCATATAAAGTTTATTGCAGAGTTCATGTTGTAACGCCCAAAATTTTTTAACCTTAATTATAGTTCAAATATTGAAATTTCGAGGCCAATTTTTTTTTTTATAAGTATAAGTAAATCAGATCTTATAATGCGGAAACAATTTTTAAAAACGGTTAAGACTTTGGGAGCGGTTACACTAAAGATAACAATCAAATCAAAATGTACGAGATTTACACATTTCAAACTACGTACAATATAAGACTGAAATATGAAGAGTTTTAGTTTCATTTCAAGTCAGAGTATGAAAATAATACTTCAGTCTCTACATGATCAAGTACTTAAAACGAGAAGATCATGAATACCAAGATCACAAGGTAAGAGTGGACCATCGAGGATGCAACTCGACCAGCCCTTCGCTCCAACTACTCATCATACTTTACCTGCATTACCTGTCTCCCATAAAACGGGGTCAGACTCGCTAAAGCAACCCAAACTCAAACTTAAAGAAAACACATCAAGCATTTAAAGGTAAAGATATATTATTCATCCATCGTCAAGTGATAGACAAGGGAACAACGTCCTATGAGTCATTCATTTCTAACATTCGAACATAAAGCATTTAAAAGCATTTCATCACTTAATATTCTTTTCAACCTTAACTCACGTAATAAAGCATAATCTATATGCATACAAGTCATCGCATATATATAATATATATATATATAATATATATATATAATATATATATATAATATATATATATATGCATCTAAAACATTCAGATCATTGCATTATTTTCACATGCATTCATAATTCTTATAAACAATAAGTCAAATCATATTTGATCATTCGAACATAAAACACACACACACATACCTTATAAGTAATTTAGTTAGATATTCATGATACACATCAATCATGATACATGGGTGTGATATATTTACTCAGACAATCGTAATGCAATCATTTGCAATGAAACTATGTAGGCGTGATGCATCATTCACCTAATAAGTCAAAAGTAGTCATTTGTAGGCGTGATGTGTCATTCACCTATACACTAACATAAGCGTCACAATCATAACCTCATATCAAGATCTAAATTCAATAAGGATCTGATTATCATATCTGAGTTCAATATATAATCATGCTATAATAGAAAAGCCAAACTTATAGATTAATAACTGGTTATCTCAACAACCCAAAAGATCATCACAATTCATCATAACATTTCATTTATTCATAATAAAGATTTACAAAATTTACACCGTATCACCTGGTCTGGGAAATGTACAACCTCACAAGGAGTTACCACCCTAGACGGATGGTCTGCCTGGTCTTGGACAATGCACTTCCTCACAGGAATATACCGTCTTCGCGGGCTACCTGCTCTTGGGCAATGCACTTCCTCACAGAGACTTACCGCTCTAGCCGGATTATCTGATCTAGTCATGCACACCCTCACAGAGAATCCTTTGGGAACTGGTCCTCAACGGGTACCATATCCAGTGAAAACTATTGTGATACATGCATCAATACAATTGATCACTCTCAGGGTTGATAGCCATCAATACGGGCATAAGAATGTATACAATCAAAGCATCACACCATACATCACTTCATATGGCAGTAAAATTATAAAATCACACATTTAACCAATAAGGCTTCATGAACCAAAGTTCACTATTGAACTTAAACATTTATCGCATGCATTCATAATTTCATTTCACGTGACATTAAAATCATATCATACATAAGCATATTATCCTACACATCATATCATCGCCACAAAGAACATTGCACTTCGTAAATTGAACCTCGAAGCATGCGTAAACAAAACATGAGTTCTATACATGCATATGTGAACATGCATATTTCATAATACGAAGCAACTAAGCCTCACCATACATAACTCTTACGTAGTTCGAGATTTGCACACACGATAAAGGTCATACATTTTTCACTACATGAATCGATATATCTGCTTAGATATAATTGTGTAAGGGTTGGTCAAAATCTCATGGACCATCATACCGTACATCATACGCATATATTTCCTAAGCAAACAAGACATAAAAGTTCAAAACAATTTATTACATTCGCATTATGCATCGAACACGACTTATACATATCCATAGTAGTTAATGACAGACTGTGTAGCTGACACAGTCTGCTAATGACAGACTGTGTACAGCTAACACAGTCTGCCAAACTGAAATAGACGTTTGACTATATTAGAGTCGTTGGGTACAGCCCAACAACTTCCTCTCTTTATGTATTACCTCTATAAATAAGGGCTTCAGCTCATTGTAATCTTAATTCAATAAAGGGTTTTTGCTCCCTTTTATTCATTAATGAAATAGTGCATTTGAAGCACTTTTCTCAAGTTTGTGGTGTGAATACTTGAATGCTACTTTGTGCTAGCATATGCTTGTGAATGTTTGAAGTATCAAGATTAGTTGGAAACTGTTAGATTTTATAAAACCAGAGTTTCATCATGCGTGAAGGGTAGAGCTGCAGAGAAAACCAGATTCCTCAATCCAGGAATCGGCTACTGAACCTTTCATTATATGCTATTACTGATACAAAGATTTTAGGGTACCAAAATACCCTTTACAACAGAATACAATAACCCATGTGCCATTAATAAAGGAATATAATATAACGTTGATCACGGTCACGGGTCTGGACCCTGATCCGTGACCCAAAACACATCTTTTCACCCTCCCTCAAGTTGTGCATGGTTTTGAACCATGAACAACTTGCCTTTTAACATCCAAAACCTGTCTTTAGTCAATCCTTTTGTGAATATATCAGCCACTTGATCAGTAGTCCGTACAAATTCATGCTCAATTTCTTTCTCTTTTATCTTTTGTCTCACAAAATGTTTATCTATTTCGATGTGTTTGGCACGACTGTGATAAATGGGATTAAAGGACATATTGATGGCACTTTGATTAACACATAAAAGGAGTGATCGAGAGATCGATTCTCCCACTTCTGTCAGTAAGTGCCTAATCCAGGTAGCTTCAGCAGTAGCAGCTGCCATTGACCTATACTCAGCTTATGTACTTGATCTAGCAATAGCTTTTTGTTTCTTACTACTCGAGGATACCAAATTCATCCCAACAAATACACAATAGCCGGATACAGATCTGTGTTCATCTGGATCTCCTGCCCAGTCTGCATTCGTATAGACAATAATGTCATGTTCATTTTGCTCATTTGTCCTTTTTCTATACAAAAGGTCATTCCCAACCGTTCCCTTCAAGTACCAAAGTATCTGTTTAACTGCTTCCATATGTCCTTCACGCGGCTTATGCATGAACTGAGAGACCTGATTTACTGAGTAAACAATATCAGGTCTAGTGAAAGTAAGATATTGCAACATGCTTATTGTAACGACCCCAATCCAGACCCTTTTAAAAATGCGGAATTTTTTTTTTCTAAGAGTTGTGGAAACCTTCCCAGAGATCTGGGGTCCTCACAATTCCACTTTCCATTGGATAGCCCATCCACCACAAACGAAGTTGCAATTATCATCCATATCAACCAACTAAAACTCTTTTATTAATGAGTAAGAAAATTTCAAAGACAAGGTTTTCTTCAACTGAAAGTAAAGTAACAATTGCAGAAATTAAAAGAACTAAAAGACAAAAGAAAGAGCCATTATGTCCTCTACTGAAGCTGACAAGCCCAAGTATAACTTATCCATCCCCAGATGCATGTCCAACTTCACTGTTCACCATATCCTGTGAAAAACCAACAAAGTAGGGTGTCAGAACCGAAATTCTGAGCACAGCTACTTCTAAAGAAAACAGGTGAGAGAAAGAACATGGATAAGATTTCATGCAGTGATTTGAGTGAGTACAAATATAAAATTTGCCACATTTAAATATCCATAACTACCAATAATTGCATATACTCACCAGTCAAGAACAGTAAACAGTGTCATATATCAATAACTAAATAATCAAACCTTTCAGCATGATTTCACAAAGTAAATCATATGCTACCACCAAATGATGTCATGATATCAAGAATGATTCAAACATGCATGATCTAATGCATAACAGAAAAATGCATGATTATGTGCAATGCATGATTTCTTTTGTTATCTTTCATTTAAGTTCCATCCTTCCATATGCATGCCCTATTAGATGCACACAACCTTAAGTTCTTCTTTTTAATTACCGTGGCCCGCGGATACACCAAACGGGTACAAACCCCGAGGTCAAGTAGGTTCCCAGGGTAGCTTAACACACAAATTTGTATTTTATTACTGGGTTCCAACTTAGCCCTCGACCGATATCAGGAAACAGTATCATCCATCGGAACATTAGACCTCCACATCTAATGTCGGGGACACAAGGGTCACCCCACTCCCACAAGTGTCACTTCCTTGGTACCATAAACTCACAGCTGTGACTAACACACCACTCCCGGGTAAAGTGGCGGGTTCTCCCTAAAACCGTGGCCAAGAGAAGAACCTCAATATCGGGTTCAGGGGCAACAACGCACACGGAGTTTTTGTATCCTCACAGTCTCCCCAAGACCGGATATCAAAGATTCTCATACTCCAGATGAGATATCCCAGAATGTAAATTACACTGTTCTTATTCATTATATTTTTAATTAAGTCCATTTCTTTAAGTTTGCAACACATATGCAAAAGTAAAGTGAAAAACCCGCATCCTCTCTTGCGGAAACCATGCGGGACTCCAGCCCGTATCAACGACTAGAACAGTGTAGTAATGTGCCAAACCATCTTATGTGGTTCAAGTGATGCAGTTAAAAACATATGTGAAAACAAACCAAACCCACAGCTCTCCAGGCCGGTGATGGTCCAATTAAGCCATCGGTGCATCGCATAATAAAACCAAGTAGTGTTTCGTTCATAACACTAAGCCAAAATGCCAAACAACATATATATTCATGCAAATATAAACCTAAACATATGCATGTCATAATTCATTCATATGCATTTTCAATGTGTGTGTTACCTACATCACATATGGGTCTTAACCAATTCATGGTTTCTTTAAGTGTGTGAGTGTACATGTACCATTTCACATATAAATCAAGTGTACATGTTCAAGAAGACTTACTAATAATTGAATCATGCTCACCCTCATGCGTACCATAGTCATAACAATCAAGTGAAAGCATAATTCTCCACGACAAGTGTTTCCAAATGCACATGCATATATGTCAATCTAACCATGGACATAAAACAACAACATTCACAAGCATGGTTTCAAAGATTCATGCGCAAGGATTCACATATTTATACCAAATGTACGTTGTCATTCATTGATTAATTTTATTATATCATGTGAACACCCATGCATGTAAATTTCAAGCAATAAAGCATTAGTTTCATGATTGCTCATGCCCGTGAAAAACAACTAGACAACGATATCCAAATCAAGCATAACAATCAAGTCTAAGCATATTAGCATTTTCATTCACCTGTATACAAAGAGCCAGGTCTAACACGATTAGCTAGCATTCTGAAAAAATTAAAGTGCTAAGCTAAGCTTCCATATGAGTCATACTATGCGTGAACAAGGATTCAATCGACCCGTCATTTGTCCACAAGCATGGACAGTTAAGGAAATGGCATTTATTATATTTTCTTTTGAAAAAATATAATCCAGCACCATTCGGCTGGGCTTGGCAGGGTTCCACACAACCCATGATCTTATGCTCTTCTTCCCCTCAATACTTATAACGAAACAACAAGACTAAGATTGTCAAAAACTGCACAATGGTCATTATAACTGGTTCTTACGCTAGTCAAAATAGACATTTCAGCTAGCAATTCCTTTGTCATTAAAAGATCAACAATCAAATTACTGCATCAACAACAGTAAAAAGAAAACATCCACAATTCAAACAACACTTCACAGCTAGTACTCCTAAATCAGTTGAATTTCTTTCCTCTCCCTTTTCAACTGATGGAAAGCTTTTTCAACAAGTTCAAATGAAGTTTAAGAGAATATAACCAATATTTTTGAAACTTTGACTTTAGTATGACAAGAGGTGTGCTTCCAAGTAAGTTCCAAGAGTCTATTTTACAATTACTTAATTTGTTGTAAAAAGAAAAGATGCATGGTTGGCAATAGTATTGCAAGAAACCAAAAATGCAATGCAAGCATAATAGTTTTTCTTTAATATTGCCACTTAGTATAAAGCCATTGATCTAGCCTATTGTAGTCAAATGTAAAAGAATTCTATGCATAAAACGATTTACAGCTCATTAACAAAAATATACCCAACAACATGTTGGATTTTAAGGATAGCACAAATTCCAAATTTAATGGAAATCAGCAAAAATTTCCTATATGCAGGCCATCAGACAACCCCTTTTTTCCCCCTTTCAAAATACAGGCATAGACACTATGTCCCAAAAAAATAGTAAGTGCATAAACGAACAGTAATAGGAAAGACAGGTAATGATTCAACCCGAAATAATCGAGTAGCAACAGGTCTGTAAATAGCTATCAACGATCCAAAGATTTAAAGATTTACATAGATGGATTTAAGCGATTTGGCTAACAGAAATTCCGCCATTTAAGTTATATCCTGCCAACTTACTAAAATCATTCAAGAACCTCCAGCTTGAGACTTCACCTTTCTTTTTCTCATCTTATGCATGTTCACGGTATCGATTTGGGTCTGCACTCTAAATTTTTCTTTTCTTTCCAAATCGGTTACCGGACCACCGAAAACCCCTTGCCACCCTTTTTAAAAACGAAAAAATACATGCATCGATGGGGTTTCCTGTGGACAATCTCTCAAATCACACACAGTGGGGTTTTCGGAAGCCATAACCCCCACCCCACCTTCGGGTTAGGGTTATACACGAAACCCCCCAAATCTGGGTCGTAACCACCGAAAAACCCGATACCCTTACCACCTAAGGATTTTCCGGCAGCCAAGAACCCCCACCTCTCAAATCGCAACCCGAAATCGAACTCAGGTTCGATCCCCCACCCAAAATCCAAGAAGCACCGTACCTCGAGAAGACTTTTCCGGCGATCTTTCCGGCGATCGGAGGCTGGAAACGCAAAGGTCGAGCTGCTGGCGTCGCTCCACGCAGCTGCCGTGACAGAGGGTGCTTGCCGTGGTCTGTGGTGGCCAAAACTTGCCGGCGACTTCCAAATCCACCGGCGCGCGCACCGACTGAGAGAGAGACGAGGGACGAGAGATGAGCGACTGAGTGGAGAGAGAGAGACGAGTGAAGAGAGTCCCCTCTCCACTCCCTCTTATCGGGCAAGACCCCTCCCCCCTTCACGCCGAGATGGGGGAGGTCGGTTACGCCCTGCGTAACCCCCCCCCCTTCCCCCCTTTCCTTTTTCCTGTTAGCACATTATCGGGCAACCCTTATCGGGTTGCCCTTTCTTTCCTTAAAGAGCATGTTACGTAGGGTGGGGGCTCGGGTCCGGACCCGAGACCCGTAACCCAACTCCAAACCATATGGATCCACAAGTTGGATCCGAATGGATCCAACTGTGGATCCTCGGATAAGTTTTAAAAAAAAAACAATTTTAAAATATTATTTATTTATAATTATACATATATATAGATAGATATACTAAAATATATATATATGTATATGGATCCGGTATATGGATCCCAAACCCATCTACGCACCCCTATTAAATAATTATTCTTTAAATTATTTAATTAATTAAAAATTATTGTACTTATACGTACATATCAAATTTACGAGGTAAATGTATGCGGAAACCCCCTTTATGGGTCCTGGATCTGCAATTCGGATCTAGGCCCACTTCGCATAATTTAAAATATTTTGTAACTAAAATTTCCGGGTTTTACACTTATTATGCTATGATATTTTGTAGGATTCTCATATAGATCTCCATCTTGAGAACTGAGTTTTTGGTGAAGGACGCTAGAAGTTTCCAAGGGTTTGCAGTCTTTCATACCTGCCTTAGTGAGAACATCAATAGTGTACTTATGTTGGGTGAGAGTCATTATTCCTTCAGAAGTACTGTCAATTTCTACTCCAAGGAAGTATCGCAGTTTCCCATGATCCTTCATTTTGAATCTCTGATTCAAGAGATGTTTGACCTCCTCAATATGAACTTTGGAATTACCTGTGATGACAATATCATCCACATATATTAACAGCAGAGTGACCACATCTTGGTTTTGGAATATAAACAAGGAATGCTCAAGGAGAGATCGCCTAAAACCATATTTTTGTATTTCAAGAGAGAAACTATCAAACCAGGAACGGGATGCCTGCTTCAAAACGTATATTGCTCTTTTTAATTTGCATATGTATTTTTGTAGGATTGCTTTCTGCATAGCCAGTGGGTTGTTCCATGTATACTTCCTCCTTCAAATTTCCATGGAGAAAAACATTTTTGACATCAAGTTGACTAATTGTCCACTGATGTTCAACCGCTAAAGATAGTATGACTTTGATTGTCCCTATTTTTATAACTGGACTAAAGGTCTCATCAAACTCCGCCTGTGTAGTTATACACTGCCGGTCCCAAGCCCGGATAAAGGAGGAGGGTTGCGGTAGGCCTGTGACAGCCAGCATAAAAACTTTGTCATATCCTATGAAAATGAACCAATATGAGAATTTCGTTGGGGCGTTCCCTACTGAGCGACGCGCTGTACTCTCTAGGCCCGGAGGCAGTGATAAATGTGCAAGGGTTGCTAGGTCGTCGCCCAGAAGCGACGCGTCACACCGGCGCCCGGGTGTGGTGTCAAATAGGCAAGGGTTCCCTCACTTTGTTGGACGGGTGGGGGTAAAGAAGTTAGTCCAAGACCATAAAATTAGGTTAGCCACTTGGAACATAGGGTCTTTAACTGGTAAGTTGGTAGAGTTAGTAGATGTTATGTGTAGGAGAAAGATTGATATTTTATGTCTTCAAGAGACCAAATGGGTAGGTGAGAAAGCTAAAGTGATAGAACCTTGGGGATATAAGATTTGGTATACAGGAATAAATAGGAATAGGAATGGAGTAGGGATTGTTATGAGTCGTCAGTTTATAGATAATGTAGTTGAGGTTCGTAGGAAGGGTGATAGAATTTTACTTATTAAATTAGTATTAGGTACGGATATTATTAATATTATTAGTGTTTATGCACCTCAAGTAGGTTTAGATGATTCCATTAAGCATCAATTTTGGGAAGATTTAGATGGAGTAGTACAAGAGACATCTTATGGAGAAAAGCTTTTAATCGGCGGTGACCTTAATGGACATGTAGGCATTAGTAGGGATGGATTTGAGAATATCCATGGAGGCTATGGTATAGGAGAAAGAAATGAAAGTGGAGAAAGGATTTTAGATTTTTGTTTGTCCTATGATATGATCTTAGCAAACACTTGGTTTATGAAGAGGGAGTCTCACCTAGTAACATTTAAAAGTGGGGTTAATACGAGTCAGATAGATTTTTTTCCTACTTAGAAAGAGAGATAGGGGTTGTTGCATCGATTGTAAGGTTATACCAGGAGAAAGTGTAGCTACACAACATAGAGTCTTAATTTTAGATCTTAGAATTAGACAATGCCGCAAAAGGGATAGACATAGGATAGATCCTAGAATTAAGTGGTGGGCACTGAAAGGAGCTAAACAAGGAATGTTTGTAGAGCAGGTAGTTAAGGAAGTTGATTGGTGTCTCGAGGAGGATTCAGAATCAATGTGGAATAAGATGGCGGGTGGTATGAGAAAAGTAGCTAAGGAGGTATTGGGTGAGTCTAAAGGCGGTGCACCACTAGGTAAGGATACATCATGGTGGAACGAGGATGTCAAATTAGCTATTAAGGTTAAAAGAGAGTGTTATAGAAATCTAAGTAAGAGTCGTGATAATGAGAATTTGGAGAAGTATATGATAGCAAAGAAGGAAGCTAAAAAAGTTGTTCGAAACGCGAGGGATAAGGTATATAAGGAGCTTTATAACAAATTGGATACTAAAGAGGGCGAGAAGGATATTTATAGGCTTGCAAAGATGAGAGATAAAAAATCAAGGGATCTGGGTATGGTTAGATGTATCAAAGATGAAACACAAAAGGTTTTAGTCAAAGATGAGGAGATTAAGGAGAGATGGAAAGATTATTTTGATAAGCTATTTAATGGAAGTCATGCTCAGGATCTTAGAGACTTCTCTATTCCTTTTCATGAGATAAATCGTGACATCATGCGCAAGATTCAAAAGAAAGAAATTGCAGAGGCTTTGAAGAAAATGAAATCAAGAAGGGCAGTTGGCCCAGATGGTATACCTATCGAGGCTTGGAAATGCTTGGGAGAAAAAGGTTTAGAATGGTTGACAAATCTTTTTAACAAGATTTGGCGGACAAATAAGATGCCTAATGAGTGAAGGAAGAGTACTTTGGTGGCTCTATATAAGAATAAAGGTCATATACAAGATTGCACAAACTATCGTGGTATAAAACTCATGAGTTATACTATGAAACTTTGGGAGAGGGTGATTGAGTCTAGGTTGAGGAAGGTTGTCATGATATCGGAGAATCAATTTGGTTTTATGCCTGGAAGATCAACTATGGAAGCTATACATCTTCTTAGACAACTTATTGAAAGATATAGAGAGAGGAACAAAGATTTGCATATGGTTTTTATTGATTTAGAGAAGGCATACGATAGAGTACCTAGGGACGTTCTCTGGTGGACAATGATGAAGAAAGGTGTTTCTCTCAAGTACATTAGTATAATTAAAGATATGTATGAAGGAGTAGTAACCAATGTCCGCACTTGTGGAGGGGTGACAACCAATTTTCCGATAACGGTTGGGTTACATCAAGGATCTGCTTTAAGCCCTTTCCTATTTGCGATAGTGATGGATGAGCTTACGAGATCAATTCAAGAAAATGTACCGTGGTGTATGTTGTTTGCTGATGATATTGTTTTGATTGATGAGTCTAGAGTTGGGGTTAATGCTAAGTTAGAATTATGGAGACAGACATTGGAAGCTAGAGGTTTTAAGTTGAGTAAGAGTAAGACTGAATATATGGAATGTCGGTTTAGTAAGCAACGAAGTAGTGATGGGAGTGTAGTGAAGCTTGGTGAGCAAGATATATCGGTGAATGATTATTTCAAATATTTGGGATCCATCATTCAAAAGTATGGAGAAATTGATGGAGATGTAAATCATAGGATAAAGGTTGGGTGGATGAAATGGAAAAGTGCTACTGGAGTGCTGTGCGATCGTAGAATGCCATTGCGGTTGAAGGGAAAGTTTTATAGGACGACTATTAGACCCGCTTTACTATATGGTACGGAATGTTGGGCTGCCAAGAGACATCATATTCAAAAAATGAGTGTAGCTGAGATGCGGATGCTTAGATGGATGTGTGGAAATGCAATAAAAGATAAGATTCGGAACGAAGAGATACGTAAGAAGGTAGGTGTTGCACCCATTGAAAATAAGATGCGAGAGAATCGTTTACGGTGGTTTGGACATATTCGGCGAAGGCCTAATGATGCTCCAGTTAGAAGGTTGGAGAAATGGGAAAATATATTAGTTAAAAGAGGTCGGGGTAGGCCTAGGAAGACTTGGATGGAGATGATAGGAAAGGATATGAATGCTTTGAACCTCACCGAGGACATGGCGTTGGATAGAAATGATTGGAGGAAAAGGATTCATGTGGAAGACCCAAAATGAATTTCTTTTTTGGTTCATATCGCTGACCCCAATTGTTTTGGGATGAAGGCGTAGTTGTTATTGTTGTTTACTAAAGGTCTCATCATAATCTTGTCCTTGCTTCTGTGTAAATCCTTTTGCGACAAGTCTCGCCTTACCGTTCTATAGTCCCATCCGGTTTGTACTTTATTTTGTACACCCATTTTAACCCAACAACATTTCTGTCGAGTGGTCTGGGAACAACATCCCAGGTACCACATTCATATAGCGCCTTCATTTCTTCATTAATAGCTTCAACCCATCTTTTAGAATTTGCTGCTTGAGAAAAAATTGTGGGCTCATCTTACTTGCTCAAGGCAGTTAGAAAAAGTTGGAAGTCCAGTGAGAAATTTTCATAACTGACCCATCTTTTTATCAGATGATGAGAGCGGGTAGGTCGACTAACCTCAAAGGTAGGAGTGGATGTAGAAGGTGTATCCATTTCCTAATTAAAGTTAGTGGGTGCATCCCTTTCTGGACCCAAGGATGACTCTGTACTCTCTTCTGCAATCAACCTATCAGCAGACATAGACCCTTTATCCTTCTGATCACAATCTGAAGAACAAATATTACTAGTGCCGGAGAAAAGTTCAGAATTCAACCAAGGATGATAGATCTCAACTTTGGAATTTGATTCAGAAGCAATGCATCGATGATCAAAATTCAATTCATCGAAGATAACATTTCTTGATATTTTGATGTGCTTGCTCATGGGATCATAGCACCTGTATCCTTTATAGTCATCTGCATATCCCACAAACCTACACTTTAAGGCCTTGTCTTGAAACTTATGTCTCATTGAATTGTCAATATGAGCATGACATACACAACCAAACATGCACAAATCATGATAGTTGAGTTGAACTTCAAATAGGGAAAAATAAGGAGATTTGTTCTCCAAAACAGTCATGGACAATCGATTTATCACATGGACTGCTGAATGAAAGGCTTCTGTCTACAGAGTAATCGGAAGATTACTATCATGTATCATACTCATTGCACTCTCAACAATATGGCGATGCTTCCTTTCAGCAATCCCATTCTGCTGAGGTGTATGAGGGCAAGACACTCTTCTCTTTATTCCATTACCTTGAAGAAAGTTAGTAAAATCACTTGAAGAGAATTCACCTCCTCCGTCACATTGAAAACAAAGAATGTTTTCAGAAAATTGATTCTTGACAAAAGTGTGAAAATTTTTAAACAACTTGAAGGTCTCAGACTTGTGTTTCATAAAGAAAATCCAAGTATAACGAGAATAACTGTTAACAAATATAAGATAATATGTAGTTCCAGATAAAGAAGCAACTAGGGCAGGCCCCCAAACATCAAAACAAATAATCTCAAAGGGTCTTGAAGCTCTTTTATTGATAAAATGAAAAGGTAAAACATGACTCTTACATAAGAGACAACTGGAACATTTGTTGTCATTGATATTTATTCCTAAACTAGACTTGGGAATGAGGTTACTTGAAACAAGCTTCTCAATGAAACTGCTACTGCAATGACCTAAACGACCATGCCAAAGATTTGGCTTATTGTATTCAAAGACACTAAAAACACATGTAGGAACCACTGAGGACGACGATGAGGAGAGCTTCAAGTTTGGGTCAACAGGGCGAACACGAGTGGAAGGATCTTCTTAGAAAACATACATATTGTCTTGTCGTTGTCTTTTAGCAAACGTCTCTCTCGTGCAGAGATCCTTGACAAGAACAGAAGAGGGAGTAAATTCAACTGAGGCATTGACATCATCAACAAGCTTGAAAACAGAAATAATATTTTTCTTGATGTTGGGAGCATAAAGAACCTTTGGAAGATTGAGAGAGGACTTTGTCATGGGTATAACATAATTTCCAATATGAGAGATAGGATGGTGGGATCCATCCCCAGTGACTATACTATTTCTACCAATGTAAGGAACAACGTTTAGGAGCTTACCTGCATCACCAGTAACATGAGTCGTTGCCCCAGAGTCCACATATCAAGTACATTCCTCATTCTGTTTCAGGTTTAATCTTGCCAGTGCTGACAATAACAACTCTTTTACTTCTCCGCTGACTTTTATGTTGTCTGTTTCTCTCTTTGCTTCAGTCTGTGCTGATTTTCCTTTATTTAGGGGATTAAACCAACAATTAGCTTTGATATGCCCCTTTTTGTTACACAGAAAACAAGTAGGGATTGGCCTCTGTCGTTGTGAGTTGGGATGTATGTTGGGTGTAGGTAATAGCCCACGGCCTCCTTGTCTACTTCTTCCCTGTCCTCCTCTTCTCTTAACATGATAATTTACTCGTCCTCGTCCATAGGCTACCCCTGTGGCAAGGACCTCTTGCGTCCCTGCATGAATATGTGATTCTTCAGAAAACCCTTTCAAGTTCATTTCATATTGAAGTAGTTTTACATGCAGGTCTTCAAATCTGGGCAGATCAGGTAGACACAATTAGGAAGTAACAATCATGTGATAGTCAGGCTCCAATCCACTCAGAGTTTGCTGTACCATATCTTTATCAGTCACCGCACACCCAACTACTGCTAATTGATTTGTGATGATCTTCATTTTGTTTAAGTATATGTTAGAAACTCTGGAGAAACTGGAACAGATCCATCCAGATGTCCAGAAAGATCCTGACTCCTAATGAAAGGAATAATCTGCCTCTTCCAAGTCAGGAAATTGGAATTGTTTAATTTTTCATACACGAGTTGACTAAGAAAGCTTGAAGAAAGGCCAAACTGAGAAGGAAATGAATCCATGTTTTATGATAAGAATAGGGAGAATGTGTCCAGCACACAACCCGATAAAAGCTAAGAAATCAGTATATAGAAAGACAACTTTTAACTTCAAGGAAATTCCCGCAGCCCTTGAAGAACGATAAACAATAATTGAGAAGAAAACTGAAAATAAACCAAATCTGGTATCTAATTTAGATGGAGTATTGAATTTCGATCAAAACTGTAATTATCCATATGTGAATAAAAGAAGGAAGATATGAATAAAAGAAGATAATCACTAAGTACGAAAATTTAAGAGAAACACATAAATGAAGCTCAGACCCGATTTTGATTTAAAAACATTCAAGGATAAAGATGATGAAAATGTCAAACAATAGATGGAGTCAGATCTGAATCTGATCAGATCTGATTAACAAGGAGAAAAACGAGGTTGATACAGATTTGATTTTGATCAACAAGTTGATTTAAAACCAAACTGAGATTAAAAAAGACCACACAAAAACTATCAATGATCGAAAAACGTTATAAGATATGAATCTGATCAGATTTGTTCAAGATGGGTTACCAAAGTGCTCCACACACATAGAGAAGGGGTACCGAAGGAGCGAGATCACTGGAGACGCAGCGTAACGATGACGTTGACGACGACGACAACGATGAGAGAGAGAGAGAGAAGTTCAGGCAGGAAGAAGAGATTTACAGGAAGAAGAGATTAACAAGAAGAAGAAGAGATTAAGAAATCGATTTTCTGACTTGTGAGGCTAAACAATCTTTTAGACGTACCTATTTGGAAGCAATCCCAGATCCAGCTCTAGCGTGACTCTGATACCATGTTAGATTTTATAAAACCAGAGTTTCATCATGCGTGAAGGGTGAAGAACAGAGAGAGAGAAGGAGCTGCAGAGAAAACCAAATTCCTCAATCCAGGAATCAGCTAGTGAACCTTTCATTATATGCTATTACTGATACACAGATTTTAGGGTACCAAAATACCCTTTACAACAGAATACAATAACCCATGTGCCATTAATGAAGGAATATAATATAACGCTGATCACGGTCACGGGTCTAGACCCTGACCCGTGACCCAAAACACGTCTTTTCAGAAACTTGATTGCATGTGAGGCTCTTTTCATCTATATCATCACCTCTTGGTAAGGTTTCGTGGCTTTTGGATTCTGGAGCCTCATTTGATGACTCCACATTCTTCTTTACATTCTGAATGTTACACTAATTCAACACCAAAAAATGTTTTTACCGCCGACGGATCCTCTCTTAGTATTAAAAGCATTGAAAATTTTGGAAACTCTTCAAAATTCTTTATTCCAAAAGTTAGACTTGTCCTAAAATTAAATTTAAAGCTTTTGTCTGTTTCTCAAATCTCCGACCATGGGTATAGTGTCTCCTTCTCATCCAAAAAATATTTTGTCCATGAGAAGCAGATTGGGGAAGGCCATAGAGAAGAAGACCTTTACTACATGGATCGTCTTTTTTCAAAAAGCAATTTTTGTTATAATGTTCAAAATATAAATTTAGCTTTATGGCACCAAAGATTGAGACATTTTAGTTTGTCAAAATTATGTCATGTACCCCATCTAAACAAATTTTGTAATAAAAAATTTTATTGTGAGGATTGTATTGTTTGCAAAATGAAGGCTCTCTCCTTTCTAAAAAGAACCTTCTTTTCTTCTAAACCGTTTGAATTAGTGTGCTTAGATGTATGGGGACCTTCTCCTATTTTGTCTAAAGGTGGTTTCTCTTATTATGTAATTTTTGTTGATGACTATACTAGATACTCATGGATATACTTCCTTAGGCATAAAAATGAGGTTTTTGAGAACTTTAAAAAATACCATATTTGAGACCAAAATTTCTATCTTTCGCTCTAACTCTGGTTTGAAATAGACACCTAAAGCCTGGTATGATCATTTTAGTGCTGTTATGCTAAAGCTTGGTTTTGAAATCTTGTTATATTGATACTGCTATGTTTACTAAGAAATCTAATGCAGGTATTGTTTACTCCTTTATGTTGATGATATTATCATTGCAGGTGAAGACAAAGAGGGAGTAAAGGATATTAAATGCACCCTCAAAAAATATTTTGAAATGACTGATCTTGGATTTCTTAGATTTTTTCTTGGAATTGAGGTTGCTTACTCTCGTAGAGGGTACTTGCTTTCTCAAACCAAGTTTGCTAATAATATTATCGACAGGTCTGAAGAAAAGAGAGTGAACACATCTGAAATTATTAATGCCAAGATGAAGATTAATTATGGGACACCTCTAGATGATCCTACTCCATATCGCCAAATGATTGACGCCTTGACTTATTTAACTATTACTAGGCCTGATATTGTGCATGGAGTTCATACTGCTAGCCAATTCCAACCTTCTTCCACCACAGTTCACGTTTGTTAAATATTTACAAACTTCTACCTCCAAAGGTCTTTTGTTATCCTCCTCTTTCTCTCTAGAGTTGATTGCTTATTTTGACTCAGATTGGGGAGTTGATCCTAATGATCGACGCTCAACTACTCGGTTTTTGTTTTTGTAGGTGATGCTCTGGTATCGTGAAAATGCAAAAAACTAGCAGAAGGTATCTTTATTATCACTTAAGCCGAGTACCGTACAATGGCTATGACAACATCTGAGATCGTTTGGTTGCAAAGGTTACTTGAAGACATGAGTATTCATCGTCCTACACCTTCCAAACTGTGTTGTGATAATAAGAGTGCGATATACATAGCTGACACTCATACATTCCATAAAAGAATCAAGTATATCGAAATGGATTAATACTAGGTGCATGAAGAATTTTTGAAGTACATCATTACTCTTTCTTATGTTACATCAAAATATCAACTAGCAGACTTCTTCACCAAGGCGCTTCTATCATCGTCACCTCAGTTTTATTTTCTTGACAAACTTTCGGTGATCACACTGTAAGTTTAAGGAGGGGTATTAAAATGTATTGTATTATATATATCTTTTTTGTATTATATATGTGTGTGTCTTCTAATATGTATGTAAACTGAAATACCCCTTAGGGGTATTTCAGTAATTTTACAATATTTCAGTAATTTTAACATTTTAACAGGTGTCAGTCCACTAGAGACTGACAACATCTTAGTTTTTTTATTTGTCTTTTATTTCTTTCGCATTTTTATGTAATCAGTGGTGGACTGCATAGGGTGCTGGACTAGCCCTAACGGTTAGAAATCTGGCCATTGGGGCTGGCCCAACAGCTAGTTGGACCAGCCCCTTGGTACATGGATGTGAAAGTATCTCCAACAAGATACTAATATCAAGACCTTAATATTCTTGATATTGAACCCACCACGAAAGCACAATAAGAACACTTTAGAACACTTGTGCACAAAAAGCACAACCCACAAATAACTCACAAATGCACAAAGGCATAAAATAATGGAATCAATTTATTGAGAACTTGGGCTTTGACTCAAAGCCATGAAGAAATACAAAGGGGAGAACCCCTATTTATAACATCACTAAAGGGGGCCTTGGAGGGGCTCCACCCATGGTCGTTGGAGCCCCTCCAACGGTCACAAATGTGACCGTTGGAGAGGGCCCAACGACTATGTTGGTGGGCCCCCCAAGGTACCTTTTAGGTACAAATCCAAAAAAGAAATAAAAAGAACAAAAAGAAAAATAAAAATAAAAGAAACATAATTACAGTCACATCCGAAAAGTGAATGTGCGCAAAAATAGGGAAAAGACTAAACTACCCTTATGACAAAATAAATAGAAATATATATTTTATATATATATATTTGAGTAGATACATATACATATATATTAATATATGTATATGTATTACCATATATATATAAAATATATATATTACATAATATGATTAATGTACATAATTTAACACCCCCCCTCAAACTTAGGGCAGGATGACCGAGAGTTTGCTAAGAAGGAAGTTGAAGCGCGGAGCACACAAGGCTTTAGTGAAGAAGTCTGCCAACTGATACTCGGACGTGACATATGGAAGGTCAATGATTCCTTGGAGATACGCCTCCCGAACATAGTGACAGTCCATCTCGATATGTTTAGTCCGCTCATGAAAAGTGTGATTTTTAGCAATATAAATCGCACTTTTGTTGTCACAGCAAAGCTTGGTAGGCCCTTCAATTTTGATTCCCATATCTTCCAGCAACTGATGAATCCAAACAATTTCCATGGTAGTAGTTGCCATGGCACGATATTCAACTTCAGTTGATGATAGAGATACCTTTTGCTGCTTCTTGCATCTCCATGAGATCAATGAGTCTCCTAAGAAAACACAAAAACCAGTGGTGGAGTGACGGTTATTTGGGTCACCTCCCCAATCAGAGTCAGTATAAACAATTAATTTTAACTCAGAACAGGAAGACAAAAAAACTCCCTTATTAATAGTGTGCTTTAGGTATCTCACGACACGCAAGATAGCACCCATGTGAACAGAAGTTGGTGCATGCTGAAATTGGCTTGCCGTATGCACCGCATGTGAGATATCGGGTCTGGTGATACTTAGATACATCAACGAGCCTACTAGTTGCCTGTAGGGAGTAGGATCGGAGAGAGGAACACCATCATCAATCTTCATTTTTGCTCCTACTATAGCAGGAGTTTCACAAACTTTATCATCTGTAATACCTGACCTGTCAATAATCTCAGATGCAAGCTTAGTTTGAGACAAAAAGTACCCTCTATGAGAGTATGCAACCTCAATACCCAGAAAATAAGTTAAGAAACCCAAATCAGACATTTCAAACTTATCCTTTAATATGGACTTTATGCTTTTAATCCCTTTAGAATCACTCCCAGTAATAAGCATGTCATCCACATATAGCAACAGAATAACAATCCCTGCATTAGACTTTCTAACAAACAAAGCAGTATCAGTAAAGCATGATGAAAAACCATTATCTAACATTACAGAGTTAAACCTATCATACCAAGCTTTGGGAGCTTGTTTTAAACCATACAGTGCTATCCGAAGACGAAGCACTTTCCCTTTAGGATACTCCATTCCAGGAGGAACATCCATATATACTTCTTCGTTTAGATCTCCGTTTAAAAACGCATTCTTAACATCCATCTGATAGATGTTCCATTTGTTTATTGAAGCAACAGTTATAAGACATCGGACGGTGACCATCCGAGCAACGGGGGCAAAAGTCTCCTCATAATCAATCCCATATTTTTGACCATACCCTTTTGCAACTAAGCGGGCCTTATATCTCTCAAGAGACCCATCACACTTAGTTTTGACTTTAAACACCCATCTACACCCTATTGCTTTCTTATCTTTAGGAAGGTCTTGAAACTCCCAGGTTCTTGCTTTCTTTAGGGCTTCAAGTTCATTGTTCATAGCAACTATCCATTCTGGGTATTTACGTGCTTCCTCAAAATCCCTAGGTTCTATGTACGAGTGAATGGCGCTTAGACAGGCTCTATATTTTGGTGAAAAAGACTCATATGAGATGAACCTAGAAGGGGGTTTTCTTGATCTTTCGGTCCTACGAAGATTTCCTTCACTTGAAGGGGTAGACTCACTATCATATCTTTCGAGAGCACTTCTAAAAGTACTCCTATCTCTATGAGAGTAGGTTATAGGATCTCTATGTGGTTCTTCATTAATGGATTGATCAGTATGAGATTCAACATTTAGATTTGTTTCATCATCGCTAGTATCATCATCTTCAGTTAACAAATCAAACAGAAAAAAATAATCTATATTCTCATCATTAGTTTCAAGTTTTTCGAAACCACTAACATTTTCCAAGAAGCTTACATTTCTGGAAACATAAAGTTTATCACTCTTAACATCATAACAACGAAAACCTTTATGAGTTTCAGAGTAACCAAGAAAGGCACAAGGAATGGCCTTAGGGGAGAGTTTGTCATTTTTATCAGTAAGGACAAAACATTTACATCCAAAAACCCTTAACCTGCTATAATCAGGTTCTTTTTCGTATAATTTTTCAAACGGGGAAATCTTGTTCAAGTTTTTAGATGGAAGTCTATTTATGAGATAGACAGAGGTAAGAGCAGCCTCCGCCCAGAGTTTTTTCGGTATATTTTGAGAAATGAGCAAGGTTCGTGTGGTTTCAATAATATGCCTATGTTTCCGTTCAGCCAACCCATTTTGTTGGGGGGTTTTGGGACAAGATTTTTGATGAAGAATTCCATAGTTTTCAAGATAGCTTTTAAATTCATTGGAAAGGTATTCGCCACCTGAATCAGTTCTAAAAATTTTCAAATTTCCATTGAATTGATTTAAAACCATCATATGAAATGTTTTGAAAGTTGAAAAAACTTCATATTTATGTTTAAGAAAATATATCCAACTAAACCTAGTGAAATCATCCACAAAGATAACATAGTACGAAAAACCTCCCTTGGATATCACCGGAGCTGGACCCCATACATCGGAGTGAACGATTTCAAAAGGTTTTGTTGTAAACATGGATCTTTGAGGAAAAGGAAGACTTCTCATTTTTCCAAGAATACATTCATTACAAACAAAATTTTCATTACAAAGATTCTTAACAAAAGGCAAATAAGAGATTTTAACAATGTTGGGATGACCCAATCTCTTATGCCATACATGAATATCTTTGTTTTGAGCAACATTACAAAATTGATTCTTGGGAATTTTAAGAAAATCAACATAGTAGAGGTCTCCTCTCCTAGAGCCTTCCCCAATCAATTTCCCGGACTGGCGATCCTGTATCCAACATTTATTAGAAGAGAACTTTATATCGCAACCATAGTCCGAGAGTTGAGAAACGGAAAGTAAATTTAAGTTTAGTTTTGGAATAAAACGAATTTTTGGGATAAAAAAATCTTGTTTTTCAAAATTACCCATTCCTTTAATTTCAAGAGGGGTTCCATCCGCGGTTGAGACAAAAGATGGAAGGCGATTTTCAGAATAATTGGAGAGAAAACAATGACTTGGAGTCATATGAAACGAAGCACCAGAATCAAGTAGCCAAGATGTCTTACCAAGAGAGGAAGAAGATGACATGGCGGCTCCAGAAGTGCCTCCTTTGAGAAGAGGTTGAAGAGCATCCATAATTTGATGAAGCGAAAGAGGTTCATTCGATGTTGAAGGCCGTTCCTCCGATTGGGATGCTAAAGCCGCGGCGAGGAATTTCTTCCATTTAGGACAATTTGGTTTGATATGTCCCGGTTCTTTACAAAAATGGCAAGTTAATTTGCTATAATCTCTCTTGCCATATCGATCATTTTGCCCTTGATTTTTGAAATGGGGCGGTTTGTAGGTCTTCAAATTATTACCGGGTCTTGACACGGCATTGACCACTTCATAGTCATTTTGAGAAGGTGTAGCAAGAATGCTTGGGTTATTTTTACTAATCCCCATACGTGTTTCCTCACCACTTAGCTTGGTGATGACATCTTCAATAGATGGGGAGGTAAAAGCCGATAGAAGGGAGGACCGAATTTGCTCAAATTCGGGTCTAAGACCATTTAAGAAGTTGAAGAAACGATCTTCCTCAAGTTGTTTGTGCCTTAACTCAATAGCTTCTCCACTCCATTTTGGTTCGAGCATGGCAAGCTCGTCCCAAATAGATGATAATTCGGCAAAATATTCCCGAATAGATAAATCATTTTGTTGAAGAGTCAAGGCTTTCTTTTGGAGGTAGTATTTGTGAGACAAGTCCCTTGACGTATACATTTTTTCAAGGTATAACCAAGCTTCGGAGGCCCTTTTAAATTTGATGATGTTGGCATTGATCTTGGTTTCAACGGACGAAAAAATCCAAGACAAAATTTTGAAGTTCTTCATTTCCCACTCATCATGCCTTTTGGAATATTCTTCTAAGACCTTTTGTCTATCTTCTCCTTCAAGAATTTTGATTTCCCCTTTCTCTATAATAGAAAGCTTGGGTTCGGGTTCCGATATGGATCCTTGAACATAACCCCAAAGACCTTTCCCTTTGATGTGGGCTTCCATGTTGCCGGCCCAAACATGGTAGTTTGAACCACTAAGTTTAAAACCAAGAGAGAAGTGGGAGTCTTTTTCACCCATTATGGAGAAGAGAAGATGAAAAATAAAGCGTACCTTAACGGATTTTCAACCTTTTCTTGACAAAAGTTGCTTCTAAAATATTGCCCGGAGCAAATGCTTTACTCAAAAACTTCACTAGCTTGAGGGCACGATTTTCGAGGTGCTTTACAAGAGGCGAAATGCACGATCTTCTTTCTTCCAACGAGGCTCTGATACCATGTGAAAGTATCTCCAACAAGATACTAATATCAAGACCTTAATATTCTTGATATTGAACCCACCACGAAAGCACAATAAGAACACTTTAGAACACTTGTGCACAAAAAGCACAACCCACAAATAACTCACAAATGCACAAAGGCATAAAATAATGGAATCAATTTATTGAGAACTTGGGCTTTGACTCAAAGCCATGAAGAAATACAAAGGGGAGAACCCCTATTTATAACATCACTAAAGGGGGCCTTGGAGGGGCTCCACCCATAGTCGTTGGAGCCCCTCCAACGGTCACAAATGTGACCGTTGGAGAGGGCCCAACGACTATGTTGGTGGGCCCCCCAAGGTACCTTTTAGGTACAAATCCAAAAAAGAAATAAAAAGAACAAAAAGAAAAATAAAAATAAAAGAAACATAATTACAGTCACATCCGAAAAGTGAATGTGCGCAAAAATAGGGAAAAGACTAAACTACCCTTATGACAAAATAAATAGAAATATATATTTTATATATATATATATTTGAGTAGATACATATACATATATATTAATATATGTATATGTATTACCATATATATATAAAATATATATATTACATAATATGATTAATGTACATAATTTAACAATGGAATGCCTATAAAAGGTCCCTCCTTCCCCTTGTAATATTCATGCTTATTGTCGAGCATTGTTCAATAAATTCCTTATTATTTTTTATGTTCTTGCTCTTTTTTGAGAATTTGTGATTGGCCCTTAGCGGCTCTTTGTATTTGGCCCATTAGTTTCTCTTGTTTTTGTGAGTGTGCACCTATGTAGCCACATTGTGACATTGTATTTGTGCACTTGTTGTTTCATTACAAAGATCTCTCTTGAATCCATCGATCACGATTCCTTCATGAAGCATAAATTCGAACCAGAGTCCCAAAAACCAAAAAGGCAAAATACCAAAAAAAAAAAATCTCAGCTCTGATACCATGTAATCAAATTAAGCGGAAAGCAAAATCATAATGTGCATAAGAACAAGTACTACAAGGGACAATACAAATACCAAAGGCAATACTAAAGCGCCTAAGTGCATATAATGACTATAAAAAGCCTAAATGTTTACAAGCACAAGTCCACAAAGGGACACTACACAAGCCAATCAATGGCAAATACATGAGATCATAAGAGGCACCAAAGAGCATACACAAAAGAACACAAAAAACATAAAAAATAATAATCTTTATTGAGATAGAATGCTTAGGAAAGCATAAACCAAAGGAGGGGACAAGAGGTCCCTTATATACAACAAATGGGGCTAAGGGAGCTCCCATAGAGTCGTTGGGATGCTTCCCAACGACTCTATGGACAAAAGTCTATAGTGCCCTTGGTCTTTAGTGAAAAAACCAAAACAATAAAAATAAATAAATAAAATATCTGTTTGTAGAGGACAAAACCTTTTGTGAGAAAAAAGACCAAAATGCCCCTAGAGGGCATTACCTATTACAATAGCAAAAAAGTATATTATATATACATGTAGATGTATATATACACTTGTATACATAAGACAAAAATACATACACAAATATATATATATATATGAATATATATATTTTAACAATATCCTCTTGGCGAATAAGCTACTTCAATACCTAAGAAATTTCTCAAGAAACCAAGGTTAGTCATATCAAAAATTTATTTTGTGTGAACAAGTCTAACAACATTTTCTGACCTATTTTCCTGGTAGATAAATAAACTGAAACTAGTTCTTGTCTGCTTAATTATGTGATCTTAGATCTCTTGTTCTTAACTGGTTTATGTGTCTTTGTGTGTGCATTGCTACAAATCTAGCCAACAAATGTGGCTTACAGAATCTGAGTTTTGTGATTTTCTGTGGCACTACTTCCATGATCTTAGTTGCAGAAATCTTCATGATAAACAATATGGTGAATTTATATGGCTTTTCTCCTTATCACTATAGGGTGGAATTACCTCATCAGATATAGCTTCAAAGGCCTTAGAGGCCCGCCGTGCAGAAGTTGTTGGACAAGCATTGGCTGGAGTCCCCTTGTGGCGGTTAGGTCCCGAAAGTAGGCATCCTTCTGTACCATATATTGTTTTTCCAGGTAATTTAAGTTGTTTCATGTACTCTTTCATATGCATTTGAATTATTAGCTGCAAGTAGGGATGTGCATTGGCCAGCCCAACCCAACCAGGGTCTGATGAGGTTTGGCCCAGCAATTGGGATGACTAAGGTCGGTGTGACCTGGTCACTTAATGTCACAGACTGAGTTTTGGCTCAGTTCTATCAGATCCAAGTCCCCATGGCCCCATGGTCATGATTGGAGGTGGGTCCACATTGAACGAAACACTAGATTTGAACTGCTTTAGATTGTGGACTCTGTAAATGGGAGAGAGGTTGATGATTTTCTGGATTAAGTGCTCTTTATGATGCTGTTAAAGGAGGTGGGGATGTTTGGATTAATGAGAACTGGTTTAGAGTCATAGGGATGCTCATTGGGAATTTGGGAAAGAAATTCAGACTCATTTTCAATGCTTACGATTGCCATAGCCACCTTGCTGCCGCTGGTTGGAGATGGCCCTACCCTCATTGCCCAAACCCTAAATCCTCTAAATGGCTAGAACTAAACAAGTTATTAAGCATTAAAAAAAAGTTAAATAATTGGGTCATCACTTCGGCCTGGTCAACTCAAAGTCTGACCCAAGTCCAACCCACCCTGATAATAAAGGGCTGGGCTTAAGACCAGTAAGTGATGGATCAGTACCTCCGACTAAACCGAGCCTAAGGTGGACTGGATTGGCTTGTCTGGTTAGGCTTCCCAGCACAATGCCCTCCAGGCTGCAAGGAAGCTAAAATAACAGTTTGGGATGGTTCAAACATTGGATGCTGGAAAGAAACAAATAAAAAAGATTTAGTGAATTATGATATTACATCTATAAAAATTGTAAATTTCGCTACTTTAAGAGATCTAGAAAAAAAATTAGTTCATAAGCTACAGTGAGAAGCCTATCTGGAAAATTTTTCCTGAAAATCTTAGTGTATATACGCATGTGTAGGGTAGCTCCTCGATTAATTCCATAATTCATGCAAAACCAATGTCACACTTATATTATTCTTCTATTTGAAAGTTACTTTGCACCGCTTCACCCAAGAATGTCCATTTTCCAGGTAATGTTGGTGATCATAATGCACTTGCAGACTTGGTCAACAGCTGGGCTCTAACGAGATCTTCTACGAAAGACATTCTTCTGGTAAGAGCTAAACAGGTGATAGTTTTTAAATTTTCATTTCCATTTTGTATTGACAATGTTCCTGTGTGAAGAGTGCTGAAAAAGGTAATTATGCTGTTGGAGCATTCAATGTGTACAATCTTGAAGGGATTGAAGCAGTAGTTGCAGCTGCAGAGGAAGAAAAGAGTCCTGCTATTTTGCAGGTAAGATAGTTTTGTAAATCAATCATCCTATAAGCCTAGACTCCTCTGGTGTCTTCCTTGTTTTCATCCTCTTACAGATTCCAGTGTGTTCTACTCATAATTTGTGCATGCTCTTGTTTTTAGCATTTTTCTTTTAGTTTTTCTGTAGTTGATCAAACAGTTCTTCAAAAATGCAAAAACCAAATATGTGAATTACATAAAAACATGCTATAAAACAAGAACTTAAGAATCATATTCCCCAATGGATATTTCTTAATAACTGTCATATGCTGAAAAGAATTAAGTTTTAAACATGAGGTAGAAGAGAATTAGAATGGTACCACCAGACAAGGCTTGGTAGTTTTTTTCCCACCCTCTCTCAACTTTATATCTTTGTCACAGTGCCATGTTATTTTTGTGCACATATCTCACATGATAAGTCATGACATGTAATCCAACACCAAATTCGTTATGATGCAATCATGACACATTGATTACCATGTCTCATCCAGTCAAAATGGTTAGCACATTGCCAGTTCATTGCAATATTAAGTTTTTTTAATGTGACCCTATCAACACATAATCTGTTGCCTTTTTATTTACCATTTTGATAGTCCCAATAACGGCTGCTCCCACTCTTTAGTTTTTACTTTTTTAATCTTTACTTTTTAATTAATTAACATATAATGTGAGTCCCAAAAACAAGCCACCCCATTTCTTGAGCCCAACGTCTCTCTCTCTCTCTCTCTCTCTCTCTCTCTCTCTCTCTCTCTCTCTCTTACCGAGGCTACCTTGGTATTTTTAAATAGTTCAAAAATGCCATCACATGAAGTGAACTTTTAAACGAAATATATTTCAAAATTCACACACAAACAGACACTCACTTTTCGCCATGTCACAAGTTTTACAAACTTAACGAATTTGTGTCGCATATGCAAGTCACATACACATACATATCCATATCTTTGTTACATGGTTTGGAAATTTTCATATTAAATGACCTTTTCTTATTGGATAATCATGAGATTTCCTAACTTTGTATTGGTGGATGACATGCTAGCATGTTCTGACTCCATGAGGATCATCAAGATCCACACAGAGTGATCAACAAGGTTGTAAACACCATGTTTAAGCCAATCCTAGGCAATGACATAGACTAACGACATCTCTTTGACTAGTCTCAAAAAACGTTATATGGGTTCCTTCCTGACCCCGATTTCCCCTTTGAGTGAATTAGGCATGGATTTGCATTAAATCGTGAAGCAAGCAATTAAACAAATATAGATTAGGTTTTTTTGCAAACTAGTCTCTGCCTTGTGCGTCTTAGCAAATATGTCCCTGCCTTTTGTTAACTCTTTCAAAATCATCTCTGAGGTTAACAACTATCGACCTTGTTGATTGTAACCATCAAGAGCAAGCCAAATTACAATCCTGGACTTATTGAAGGACCATTTTGAGAAGAAAAAAATTAAGGCAAGGATTGTTTTTCAAAAAAATGGCTATAGATAGGTTGAATTTGGGTCGGTATATTTCAACTGGCTTATAAATCGATTGTTTTCTTTGGATTGGGTTATTACTCAAACGAATATGGGTTGATTTATTTGGATTGAGTTATAGAATAATTGGATTTGGATTGTGGAATAAGGGCTTAGATTTAGAAACTTAAATAGGGGTATGATGGTGTTAAAATATATATGTATGTATGTATATACTCATGTATATATATACATATTCATATATATATATATATATATAATCAGTTTTCATGTATTCTGTCTTACTCTTACTCAACTTAAAACCTCTTGCTTCCAATGTCTGTCTCCATAATTCTAACTTAGCATTAACCCCAGCTCTAGACTCATCAATCAAAACAATATCATCAGCAAACAACATACATCACGGCACATTTTCTTGAATTGATCTCGTAAGTTCATCCATCACTATAGCAAATAGGAAAGGGCTTAAAGCAGATCCTTGATGTAACCCAACCGTTATAGGAAAATTGGTTGTCACCCCTCCACAAGTGCGGACATTGGTTACTACTCCTTCATACATATCTTTAATTATACTAATGTACTTGAGAGAAACACCTTTCTTCATCATTGTCCACCAGAGAACGTCCCTAGGTACTCTATCGTAAGCCTTCTCCAAATCAATAAAAACCATATGCAAATCTTTGTTCCTCTCTCTATTTCTCTCAATAAGTTGTCTAAGAATAAGTGTTAATATACATATATATATATATATATTGTAATAATTTGCCCAACATGGGCATTTTAGTCTTTTCACATGTAATTATAATTGTTTATTAGAAACAGTTATATTTTATTTTCTTCTTTTTTTTTCATGCCATTGGGGCCCCCACTCTATAGAGTCATTGGGAGCTCCCCAACGTCTCTATGAAGGGAGCTCCCAATGGCCTCCCTCATGGCTTGTAATGCCCCAAAATTTCAAACTTGTAAATCTTTGAAAATACGTAGAAAATAAAAAGGTTTTTCAGAGTTTTTATTTTTAAAGAATCAACGGAAACAATTTATTTTGAAAACACAACAAGTTCACAACTTTGGGCATGTTAGCACAAAAACCTTGCTCAAAACCACTATAAAAAGTATTTTTACAAGACAAATAGAAGATCAAAATATATTCATTAGTAACTGTCATTTGTACAAAAGTTTGGGAATTCCCCATGAGACAAAACTCCAAAACTCAAACAAGGAACCAGGACTCAAAAACTGCGAGCAGTAGAGCGAGGCCTCGAGTCATCTCGCATCGCATCATCGCCGTCAAGTAGACTGCCTAATCGTCACCTTCCCATGAAATGGGTCAATCGACAAAAACTGGTAGGTACACAAGTAAGACAATAAGGAACTGAAATAACCATTTGATAAGTAGTTTAAGACAATTTATAACTACGAAAGCAAGAACAACTAACTATGCAGGAAATGAGCTATATTAGCACAATCAATTTATATCATAAGTAGGGATGAGCTAACATGGATAATTGATTTCGCATGCAGAGAGTAACTAACTACCACAGTTAAGCATAAACAGATCATACATCTCATAAGTGATCAAAAGTGTGAACAAGATATTTATTGTTTCGATATTAGCTGGCTTGTGGGTACGCACAGACGCGAAATGTAGAAACAGCCGAGATCGATCCAGGGGTTTATTATGCCATGTGTTTTAGATAATCCGGATGATTGACTGAGTCCGTTCTCCAAGAGGACGCTCAATGACCAAGAGAGAATTCCTCGAAGGCATTCATGGTCACGGATGCATCCTACTTCTGCAGAAGTACCTGAGAGCTACCACCTAGGATAATTACGGTAGTCCCTTTCTCCTAACTTCGATGACTTGGGAAGCCGAGTCATTTGCCTGTAGGGTGGTCATTAATGATCTGTCCATCGGAGTTTTTGTATCATCCATCCTCTCTCTTGATGAACCGTAGGAGGCGAATGGGCACGACAGAGGTTTCTTAACCGTCGTTCCATTCTACATACTCTGGTTTGTTAGATCTACTCGAGCATTTTACCTGTGAAGCCGAAATGTAACCATATTGTATGTGTTTCATCAAGTGTGTCTCGCACGTTCGAGGTTTTCTACGACCTCTCATCCTACTCATCGTAGAATCATCTGTCTAAGTGGATGATTAGGATGATAGGGGTATGGGTCTCTTAAGGAGAACCCAGCACAGTGTTTCGCAAGAGCATAATGTACAACAAGAAATTTCTAGCATGCTTAACATAATGCGAAACAGAAAGTATCATGCAAGTCTTAGGATTGCCCTGGATCCAACAAAACACTCCCGAGTGCATCGACTCGGAGTGGAGCAAGGAGCTAGGGTGCTCCAGCTTGCTTTGCATATCTGCGCTCTTGAGAAGCCGAAGCCCCGCACGGGAACCCTTTTTTCGAGATTAAATCCCCTATACCCAACTTCGCATCTTCCCTGAAAAGAGCGAAGTTGGTAGGTGATCTTGTACGCCCTGCGAGGCAATGCGCAAAAGGATCCACAAGGGCGTGACCACGTATTACATGCGACGACAAGGAACGGAAAAACAACAGAAAGTAGAAGTGCGAAAACAAAGCCTATGCACATCAAGCGTGGTGGCAACAGAAAGCGTAAAAAACAGGAAAGTAATAACAAGAATTTAAATGCAAGAAAAATAAAGACAAGAATTTAAATACAGAAAGGAGCATGTGCACATAAAAGCGCGGCGGTGACATAAAGCGTAAAAAAACAGGAAAGTAACGACCGGAATTTAAATGCAGGAAAAGTAAAGACAAGAATTTAAATGTAGAAAGGAGCTTGTGCATGTAAAAGCGCGGCGACGATAGAAAACGTAAAGACAAGAAAGTAAAAAAGACAAGGATCGCGAAACCACGTTCTTGAGTTAAAAGTGTACATATATAGATATACGTATACGTATATATTTGTCATTTTTCATTTTTAGATTTTTAATCCATATTGTGTTATTTTAGTTCTTTATAGTCCTTTGCGCAACTTTTCCCTACCTTGGGGAGTTGCGATTCTGTGTACGCCTGCGAGCGTAAGTGAGGATGGGCTCGGGCCACGAGGTGCGAGCGTGCTCTGTTATGCAATCTGTGAAAAGGTAAACAGTTAGCATGAAAACAACAAAAGGAAAAGAAAAAGGAGCAGGGAGGTATGCAGCTGCCGGTCCAAGCAACGAAAAGGGGTAGGAGCGAAGCCCCTGCTGGAAATCGAGGAGGCAGAGACAGGAGGGTGAACCCCCATTTGCCGAGGTAAACAAAAGGGGCAGGGGGTAGGGGCACGGCCCCTGCCTCCGGTCGCTGGCCCGATCAGAAAGGAAGGGGAGGGTGCAACAACACCTTCCCTCAGACTGAAAGATGAAGGGAGGGCAGCGTGCCCTTCCTTGCAGGAGGAATTGAAAAGAGGCAGGGGGTCGAAGTCCTCGCCTGCCGGAAAGGTTGAAGGCAGGGGTCTTGCCCCTGCTTGCCGATAAAATAAGGCGGCAGGGGTGAAGCCCCTGTCTGATCAAAAGGAAGGAGGCAGGGGGCTCCGCCCTTGCCTGCCGGAACCTGACAAAGAAGAAAGAGGTAGGGGGTCTCGCCCCTGCCTGCCTGCAGAATAAGGAAGGAGGCAGGGAGCTCCGCCTCTGCCTGACAGAGAAGAAAGAGGCAGGAGGGCTTGCCCCTGCCTGTCGGCAGAATAAGGCGGCAGGGGTGCTTCGCCCCTGCCGGGCAGACGAAGGTGGCAGGGGCGATGCCCTTGCCCGTCTGCTGAAAAAGAAATGACAGGTGGCAGGGCGACACCCCTGTCGGAACAAGATGAAGAAGGTGAAGAGCGAGACAAAGACGAAGAGGAAGAAGGAGGGGAGAGGGGTTACCTGAGTATCGCCGGCGTAGAGACCGTGGTGGCCGGAAACACGAAACGAGAGGGGAAGGTTGGATGCCCGATGGCGGCTGTCGGGAAGCACAACAGAGAGAGAGAGAGAGTGTCGCCGGGGGTAGTGGCGGAGGGTCGCCGACGGCGGTGGTCGTCGACGGTCGACGGTGGCCTGCCGGAATCACAGCAGAGAGGGAGAGAGGCGCTGTGGCGGCCAAGAGAGGGGGAGGTTAGCATTTCTCGTATGAGAAACCCTAACCCTCGACTTCTTAAAATAGAGGTCGGGGGGTATACCCGGGTTCGGATCCGGGTCGGGTCTGACCCAAAATCGATTTTTTTTTTTTTGGGGGGGGGGGGGGGTTACATGGCTTGTTGTATATAAATAGGGGAGGTGTTCCCCTATGTTTTTCAAGCATATTATTATTAACATGGTATTATTTTACTTGTTGGTGTTGCCCTTTGTTGTTTCTTTGTATTGTCCCATAGTGGACTTTTGCTTATGCGCTTTTGTGCTTGTATTGTGCCTTTGTAATTGTCCACTCTTGGATTTGTATGTGCTTTTGCACTTTGTTCTTGTAATTCTGCATACTTCATTACATATGGTCATTTTTTGTAGTAATTTGACCATGGTCAATGTATGACCATGAATAGTCTAACATCCTTCTAACGGAAGGACCAGTCTGCACTAACAGAAAGGCAGGCACGTTCAAATTTTTTTGATGGATATGCAGGGAAAAAAACTTTTTTTGCTAAATAAGAAGGGGAATTTGTTTTGATGAATATGAAAAGGATTTCTTTTGTGATGAACAAGCAAATCTTGAGTTTGGTCTGGGTGTTACCAAATATTGAAAACTTGTTTTAGGTTGAAAAACTGTTTCTCCAAATTGGAAATTAAAATCTATATTCCAACAGATGAATACTTTAATAAGCATAGTTTATTCTATTTTCTTTTTATTGGCTCCTTTTTCATATCCTTATCTATGAGGCCTTTTAGGCCATCACTGATTTGGAATAATTTTCGTTTGAGTTTACATGTTATTTTAAACTTAATTTCTGATACAATCTATTAGTTAACAGCTACTCTCTCTCTAAATATTCAGCCATTTGTGCTTCATTTGCTAAAAAGTACTCATTTTGAAATATTTTGTGGACCATGAAAAAAAGGAGACTGTACATGTAGAACAAAACAGATGCAAGTATTTGAGAGTTTTGTAATTAATTTGAAGGCAAAATGTAAAGTTAAATTCTTAAGTTGGGTTAGTGGAAACCCAAGTTCACCTAATGAAATATAATGATTGATAAAGGAAAATTTCTGTTGCATTACAAATTGGAAAACTTAGGTTTCTTTTTTTCTTATTGCTGAAAAGCTAGGTGCTCATATGAAATTTTTCTTAGTTTTGATCCTCCTGCTTTTTCATATCTTTCTGTCACTCACATTGAAGTCATTGTGACTATTGTTCAGATTCATCCAAGCGCCCTGCAACATGGAGGTCTGTCGTTGGTCACGTGCTGTATCTGTGCTGCAAAACAAGCGCATGTAAGTTAACTAGAATTTTGTTTTTACTGGAACAGATGATTCTCTGTAAATCCCAGAATGAATGCTATCATCAGAATTATACCCTGAATTCAATCATGTAATTAAGTAGCTATTAAGGACACACTTTCCTTTGCAACAAGTAGAGCTGTTTGCACTTATCATGTTGATGGTAGCTCTATACTGGTATGAATAGTTCTGTGAAGTTATCATAGGAATGCACTAGCTGTCCTTGCTATACTTATTTGGGTTCCTCCTCTCACCACATGATTTTCATCTCTTTTTTTTTCCTGGTTGCTACTTCTTGCAAGCTAGGCAGTTGCGTCTTTCCAGAATCATCTAATAACTGGTTGATTGCATACGTTGTATGGTTATATTCATTTTTATTTCTATATGCTTATTTTTTTTAAATGGTTAACAGGTTCCCATCACAGTTCACTTTGACCATGGAGGTCATAAGAAAGAATTATTAGGAGCTTTGGAGTTGGTATTTCTTTTCACCATTAAACATTCCTTTTGTATTGTGTAGCAGAGTAGTATGAAATCTTGACCTTTTATTATGAAGACTTGATTTGTATTCATGTCAAGAAGCAACAAATTGCATAATAATTGATAGGATTGTTTAACTTGTGATCCTAATCTTTTTGCCTTTATATATATACCAGGGGTTCAACTCAGTTATGGTTGATGGTTCTCATCTTCCATTTGAAGCCAATGTCTCATTTACAAAGTGCATATCATCCTTGGCACACTCAAAACACTTATTGGTTGAAGCTGAACTGGGTCGCTTGTCAGGAACCGAGGATGGCATGACAGTTGAAGATTATGAATCTAAGCTTACTGATCCGACTCAGGTTAACACTGCATGTACTTTTCTAAATGTAATAAAATTGTTAGTTACTTTAGAGATTTTATCTGTGAATGTTTCAGGCTCAAGAGTTCATGGATGAAACTAGTATTGATGCCTTAGCAGTGTGTATTGGAAATGTACATGGAAAATACCCAGCAAGTGGCCCCAATCTCAAGCTTGATTTACTGAAGGTTGGTTATGGAAGTTTGAAATTGTTAGTGTCATGTATGTGCCCATTAATATGAAGAACATATTCAGTGAACTGGATCGGTTCCATGATGTTCCATTTTTTACTTCGATATATTAAGATGACCTGCATGAAGTTCTGTGGAGAAAACCTACTGTTTTACACAATTTCTATATATTTCAGCCATTGTTCCACGCTCAATGTTGTGGTGATATCCTTATTTTTTCTTTGAAGCATGATGTTTTTATAGTAGCTGTTGTAACGACCCCAACTCATACCCAAGAAAAAATGCATAATTTTTTTTAAAAAATCAATTGCGGAAATCTTCGCAGAGACCCGGGGCCTTTACAGTTCCACTTACAACTGGATAACTCGACACACCACAGGGGATCTTACACTCCATCTTTCAAATCCAAACCCAAACTGAATTAACTTTATTAATTAAGAAGTTATAGAGTCATGAGACAAATAAATAAGAACATCAGAGTGCAAAAAGGAAAATAAAAAGAAAGAGTCCCGTTCATAAAAGCATAGTGGCATGTTATTCATGATTTTTGCGTATGAATACATCGATGGTCAAAGTGGATCATCGTTGGTCGTGTGAGCCTTGAGCATGTGTTGCTCTTTGTTTTAGTTGTTCTATGCATTGCAAAAATCAAATATGATATTATCGTTCTAATTGCATTGTTCTATATTGCCACGGGCTGTGGTCTTGTGAAGAGTTTCGCTTATAGATTTGCGAACCTATGTTATTAATTCTGCATGTGGAATTGTAAATTAAAAAAATGAATTAATAACAAGATAAAATAAATTAAAAGAACAGTGTAATCTACGTTTTCCTTGATGTCCCTTCTATAGTATGAGAATCTTGGACATTGCGATTTTGGAGAACCATAAGGATACTAAGACTCCGTGTACGTTGTTGTGCCCTTGAACCCGATATTGAGGTTCTTCTTCTGACCACGATTTTAGAAAGATTTCGCCACTTTGCCTATGGGTGGTGTGTAGACACAATTGTTGTTTTGGTATACCAAGAAAGTGGCATAAGTGGATGTGGATTTCCCTGGTGTCCTGACATTAGATGTGGATTTTCAATGTTCTAATGGATGGTGTAGATTCCTGATATCGGTCGAGGGCTGAGTGTGGAACTCAATAATAAAATACAAATTATGTGTTAAGCTACAACTGGGGACTCACTTGACCTCGGGAAATTTTACCTGTTTGGAGTATCCACCGGCAACGGTAATAAAAAGAGGAACTTAAATTATGTGCATTTAATAGGGACATGCATATTAAAAGAAAACTCTGATAAAAGATAATAATTTATTCATGCATGTGTACTGAAATCATGCATATTCCTGTTATGCATTAGATCATGCATATTTACTTGTTCTTTTGTGATATATTGATGATTGTATAATATGTGATTTCTATTACATGATAATTGTTTTTGTTGCATAGTTGATGTTTCCTATTGATAATAATTGTTCTTTTTTGTTTAGCAATTGATCTCTATTGCTTAAATGATTATTTGAATTATGAATTTGTCATAACTACATCTCTTCAAAATATTGCATGAATCTTATTTGTGTCATTTTTATTTATTTGTTTTATTAGAGGGATTCGTACACAGAATTCTTTGGATTATGACACCCCTACTTTTGTGTTTTTACAGTCTCTAAGGCCTAGTGGAAGGACTTGCTTTGCGAGGAGCTACGAAGGTTATGCAACTACTTTGTATACTTTTCTTGGGACAACGTGGCTCTTCTTTTTGCTTTATTATTATTTTATTTGCTTATGTCTCAGACTCTATGCACTTTAATAAATAAAGCTGGTTTGGTTTGGAAGATGGGTATAAGATCTCTTGTGGTGGTGGTTGTATTTAAACTGGAAAGGCCCTTGGTTTCTGAAATGTTTCCGTACTTGTGTAAAAAAAAATTTGTTACTTTTTCACGGGTATGAGTTGGGGTCGTTACAGGTTTGGTATCAGAGCACACCACAAAATCTTATATTTTACCATCTTTTAAGTACTAAAAGTCTTTTTTTGGTGATTGAGCCATGTCCAAGAAGTGTCAGCAAGTCATGCCTCGTGCACTAGAATAGTCTCTATCACTGGTAAGGTTATTTGATGCTTTTAAGATTGTTTGAATTTTTGTGATGACATGCTAGTATAGCTAAATGTGAATTCTATTAAGAATGTATATGTATATACGGGTCCAGATTTGGACCCTCAGACCCGATTCGATCAGTGTATTATATATATATATATATCAAGGAATAGGGCACGATTCTTATTGATTAAGAATCGTGCTTCTCGTGTTACCTCCTCTCTTCTCTTCCTTACAGTAGTGATACAGAAGATCAAGATTACAGGTGCGTGATTTCTTAGATGGTATCAAAGCAGGTTGAAGCCTAACGATCTGGTCGGTTTCCTCCCTTTTCTCTCTTGTTCTAAATCAGATTCTATTTTGTTCATTTCTCAAACAAAAAAAATCGATTTGATCGTATTGGGTCATTTTCCTTTCAGCCATTCTTTTCTCTCAACGTCAATCTGAATCCGATCGTGTCTGATCAGATTTGTTCCTTTTTTTTTCTTCAAAAGGTTTTTCTCTTTCCGATATCGACTCAGGCCACGTTACTTGATCTTATTTTTTCAAAGGGAAGAAACGTCGACCACGCAGGATACTATGCCTACCGCTTCAGATATTACCAAGTTTCAAGGGGCTGTCTATGTACGACGAAATAAAGACAATGCTCAGTGAACCGATGTGCACCCTAGAAGGCCTGAGAGGATTCGTCATCCTATTGAAAGATGGGTTAGTTATAACAACTTCTCTACAGACTTGCAGTTGTTCATCTTCCAGATTGAAAAACAGGATGAACCTATTAGTTTTTTACAAGCATCTATGTCACTCAAATGGGTTGAAGCCATGAATGAGGAAATGAAAGCTTTACATGAGTGTGGAACTTGGGAGATTGTTCTTAGACCATCAGACAAAAATGATGTACAGTCTAAATGGTTCTATAAAATAAAGTATAAACCGGATGGATCTATTGAACGCTACAAGGTAAGGTTGGTGGCAAAAGGTTTCACTCAAGAATATGGGCAAGATTATGATGAGACTTTTAGTCCTATGGTCAAGATGGGAACTATTCAATTAATTTTGTCTTTGTCGGTTCAGTATGGATGGACTCTTAATCAACTTGATGTCAAAAATGCATTTCTGCATGGTAGTTTGAAAGAAGAGGTGTATATGGAGCAACCCTCTGGTTATGCAGAATATAGCCCCAGCACACATGTTTGCAAACTACAAAGAGCCATCTATGGGTTAAAGCAGGCTTCTTGTTCATGGTTTGACAGTTTTTCCCTTGAAGTTCAGCGATACGGTTTCATTCGTTCTCACCTCGATCATTCATTGTTTATTTTCTGTGATCGTTAGGTACGTACCTTGATTCTTATATATGTAAATGACATTATTATTACTGGGAATTCAAATGAACACATAAAAGCCACGAAGGACTTACTGAGTCGATAGTTTAAGATGAAAGATTTGGGAGTCTTGCATTATTTCTTGGGAGTTGAAGTGGATAGACAGAATGGATCTCTTTCATTAACCCAACACAAATATACCTTGGATCTGTTGGAAAAGGCAGGCATGACAGATTGTAAACCACTATCCACTCCTAGTGTATTAAACCACAAGCTCAGCTCTCAAGATGGGGAATCATATAAAGACTCCAAGCAATATCGTAGTCTCGTTGGAATGCTTCAATACCTCACCTTTACCAGACCAGACATTGTGTATGCAGTGAACCAAGTGTCACAATTCATGTATGATCCACGAACAGAGCATATGAATGTTGTTAAGAGAATTTTTCGATATTTAAAAGGCACTCATGGAGATGGTCTAGTTTATCATCAGTCCAAGTCCAAAGGGGAGCGACATCGATTAGATGTTTACACAGATGCAGATTGGGCTGGAGATCCAGATGACAGGCGATCGGTTTCTGGATGGGAACTTGATAGCGTGGAGTAGCAGGAAACAACGTGCAGTTGCACGATCCACTACAGAAGCTGAGTACCGATCTATGGCGGCCGCTACAGCAGAGGCTACATGGCTGAGACATCTTTTGACTGAGATTGGAGAATCTATTATGCCCACCAATCTCCTTTGCGATAATCAAAGTGTCATACAAATTGCTTTCAATCTCATTCATCACAGTCGTACCAAACATATAGAGATTGATCAACACTTCATTCGGCAAAAGATCGAAGATAGAGAAGTTGAGTCAGCTTATGTTCCCACAGCTGATCAAGTGGCAGATTTGTTTACTAAGAGACTTACCAGCGTCCACTTTTGGTTTTTGAAGAACAAGTTGTCCATGGTACGAAACCATGCACAACTTGAGGGAGACTCTTAAGAATATATATGTACATACGGGTCCAGATTTGGACCCTCAGACCCGATCCGATCAGTGTATTATATATATATCAAGGAATAGGGCACAATTCTTATTGATTAAGAATCGTGCTTCTCGTGTTACCTCCTCTCTTCTCTTCCTTACAACAGTGATACAAAAGATCAAGATTGCAGGTGCGTGATTTCTTAGAAATTCTTTATTGTGTATATTATTAATGGTGAATTTATTATGTTAATAGCGTTCGAGATTAATCCTAAGAGGGTAGGATCGATCGGGGTATAACTTTTTCAATTTTCCATATTTTAGATGTATCACCGCACTCGTGCTTCTTCTTCTTCTGCTGCTACTCATAGTTTTATCTCTTCATCGTCCGCGAGCTTGCTTGATTTGGTCCCTTCTAGCCTTAAGAAGGCTCTCGATGTGATGTCACCTATGGGTGCATCCTCTTCTTGCGGGAAGTATTTTCCTATCGTTTGCGTGATGATCGAGGGACAGGAGTTGTCTGCCTACTTGGTCATACTAGATATGACTTTTTACGATGTCATTCTGGGTACGGACTGGTTGTCCAGACATAATGCTACCCTTCAATTTCGGGGTAAAAAAGTCATATTGGAGCATTTCGAATTGTCTGCGTTAGTGTTTTAGTCGACTAGACCGACGAGCGTGGTGAGTTTCCGGATGTCTTTCCCAAGGACTTGTCGGGATTGTCACTGCACAGAGAGATTGAGTTTTTTATCGAGTTAGTGCCTGGTACGACACCTGTTTCTCGAGCACCGTATCGCATGGCACCTGTAGAGTTAGTGGAACTGGAGAAGCAGTTATAGGAGCTTCTTGACAAAGGCTTTATAAGGCCGAGTGTATCTCCTTGGGGTGCACCGGTCCTTTTTGTTAAGAAGAATGATGGTTCAATGCGACTCTGTATTGATTACGCATGCTGAACCAAGTGACGGTGAAGAACAAGTACCCATTGCCTAGTATCGATGATTTATTCGATCAGCTGAGGAAGGTAAATGTGTTCTCGAAGATCGACCTTCGTTCTGGGTACCATCAGTTGAGGATCAGGGCGGAGGATATTTTGAAAACCGCATTCAGGTTCAGATACGGGCATTACGAGTTCCTAGTGATGTCCTTTGGACTTACCAATGCCCCTGCAGCATTTATGGACCTCATTAATTGGGTCTTTAGTTTGTGGTTAGACTTTTTTATTATCGTATTCATCGATGATATTCTTATATACTCGGAGAGCATGGAGGAACATCGAGAGCACCTACGGATCGTATTGCAGATACTGAGAAAACATCAAATTTTTGCTAAGTTCTCAAAGTACGAGTTTTGACTCGATAGGGTGATGTTTCTCGGCCATGTGATCTCTATGAAGGGCATTAAGGTCGATCCAGCCAAGGTGGAGGTTGTATTGTCATGGAAACAACCGAAGACTGTGACAGACTTCAGGAGTTTCTTGGGATTGGTGGGCTACTACCATCGATTCATTCAGGACTTCTTGCGTATAGCTGCCCCGATGACTCGACTATTGCAAAAGGTGAAGTTTGATTGGTCACCTCGGTGTGCGAAGGGCTTTCAGGAGTTGAAGAAGAGGTTGACTACGGCCCCAGTTTTGACGTTGCCTTGTGGGACGGGTGAATTTATAGTGTACAGCGATGCTTCAGGGACTGGACTGGGTTGTGTTCTTATGAAACACGGAAAGGTCATCGTGTACGCTTCTCAGCAGCTGAAGGTGCACGAGAAGAATTACCCCATGCATGACTTGGAGTTAGCAGCAGTGGTCTTCGCGTTGAAGATCTGGCGTCACTACTTATATGGGGAGCAGTTTGAGATCCTGTCTGTTTACAAGAGCCTCAAGTATATATTCACTCAACGTGATTTGAATTTAAGGCAGCGTAGGTGGTTGAAGTTCCTGAAGGATTATGACTTCTCCATCGCCTACCATCTTGGTAAGGCGAATATGGTGGCAGATATACTTAGCAGGAAGGCGTCGGTCATGGCAACCAGTCTGATAGGGCATAGTTAGGATCTGATCGAGGAGTTTGTTAGATGGCAGTCATTTGTGTTGGGATGCAGGCACAGCCAGAGATTATAGATCGGATCGAGGAGCTTCAGTCAGTCGATCCAGATTTTGAGAGGTTGTGTGTGAGTGCCCAGAAGCCAGAAACGCAGTTTCGTCGAGTGGAGGATGGGACCATCATGTTCAAAGACAGATGGTAGGTCCCAAAGGCATTGCGGGAGGAGCTGATGAGTGAGGACCACAGGTCTAGATATTATGTTCATTCTAGTTCCACCAAGATGTTCAAAGACCTTCAGATGACTTATTGTTGGAATGGGATGAAGCGGGACATCGCGGAGTTTGTGTCTCAGTGTTTCACCTGTCAGCAGGTGAAGATCGAACACCAGAGACCTGGTGGACTTCTACAGCCGTTAGATATCCCAGAGTGGAAGTGGGACGATATTTTGATGGATTTCATCGTAGGATTGTCGAGGACCTGACGGTAGCACGATGCCATCTGGGTGATAGTGGACAGATTGACGAAGAATACCCACATTTTTCCTATCAGGATCTGTCAGAGCTTAGTGAGTTTGGTTGATCTCTATGTGGATGAGATAGTTAGACTTCACAGGGTACTGTGTTCGATAGTGTCAGATCAAGATCCTTGTTTCATGTCTTGATTCTAGTGCCAGCTTCAAAAAGCTACTTCGTTCCATCCACATACGGACGGACAGACAAAGCATATGATACAGACACTCGAGGACATGTTGTGAGCGTGCGCTTTGGATTGGGCAAGAGTTTGGGACAAGCATGTGAAGCTTGCAGAGTTTTCGTACAAGAATAGCTTTCATGCGAGTATTGGTATGGCTCCGTACGAAGCTCTGTATGGCAGACCATGTAGATCTCCCGTGTGTTGGAATGATGTTGAAGTGAGAGCAGTGGAGTCTCCAGAGATCATTCAGCATTACGCGGACTAGGTGTGTTTGATTTGGCAGAAGAGCTATGTCGATCAACGGCGTAGGGAGTTGAGTTTTGATGTAGGTGATCACGTGTTCGTGCAGATTTCTTCTAGAAAGAGTGTCTTCTGGTTCGGGAAGAAGGGAAAGTTAAGTCCTTAGTATGTGGGACCCTTTGAGATCCTCGAGCGGGTTGGGGAAACCGCATACGGTGTGGCACTTCCTCCTCAGTTTTCGCAAATCCACATCTTTCATGTTTCGATGTTAAGGAAGCATGTACTTCACCCCTCACATGTGATTCACTATGAGGCGATCGAGGTACAGCTTGACTTGACAACAGATGAGAGGCCAGTTGAGATTGTAGATCGCCAGGAGAGGACACTTCGTAGTAGGACGATCTCGTTCGTGAAGGTGTGTTGGCAGCATCACGGACTTGACGAGTGCACCTGGGAGCCTGAGGCGGATATGCGTCAGCACTACCCACATCTTTTCGGTATGTTCTAATTTCGTGGACGAAATTCTTTTAAGAGAGTAAGGATATAATATCGCGTATTTTCACACTTCGTCATTTTAAGATTTTTCAAAAATTTGGCTAAGTATAGAAGAAAAATTGGTAAAGCCTTGATATAGGCTGATGTTTTTTTAGTTTGGGCTTGTCTCAGGTCTCATTGACAAGGTCGAGACGAGCCAATCAAAATGTAAGAAAAAGTTTTATTTTCAACCTTTAAATTTGAGCGAAAATCGAGTTATTTTTTAATGAATTTCAGAGCCAAAATTTGAGTTATATATTGTTGGATGTGTTTCAAAATTCTGAGCGTAGCGGTATTTTACTTTTCTGAATTTGGGTTACGATTGGTACGAAAATTGCGCTTTTTTAAAAAAAGACTGCCTCGACGGGCCGGGTCGGATTTGGATCGGACTAGATCCAACGCATTTGATCCAAATTAATATGGATCTGGACTTTATCCAAGACCCATATTAATCTGAAATTGATCCAGCCCTAGATCCAATTGGGGTTTGGATATGGATTTAGATTTTGGATCTAAATCCATATCCAAAACACACCCAACGAAAATTCAGCTTTAAATTTACTTTTATATTTAAATTAAAATTAATTTAGAGTTAAAAAAACTCACAGAGGGATAAGGTACCCTCTGAAAGTTTTTAGGTATTTAATTATTAATAAATAATTAATTAATTATTTTAATTAATTCCAAAATTTAATTTTTATGGTTGTTTAGGACTCCTTGATAGAGTCCTTATACATGTTAAGTAGGCTAAAGAAGGTTTTAGAAAGACTATTTAAAATGAAAACTTTGAAAAGTCAACTTAAAAAGAGTTTTAAAATTTTTGAAAAAAGGAGAGTGAGAGTCCCAAAAAGGGAAACCCTCTATCTCCGGCCCATCTAAAAGGCGCTGGAGGGGTCACCCCCTATTGGTCTATATATACTTCAAAAAAAAAGAGAGAGAAAGAGAAGGAAAATGGGAGAAAGAAAGAGGAAAAGAGGGAAGAGAGAAAGAAGGAGGCTTCTTCCCCAACCATCCGACATTGTCCACCATTGTTTTCTTGTTCTTTTTCGATTTACCATTGTTTTCTTGTTCTTTTTCGATTTACCATTGTTTTCTTGTTCTTTTTCGATTTACCATTGTTTTCTTGTTCTTTTTCGATTTACGGTCAAGGTACCAGTCTTTTTCTTGTTTCGAAAGAGAAAAAGAGCATGGATTTGTATTCGATGCAAGATTTTAGTGAAATCCATGAGAAAAGAGTAAATCTGAATATTTACTTTAAGACTCATGGTGGAAATCAATGTATTTTCTTCTTTTCAAAATTTATTTTGGAACAAAAATATATGTGGAAGTATATATATATAGTGTGTGTGATGCAGATCTAGGGTTCTAACGTTTTGAAAAGCAAAGTGTGTTGCAATTTGCATATAGATGTATTGTTTTTATACATATTTGTTGTTTATGATTGTTTTTATGCTAATTTTGAATAACTGATTTAGGTTTTTTAAGATACTTTGTAGGTATAGAGGTTGCTTATTCTCCTAGAGGGTATCTATTATCTTAGTCTAACTTTGCTTCTGATATTGTTCTCATTGTCTAGTATGACAGATGACAGGAGGGTTAATACGCTGAAAGTGACAAATGTAAAAATGAAAATTGATTATCGGGAGCCTTTTGATGATCCAACACCTTATCTGCAACTTATTAAAGCTTTTTCTTATTTGTCAATTACTAGATCTGATATAGCACACGTTGTACACACAGTTAGTCAGTTTCAACACGCTCCCACATGTGTTCACATGGGGGTTGTTTTGCGCATCATTAGATATCTTAAAAACTCTATTTCTAGAGGCTTGTTTATGTCTACTTTATCTGCTTTAGACTTGCATATACTGATGTAGATTGAGGAGGTGATCCCAACAATATGCATTCAACCACGGGTTTCTGTGTTTTCTTATGTGAATCTTTTGTAACGACCTCAAACTGACCTTCAAAAATTGTGTGGAATTTTTTTTTAAAAACGAATAAATAATTTTAAAACATTATAAAAAGATATTGCAAGGATCCAGAGCACATTACAGATTTAATATATACAACCCAACATACTTTCCACACATAGAATAAATCAAACAATGAATTTAAATTGAATTGTCCTTATTTCCTTATTTCCTTATTTAGGGTTCAACAAGTTCCCAAAACAGTAGACTCCCAACTCTGTCAGAATCCGGTTCACCAAAAACATAACTCTCATCCCTCCAGCAAGTAGGTCCCTTTATCACTGAGCCTCAGTACCTGAAAAAGATTTTTAAAAATGAGGTAAGAACTGAAGTTCTCATACGAGACCCTCTTAAAATCCAATAATAAGGAAATTAGCATAAATCAAATCAAACATAAGTTTAAGAGGACTCAAGCAAACATTACATATTCCGAACAAGCTTGCAATATAAGCAGTTTAATTCAAACAACCAACAATCTCATGCTAAATTAATTATTTTGGAATGCATAAATCAATGCAACATACATGAATGACTTTTTAAGTGCAATTATCAAGTATTGTTTTTGCATGCATGTTCTTAAATGCAACACATTTAAGTTCTCACTTGTACCAAACTCGTAGATACTCAAAATGGGTAAAATTCTTGAGGTTTAAGGCAGTTCTCAATGGTATCTTAACACACAATTTGTATTTTATTAATTGGGTCTTACACATGTCCCTCGATCGATGTCAAGAATCAAAACCATCAATCGGAACATTAAAAATCAACACCTAATGTCGAGACAACAAGGAAATCAACATCTATTGATGGCATTTTCTCAGTATACTTATAACTGCAGTTGAGTCTAACATCACTACTCCTAGGCAAAGTAGCGGGAGTTCCATACAACCATGGTTGGGTACATGAACCACACATCGGGTTCTCAGAAAAAGCAATGCACACGGTGTTTATTATCCTCACGGACCCCCATAACCGCCATCCAAAGATCTCATCTTTTTAGAAGGCCACCAAGGAAGAACAAATTATTACAATGTTTGGTCTCTTTTACCATTCTTAATCAATTATGGGTTATTTACACAATAACGGTTATGCAAATCAACATGCATTAACAAATTCAAGCTTTTGCTCTATCAATTACAACAGTGTAATTAATACAAAAGCAATATAGATAAGTTTTGCAATGCATTTAAAACTTGTTATTTCATGAGCAAATATGCACCCGGCCTCCACTCATACATAACCATTACACAATTTAATGAAATTTAAATGGCATTGCAAATTTCGATGAACATTAATCATACATACATATGCCAACTAGTGTTCACGGTACACAACATTAGTACATATTTATGGCCAACGAATGGATACACATTGAAACAAGCAAATTAGTTTTACCATGCCAATTGAAAATCCAAACTTTTATAACCAATCCAATTCAGCATCCATTAGATTATGGTTTAACCAAATATTCAAGGCAGATCATATTTACTAATGTCTGAAGAAAAATCAGACTTAATCAGGCTAAATAAAAATTCAGATGGTAGGATTTTCAAGAAAAAAACCGATCTTTCAAATTGATTTTCAATCAGATTTTCAATGCACTGCTTAGTTAACAGATCAGGTTTGTTGAATGGGTATGAAATCCAATTATACTAATAGGGTTAGGTTCACCGGAACCGATTCAGACTTATCATAATGACACAGAATCAGATTCATCGAAACCCTCAAAAGGATCAGATTTGCTTAACCAAGAAAACTCAGATTGTTCGTAAAACTTTTGGTTTTAAATACACTATTTTACTTAACTAAAACACAGCTTTAGAAGCCTTAATCAGGTTTCACTTTGAATGCCCTTAAATCCAAGATTTACTAAGGTAAGTCTTGAAGTCCCATATTAAAATTTAACTGTGTTATTCCAACTATTTAAGATACACCAGCATCCAACAGTAAAACACGGAACTAATTCACCTGAACCCAGCATATATATATATATATATATATATATATATATATATAAAACAATACAGAACTGACATGCCGACAGGCCTGAGTCAGCCTCAGGCCCCATGTGGTTTCTAGTACCAGCAACTGATTCTTTTTAGTACAAAAATTAACCCAAAGGAAGATAAATATATATCAAAATTTCAATCAGTCATGCTAGGTATTTTCAGAACTGAGAAGCCACCCAGATTTCCCCTTTCACACTGGAAAATTGCAACATCAATCTTAGACCGTTAACAAGTTCAATTTGTATAAATTCAAAACTTTAATATGAGCATCGATGGGTTACCAAGTCAAGAATAAAAGATTTGTGCACTACCATAACCAAAACAAATGACAATCTTATATGAGTTAATCTGAACATGCGGACCAACGATAACAGAAATTTAATCAACTAGAAACAACTATTAATTCAAACTTTCTGGATCGTGAACCCAATTCAAAGAGGAAACACAGATCAGAATGTATAAGCCCCACATGAAACCAATCTTAGAAGCACGCAGATCCATTATTAAGCCAATAAATCTAATTAAGATAGAGTTTAAAAATCTCAGCAAGAATTTCTAACAGGATTTAGATCTGTTTTTAAGTTCACAAAAATCCAAATAAAAAACCAATACCTGAATCAGTGAAAACAGGCAAGATTTAGGAAAACGTAAATCTATATATGGCTTCACAGATTCAGCCCTTCTCTTAAACCCATGTTTATTCAATCAAAACTAAATCCTTTCCTATCGAATCCCAAGAGGAAAAGTCTCATACCTTGCTGATTCATGAAGAAAAGAAGGAAGGAGTCGTTGAAGTAGAAGAGGGAGGTCACGCTGCAGCCTCCTCGCTTCGAGTTGTTGGTCTCTCTCTCTCTCACGATTCATCCCTCTCTCTTTCTCAAAGTCGATCTTGAGAGAGAGGGTGTTCACACCCTTTTATCTATGTCACAGGGATTCGGCCAGACAGGTGCCTCACCCACGTCGACGCGACGCGGGTGCGGGTGCGGCACCCGATGCGGTCAACCCGACCCTGGGTGCGATCAACACACCCAGGATCATTTTGGTCCATTTTTGGACTTTTTTTTTTTAAATTTGCCCTATGAAATGAGCTGCGGAATTTAAAAAAAAAATCTTGGGGGGGGGCATTGCCCCCCTATAACCCCTAGCCAGGGGCGGCCCCCCCTGGACCCCCGCCCACTGACCGCGCAGCGGGACCCGTGCTGGGGGGGAACCCTCAGACCCCCCCCCCTTATATATATATATATATATATATATATATATATATATATATATATATATATATATATTTTATTTATTTATTTATTTTGCCGCACCCCCGCACCCGCACCCGCACCCATGTGACATAGCCTTTTATAAATCCAATAGGACTCCTTATGGAGGATGTCCCTTTTAGAAATAGAAGGTATTCTATTCCCTTAAGGAAATAGAATCCCCCTCCTAACCAAACTCTTAATATAATATATATATATTATCTTTATTACTATTTTTATTACTAATATAATTTAGTTTTAAAAATAATTTATCATAAATGGATCTTGGCCATCGAGTCCAAGATCCATATCGGATCCAAAGTAACGTCAACCCCTAATAACATGTATATACCTTATTTTAAACCAAGATATCGAAAAATATGTTTATTTAAGTAAAAAAAATATTTATTAAATTTTAAAACTTATGATTTTATGAGATATTACATTTTTTATCTTGTGGTGGTACAAAAAGCAACAGAAGGTCTCTCTTTCTTTGACAGAAGTTGAATATTGAGTTATGGCTACTACTACAATGGAGGTGGTATGACTAAGAAGATTACTTACTGACATGAGGATCCAAATTCAAGGAGCTTCAAAGATGTATTTTGACAAGAAGAGTGTTATCTACATTGCTAGCAACCACACATTTCACAATAGAACCAAGCACATCGAGATGGATTGCCATTGTGTACGAGAAGAATATCTTTAAAGTCATTGATTTGTCATATGTCACATGAGAGTACCAATTGGTAGATTTTTTTACCAAACCTCTCATTGCTCCTAGATTTCATTTCCTTCTTAGCAAACTTTTGGTTATTTTAACGTAAGTTTGAGGGGGAGTGTTAAAATTGTATATACATGATAATATGTATATCTATATGTATACATACTTAAGTATATAGACATATTTGTATACTACATATGTGTATACATATATATTATATATGTATATATGTTGTAACTATTTTTCTCTTTTTTTCCTTTTACTTTAGTTAGGTTCTTTTTGAACTAGTCAACATAAAGTTGACTAATCAATAGAGTTGTTGGAACTAGTCCAACGACTACAAATAGAGCCATTGAACTAGTTCCAACGTCTCTATTGAGACTCTCTTGTGTGTATAAATAGGGGTGAAATCCCTCATTCTTTGTAATACGTATTTTTGCATTTTGGTGATTAATAATAAATATATTTGTTATTCTTTGTGCTTTCATGCGAAGAACCCCTTTGTGGGTTTTGTGAGTGTGTCCTTAGTGACACATTTGTGCTTGTCCATTTGGTTTGTAATTGGAGGCTCGTATCTCCTCAGAGTCTCCTCTGAGTTTCGTCTCAGCTCTTCCATTGCTTGATCTATGGTGACATCTGCTATTTGTACACTTTTCCATAGGTACTGCCGTCTACCTCAAGGATGGGGGGTCCTCGGACCTACATATCCACCCAAAATTTGTACCCTTGTTCGTCGCCAATACACCAACTGAAATGATGTCTAACTGACCTTCACCCCCACATGAAACCTTTCATTGGCACAAACCTCACAGCTGATAGTTTATCGTCGACTTACTGTTAAGATACTCGCTTCTCACAAAGTGGCTCCATGTTGAATCTCTCTCCAAATTGACCACCCTTGATATGCTAGCATGGCTCTATTCCATTCTTCCAAACACTTTTGCCCAACCTCACCTTCAAGAATCATGAGGCATATCGATTCCCAACTCACAAGGTGGATGTTTATCTCGTTAGTCCCTCCCTACAGGAACACCCTGAAAAAACGTTGTCGCTTGAAAAATAGACATGGGAAGCTTGAATATCAAAATCCAAAAGCTAATGCGCACACGCACACACAGATTGTGCGGGCAGCACCTGGGCTGGAATGCATTTTTCTTTTTTGCAAACATTATAACTGTTACAAACTGTGTTAGATCATAATCCTACTTTTTCACCATTTTGTTTGATTCCATCTCCTGCCTATTGTTTTCACATGCTTATATTTCCATGCAGGATCTGCGTGCAATCACAATGAAAAGAGGAGTTTTTATGGTTTTACACGGAGCTTCAGGGTTGCCGGAGGAGCTTATTAAGGTCCATCAACCAAAGCTATCTCTATTTTCCTTAGCAAATGACAAATAGTCTAGATAAATTAGACAGGCAAGGACACCATAAATACATTATATATATATAGTAATAAGTATGCCCTAAGCAGTCTTATCTTCTGGACTGTCCTAAATGGCTTCCAAGGGCATTTGCTTAATCTGAACATATAGATGTACAGTCTACAGCTTATTTTCCAGAAAACATGTATTAGATGGGGATTTTTCATGTTTGGATGTGTTTTTAGATTTATAATAAATCAACAGCTCATATTGCACTGAAACTTGTTGAAATAAAAACCAATTTTTCTCATTAAATTTATTCATATCGAAGCATATCTTTTAATAAATAAGCAATTATAAACATATCTATAGGTTTGCATTAAGAAAAAGGACACCAACTATGTTCTCTTGAACTGCTTAGGATATTTAGGACATAAAACTGTTTAGGAGCTACTGATTTTCTGATATATATGTATATAGGGTAAAATTTTAGTATCATATATATATATATATATATATATATATATATATATAAAGGTTCAACAACCCTTATGATAACTTATGATAACAAAATATTTGGGCCATGTTGAGCAGTTCTGTGGAGTATGCATATTGTGGTTGCTTGAGAAGATAATTCTGTTAATAAATCTTTTGGATGGTTCCATATTTGCATAGAATGGGACTGGTTGCTCGCCATTCATGTCATCAGGACCTCCTAAGTTTGCGGGAGTTGTCTTACAGTATGCAGTTAACCACATGCTGTATTTAAAGAAAGCATGGTTCATTATTGTATTAGTCCAACACTTCTTTAATGAGGACAAAATAATCCTTAATCAATTCTTTTTTGTGTTTTTGTGGAATTCTTCAACATATTTCTTTTTTGAAGAGCTTTACAAAGTAAAGCAACATGAAAATTTGTTGCTTGTTGAGGCATCCACCCCAGGCCTGGTTGTCTTTCCGTTCAAGTACAAAACATAGTGAAAGTTCATCAGCGATTGGGATCCATTTGTACTTAATTAGTATATATATATATATATATTGCAGGAATGCATCAGGCTTGGTGTTCGGAAATTCAATGTGAATACGGAGGTCCGGAATGCATATCTTGAAGCCATGAAGAACCCTAAGAAGGACTTGATTCATTTGATGTCTGATGCAAAGGAAGCCATGAAGGCTGTAATTGCAGAAAAGATGCGCTTGTTTGGTTCTTCAGGAATGGCCCCTTGATAAGGTCACCATAATAAGCTTTCAGGATTCAGCATTTCTTATGATGAGGCTTTATCCTCTTTGTGAGTTCCACTCATAAGGTCCTGCAGAAACGTAGCTGGTATTTTTCTTTTTTGCCCCTTCCATTCATGACCAGCTATGCCTTGATTCCCACCTTAATGCCAATTCACAAGTAACTTAATCAGATCTTTGTTGCTGATAGCATTTCTTTGTTGTGGCTGGTTTTAGGAGGGCAAGGTTTATATCTTTGTTGGATATGTTGATTCATTTTGAAAAAGGTGCTAGCTTGTAAGCAGCCATCATACAGGAGACAATAATTTATTTATGGGAAAATTACTTTTTTCCTGCTAATATTTAGTTATTTCGTATCAAACTCCTTGTTTGGTTGTTGCCAGACACCACCCCCTCCTTCCTGTTCACATCCCCTTTTTGTCTTTGACTTGGGTAAACCATTCTTAAACCTCTTAAGAGTTCTGCGCTAATTTGCTATATTTTCCATTGGTAACTGCATTTTCAATGTTCTCAACAACAAAGTTTGCACAGGATTTTTTCATATTAGCAGGTTCAAATATTAAAGTTATTAGGGTAATTTACATATGTGCACCTAACCTATGGTAAATGAACGTTTAACTGCTTCAGTTTTTAAATATTTAAGATCAATGACTATCTTTTCAACAAATTGCTTAGGTGACCGCTTATGATACTTTTTATGCCACCTAACTTTGATTAACTCTTTAAAATAATACTTTTAACCTTTCCTTTTCTTTTTAATGTATTAAATGCTGTTGTGGCTCTTCATTTTGTAGCTTCAGTTGAGTCCTAATAAGTGATTTTAGAGATAAAAATCGTATGGACAATCATGTGAGCAATTTCATGAAAAGGCAGGCGATTACCTTGATTTTTTTAAAACTGAGGCTTTCTCAGATCTTAGGTGCCTCCTATATGGTATCTTATAATTATTTGAAAACTGAGGTGGTTAAATGTAGATTTATCATACCCTAGGTGCCTATATGTATATTCCCAAGATATTATCTCCAGGATATCATGCATCATTGTTAAAGAATTCAAAGCTCAAGCTCTTGCAGTAAATAGAGTTAATATAAATAATTGCAATATTTTTAGTGTGGAATCTGGGGGGCAGTACTCGTCAAGCTTTACATTATGGTTTCATCATGATTTGCCCGCCAGGCCTCCACTTATCTGGTAGGGCGATTCATGAACATTACCAAGTTGAACGATGCATATAGTTAGGATCTAGAGCAGCTAAATACATGGAGATTGATGTCAAAATCATATTGGGAACAACCAAAAATTGCAAAACGTCCATCCTGGATCCAACTCATTTGCATTCCTAGAGTCCAAAACCTACTAGGGCACATCCATTACCACAAAGCTGGGAGTACTCCCTAGTGTGCAAGGTGGACCTAGGGTCTTTACACTAATGAACTCACGAGTGAGTCAAGTTATTATTCAAAAGGTTCCATCGAGATCTTCCTAAGTAAAATCATGCATAGCAGCAACCATCTCCAAGACATCGGAAAGTTCCTTGGTGATGATGTTATGATACCAATACTACTAGGCATTGTGTTCTAGTCTGCATTTTCTTGTGGCACCACTGACTAAGATCAATGTCTCCATCTTTTGAGTTTATTGTTGTAGAGAAGACAATTTATCTTGTAAAGAACCAGGAATATGCACAAAACAATGACTGACATATGCTTGTAGCCAAGAATAATTGGGATGAATACCATGCAGCAAAAAATAAGAAGATTTGCCTTCAAGATTAGACAAAGCCATTCTATTGATTAAATAAACTGCAGTATGAAATGCTTTTGGATTATAAACCAGCGAGATTGGTAACATATATCATGGTTAGGGTTGTTTTCACAATGTGGTGATGATTGTGTTTTGCAACTTCATTTTGTTGAAAAGTCCTATGACAACTCAACTCACATTGAATCCCATTATCATGTAAAAATTGTGTGAATTCGTTTGATATATATTAACCACCGCCATCACTTCGTAAAGCAAGATTTTTTTGAGAAAATTGAGTTTTGACATTATTTGAATCTATGAGAAATGAGGACTTGGTACTTGGATTTTAGAAAATATATGCAAGTGAAACAAGTAAAGTCGTTCATAAAAATCACATAATATTTGGATTTAGACAAAGATATAGTAGGGGAAGGTTCTCAAACATCAAAATGAATAAATTCAAATGGGAAATAAGCTCCTTTATTAGATCTGAAAAGTTCATGACTCTTACAATGACAACTAACACAAAAGTAAGTGAAATTTTTTTTTTTGACATCAATTAAACTTTTATTACATAAAAGACTAAGAAAACTTGAATTGCAATGGCCTAAACTATGGTGCCAAACATCAACTCCGTGATGAACTATCGAACTTGATGATGACGCAAATAATGAATGTCTGGCTAATGACGATTAATACTTGGGAGCTTCATTCAAGTCATAAAGGTTCATGCATCTTCTTCCCTCAACGGGTGTGGTTTTTGTGAATTTCCTTCACAAAAACAGAAGACGGGGAAAAGTAGACACAGGAATTAATATCATAACAAAGTTGTATGACATAAATAAGATTCTTTTGTATATTAGGGATAAGCAAAATATTGGACAGAGAAAGAGGGATTTTGTTGGTGGGAATAATGGTTGTGCCTACGTGAATGATGTTATGGTGTTTGACATCTCCTGTAATCACACTTTCATTACCATAATATAGTTTAACGTGAGAGAATGTGCCTAAATCTCCAGTAACATGATGTGCTGCCCCCGAATCCATAAACCATCATTGAGGTGAAGATGTTGAAGCATGTCTTGGCAAAGAGTGTATGTTTACAGCCCATGGATTATCAACAAAATTGTGATTCTGCTGAGTATTAAGTTGTCTAAAACTAGCATTGAGTGCCTCCAAATCCTGTGAACTCACAATTAAAGGAGAAGAGAAATTAGATGGTGTCTGCATAAAATTCATTGGAGACCATGGACTAGAACTAGCCAAGGAAAAAAGTGAAGGAGGTGCAGTTGCAAGTGCTTGAAAATGGGCCAAAATAGGCACAATTAGTGGTTGATACATTGAAATATACCGCCAATAGTAATTAGAATAAGTATGATCTTTTTTGTCGCACATCTGTCATATTATATTTACTTGATTGGAAGGAGGAGAAGGTGTAGGCAAGATACTCATTTCACGTCCATGGCCACATTCTCTTCCTTAAAGGAGTTAAAATTATGGGCTGCAAGCATAACATCATGAGTTACCTCATCCTTCAAATATGTGGATCATATATTAAACATGGCTTCATGCTCCAGCAACATGATTCTTAGCTTATCAAACTATGGACGAGGCACAATGCTTGTATAACTGGTGACAAACATATTGTATTCTAGTTCAAGTTCTCTTACTGGTTTGGTAGATATATCCTCATCCTACAATGGTGATCCTATAGCAGCAAATTGGTCTACAAAAATCTTAACCTTGTTGAGATATTCAATAAGCTTGAAATCACCTCTTTTTAGATCAGCAAACTATACTTTTAATTGAAAATTTTTTAGGGTGGAGATCTCCTCATGCCACTTGTGAAGAATGTTCCACAACTTTTTCGTGAGAACTTATGATGAAATATGTAGCAAAACCTCATGAGAAAGAGTAGCTATAGTAAAGGCTACAATAGATTGATCTTGTTTCTACCATGCAATGAGCTTTGGATTCTGAACCATAGTGGTTGAGACTTTCTCTGAGCTCACATCCTGCATTGTAATTGTTTGAGAAACAAATTCTAAAGGCACAGGAATCTATCAATCAAGATGCCCTATTAAATCATGACTGCAAAGAAACAGAATAATTTGTTTCTTTAAGTGATGAAATTCGAAGAATCAAGTTTCATAGTAACCAGATGACTGAAAAAATATGCATTAATGGTGGTCATTAAAATAGAGTAAAAAAATTAGAAAAGAATGTAGAAATGGAAGAAGAATGAAAGATGAAGACAATAAGTTTTAAAAAGAATGTAGAAGATAGACGCGCTAGGTTCTTGATCAAGATTAGGCTATCTCATTTTTTTTAGACAACAAGAAATTAAAGTTTAGAGATCAGAGATACCCATATTCAATTGAAGTATTTAAAAACATGCATATACATATACATATGATTATGCATATATATGTATATGAAACGATATTATAAAGAAGTGAGAGGCTCACGTTGGATCTGGTCTAATGTGATCTGACAAAAATTCAGATCTAGTCAAATTCAGAAGACGTGGTATGAAGAAAAAAATTGTTCAAATCTGGTCAGATTCAAAAATGGCTTAGATCACGTCAGATATGCCCTAACGTGATCAAGAAAAGATCTGATATGAAGGATCATTGATCTATTTGAGGAAAAAAAAAGAGATGTGGGCATATCTGATTTGGTTCATATATGAGGAAATAACTAGAAAGAAAAGAGGAAAATCAAATCTGACCTAACACAAATATGACGTCTGATAAGATGATAGAGTTTTTTTTTTTACTAGATATGATTTGATTCAGATATGACATGATAATAAAGAAAGTAGAACAAATTTTTAGATATGATAATGAAGAAGAATTGGAAGAGGGAGTGATCTGAATTGTGAATTTCAAATCTTCTGAGAAGAATGGAAGATTTTTTTTTAAAGGGGGTCTTTGCAGCCAACGATCAGCAAGACTTACCTCTTATGGGCTCTGATACCATGTTGGAAATTGTGTCTTGCACAAAAAATAGACAAGAGGAAAAAGAAGAAAGTTTGAAACAGAAAAGTCAACCTTCTCTCAAGGGTGACGTCTCTTTGTATTATATATATATATATGAAACATATTATAGTATTGCCCCTTTTGCTAAATACACGTGTTTTATTATGTAGATCTAGATCTAGATCCGGATCTTATGTGATCCAGTATAATCTTAACAATTGTTAGGAACTGAAATGTTTCTCAATCATTAATTTTTTCGTTACGCAACTCATCATACAATTGAGATGTCTCTGCTCCAATCATTTTCAATTATTCTTCAATGTATGATAATCTATTAAATGCTAACCTACTTAACCATGTCTTATTAGTGTAAAAACATAAAATAGTTCTAATGCCCAATAAATGCTTGTATAAATTAGTTCATACAACATATCAAAGATTCGACTTCTCAATTGTCATTTGTGCATCATTTTCATCCACCATTATTTGTCTCATGTCATCATTGTCTTGATCCTCTTCTCTCGTTTCTAAGTTATCATCAAATGACATGTTATAGTCATCATTGTCATCGCCATCTAATCCTCTACTGTCAACATGATCATTGTAACACTTGTGTTTTTTTTCTTAATATAAAATAAATAAAGATGAATTTTATGTCCAATATATATGAAAAAAAAAATAAATTTAATATGTACATGTCAGATATTTTTATAGTGAATTTTGGATATATTGGATATGGCTCTTAATCCTAGTATTTGGTTCTAATGTGGGTTTGAATTAGCTTTTGGATTTAGACTCTTAATTTAAGAGTTTAGATTAAATTTAATTTGGTAAATTGGATCTAATCTTAAACGGATTGGACCCTAATATGGGACGACCCTAGGTGGGCCCTACTTAAAACCAATTGTCTATATAGCAATTAACTTATTTAATTAATTAAATGAGAGGTGTGAAGAGGGTGGGGCGTCCCCACCCCTCTCTCTCTCTCTCTTAATGATTGAAAATTCAAATAAAAGGACCCATAATAAAATAGAGTCCTTGTTTTACTTGAACTTTGTTAATTAATGGTACTAAGAAAACCAAATATAGAGGGACTCTCTCTCCCTCTATCCATACAAATTTGGAGAGAGAGACCTCTCCTAATGATGATAGGGGAGGTGAGGGTCTATATAAAGGCCTCTCACACGCCCCACTCTCCTACCTCTATCATAACTCTCTCTCTCAAATTTATCTCTCTTCTTATAATTGCCTCTTCTTCTCTCCTTCCTTTGTAACCCACGACCCCTAGGCGAGACCTCTCACGCATGTGGCAACCATTAAAGCTGAAACAAAAAGGTTGTAAAGTTTCACATCAACACCAAACGTCCGACAATTTTTTGTTCTAAGCAATTTCAAGAAGGATCTTATTGACTTGTGTGTGTGCATAGCAACAAAGGTGCATATGCATGCCGAATTAAATTTCCAGACTTGTTTATTAGATGATATGAATCCTAAACACATATTTTAACTAATATCTTATGATTTCGAAAGACTACGGGTCTCTAGATGGATTTTTACCAAAAATGCGTTCTTGGAACAACCATAAATTAGGTTTGTTCTTCGTAAAATTCTTGTTTGATATTTTTAAATCATGATGGATGTATATTTGATGTGATTAACATGTGTAGATCCTATTTAAATTGGTATGTGTGGTAAAAAATAAAATAAAACTCAAAAAAGAATGAAAAAAACTGAATAGTAAAAATCATTTTGGGGATTCAGAATTTTTTTGAGAGTTTTAATGGTTTTTTGTTGATATGCTTCATGTTATGTTTCATGTATTGTCTAATCTGGACTATATTCATGTTAGATGCATGATTTTATGTATGACTTAATTTATTTTTATAAATAAATTCATATAGATAGTAATGATTAGGGTTTATAGGAGCCTTTTTTGAAAAAATATGATTTATGAGTTTATTTATGATTTGTGCTTAATTAATTCATAATCAGCCATTATGTTAGATCTGATATATATGTGCATGATTCATATTAGATTTAGAATTTAATTCTATTATTCTAATATGTATTTCGGTATATGAGTGCTTGCTTTTGAAATAAATTGTTTATTATATGTTTCATATTTGATTCCATGCATTGGATTATTTCTTATGCAGCATGAAATTATGTTGATGCATGTTTAAACTAATATTAATTGTATTATGGTGAATTAAATCATGAAAATCATGTTTATGTAATTTGTTTTGTGAAAATGTGAAATATATATAATTTTTAATAAAAATAGAATGTTGTCCTATTTTTACGGGCATAAACATTTTTCAAGAACTTTATCATACTCCCAAACAATTTAGCAAAAAAATATCAAATTTTAGAAAGACATTTCGGACTCATAGAGGAAGTCCCAAGAGAAATGTTGGCTTCATTCGAGGTCTAGATAAGAAAATACAACCTTCGAAAGTCAAAAAAAAATATTTTGTCATAACAAAAATTTTGTATTCAACTACATTATCTTGTTGATTTTATTTCTCTAAATTTGTACCATGATTATAGCTAAAAAATTTATATATCTTAGATTACATATTTTTTAACTTTTAATAAAATTTTGATACACATATTCGTTATGGTCTATGAGTTAAAAATCTTGAAAGTTAGCTCTGAAACCTGAAATTTTGTAGAGCACAACCTGTCTAAGAACCTAAACGGGTTATGATACATGAATTTTAATTCACAACTTTCATGAAGTTTGAACCTGGTCTCTATGGGAGATTGTTCCAGACATGTTCATCTATGTACAATAATTTTTAAGAATTTTTGTCATTCTATAATGTTACTGAATTAATGCTTCTTCATAGAGACTGAATCAGACAGGTTAGTCTTGGAGCAAAAAAATTAGTTTCAGTAAATTATTTATTTCTCCTTGCTTCGGATTCCGATTAAGGCAAGTTTTATGACTATGTTTATCTAACACATTTGTGCATATACTGAAAAAATTTAAGATTTTTTCTCACAGTAATCTAACTGGGACAAAATTTATACCGACCGATAAAATTTAGTCCCTGTAGTTCCAAGTTAGAACTCTTGTGGTACATATGTTCGAGTTCCGAAAGAGGTTCAGTTGGACAAATCCTGGTTTCAAATGGACACACTAACCAATATGTGTGTTTTGAATTATGTTTATGATATCTCATGTTATGATTATGCACTTGTTGAATGATATTTGCATATTTAAATGAATGCATGATTTATTTATGTACTTACATGAATATAAATTGCAATATATGTTACGATCTAGTTTATGTATATGTATCATGATAATTAATTGTTGTTGTTACATGTCATGATATATGAATTGCATGATTCATAATTGATTGCTCTAGTGTGAACTTATGGTTCAAGGAATCGATCGGTGCTTGAGAGCCCGTACTGATATGTTACATATGCTCATGTGTACACTATTGTGAGGATGATGTCAAATAATACTATTATGTTGTAAGGCATGTATGTATGACATGCAAGCACATGAGACCGCTCAGTTGTGAGTAAAGGGGTTGTGAGAATCCATGGGGTGTTGGTTATGCACCAATTTATAAAAATATATCCTTGACCTATGACCTTAATAAGGATAACCATGCACTAGACGATTTTTGGTACCTTAACAGGATACCAAAATTGTGAGATCTAGCATCCCAAGTCTACCTTATAGAGGGTAGAAGGTACAAACTCCTGGGTCATTATTGTTGTTTATTGGCAGAAGGTCTCACTCATTCTTCAATTACAAGAGTTAGGGGGCGAGACTACTAGTTTATCCTAGGTGGTAGTCCCTTGACCTACAAGGTATTCTTTTATGAGATTGATCATATTGTTGTTGCCTTTAAGATGTTTTCAATAGGTTGTTGATCATTCTTCTATTGGATTCGTTCAGTTAGTCATTTAGGTTATAATAAAATAACCTGAATGTCTATATTGATATGATATTTAATGATGACGTATTATGTTTCTTGAAATTAACTGTTGTTGAGATTCAATTGAATGTTTGTTATTATGTGTTGTGTGATGTTATGAATACATGCTTATATATGCTTAGTGTTGTGTATGCATATAACGTTAATACGTGTCCTACTGAGACTCGGTTAGGAGTCTGACATCTTACTTTTATAATGTACATATAGTAAATGAGTTGAGGAACGTTTGCAGCATGTTGCAGGGGTGCCATGTGAACCATTTATTTATTTTGTTTAGTTTATGTGGAATTCATTTGACTCTAATAATTGTTTATTTAATTAAACATTAATATGAACCATATGATCACGAATGGATGAATTAGAAGGGTTTATGGTTTGTTGACACTGTTTTAAATACCTATAACTTGCCAAGAGTGTTTAACCATTTTCAAAATAATGTTTTCGCTGCGAATTTTAAAATAATTGTGTTTTAAAAATAAAAAGTTTTATCAGTTGGATGTCTTTTCTCAGTTTCTGTTTTAGGAAGCTAGTTAACGTCAGTGCTTGCGTAGGTTGACTCCTTAGTACTCAATTTGATTAAGACAATGTCATAAATGGGACATTATATATTTAAAAAAAACATGTATTTTTCGGTTAAAATTTTGAGGTGGTGCAATCATTGTTACTGCTAATCGACTATTTGAATACATAAACTAAATTAAAATTCATTGTATCTATCACTTCATGTGCTTTCATGCATGTAACATTCTTGCATTTTCAACTTTCAATATTAACCATAAAATTAATACATGTGTCATCACACTTACATCTTAAGTATAAATTACAAATTTCAACAAATTATACCTAGTTGTATCATCTACCCTGAAAGGCTGAATGTTATCTAAATTATTGTGGTGATGATCGCTAGCACTAGTTTGTCGATGTAGTTACGCATCATTTGATCATGTACAACATCAATTATTCGTGGAAGCTCTTCATTGCTTGCATGTTGAACATTTATATCTATAATTGGTTCAGTTAATTGCATGCCCTCCACGTGCATGTTAACAACATCAATAGCGTCCATGGTTTGTCAAAGGACTGAGCTCAATAAATAGTGTATGAGACCGATGCACATTCTTTACAAGATTTTCATAATTACTATCATCAATTGCTTATTGTTTACATGCTCTTTGTTTAACTTTATGGGTAACTAAGTAAACATCGTTATTAAATAACATTGATTCTACATCATCAATGTCCAAAACATCTATCCATATTTGTTGGCTATCTACGTTTGAAGAATAACTATACTGGAGGCTCAATAACTCTTCCATATCCGATTTTACGAGAGATCAAAAATTAAATTCCTTAAAACTAATGTTTTTGAAGACCACTATAGATATCTAAGTAAAGTTATCAATGTTATGGTTGTTTACTTTAACCCTTTCAGAGGCCATCATTAAATGCTTACATCAACCACATAATATATTTTTCATATAATGAAAATAGCATATGAAAAAGGTCATATAGATATCGTTCTTTCAATCAATCAATAAAACTACCTACAATAATCACTCTTAAAACCAACTAATTACAATAAACATAAAGGACAAGAAAACAAACATAAATCATCTACAACACCAATATATATATATATATACCCTAAACCTAGTAAACCCTAAATGATAAATCTAGTGTCAAATTTTAAATAAAACACAGATATACATAAAATATTCACAACAATAACCAAACACAAATACTACAAGGCTATTAAATGTTCATATCTACAAAAAGAAAAGCTTTTGAATGATATATATATATATATATATATATATATATGAAACTCACATTTTGATCTAATTAGAGAAGTCGATGAAAATGATACCACCACTATTAAGGATACCAAAAAAGTTATCAGAATGTTGCAAAAAGATTTTACGAGAATCACCACAAAGAGAGAGGGAAAAGGGTTAAAGTTCTAACTAGAAACAAACGAAAAAACCAAAAAATAGAACCACAACGACTTTATATATGAATCAACAAGCATTACGAACATCCACAACAGAAATTTGTAGAAATTCTACATGAATGTCTTACATCATTTGCGAAGGTAGTGCCATATTTGCAATAGTCGTATCATAATGCGAACAATGCTCACAACACATATATGTGAATGTCGTCACATATTTGCATACCTTTTTTGAGGATTAGTCACTTAAAGGAGCTTCACATGGAAGGTCACGAATGTCATACTATATATGTGAATGTCGTCACACATTTCACACATTTGCGGATCTCCTTGAGAATTAGTTACTTAAAGCAACTTCTCATGCTAGCTCGCGATTGTCTTACTATATATGTGAATGTCGTACGGTAATTGTTAATATCCTTCGAATGAAAACTAGTCATGTTGACAAATTTCATTCATGAGGTTCATGCAAATCTACTTTTTAGTGAGAGCTTGCAATATTCTGACAACATACTGAAATATCGCACGAACCTCAGGAGGTTTGCTAGTGCGAAAGGTGAAAAAGGTCAAAAAAAAGTTGTGCAGCCGCAATTTTTGCGCAACTTTTTGACATGAGATAGATTTTGCAAATTGTGAGGCATTTCAGAAAACACGTCATTTTTTACTTTTTTCCATGTAAAATGCTTGTTGCTAACAACTTTACCAGGTTCAATACGAGTGTGCAAACATATCTGTATTAGATTCTATCTAATTCAGATTATATTATTTAAACAGCATACTCGGATTGCGGCCATTCATGAGTGAGTCTTATGTCCGATCCTTTTGCACCCTTAGCAGGAGCATCAAAATTCTATGTTAGGGTTCAAAACCCCGCCACGTTTGGCATCCCAGATCTGGATAACCACATGAAATATATGGTCAGATCATGTCGTCCAGACCCACCTTGCTTGTTCGCATAAGTTTGATGGGTGTTAGGGGTGTGTGAACAGGTCGGACCTCTACTAAAAATGGGTGGGTCTGGACTTGGCTTCAGTTAAGAGGTGCTGGTATCAGGTTTGGACTTGGCGCCCGGCTGAATCTGTTATAGGAAAAATCATACTCGTGGCCAATACTAGGTAAACTAATAAATTCTTCTATATTGAAAATTTGCAAATCTAGATTGAAACTTTGAGTTAAACTCATATTTAGTATAAGATTTCGTAAACTGTACCGCTCAAGATCATAGTTAGCAATACGTGAAAACTGCAAAAATCATTAAATACTGAACACGTAATTTAAAGATTGCCACATTTAAAAAGACGGCTGAGAAAAACGGCATAAAAGAACGAGTTGCAAAAAAAAATCAGCAAACAATATGTACGGGTTTAATTCGATTTTAATTTTACAAAACAACGTAAAAAAACAGACATACAGGTGAGATTTGTCGATGAGAAACAAGTTAGAATATAGGAACAATTAAATTCAGATTCAATAATCATCATGATCTGAACCCAATATCCGATCTAATTATATCCACTATTCAGTTTTTTTTGTAAGTATTTTGTTTAAACATATGTTTTTGTGTTCTAACTCCGCCTGTATACCTGTTTAGTTATACACTGCCGGTCCCAAGCCCGGATAAAGGAGGAGGGTTGTGGTAGGCCTGTGACAGCCAACATAAAAACTTAGTCATACCCTATGAATATGAACCAATATGAGAATTTCGTTGGGGCGTTCCCTACTGAGCGACGCGCTGTACTCGATAGACCCGGAGGCAGTGATAAATGGGCAAGGGTTGCTAGGTCGTCGCCCGGAAGCGACGCGTCACACCGGCGCCCGGGTGTGGTGTCAAATAGGCAAGGGTTCCCTCACATTGTTAGACGGGTGGGGGTAAAGAAGTTAGTCCAAGACCATAAAATTAGGTTAGCCACTTGGAACATAGGGTCTTTAACTGGTAAGTTGGTAGAGTTAGTAGATGTTATGTGTAGGAGAAAGATTGATATTTTATGTCTACAAGAGACCAAATGGGTAGGTGAGAAAGCAAAAGTGATAGAACCTTGGGGATATAAGATTTGGTATACAAGAATAAATAGGAATAGGAATGAAGTAGGGATCGTTATGAGTCGTGAGTTTATAAATAATGTAGTTGAGGTCCGTAGGAAGGGTGATAGGATTTTACTTATTAAATTAGTATTAGGTACGGATATTATTAATATTATTAGTGTTTATGCACCTCAAGTAGGTTTAGATGATTCCACTAAGTGTCAATTTTGGGAAGATTTAGATGGAGTAGTACAAGGGATATCTTATGGAGAAAGGCTTTTCATCGGCGGTGACCTTAATGGGCATGTAGGCATTAGTAGGGATGGATTTGAGAGTATCCATGGAGGCTATGATATAGGAGAAAAAAACGATAGTGGAGAAAGGATTTTAGATTTTGGTTTGTCCTATGATATGATCTTAGCAAACACTTGGTTTAGGAAGAGGGAGTCTCACCTAGTAACAATTAAAAGTGGGGTTAATACGAGTCAGATAGATTTTTTCCTACTTAGAAAGAGAGATAAGGGTTGTTGCATTGATTGTAAGGTTATACCGGGAGAAAGTGTAGTTACACAACATAAAGTCTTAATTTTAGATCTTAGAATTAGACAATGCCTCAAAATGGATAGACATAGGATAGATCCTAGAATTAAGTGGTGGGCACTGAAAGGAGCTAAACAAGGAATATTTGTAGAGCGGGTAGTTAAGGAAGTTGATTGGTGTCACGAGGAGGATTCAGAATCTATGTGGAATAAGATAGCGGGTGGCATGAGAAAGGTGGCTAAGGAGGTATTGGGTGAGTCTAAAGGCGGTGCACCGCTAGGTAAGGATACATCGTGGTGGAACAAGGATGCCAAATTAGCTATTAAGGTTAAAAGAGAGTGTTAAAGAAATCTAAGTAAAAGTCGTGATAATGAGAATTTGGAGAAGTATATGATAGCAAAGAAGGAAGCTAAAAAAAGTAGTTCGGAACGCGAAGGATAAGGTATATAAGGAGGCTTATGAAAAGTTGGATACCAAAGAGGGTGAGAAGGATATTTATAGGATTGCAAAATTGAGAGATAGGAAATTGAGGAATCTGGGTATAGTTAGATGTATCAAAGATGAAACGCAAAGGGTTTTAGTCAAAGATGAGGAGATTAAGGAGAGATGAAAAGATTATTTTGATAAGCTATTTAATGAAAGTCATGCTCAGGATCTTGGAGACTTTTCCATTCTTTTTCATGAGATGAATCGTGACTTCATGCACAAGATTCAAAAAAAGAAATTGCAGAGGCTTTGAAGAAAATGAAATCAAGAAGGGCAGTTGGCCCAGATGGTATACCTATCGAGGCTTGAAAATGCTTGGGAGAGAAAGGTTTAGAATGGTTGACAAATCTTTTTAACAAGATTTGACGGACAAATAAGATGCCTAATGAGTGAAGGAAGAATACTTTGGTGCCTCTATATAAGAATAAGGGTGATATACAAGATTGCACAAACTATCGTGGTATAAAACTCATGAGTCATACTATGAAACTTTGGGAGAGGGTGATTGAGTCTAGGTTGAGGAAGGTTGTCATGATATCGGAGAATCAATTTGGTTTTATGCATGGAAGATCTACTATGGAAGCTATACATCTTCTTAGACAACTTATTGAGAGAAATAGAGAGAGGAACAAAGATTTGCATATGGTTTTTATTGATTTGGAGAAGACTTACGATAGAGTACCTAGGGACGTTTTCTGGTGGACAATGATAAAGAAAGGTGTTTCTCTCAAGTACATTAGTATAATTAAAGATATGTATGAAGGAGTAGTAACCAATGTTCGCACTTGTGGAGGGGTGGCAACCAATTTTCCTATAACGGTTGGGTTACATCAAGGATCTGCTTTAAGCCCTTTCCTATTTGCTATAGTGATGGATGAGCTTACGAGATCAATTCAAGAAAATGTGCCGTGGTGTATGTTGTTTGCTGATGATATTGTTTTGATTGATGAGTCTAGAGCTGGGGTTAATGCTAAGTTAGAATTATGGAGACAGACATTGGAAGCAAGAGGTTTTAAGTTGAGTAAGAGTAAGACAGAATACATGGAATGTCGATTTAGTAAGCAACGAAATAGAGATGGGAGTATAGTGAAGCTTGGTGAGCAAGAAATACCGGTGGATGATTCTTTCAAATATTTGGGATCTATCATTCAAAAGTATGGAGAAATTGATGGAGATGTAAATCATAGGATAAAGGTTGGGTGGTTGAAATGGAAAAGTGCAACTAGAGTGTTGTGCGATCGTAGAATGCCATTGCGGTTGAAGAGTAAGTTTTATAGGACAATTATTAGGGCCGCTTTACTATATGGTACGGAATGTTGGGCTGCCAAGAGACATCATATTTAAAAAATGAGTGTAGCTGAGATGCGTATGCTGAGATGGATGTGTGGAAATACAATAAAAGATAAGATTCAGAACGAGGAGATACGTAAGAAGGTAGGCGTTGCACCCATTGAAAATAAGATGAGAGAGAATTATTTACGGTGGTTTGGACATATTCGACGAAGGCCTAATGATGCTCCAGTTAGAAGGATGGAGAAATGAGAAAATATATTAGTTAAAAGAGGTCGGGGTAGGCCTAGGAAGACATGGATGGAGGTGATAGGAAAGGATATGAATGCTTTGAACCTCACCGAGGACATGGCATTGGATAAAAATGAATGAAGGAGAAGGGTTCATGTGGAAGACCCAGAATGATTTTCTTTGTTGGTTCATATCGCCGACCCCAATTGTTTTGAGATGAAGGCGTAGTTGTTGTATGTTTTTGTGTTCTAAATGCTTCTCAAAAGAATGTGTTTTTTTGTCGATTATTTGAAGAAAATGGAGATTTTAATTTTTTTTCTTTTACAAAGTTTTACGAAAAGGAACTTGTTTAAACGTTGTTTTTTTAAAGGCAGACCCCTACCAGTTATACAACCATACCATTGGGTTTTGAACCTGCAACGTCCCAATACAAGGTGACATGACTAGCTGCTCCTGCCAGACCCGTTCTTGATTTCACGGGCTTGACCCAAACAATTAATTAGATCTTTTTTTTTTTGTTATCAAACCCTGACTCTATCAGCTACAGTCGGGTCTGGGTTGAGGCAGACATGACTATATAACTAATAACCGGGTCAGGTTCAGGTTTTGTCGGGTCACGAAAATAGAATCTCAAACTCGAACCTGCATTTTCATTAGAAAGTATATGTAAAATACTCTGGTCGGGTCAGCAAAAAATACGGGTTGGATACCTGGCGAAAATCATGACCCAAACCCGGCCCAGATATTACTCGGGTCGGGTTCGGGTCATCACTTTCCATGCTCATGCCCGAGAATTCGGGTCGGGTTCGAGTCTGAGACTTGCGAGTTGGGAGAGAGAATCTGCCCCGCGACGAAGGACGGAGGAGAAGCCACTTAGCCACATAGTAAGGAGAGCGGGGGGCGGGCTAATCTTCCACGTACGCTAAGGAGCGAGAGGATGTCGGTGGCGCGCACGGCCTCCCTCTCCTTCTCCTCTTCCCTCCGGTCCTCCTCCTCCTCCAAACGCCTCCCCCCGACCGCCGGCTTCCTCCGCGCTCCTCCCAAATTCCACGTCGTGGTGATGGCAGCGCCCTCCGAGCGGCTCCAGGTCTGCGTCAAGGCTGCCGCCATTTCCTCTCGAAAGCTCGGTGACTGTACGCTTTTTCTCCCACCGCTACCACTCAATCAGAGAAAAAGAGAGAGTTGATAGAACTTAGAAAGGTTTGTTGATTTCAGGCCCTTTCAGTCAGAGAGTCTTGCTGACGCTCGAAGAAAAGAAAATCCCTTACGACATTACGCTGATAGATTTTGGCAATAAGCCCGATTGGTGCGTTTCCGATCCCAAATTGAATGAGACATTTGCTCATTTTCGAGCCTTTTATCTATAGTTTTCCGGGAAAAGAATGGATTCGATTAATGTGTTGGATTTGGGTGCTCAGGTTCGTCGAAGCCAACCCGGAAGGCAAAGTCCCGGTGGTGAAATTAGACGAGAAGTGGGTGCCGGATTCGGATGTGATTACGCAGATGTTGGAAGAAAGATTTCCGGTGCCCCCTCTCGCTGCCCCTCCCGAGAAGGCCGCTGTGTATTGCACTTTCCTCTTTGTTTATTCTGTTTTTCCGCCAGTTTTTCTCCAATTTAGAGGGTTCATCTAGTCGAGGATATTTCTTCCGTATTTTTTCAACTCAATTTTGTGCGCGAGCGTTCTTTTCCTGCTTTTGAGTCGTTTCCTTGTAGTGGGTCGAAGATATTCTCTGCGTTTATCGCTTTCTTGAAAAGCAAAGATCCCAATGATGGAACGGAGCAGGCATTGATGAACGAGCTAACTGCTTTCAATGATTACATCAAAGAGAATGTGAGTGTTGAATTTCCTTTTCTTGCATTTTTGTTCGTTATTTTTCGGGAACTTATAAAATGCTGTTTGGATTTCCATATGATGCCCTTCTGGTACGGCAAAGTGGGTCAATATTTTCTTGCATTTGCTAAGGTGCGATTGATGGAGTACAATGTATTTCATAGATATATGGTAATATTTTCAAGAGAGTAATTTTTATCTTATACTTTCTGTGCATGTCTAAGTAAGTCTGTACGTATGTATAATTTCTTCTATGGTCAGTACTCATGAGAAAGAAATTAATCTCTCTCTCTCTCTCTCTCTATGTATGTATGTATGTATGTATGTAGTATGTAGGCTCCAATCAAGCCTGCTGACCCTAAAAACTGCCCAATATGTGCTCAAGTGGGTGCATCAGGGAGGCAGGGTAGATCTCCTGCTGTGTCTTCTCACCTAGAATGTAATCTCCAGGTCGTAGATGTTGGGCCACCAGGTCGTTTAGGACTCCTAAGAGAGTCCCGACTCCCAACCTAATGAAGAGTCCAAGTTGAAGTTGCTGAAGGACTCTGAAGAGGAAAACTTAAAGGAGGATCATGAGTCAAAGAGTCCTAGTAGGACCAAGAAGAGAAATCACATTGATCTAGAGGAAGACCTCAAGAGTAGTCCTCACAAAGAGGAAGACCTCAAGAGGAGTCTTCACAAAACGTGAATGTAAAGCTATATATATAAGCCTTGTAACCTTCTTTGCATTATTGAATAAAAATCAATTGTGAGTGGGTTGGGCCGTGGACGTAGGTACATCTTCTACCAAACCATATAAACATTGGTGTGAGTTTGTTCTGTATTAATTGAGTGCTCAGATTTTATATGGTATCAGAGCAATTGGCTCGTCGCCATGAGTGGGTCGTCAACTTCATCCTCGAACTCAGCTATGTCGTTTGGTATGTCCATTTTATTTCAGAATCCGAATAGTCTTTTGATCACTTATGATCTTCTCGACTTTGTTGATGGATCAAATCCAGCTCCTCCCAAGTATGAGGGAGACTCCTCTGAGCTGAACCTTGAATATGTTGATTGGTTGAGGCGTGACCAACTGTTACTAAGCTAGATTTTTTCCTCCCTCATTAAGCCGATCCATAGCCAGATCATTGGGTTGACCTCGTCTTATAAAGTCTGGAAAAATTTAAAGTTGGCTTATCTACTCACTTCCGCTCTCAAGTGATGCAACTCAAGCCTCGTTTCTAAGACTTGAAAAAAGGGATCTAGATCTATTGATGACTATATTCAGCAAGCAAAGGCTCTTGCTAATCAGCTTGATATAGCCGGCAAGTCTGTTTTGGAAGATGATATCATTATGCAAATCTTGAAAGGACTGTGTAAAGAGTATCTCCCATTCAAGATTTTCATTGAGACCTGTTTAGATCCTACCACTCTACGTGAGTTGCACGACCTCTTTCTAGCCCAGGAGGCTCACCTTTCTAAGAGTTTTAGTCCATCAGCTAATCTTGTCAACAAACCCCAAGGCAATTTTCAAAACCGTTCTTATAATGGAGGAGGAAGAGGTAATAAGGGGCTTTTCAGCCAAGGTACAGAAATCGTGATGGTAGATCACGAAATCAGAATAATCGCGCTCCAAATCAATCCCAGGATCGGTCTGCTCTTAAGCCTATATGTCAAATTTGTGAGAAAGTGGGGACATAGTTAGGACATGTTACCAATATACAAATATCCTTTCTAGTCATTCCAGCTCCCCTCAAGCATATCATGCAACACCTTATTCAGCTTCGAATGCTTATGGTGATGACAATTGGTACCCCAATTCAAGAGCAACCCATCATGTCACTGGTGATCTCAATAATCTTTCCATTCATTCTTAATATCAGGGAGTTGATTCAGTGAAAATCGGTTATGGATCGGGTTTTCATATCAAACATATTGGTGCTTCTAGTACTTCTCATAATGTCTTTGAATCACATATTGCATGTGCCAGACATCACTAGAAATTTGTTATATGTTCAGAGATTCTTTAAGGATAATAATGTGTATTTTGAATTTCACCCTTACCATTGTGTGATTAAGGACTAGCTCCATCTCTCCTAGTTTCTCTAAATCCAATGACTCAAATTTTGCTAGTTCTTCTAGGTCCAACAACTCAGGAATTCCATTAGTCGTTGATCTTGGACCTTTATGCAAAACTGTGTCAACTCAACCGGGTCGAACTCACCCCATGGTCAGTAGATTTTAAGATGGAATCCTAAAACCCAAAAGTCTTTCTTGCTACAAATCATCCTATTCCTATAGCTCTTCTTACCACCTTGCTTCAAGAAGCCTATCAGGATCCTAAGTGGCGTGAGGCAATCCCAGCTGAATATGATGATCTCATGAAAAATCAAACATGGTGTCTTGTTCCACTGAAGAAGCTCCACATGTTGTTGGTTGTAAGTAGATCTATAAAATCAAACACAAGGCACATGTTAGATTGGAAAGATATAAAACCAGATTGGTTGCCAAAGGCTATAGTCAGCAAGAAGGCCTGGACTATTTTGAGATATTTAGTCCAGTTGTAAAATCCACCACTATTAGAACAATTTTGTCTATCGCATTAAATAATATGTGGTGTGTTAGGCAACTGGATATGAATAATGCATTTTTGCATGGTTACTTGTCTTAAGATGTATATATGGAACAACTACAAAGATTTAAAAATCCTAATTGTCCTGGGTATGCAAGCTAAAGAAGGCTCTTTATGGCCTTAAACAGGCCCCATGTGTGTGGTTTTCAAGACTTAGCAATTTCTTGATAAGTCTTGGTTTCAAGGGTGCCAAGACTGACACCTCATTATTCATATACAAGAATCAAGAGGTTGTGGTTTTTATCTTAATTTATGTGGATGATATAATTGTTACTAAGAACTCATCTAGTCATGTTCAAAGACTTGTTCAGCATATGGGAGTAGAGTTTGCTATCAAAGACCTGAGGTCTCTTCACTACTTTTTGGGCATTGAAACGGTTCCTACTCATGATGGTTTACCTTTGTCTTAGAGGAAATATGTATTCAAACTTCTAAGGTATGACAGGAGCTAAGCCTATTTCTACGTCTATGCCCACTACCTCTTCATTATCCAGATTTGGTGGCAATTCAGTGATAGATCTATCTCAATATAGAAGTATTGTGGGAGCCCTATAGCATGTTACTATGACACGTCCAGAGTTGTCGTTTACAATAAACAAAGTATGCCTGTAACGCCCCAAAATTTCAACTTGTGTTTTTGAAAACATTGACAAAAAACCTTTCAAAGATTAAAGTTTTTACTTTTAAAATGGACAACGGAAGCAATTTAGAAAGAAGCACAAGTTACCAAATTCTGGGTACGTTAGCAGTAAAATCATCATTTCACATAAAACAACTACTTAAAGAAAGTGAGGAAATAAAACAATAGATTATTAATAAAATCCGTAGTTTATTACAAAATGAGAATTTTTCCACTATCCAATAATCTAAAGAAAAACTCAAAACTTAGAGCCAAGACACCAGCAGAAAGAAGGGAAATCTTGAGCCATGTTGCATCGCGCTATCGGCCGCCTGTGAAGTCCTACTCATCACCTGTCCATGAAATGTGTCAGTTTCATAACAAACTAGTAGGTGGACAAATAGGCAATGTAGAATAAAATAAAGCAGGACATTCATGAGATAAACAATTTATTACATTAAAAGCAACAAGTACAATATGTACTCTACTCTAGCAGGTACAACATATGCAAAGATCTATTGTCTTGAAATAGATATAACAACATTTCTAGTATAAATCTCAATCATCTACAACTTATTATAAAAATAATATTCTTTAAGTTCTGATATTAACTGGCCTGTGGGTACGCATAGACGCGAAACGTAGAAACAACCGAGACTGATCCAGGGGTTTATTATGTAAGGTGTTTTTCATTAACCCGGATGGCTGACTGAGTCTGCTCCTAAGGAGACGGTCAGTGACCAAGAGAGTAAATCCCCAAAGACATTCGTGGCCCATGGATGCATCCAACTTCTGCAGAAGTGCCTGGGAGTTACCACCTAAGATAATTTATGGTAATCCCAATTCTCCTAACTCCGATGACTGGAGAAGCCGAGTCTTTTGCCCGTGGGGTCGTTGCTAACAACCTGTCCATCAGAGTTTTTGTACCATCCATCCTCTTCATTGATGAACCGTGAAGGTCGAATGGGTAAGACGGGGGTTTCTTAACCACCACCCCATTCTATATGCTCTGGTCTGTTAGACCCACTCGAGCATCTTGCCTGTAAAAGCGAGTTGTCACCATTTATGTGATCTAAGCATTGTGTCATATGCACGCTTCGAGGTTGCCACAACCTCATCATCCAAACATCGTAACACCAACGTGACGTACTTGTCCAAAACTACTATCGTACCTACCTAGAGGTACAACTACGATGAGAGGGCAATCAATTAATATCTTGCAATTCCTTTAGTTCATACATGATATGCATTGCTCTTTGAGCATTTGGCCTGTAAGGCCGACATCATTATTTCCTTTATTTCAATAAAGTGCTTATTGCACACTTCGAGGTACTCAACGACCTCTCATACTTCTTATCGCACTATATATACCGTACTCGTCTAAAGGTCCGGTTACGATAGCATCTTGTGGGTTTCTCGAAGGATAACCATCACAATATTTCATAAAATCAATAATATACTTGGCATGCTTAATTACTAAGAAACAGAAAATCTCAGACAAGTCTTGAGATCGCTATGGATCCAATCATTTCCTCTGAGTAACCTACTCGGGGTACTTTTTATTAGAATATAGATCGGATATGGATCTAGTTCTGGATCCATATCCATATAGAACATATGCACGTGTATGTTACAATTATAATGTATTTTACATTACTAACCAGGGACAATCTTGTCATTGTAAAAAGTGATTGTAAACCTATTTTATTCTAATGATGTTTAGTGCAGCACACAGAAAATCAGAGTGGCTGCTGATTCCAAAGGAAAATCCCTCCTCCTCTCTCCTCTCTTCTTCCCTCCTCCTTCTCGGTATTCACGATAAAACAGCCGACGCAAGCAGTTTTAACATGGTATCAGAGCACCGATCAATCTGGGCGTAAAAGTATCTTCGTCAGGGATCGTGAAAGAGTCTGCCCCATTGGTGACGATCTGCCATGCCTTCTGCCTTGTCTTTCTCCTCATTGGGAACGTGAAAGGGGCCTATTTCAGTCGAGCCTATTTCTTCATTAGGGATCGTGAAAGGGCCTGCTCCACGACCTACCGTACCCGCTATTTCTCCTCTTCAGACAACCGAGTTCGTAGACGAGCCGACCTTCAGTCGAGTTTACAAACAGGTCACGTTTGTTTTATCTCTCTCTCCACTTCAGCCGAGCCCTTTGTTCTTCAACAACAGCAGAGTCCTCTTGTTTCTTCTACTGCTGAAATACTTCATTTTTGTCAACATCATCTGTTGTTTCTTCTTCTTCTACTGCTGAAATACTCCATTTCTTTCAACGTCATCTGTTGGTTCTTCTATTTTTCTTTTGCTGAGATTTATTTTCAGTTTCATTCCCATATCACGCCAACTTTTTCTTTCCCACGCTGTCGTTAATTTCTGTTTTCCCTTTCTGACAGTTTTGAACATTACGATACTGTTGGTTCAACGTCATCTTTTGTTTCTTCTATTTTCTTTCGCTGAGATTTATTTCCAGTTTCATTCCCATATCACGTCAACGTTACTGTTGGTCTGAAAATTGTTTTGTCAGACTACTTTATTCTCTTCTACTTAATCTTGCATTACTCTGTCGTTTTCTTTTCTTGTTACTTCAGCCACAAGTGTTTTCATTTCAGTTGCAGTTACTAATACTTCAGGCAAGCAGTGTCTTTCCGTTGTCAACCAGCTACCAATGGATACTTCAGGCTATTTGAGTCTTTCTTCCAACTTCCTTGGACAACTAGTTTCGGAGAAATTAACTACCAACAACTACCTGACTTGGAAAAGGCAAATTGCACCTTTTATTCGTAGTCAAGACCTTTCAGGCCACTTGGATGGATCTACTCCAATACCTCCAGAATTTATCATAACTGAAACCAAAGAAGATGGAGGATTGCCGAGTACTATCCGCAATCCTGTATTCGTTTCTTGGATGAAGCGTGACCAGGCTCTTGTTGCATACATCACTTCCACATTATCTCAAGAGATATTGATTTCCATTCCTGATGATTGCACATTCAAAGTTTTGTGGGAAGTTTTAGCTCAGACATATTCTCAGATATCAGAGGCTAAAGTACTGTTTCTTAAACGCGAATTTCAGATGTTAAGAAAGGGGGCAATGAGCATTATTGAATTCCTAAATCAAGTTAAAAGCATTACGGACCAATTAGCCATGGTTGGATATCCAGTATCAGATAAAGAAAAGGTGCAACAAACATTGAATGCCTTGGGATCAAAATATCATGTCCTTGTGACCTCCTTATTATGCTTACCTACATTACTCAGTTTTGAGGAATTACATGCCAAACTCCTTCAATATGAAATGACTCTGAAGAGCATGTCTGATGCTCCAGCTGGACAATCATCTACACATGAGGTTCTTGCCACATGAATGATAGTTGATCGAGCACGAGGAGGACGTGGCAGAGGCAGGGGAACTGCCATCCAAGGTGGACGTGGACTACTACCTACACCAAATTCCACAACCAGTTTTTCAAGGGATGTTCCCACATGCTATCAGTGTAATAAACGGGGCCACATCAAAGCCAACTGTTGGTTCAACCTGCAGAATCGAAACAGAGCGCAAAATAATAGAAATATTGCTACACCAGGAACTGCAGGTACTTTTCGGGTCAGTGATGATGCTAAGGATCTTCTCTTATCTGCGATGGCCAACTTGAACTTGAAACAGAATAATGATGGAATATGGTATGTTGACTCCGGGGCAGCGACTCATGTCACTGGCAATGCAGCTAAATTCTCTACTTTGGTTCCCTATTCTGGAAAATCTAATATTGTAACTGGAGATGAGACTCACCACCTCATTTCAAACATAGGCAATGTCCTTTGTCTGAGTCATCTATTTCTTTATCTGATGTTGTTCATGCACCAAATATAAAGAAAAACATTGTCTCTGTATCTAAACTTGTTGACTCTACCAATTCATCTGTGGAATTTACTCCTACTTCTGTTTTTGTCAAGGACCTTCAAACGAAGGAGATGTTCGCTAAAGGAGAGCGACGTGGAAACATGTATGTCTTCAATGAAGATCCAACCTCCAGTGTCTTAAAGCCCAAGCCTGATCACCTCTCTGAAAATGTCCTAAGTTTATCCAAATGTAATAAGCCAGATCTCTGACATTCTCATCTTGGTCATTTTAGTCAAGTCTTTATTGAAAAGTTAGTGTCCAATGGTTTTCTTTCAGTGTCTGTTTCACTTTCATTAAAGAATAAAATGTGTTTCAGTTGTCAAGTTTGCAAGAGTCATGTACTTCCTTTTCATCAAATAAATAAAAGATCTTCTATCCCTTTTTAGATAATATGCTCTGATGTTTGGGGTCCAGCTCCCAATCCTTCTTCTTCAAGAAGTAAATACTATGTATCTTTTATTGACAGTTTCTCTCATTTTACCTGGACATTCTTTATGAAACACAAATCAAAGGTTTTTTTTATTTTTCGTCACTTTCATGCCTATGTTAAAAATCAATTCTCCCAGAATATTCAAATTCTCCAGTGTGATGGAGGTGGTGAGTATTCCTCCAAAGATTTTTTAGATTTCCTCCAAGATAATGGGATACATTGTAGAGTTTCTTGCCCGTATACTCCACAACAAAATGAAATTGCTGAACGTAAACACAAACATATTGTGGAAAGTTCAATGAGTATGATGCATGGTTGTAATTTGCCTATCAACCTTTGGACAGAAGCTTTTCACACTGCCACTCATGTGATAAATTGTCTTCCTATGCCTATCCTTGAAAATCAGTCTCCCTTTTATGTTTTCTTTGGTATACAGCCTAATTATGATGAGTTACGAGTTTTTGGATGCACATGTTATGTACATGTTGACAAATCCATGAGAAACAAATTTCAAGACAAAGCCTCTATATGCCAGTTTGTAGGTTATGCAGATGAACACAAGGGGTACAGGTGTTATGACCATATCAATAAGAAGATCAGAATTTCCAGAATGTTGTCTTTGATGAAAGTAGCTTTCTAGAAAATAAAGCCAACTATGATCGTGAACATGGTGTTATGACTGATAATTGGTATAATCCATGGCTCAGTGCTGAACTTATTTCACATGTTGTTGAATGTACCACTTTGGCTCCTGAAAACATACATGATGAGACGGTTTCAGATAAGGTGTCGGAAACAGAATGTCAAAGATACAAAGGGAACGTCTACACCAGAAGACCCAGAGTGCAAACAGATGCACCTGTTGGAGAACACATGACATTCCCCAATAACATAGAGGCACCAAGAAGATCAAGCAGGATAAGGCATCCAATTGAAAAATGGGTAAGTTACGATAACTTCTCTATGGATTTTCAAATTTTCCTATCCAAGGTTAAAAAACATGAAGAACCACTTGGGTTTTGTCAAGCTGCTCAATCTAACAAATGAATTGAGGCGATGAATGAGGAAATATAGGCACTTCATGAGTGTCGAACATGGGAAATAGTTGGTCGTCCCCAAGATAAAAATGTTGTTGGCTCAAAATGGGTGTATAAGATTAAATATAAACCGGATGGGAGCATTGAACGATACAAGGCACGTCTTGTTGCCAAAGGTTTCACCCAAGAATATGGTGAAGATTATGATGAGACCTTCAGCCCAGTAGTGAAAATGAGAACCATTCGTATTATCCTCGGCTTGGCTATTGAACATGGGTGGAGCCTTAGTCAGCTTGATTTCAAAAATGCATTTCTTCATGGGGACTTAAAAGAAGAGGTCTATATGGAGCAACCTCAAGGTTATGCAGAGGGAGACCCAAAAGCATATGTATGTAAATTAACCAGAGCATTGTATGGTTTAAAGCAAGCCTCCAGGTCATGGTTTGAAAGCTTCTCCTCAGAGATTCAGAACCACGGTTTTATTTGTTCCCAACTAGACCATTCTTTGTTCATATACAGGGATGAAACTAATGTAGTTTTCTTGCTTATATATGTTGATGATATAGTGGTCACTGGCAGTGCTCCAGAGCATATTCAACAAATTAAAGTTTTGTTGAGTATGCGATTCAAGATGAAAGATCTTGGAAAGCTAAGATATTTTCTTGGTGTAGAGGTGGACAGACAGGATGGAGAAATGTCATTAACTCAACACAAATACACTCTTGATCTTTTGGCCAAAGCAGGAATGACAGATTGCAAACCTGTGCCTACACCCAGTGTTGTCAATCAAAAACTCAGCATTTGGGATGGCGAGTTGTATCCTGATGCAAGCAAGTATCGCAGTTTAGTGGGCATGTTACAATACCTTACTTTTACTAGACCAGATATTGTATATTCTGTAAATCAAGTATCTCAGTTTATGCATGAACCAAAGACTGGTCATATGGATGCCGTCAAACGTATTATCCGATATCTAAAAGGCACGGTGGGTGATGGACTCAAATATGCTCAATCTTCGTGGGCAACACCGAAACATGACATATTGGCCTATACAGATGCAGACTGGGCAGGAGACCCAGATGAAAGAAGGTCGGTTTCAGGATACTGTGTTTTCATTGGAATCAATCTTATCTCATGGAGTAGCAGAAAACAGAAAGTTGTGGCAAGGTCTAGCACGAAGGCAGAATATAGATCTATGACAGCTACCACAGCAGAAGTAACCTGGGTTAGGCATCTCCTTACAGAAATGGGAGAGAGTATCTCAAGTTCAATCCTCATGTGTGATAATAGAAGTGCTGTACAAATTGCGTTCAATCCTGTTCATCACGGTTGGACCAAACATATTGAGATTGACCAACATTTCATCAGACAAAAGATAGCAGACAAAGAGATTGAACTGGTCTATGTGCCTTCAGAAGACCAAGTTGTTGATATGTTCACAAAAGGTCTCACAAGTAACCACTTTTGGTATCTGAAGAACAAGTTGCACACGGTTCAATCCCATGCACAACTTGAGGGAGGGTATTAGAATATAGATCGGATATGGATCTAGTTTTGGATCCATATCCATATAGAACATATGCACGTGTATGTTACCATTATAATGTATTTTACATTACTAACCAGGGGCAATCTTGCCATTGTAAAAAGTGATTGTAAACCTATTTTATTCTAATGATGTTCCAAAGGAAAATCCCTCCTCCTCTCTCCTCTCTTCTCCCCTCCTCCTCAGTATTCACGATAAAACAGTCGACGCAAGCAGTTTTAACACTTTTAGTTGCTTCTAGCAACATGCAAATGAAATATTCATTTTTAAGACAAGATATCATGCCTGAGAAGTCGAGTCTTGCACTAAGAAGATCCTCTTCAAGAGATTTGATGCATGTACCCTAATTTCGCACCTTTTCGAAAGGCACAAAATATGTTACGTGCACCTGCACACCCCACGAGGCTTGCCCGAGGGCGGCAACAAGATTTATCATGCAATAACAAACACGACATCTATAGTATAATCACAATGGTAAGCAAGTACAAAAACCCAATAATAGGAATTTTTGTAGAAATGAGCCTACCCATACAATATACATCAAGCATGTAATTTTTGAAGAGTAGGAACAAGAAAACACAAACAGGTGATCACAAGTTATATTGTTCTACAGGTATGCACGATAAATTATTCTATCTCAGAATTCTTATATTTTGTTTCATTCATCCAAAATCCTCGTGCGACTTTCTCCTACCTCGGGATGTTGTGTAGCTGTGTGCGCCTACGAGTGTAGATGATATGGGGGTCGGGCCGCGGAGCACGAATGGGACCCGTTGCGTAAATCTGCAAGAGTGTGAAAGCTATTATGTCATAGTTGTAAAAAGAACAAAAGGGCAGTGGTAAGGCCTGCCCTGTCGGTGGAAAGCATAAGCAGCAAGGGTTGAGATCCCTGTCGTACGGAATCTGATGAGTGGTAGGGGTCAAGGCCTTTGCTTACGAGGAAAGAATTGAATGGCAGAGACCCAAGACCCCTGCCTGACAACACGACGAACAACAGGGGCCTCAGCCCCTACCTGCCAAAACAGCGAACGACAGGGGCCTCAACCTCTGCCTGACAGAACAACAAACGGCAGGGGCCTCGGCCCCTGCCTGACAAAACAGCGAATGGCAGGGGCCTCAGCCTCTGCCTGACGAAACGCTGAATGGCAGGGGCCCCGACCCTTGCCTGACAGCACAACGACGAATAGGGGGGGAAAGAGCATGGCATGGACCACTGCCCCCTGCCAGCCTCCCGGCAGCGCAAAGAAAAAAAAAGGGGGGGGGGGGAGGTGCGGCAAAGGCCGTCAGCCCCTCTGCTGGACCTCCAACGACCAACAGAGAGAGAGAGAGGCGACAGGAGTCACCAACCTCTTGTCGACCCCTTGGCAGGTCACAGAGGAGGGGCAAGGGCGGTAAGGGTTGTCGGCCACCTGCCGACCCTCAAGCAGGCCCCAAAGGAGAGGGGGAGGGGCGACAAGGGCCACCTGTCGGACCCTTCCCGCACACAGAGAGAGGGAGGAAGGGTGTGACAGGGGGACAACCGACCTCTCGTCGGCTTTTCGATCACCCATAGGGGCGGGAGGGTGCCGCAGGGGCCACTGGCCCTCTGTCGACTCTCCGACAAACCTCAAGAGAGAGAGGGAGACGACAAGGGGGATCGTAGGCCACCTGTCGGCCCTCCAACGAACATAGAGGGAGCGGGAGTGAAATAAATTGTGGTGGGGTAGGAATTGATCCATCCAGATGCCCAGACAGATCCTGACTCCTTATAAAATGAATGATTTGTCTTTTCCAAGTCAAAAAATTAGAATGGTTTATTTTTTTAGATACAAGTTGACTGAGGAAATTTGAAGAAAGACCAGTATAGGAAGAATAAAAATCCATATTAAGGACGGAAGCAAAAGGAAAAATGAATAAGAAACTTGCCCCGCAGTTCAGCCAAATCAGCAGTTGTATATGCCTTTTTTTTACGATTCTCAACAGATTAGTCTGATGCGTGATGTCAGACGTTCCCAAACAGCGTAAGCTGTTCTTTCGTGGTTGTTTCCCAACAACGTGAGCTACTCCAATCAGAGTATACAAGTGGTGGTTGTAGGATTTATAATGAAAGTTGCCTGAAACAAAGGCTCTTGTTCCAGATATGATCCAAAAGAAGAACAGAAGAAATTTTACCAGATCTGATGTAGACAGATCTGATCCAAAAGGACAGAAAGAAAAGAAGATTTAACACGCAGAAAGAAGATTTAAAATGAATTAAGATGTATACCAGGTGTAGGAACAAAGTGCAGATCTGTTGTAGAGACGAGATCAGACGCATATCTGATCTATTAAACAGAAAGACCGATAGATCTGTTTTAGGGTTTGTAAAACGCAGATCTGACTTGAAAGATGTGAAGAGATAATTTTAATATTATAAACCGCAGATACAAGATAGTAAAAAAAAATGACACAGATATGAGAGAGAATATTCGAAACAGAGAGAAGAAGGTCTTCTCACTTGGAATTCAAATCGTAGATCTATTTAGGCATACCTTTTGGAAGAATACGCTACTCAATGCTCTGATACCATATCAGAAATCTATGTGGCACCACAGATTTACTCAGCAGGAGAATATGAGAAAGGAGAGAAAGAGGAACAACAACTTACGGCAGCCACACCTCTTGTTTGGTGTGCCCTAATGACTTTATATTGCTTTATGTTACAAAATACATAAAGACCCTTTGGTAAAAGGGTAAATTACAAAGTGTACCCTACACCTACGCAGTACATATGTTTACACGATAACATGGATTTGGATCTATTTCAGACCCAATCCAATACAAGAATAAATCACGTGTTTTCACTTAGCATACAAATTGTATTTTATTATTGGGTTCCAAACTTAGCCCTCAACCGAAACAGCCTTCGGAACATTAAACCACCCATCTAATGTCGGAGACACCAGAGACCACCCATCCACAAGTGACATTTTTCTCGGTATACCAAAACAACAGTTGTGTCTACACACCACCTTCAGGCAAAGTGACAGACTCTCCCTAAAACCGTGCCCAGGAGAAAGAACCTCAATATCGGGTTAAGGGGTAACAACAATGCACAGGGAGTTTTTGTATCCTCGTGGTTTCCTTAAAACCGTAACTCCAAGAGTCCCGTACTCTCGACGAGACATCTTAGAAAATACATTACACTGTTCTTTTATTTTTATTAGATTATTGTTATCCCGTTTCTTTAATTTACAATTTAGCATGCAAACAAAGACAACAACTCGCATCTACCCCTGCGAGAGCCATCACGGGACTCCCGCCCGTGGAAACACATAGAACAATGCAATGCAGTGCAAAATATTAATGTGATTTTTGTGATGCATTTAAAATAAATAAAGGAGCAACCCACAGCTCTAGGCCCACCCGGCCCACAATGATTCATTTCGATCATCGATGCACCTTATGCAAAAACCAAAGCAATATGTCATTTATAACACAAATCACATGTTCCAAATGCACATTCATATATGCAAACCTTTATCATGCGTATGAAACAAAAATATTCATTAGCATGTATTTACTTAATTCATGTGCAACTATGTCAAGTGCCTATTTGGATACACGGATTCACGCCAATGCATGCTTCCTTTGAGTGCACGTGCTCATGTAAATGCATATACCCATCAATCGTGCATGTTCATGTCAATTGCATGATTTCTTTTAAGGCATTCATTTATGGCAAATGCATGCTTTAATTCACATACTTATGTCACATGTAAGCTGTCATTCATGAATCTCTTTAAGCGTGTGACTACTTGTGTAACCATACATATACAACAAAATTCTAAAATTTCAGATTTTACATATGCTCACAAAATACCCATGTAGCTCACATTGTATTTGGACATTGATCACACAACATTAGTTAATCACAGGCATGTGAAAATTCTGTTCTAGCATGCACATAGCTGAAGCCTTCACAATGGCAAAAAATCTGGGGATATACAAAGGCAGCACATAATACAAGAATATATTTTTTTCTCTACAGGGTTCACACCCAGCCAACCTAGTCGGCTGGGGTTCCCAGCAAGCCCAGCTGACTAGGGTCAGCTGGGTCGGGTCTGACCAACCCTGCCAGGCCTGTCCCAGTCCTACCCAAAGGGCCGGACTGGGCCAAGCAGGTCACTGCCAAGCCGGACTGGCTGAGTCAGCCCCGCCGACCCTCTCGGCTGGGCCTGACAGCCCATGCACAGGCCCCAGTCCAGGCCTGTGTGCGCTGTCAGGGCTAAACAGCCACCAGAATTAAAAAAAGATTGTTTTTAACTCTCTTTTTTTTAAACAAAACTGGCCAGCCCCAGCCGAGCACCACTCGGCTTGGCCCAACGCTTCAGCCAGGCCGGGCGAGACTGAGTCACGTTGGGGCAGATCTGACCTGCTTGGCCAGACCTCGCAGGTCCCTACATAGCAAAAAAAGTATTTATATATTATTATTTTATTTTATTTTTTACCTGGGCCAGCTTCAGCCGAGCACCACTCGGCTGAGCCCTGTGGCTCGGCCGACCCTGCCAGGCCTTCTGGACTCAGTCCAGCCGGGCCTGGCAGACCTGTCAAACAGGGACAGGTCTGGCCCTGGTTCGGCCAGACTGTGAGGTCCAAAAACAAAAAGTTTATGGATCCTCTAATGGCCCGATTTTTATATATATATTTTTTGTGAATGCACAGTCGTGCATTTGCAAGGTTCACAGCCCAACTATGCATGATATAGCATATTTATATCCTCATATGTTTACAGAGCATATGGAAACATGAGCATGTTCAGAAATCTAACATGGCATTATGCTTGCATGTGAATACTTACCTAACAGTGCACACATATTCGTTTGATTGCAATAGGCACACTATCACACACTTTTTCCAGAAAATACATGCATAGAGTATGAGTTCACATATATTTATCTTGATTCACCCATAGGAACATCGATTGCCACAAGAACTAGGCATTAAACGAGCGCAGATACATTACTTAAAAATTCTGTTTTAACACAGAAATAAGTATGTACAGAAATTTTGTTTTTGAATTTTGTTTTTGGAAGATGAAAAGAGTCCAAAAACGCATACATGGAAGGGGATCCATGGATCCTCTCCCATATATCTTAAAGTGATCACCTAGATCTACTCTTTTACCATGGTTTTAATCACGGTATAGCATGAGAATCGAATCGGTATTGGATTTCTCACTTATATCAAAAGAAGAGACCCGTACTTTTGAAAAAAAATCGAAGAATAGAGAAGAACAATGGTGAAAAAAGAGGTTGGGCTGGAGAAGAAGACTCTTCTTCTTCTTCCTCTCTTTCCTCTCCTTCTCTCTCTTTCTCTCTCCTTTCCTTTCCCTCTTTCTCTCTATTTTCCTTTGTTTTTTTTCTACATAAATAGTGGGAGAGGGAGTGACGTCCCCTCCTTCTCCAACCCTTTCTAAAAGGGCTGGAGAGAGTTTCCAAAAAGAGAACCCTCTCTCCCTCTTGTTTCCAAAATTTTTGAAACTCTTTTTAAAGTTGACTTTTCTAAAAAAAAAACTTTCAATCCTTTTAAAACTCTTTCTTAACCTCTCTTAAGCTGGAGTAAGGACTCTTTTAAAGAGTCCTACTCAGCCCCAAAAATAAAATTCGGAATTAGTATTAATTAATTATTAAATATTAATTAATTAAAATTATCTAAAAACTTCTAAAAATAGCCAAATTAACCCAGAAGGCTCCCTAACCTTATTAAACCCCAAAATAAAGCTTTATATTCAATTTAAAGCTGAAAAACATGGGGCTTGGTTTTGGATCCGGATCTACAAATCCAAACCCATACCCAAAATGAAAATGGATCAAGATCTGGATTAAATCCCGATTAAAGTAAGTCATAACTAAGATCCAAATCCATAAAAATTCGGATCATAGGCATTTGATCCAACCCGATCTAACTTCGGATCAAGTTCGACAAACTGCTCAATTTTTGAAAAAATGTGATTTTCGGGCCAACTGAAACTCGAAATCAAGAAAGTAATATATCGTTGCGCTCAGAATTTCGAAACGCATCCAACGACATATTACACGAATATCAAATTTCGAATTTCGCTCGAATTTCTCTTGAATTTAAAGGTAAAAAATAAAACTCTTTATCTCGCTTCGATTGGCTCGTTACGACCTTGTCGATGGAACCCGGGTCAAGCCCGGACTCAAAGACATCAGTTTAAAAATCGAGCCTCAAACGATTTTTCTCCCAGACTTAGCCAAATTTTCAAAAATCTCATGAAATGACTAAGTACGAAAATACTCGATATTACACAAAGAGTCTTAGTAGGACTAAGAAGAGAGGTCACATTGATCTAGAGGAAGACCTCAAGAGTTGTCCTCACAAAACGTGAATGTAAAGCTATATATATATATATATATATATATATATATATATATATATATATATATATATATATATATATATATATATATATGAGCCTTGTAACCTTCTTTGTATTATTGAATAAAAATCAATTGTGAGTGGGTTGGGACGTGGACGTAGGTATATCTTGTACCGAACCATGTAAACGTTGGTTGGTGTGAGTTTGTTTTTTATTGATTGAGTGCTCAGATTTTATAATAGATCGGTCCCAAAAGTTCTCAATGAACTTTACCCCTTAAGGTACCTTCCTGGTTTTTTGGATTCCATTATCCTCAATTGGATAGGCTTACATCTAATGCTAAACTCTTTAGTAATCAACCTGCATAGCTCAATGTTATTACTCTACCGTGTTGTTTTCCCAAACTTCAAACAGTTAATATGTCAGGGTGTCTTGTGGCTTCCCATATTATGGTATGCCAGTTGCCTCTGCAAGTATTCTCTTTGATAATCAGACACTGTACAGTGTAAGGGCTTATTACATATATGGTTTTTGTCCAACTTTCAAATACATCACAGTTCGTATGATGTGGTGACCTGTATCTTCCCATTTTATGTTATATGGTATACCAATTACCCTGACAAGGAGCTCATATTCCTTTTTGTATGCTCATAAGGGTATCAGGATTTTCACCATTAGCTAAAGCTTCCAATGAACTCTGCTTTGCACCGAGTATTGGTAACAAATGCATATATAACCATCAATGGTGGTCTGTTGTTCTTGTATAGAAATTTGCAGATGATAACCTTGCTACAAACATACTTTGTGGGATATCAATAGAAAGATTTCTTCAACAGCTGTTAGGAGGAAATATATTCTCTTCTCATCCATCATTTATGATATATGGTATGAAATTACCCTGACAAGGAACTCATATTCCTCTTCATACAGTCACAAGGGAGTAGGATGTTTGCTGTAGACTGGATAAAGCTTCCAATGAACTGTTTTTGTACCGAGTGTTGGTAGCACAATGCATGCATGACCATCAATCATGATCGTTCTGTGCTTGTATATAAATTGCAAGTGACGGCCTTGCTATGAACATGCAATGTGAGATGCCTGAAAAGATTTCATCAGCAGCTGTTAGGAAATATATTTTCTTCTCATTCATCATCTATATTGTATGCTGTTTAAAGCTTATGATTGGATCAAGAGGGCACTGGAAGAAAATCACAAAAATAAATAAAATAAAATCACCTTATCAAGATTGACTTCTGAATTACTCTGATCTCTTAAAATATCCACGGAAGAGTTTCTGGTTTCTTTTCAAGCATTAAGCTTGTTTATTTTTGTCATCTTGCTGCAATATCGATTATCAAGTGCTGGGCTTCGCATTTAACAAGATCTACATATTCCCATGAGCAAGGGTATAACGCCCCAAAATCCAGGACTTGTAACTTTTTATGAAAAGTTTGAAAGCTTTGTAATCATTCGTTTATCAGAGTTTTTAATAGCAATTCAGCAAAAAAATAGTGTTTGAAATAGCAAATCAATGGACCTTAGGCGCATTACAGTGCAAACTTTACTTTACAAACAGATTTGAAATTCCATACATTTAAGAAATCAACTACAACAACAACTACGCCTTCATCCCAAAACAATTGGGGTCGGCGATATGAACCAACAAAGAAAATCATTGTGTGTCTTCTACATGAATCCTTCTCCTCCAATCATTTCTATCCAATGCCATGTCCTCGGTGAGGTTCAAAGCATTCATATCCTTTCCTATCATCTCCATCCAAGTCTTCCTAGGCCTACCCCGACCTCTTTTAACTAATATATTTTCCCATTTCTCCATTCTTCTAACTAGAGCATCATTAGGCCTTCACCGAATATGTCCAAACCACCGTAAACGATTCTCTCTCATCTTATTTTCAATGGGTGCAACGCCTACCTTCTTACGTATCTCCTCGTTCCGAATCTTATCTTTTATTGTATTTCCACACATCCATCTAAGCATACACATCTCAGCTACACTCATTTTTTAAATATGATGTCTCTTGGCAGCCCAACATTCCGTACCATATAGTAAAGCGGCCCTAATAATTGTCCTATAAAACTTACCCTTCAACCGCAATGGCATTCTACGATCGCACAACACTCTAGTTGCACTTTTCCATTTCAACCACCCAACCTTTATCCTGTGATTTACATCTCCATCAATTTCTCCATACTTTTGAATGATAGATCCCAAATATTTGAAACAGTCATCCACTGGTATTTCTTGCTCACCAAGCTTCACTACACTCACATCACTACTTCGTTGCCTACTAAACCGACATTCCATATATTTTGTCTTACTCTTACTCAACTTAAAACCTCTTGCTTCCAATATCTGTCTCCATAATTCTAACTTAGTATTAACCCCAGCTCTAGACTCATCAATCAAAACAATATCATCAGCAAACAACATACACCACGACACATTTTCTTGAATTGATCTCGTAAGCTCATCCATCACTATAGCAAATAGGAAAGGGTTTAAAGCAGATCCTTGATGTAACCCAACCGTTATAGGAAAATTGGTTGTCACCCTTCCACAAGTGCGGACATTGGTTACTACTCCTTCATACATATCTTTAATTATACTAATGTACTTGAGAGAAACCCCTTTTTTCATCATTGTCCACCAGAGAACTTCCCTAGGTACTCTATCGTATGCCTTCTCCACATCAATAAAAACCATATGTAAATCTTTGTTTTTCTTTCTATTTCTCTCAATAAGTTGTCTAAGAAGATGTATAGCTTCCATAGTTGATTTTTCAAGCATAAAACCAAATTGATTCTTCGATATCATGACAACCTTCCTCAACCTAGACTCAATCACCCTCTCCCATAGTTTCATAGTATGAACCATGAGTTTTATACCACGATAGTTTGTGCAATCTTGTATATCACCCTTATTCTTATATAGAGGCACCAAAGTACTCTTTCTCCACTCATTAGGCATCTTATTTGTCCGCCAAATCTTGTTAAAAAGATTTGTCAACTATTCTAAACATTTCTCTCCCAAGCATTTCCAAGCCTCGATAGGTATACCATCTGGGCCAACTGCCCTTCTTGATTTCATTTTCTTCAAAGCCTCTGCAATTTCTTTCTTTTGAATCTTGCGCATGAAGTCACGATTCATCTCATGAAAAGGAATGGAGAAGTCTCTAAGATCCTGAGCATGACTTCCATTAAATAGCTTATCAAAATAATCTTTCCATCTCTCCTTAATCTCCTCATCTTTGACTAAAATCTTTTGTGTTTCATCTTTGATACATCTAACCATACCCAGATCCCTCGATTTCCTATCTCTCATCTTTGCAAGCCTATAAATATCCTTCTCGCCCTCTTTAGTATCCAATTTGTCATAAACCTCCTTATGTACCTTATCCCTCACGTTTCGAACTATTTTTTTTAGCTTCCTTCTTTGCTATCATATACTTCTCCAAATTCTCATTATCACGACTCTTACTTAGATTTCTATAACACTCTCTTTTAACCTTAATAGCTAATTTGACATTCTCGTTCCACCATGATGTATCCTTACCTATCTGTGCACCGCCTTTAGACTCACCCAATACCTCCTTAGCCACCTTTCTCATGCCACCCGCTATCTTATTCCACATTGAGTCTGAATCTTCCTCGAGACACCAATCAACTTTAAGAAATCAACTAGATTATAAAAATGCAATTTTTCCAAGAGTTCAAGACTTGCACAAAGGAGAGATTTTTCAAAAAAATCTTTATACAAATTTACCGAAATGTCCTCATGAGCGAAACGTCAGGAAAAGAGTTTCATCTTGATCTCATCACGTCGTCGTGTCATCGCAAGCCGCATTAACCTATACATCAGCTGCCCATGAAATGGGTCAGTTTCACGAAAAACTGGTAGGTGCACATGCAGGATAATGTAGAACATAATTAAGCAAAATAATTTAATATGACAAGTAGGTAAGCAAATAAATAACTGAATGTAGGATAAGCAGTTTAACATTACAAGTGTCATATTGCAAACTATCATGAATATAATGTTATAATTATTACAAGCATTTAACTAGCACAAGTAAACTAGTTACCACAAGCAAAGAACTGTAAGCAAATAACTAGCAAGAGCAATGTTTCAACCGACACACATCGTTCAACAAGTAGTAAAGCAAGTCACATGCTACAATTATTACACGTGCATAACTCAATAAATTTGGTGGTCAGATTTAACTTATGTTTCGATATTAGCTGGTCAAGCGGGTACGTACAAGACACGACTCTAGAAACAACCGAGACTGATCCATGAGTTTATTATGCTATGTATTTTATGATACCTCGAATAGCTGACTGAGTCCGCTCTTAAGGGAACAGTCGGTGACCAAGAAAAAATTTCTCAAAACATACGTAAACAATTGATGTATCCTGATCATGGGGAGCTACCACTTAGGATAATTACGGTAGTCCCTTTCCCCTAACTCCGATGACTAGGGAAGCTGAGTCATTTGCCCGTGGGGTGGTTGTTAACAACCTGTCTATCAGAGTTTTTGTACCGTCTCATCCTCTCTCTTGATGGGAGTCAGCGGGTCAAATGGGTGCGTCAGGGGTTAGTTAACTGAAGACCCATTCTGCATGCTCTGGTCTTTCAATCCAACTCAAGCATCTTGCCTGTGAAGGCGGAATCATCACCATCTTAGGTGATCTCAGCATTGTGCCATTTGCACTCATCAAGGTTGCCACAACCTCCTCATCTAATCATCCTAACACACACGTGACGTACCTATCTAAAGGTACGGCCGTACATGTCTACAAGTACGACTACGATGAAAGGGTAACATAAAGCAATGCAATATCTTAGTTTAAATTTGGCATGTATGTCATTTGTACGTTTCAAGGTTGCCACAACCTCATCATCCGATCATCGTAACACCAACGTGACGTACATGTCCAAAAGTACGGCCATACCTGTCAAAAGGTACGACTACGATAAAAGGGTAACGATTTCTCAAAAGAAACCCCAACATTTATCTTTCATAAAAGATGTGATACAATAATTACTCACTTTGACAAGATCAAGTCTTTTAAATTATATTAACAAAAATGGCATATTGCATGATACGAGATCGCCTCGGATCTCTCTTCCGATCATCGTAGTACTACCATGTCGCGCATGTCTACAAGTATGTTACGACGAAAGGGGTAAAGGTTTTTCAACAGAAACCCTAACACAAATTACGCTAAAATTCAATGCAAATCAGAAAATGCTCAGATGTTGTATTCTCTCTTTTGGAGTGACAATACAATATTGCATGCAAGAGATCGCTACGGATCTTGCTTCTGTTTTCCAAAGACACGTCAATTTGGGAGACTTGATTGTTATAACGCAACTCCCAAAACCTTCGAGCTTGCTTTGCAAGACTGCGCACTCGATAAGTTGTAACCCTTTTCAGAGTTTTCGAGTCATGCCAAAATATCAAATTATAGTTGTAAAACATTCTTTTCGAAAATGCCGACTTGGGAAAACTTAGTTGCACTTTCGCAACCTGCGAGACTTTCAATCTTTGTTTTTGCAAAATGGTGCATTTGAAAACTAGATTCGCATAAGGAATCCTTTTAAAAAGAACTGTTGTGCACAAGTGCAACTCGCATCCTTTGAAGATGAGAGAAAACAAGATATATAAAAGATTGTATTTACTTGTATACCACAACTGCGAGCATGTGCATATTATAGTGTGACGGCAAAGTACTAAACAATACTCGATGTGCGAAATCACACATTGAGCAAAAAATGCATAAGTAAAATGCATGAGATACGAAACCATACCTCGGCCAAAAAGATGGGCAAGCAAGTAAATATGTAAGCAATGCACGAGGTACGAAATTGTACCTCAGCCAAATATCTAAGCAAGCAAGTAAATGTGAAAATAATGCACGAGGTACGAAACCGTACCTCGACCAATAAGCGTGCAGGCAAGTAAAAAGGCAAAGCAAATAAGTAAAGGAAAAATAAAGTAAATCTAAGCATATCTATAATGGCCATTTTAATTTTAACTTAATTCAGTTCATCTATTGCCCTTTTTGCGCAACTTTCTCCTATCTTGGAGGTTGCGATCGTCTCTGAGCGTAGGTGATGATGTCTTGGGTCGCGGGGTGTGAGCGGGCTCTGTTGCGCAAGCTGGGAGACAACAAAGAATGATTATCAAAACACAGGAAGCGTTGACCAAGTTGGGACCAACCCCATGCAGAGGAAATAGGGGCGGCATGAGTGGGTCTTACCCGACTAACCCGAAAGTTGAGGTCAAGCTGACCCCAACCCGAAATACGACATAATCATAGGGTTTTGAACTTGCAACCTCCCAACACAAGGTGATGTGCACTAGCTGCTCTTACCAGATAAGTGGAGCCCCCATTGGTTCTACTGAAAAAAAAAAGTGAATCAGGCAAAGGCATCGTCGCTGCTTGTCGGCTAGAAAAGAGAGGCGGCAAGGGCGTGCCCCTGCCTCGTCGGCCTCCCGACGTACGCAGAGAGAGAGGGGAGGCATGGCAGGGGCCGCCGGCCCTCCGACAGCCCGAAAAAAAGGTAGACGAAGAAGAAGTAAAAGAAGAAGAAGACAGGGAGGAGGCGTACCTGGGAGGGGGCTGGTGCTGCCGCACGCAGAGGTGGAAGAGGAGGAGGAGGGAGGCGCAGTCGATGGGAGCCCTCCCTCCCCTCTCGTGGTTTTAAAGGGGATTGGGGAGGAGCCTAACAGGGAAACCCCAAAGGGGTTTCCTGTTTCGCAAGGGGGAAAGGGGGAAGTGCAGTGCAGGGGGGAGAAGGGTTTAACGAAACCCTCCCCCCCCCCCCCCCTAACCCTAGCCGGTCCGACCCGGGTCCGATTTTTTTTCCTGAAAAACGTGGGTTTTACAAAGGGTGTGTTTCCTGTAAATTTTTTTATTATGTTTTCTATTCATTTATTTAGTGATCCTAAGGGTAACATGTCCTCTGTATGATGGGATCCAAGTTCTTTATGATAATACTCCCGGGGATGTCATGGATGTATTTTCACTGGTACGGTTTAGCACGTCTTATCCATGTCTGGTGCAGATAAACATTGAAAAGGGATGGGTCCCAAGTTCTTTAGAGGGAGAGAGAGAGAGAGACCTGGAACCAAGAGTCACATAATACACTTATTAGCTTGAATATAGCAGTAAGCTTATTCATTTTGTGGAGTAAGCCCATTATTATGGGGTGATCTGTAGAAGAATTAAATAAAAAATCAGTTTGAGTTCATTGTTGGTTTTTATAGAACTTGTAATAGATTAAACAGTAAATGTAGTTTCTAGTAAGATGGCTACGTTTCCCCATTTTTTCCAAGAAAAAAGATAATCTGCCCGTCCTAAATATGGGTAATTACTTGCAGTTATTCACCAAAATTAAGAGCTAGAGATGGTTAAGAACTTCACTGATTGCTTGGCATGCATGCTATTTTTCAAGGCTTTTATGTCCTCGATTAATTGTGACGTGAAGAAGCAGAGTTCCATAAGTATCTGAGCACACCCTGGCCGGCAGAAACTTTTTTTCGTGAAGTTTTGGTTGCATTATGATCTTTTAATGCTGTATTGTAACTCTGTTTGCCTGTCATTATTTTTATATGGCCTTTTCTAGTGTTGTTACTTGAAATTTTAAAAGCAATTCGGGTAGTGATAGAGTATAATTTGGGTGTTTCATTGGTAATCTTTGACACTGTTAAATACAGATATATTGAAGTCAGGTTAGTTGTTTTTCTCTTGGTTCACATGGGTAGTGTTTATCAATTGCACGTATGATTCTATTAGTATTTCTATTATTCTCTTCATTCTGTATGGATAATAAATGCTATGCGAACAAAGGCTAAATTTTGTATGACTACATAGTTTGAAAACTTTGTTTCTCGTGGACCAGGGTCCTTTTGTCAATGGAAAGGAAATTTCAGCTGTGGACCTGGCGCTTGGACCTAAGCTTTACCACTTGGAAGTTGCCCTAGGTCACTACAAGAATTGGTCCGTCCCAGAATCTCTCTCTTATTTGAAGTCTTACATAAAGGTATGTCTGCGAGGTTTCTTAAATTGTATATCAGTATGACAGTGTTATGTGCATTGCCACTCTGAAGCATGTTTTTTTGAGGTTCGGATAAGAATCAAACATAAGCACGTGTGTGTGTGCGCACGCGGGCCCATTTGTGTGAAGTGATGCACTACAAAATTCTCAAGGGGTCATTTTCATACAAGACTGCATCCAAATGAATCTGGCTATGCCCCTCTTCCTAACATGAATGTTTGATTGTATTGCAGTCTATTTTTTCTCTCGAGTCGTTTGAGAAAACTAAGCCTGATGTGGAGGACGTTATTGCTGGATGGAGGCCAAAAGTCGTGGGCTCGTGATGTTAGTTGTTTCTGATTGGGTGGATGAACATTGTGTTCGGTTCAATTCATCTTCACGTGGGGTTTCAATGGCAGTTATTGTATGATGTAAATTTTTTTTTTGGATGATGAGGAACTCTCACTGAGAACTGGGTCACTTAATGGGCCCACCCACCTGCGAGGTAAACTCTGGGCAGGCTCACCAACACCTAAGCCCTTATTGGAGCCCAAGCACCCGCACAACCGATGGGAGTCGAACCTGGGATGAAGGGGTCAGCAGACTCGGTACCTTCTTCCCAGGCCCTCTGCGACCCAGGTGGGTGTATGTAGGATGAAGTGTTGTTTGTACAAGAGTGCTTGTATCGTGTGTATGGAGCAAAAGATTTGTGCGGGTTGGTGGATATTGGTGTGTGTCATGTTTACCCGTATTTGGTATTTTTTTACTTTTTTCAAAGAAGTTGGGGTTAGTCTGACCCCCACCAGTTATTACTCAATGTACCACTGGGTTTTGAACCTGCAATGTCCCACCACAAGGAGACTTGTACTCCTACCAACCACGCGGAGCTCCTCCCGTTATACCCGTAGTTGGTATTCCTTTTGCATTTTGATTCATATTTTCTGTTCTTAGTTGTCACATGGATACTCCATTTTGGCTACCGTTGTATATCTTCTAATATACTCGTCCTATTGGGAACTTGATAAAAATGGGTATCCTTGCATTCACAGCCAGATCCATGTGACATGGTTTGTTCATCCTTTAAAGTTTGTTGGGATCAAATTGCATTGTTGTTAAACACAGTGGCCATCTCCCTTCACATTCCCAGCCCTAGGACATTCTAACTTCTACTCTGGCTCTCATCTTATGGGCCATGTTATTTTTAGTAACTAAAAAATGGTAGAAATCGTGTGCTTTCCCTTATGGCACGTTTGGAAGTGGGAAAGATGCAGGAAAAGTGATACAAAATAAAAATTCATGCAAATTTTTTTATCCTTTTGAACAAGAGAAATTTTTTCTAAGAGAGCTTTTCTAAAAAGTATACTTTTTGATAGGAAACATTCTTCCACGGAGAAGGTGGAGGAATGTTCTCTATCAAGAGAAAATGACGAAGTTCACCCACAGCCACCCACTTTTTGAAAAAATTTCCTCATACTTTTCACTATCCATCACCACCATCCATTTCACAACTACCACCCATCATTATTCACCTTTTGAAAAATAGTGCCCGATAAGCTCCATCATTCTTATGATGATTTTTCATCACCACCATCCATCTCACCATCACTAACTTTTCGAAAAATCACCCTCCCTACCATCACCCACATATCGAAAAACAGCACTAAAAAAGCTCCTCCATGCGTCAGGGAAGCTCCACCATCACCCCTCCTCTCTCTCATTTTTTTAAGAATTTTTATTTATTTTTCATGTGCTACCCAAACAAGTATAATTTTTTTAGTTAAAAAAAATTATCATATCAAAACTTCTCATAGGCAAAATTTTCTTTTTCTATGAAAGTTTTTTCTTCCTTTCAAACATGCCCTTAGAGCATTGCAGTGTTGCGTTCAGGCTTATATTCTAACAAATTCTTTCTAATCTAATTCCCATTTTTTCTGGGGCTTTTGGGGGTTGACACTAATTAGATCACAGGTGCACCTTTTGCACAAATCAATTCCCTAACGCGATGTTCCATGAGCCCACAGTGCGAGACATTGACACTGCTTGTTTGCATGCTAATGGATACAGATGATCCTAACCGTCCAACTGATGCCATCTGGATGGCTAGGACCAGTCCACATCCAAGTGAGAACGTGAATTAATCCTAGCCGTTGGTTGGATGATTTGAGTTTTCAATGGATCCCATCATATATTAAATGATGGGATCTGTACTTGCTCAAATCTTGTTTTGTTTTGCCAGCACTAGCACACACACAGAGACCAGGGCAACTGTTATCCAGGATGGTAAGTGGGCCAGACCCATGCGATCTTACAGACCTGGCCAGGCTCTGGTTCTGACCCAGATGTCCTAGCTTAGCAGCAATCGAGAGAGGATCGGGTGCAATATGATTGCACAAAAATTGTGCATTAAGCACCCGATCACCATCCATCAGTTCTTGGGCCCCACACCTGATAGGTCCTGTCCAAGATGGAGGGTGATCAGGTCTTAATGTACAAATATTTGTGCAATCATATTGCACCTGCTCTTTTCACGAAGCAATCAAAGGTAAAACTCCAAATTTAACTCATCACTGTGAAACTTGGCTTCTGAAGCTTATCGGATTCAAATTCACCAACTCACCATACTATGCGCTGAGTTGTGTGGGTGCCTTTAATTGGTAGGCTTTGTAAGAGCTTGGGTGTTGGTGACTCCATTTGAGGTTTACCTCGCACGGGATCTGGCCTATTAAGTATTCTCAGTTAAAAAAAAGAAAAGGTACCGAGTCAGACCCGATCCATCTACAGCCTTATCCACTCCATGTAATTTCTCATGCTACGATTTTCAGACGATCAGGCCGTGAAATTTTCCGCTAGCATGATATTCAACCAAAATAGATGGCCTTGATGTTGTCAGTATCGGCCCATCGTATCGGCAGAAAATCGACACAACACTAAATATAAAAATACTTAAATTAAATTTTTAATATTATTTTAATGGTTTTAACACGTATCACGTTTTGCTTGACACAAAATATTTTTTAATTATTTTTTAGCCGATTCACTTGAGAATCGGTATCGGCAGATTCTCTTAATAGTGGTCAGACGATTCAGGGCGGATACCGATACTGACAACATTGTCGTGACTCTAATTCTAAGCATATTAAGTCTGTCTGAAATCTCTTCAAAAAAAAAAAACTGAAGCCTGAAGTCTGAAGTCCGAAGATTGGAGAGTATTTCGTCAACGACCCATATGTAAACCTGCTTTTTCATTTTCCCACGCATTCCATATCTTTGTATCAGAAAAACTCAGTATCTCGTGGAAGTTCTGCTTCCACCTCGAGTTTTATCCATTGTTGCCATGGCCGTCTATTGAGCGATACAACGAGAAAGCCCAAGCGATGGCGAGCATTAACCCACTTGCCCATTCTCATCGTAATGTCACCCAGAAACCCCAAACCTTCTCATTCTTCCTTCAGTTTCAATCTTCCTCGCTTGGGAGATAGCGATGGACCAAGCGTTCTGCTCAACGCCCATTGTTTCCTGTCGCTCCTCGTCGTAATTCCTCCATGTTCCCGAATTCTTCGGCCCTAACGCGATGCTGGGATCGAGGGGAGTCGATAAGTCGCAGAATGGGAAATTGGGTCGTCCTCTTCTTGGCGGATTGTTTCTCGAACCGTCTGTTGTTTCTCCTGCGCTCTCTGCCTCTGTTTTGAGCAGAAGATGTGACTCTGTGGGGTTCGGGAGATGCGGGAAACCGGTTATGTCCTTCCGTTTTTGGACGGATTCGGGTTGCAGAAGGAAGGGAGGAGGGAAGGGGGTGTTTCTCTTTTTGGGGATGTCGATTGAGGACTCTGGGGAGGGTTTGGATCTAAAGGGTAATGTGGAGATGGGAATCGATGAGATGGAGAGGAAGGAAGAGGGAGAACGGCGGAGAGATGCGATTGATGCGTCGAAGCATCCATGGGCGGGGGAAGTGACTAGAATGGTCTCTAGGTGGGTTTGGATTCTAAATTTTTATTTTTTTGTTTTTCATTGTTTTGAAAAATTTTTAATGGAATTTTGGTTGGGATTCTTGAATCCATGTATGTTGTAGTGGCAGTTGCTTATTGTTTTCTTGGAGATAATTGAGAGTTTTGGGTTTGTTTCTAAATTTTTATGTCGGGACATTGTCCATTCTTTTTTTCCAAGTACACTTGTGTGTCGCTTGCTGTTTTTTTCTTGAATTATCTATTCTGTGAGTTTGTTAATTATTCAAGCGAGATGAATCTATTAGAAACATAAGTCGTTCCATGACGAGTGTATGCTGTATTGATTCTATTGAACTGTTGGTGTCACTTCTTAGTGGTCTTTCTTGGGGATCTTTTTTCTCCTCCACTGATGTTCTGGATTGTTCTTTTTTTGCTAAAAACTTAGTGTAGTTTTGCTATTTTTCTTCAGTTGCTTTCGTTAGGGGTGTAATTATTCAATCAAGATAAGTTTCTTCGTGACCCCAAACATTTTCTGGCATTTAGATGCAATAGATTTTCTTTTCAAAGATCGGTCTCACTGCTTTAATGATGTTTCATCTGCTTTTATGTTCTAATGGATGATAATGTTTTTTTAATTCTGCTCTGGAAAAACTCATTTTTTATTACTTATGCTGGCTTTAGTTGAAATATTTGAATAATTGATTTTGGAAAGTATTGATATATGCTGTGCTTGTAAGTTCAAAATATCTCATGATTTAGCTATTGTTATACCGTGCTGCACAAAATATGGCAAAGAAAGGAATCATAGGTGTGCCCTTATTTTTCTGTTTGATAGACATGGCTAGCAGTTACGCTTGTTGGTTTGGCTCTTTATTTTCGCTTGTGTACCATGTCTCCATGTAGTCTTCTTAATGGTTCATCAAATACCTATCTGACATGTATGCGGCTGTGGGATACAGGATATGGTTATTCTCATGGGATTTTCCGTGTAGAACACTGTATACAACGATTATGTTGTAAAACATGGTGTACCCCTCTGATGTAGATTGGTGACTTTGTGAAAATAGTTTTATCCTTGTGAGTTTGTGACATAGACTTTGGTGACCAAAACCAGTTTTGTGCTATTTATTTTCTAAGAAAACGAATTAAGAGTTCAGTTCACTTGCACAATTGGAGAAGATATTGCCTTTGACTGCACAAGTGGCAAAAGTTTGAAATATATACGAACAGGGCATATGACCAGCTACAATTTCATAAGCTTTATGATGGACTGGCTTTTAGGGAATGAAATATTACAAAACGCCTTCCAATATTTTGGGTAGATAACATTTATGGCTCTACCTTCTCCTTGGAAACTGGCTTTAATGATTATCATGTAATTATAGGCACCCTTTTCTCGATCGTATGTGGAATTTTTTATCCTTTCTTAGAGAAGGAACTTTAGTTATTTTCTGTTTCTTATCTGTAGAATACTGCACCGCTCATATTTTGACTCTATCCCATTGTTGGTTAGCTTATTGTGAAGCTAGGCAGTGGCTTATGTTGGAATAAGGTTAGGTCTGCTAGCATTACTTTTATTGGTATCCAAGGTGGGAGATAGGCCTCGGGGCGATTTAACCATAGGCCCCTAGAGTAAAGGTACTGCAACTCTATCAGTCTAGCAAGCACATTTGATCAACATGGGTCTGCTAGTTACCTTATAGGGAATTGTATTGGGTCTTGCAAGTATTTTTCTAGACTCCAATCATGCAAATGGTGAATATCATTGACAGCAACTTCACCAGTATAATGACACACTGTTTGGATTTAATTGTGAAGTAACACAAAATGAGCATGATTTTCATGTTCTTTGGATGAGCCTATGAGATGGTCAGTTTTGATGTTGAGAACTGGCAGACTTGATTTGTCACCCTTTTGACACAAAGTGTGGTCCCACTATGCATCTGGAAATCTGAATGGGTGAATGATTTTTCTATTGTGGTATGTTTGTTTTGGGTGCCTGATTTTTCATTTTTAATCATTCCTTTATTTCTCTACATTGTCAGGAGACTCAGGACATTTGTAGCTCCAATTGGGAGATTGAACTTTCAGTGTATTGATCGTGGCAAAAAGGAGAATGCTTTTGAAGTTATTAAGAAAATTGCAGATTCTCAAGGTTTAAAAGGCTTTTTGAAAGGCAGCTTTGTTAATATTCTTCATGCAACACCATTTAAGGCAGCGAAATTATATGCATATGATATTTATAGAAAGCAGCTTATGAAATTGACCGGCCATGAAATTGTGAATTTTGAGAGGTCCATAGATGATGCGGCTGCAGGGATCACTACAACCATACCTTGCATACCCATGGATACAGTAAGCATCATGATCAAATATTATACACTCAGTTTACTGAGGATGCCTTAATCAATAGTAATTTTGGTTAACCTTTTTCTTTGGGCAGTCTTCAGTAGAAACTGGCATATTTTTTTCTCTCCTTTATTACTTTTTTGGTACATGAATAACGAGTGTTCATATATTGCTGCTGATTATGATGATGATAATGCATAAGGTTTTTTAGCCATAATATTTTTGACCATTTCTTTTCTGTTTCTTGGATGAGAAACCTCTTGACACAACTGGTGCAGTAGATACTTTTGTTTATGTGCTGCTTCTAGAGATCAAAACAGGTAGTTTGAAAAGTTTTGGCTCCCTCTGGATGGTCTTAAGTTCACAGAATAATTTTGTAGGTTAAATGATTCAAGGATTAAGTCAATTTTTATCTCTCCACCAGCTTGGTTATGACTTTTGGCCTTTTATGGAGCTCATTTGATTCCAGAGCCTCTGACTGGAATTATGTATGTTCAATAAAAACTGTGAAGATGTGAATGATATCTACGAACAATGCTTGTGTCTAATGTATAATGACTCGATGAAAATCATATACGCTGAATATATTGTTTTCATGAACTAGCTAATACTAAGATTGAACTAGTGGTCTAAGCTTTTTAAGCAAAATCTCGTAGGTTCATTCTGAAGAAGAGATTATGCTGTCATCTATTCATCCAATATTCCCTTAACTTTTTTCTTTCCTTCACTTCTGTTTTTTATTTTTCCATGTCTACCAGTCATATTCAAGAACATTTTCTAGCTGCTTTGCAAGTGCGCTTTTTCGTGTATGAAACAGTTTGTTTTAGATGCCTGGCAATACCTTTATTCTGGGGATGCCTATGGCTGGCTATAAAGCATTGTACATGAAATTCTCCTTGGCATTTGATATTGCTAGAAAGAGGGTAAGCAGCATAATGGACCGTTACACTGGAAATGGGTCAAGGGCTACGTGGCATGGGTACTTCAAAATGTCCAATATACCTGTGTCGTTGTTGATACTTCTGGGTGACTGCCACACAGACATACTGTATAATATATAGGATATGCTGCATGTTTATATAAATATTTTATACATTTTATATTTGTTCTGTATATTTTGTTTGAGCTTTCCATTTGCAGTATGTATATTCTGTATATTATGTGTATGTGTGTAATATACTTAACTGGTGATATCCATAATGATATTTTGTTGTTTATACTATATTCACAATTAGACCTCAGGTTTATGTGCATATAACAAACTTCTGTATAATTTGTTTATTGGCACAAACATTTTACATAGAGGTAATAAAGAAATAAAGTTGTTTGTTCTTCTGGAATTGATTTAATTTCAGTTTAAGAAAATTGCCTATTGCTTAAATATCTTTATATTCTACATGGCTATGAAGTTAACTACTACAATTTTCTCATGCATATGCATCTTGGAAGGACTCCTATCAAACAGATGATAGATCCACTCTTGAGGATGGTTATGGAGGAAGAATGCTACCATTGAGACACTTTTACTTTTGGGAAATGATACCTGATATTCTCAAATGCACACCATTCTTTGTTAAGGGAGGAGATGGAAAGGATTTTGGGAATAAAGGAAACTTCCTTTTTGGTACTTCCACTAATAGGTCCTCTAATAAAAGGCTGTGGACCAATATCCTCATCAGCCTTAATGTCTTGTAAGTAATAATCTTGATCTGATTCATAGTTGCATGACCTTTCATATTTTAGAATGTGAAGTAGAACTTATGTTTTTTTTTTAAGGTGGAAGTTACGTCTTTCATTTAGAAATGCACTTTTCTGTCCTGATATATAATTTTTTTTATAAATAGTGACAACATTAGTAAGCATTCAAGTGGAAATCATGCTATTAATGAGCATAAAGTAGTCATCAACCATTCTCCTATGCATCTATATGCTTTAGGCTGCTCTCTGGCTTGTCATTCTTCAATAAATCATGCAGCCTGTGATGCAACAGGAATAGATTGAACTCTACTTACTGAATGACTGCATCTCCTACATGGTGTCTATGGAAAGTCATCATTAGTGGCCCTTTAATCCTTTTAGAGGGTTTTGTTTTGGTGATTTACAGGTCTCACATTTATACAGATGGGTCACAAAAACCCAAAAAATTGACATCATAGTGGATGCCATTTATTAGGTTGATCTATGGCTTGTCTTTCTTGAAGAAATCATGTAACTTTGTGATGCATCAGGAATATATTTGACTCTACTTATACTGCTTAGGTGATGTCTCTATATCTAAGACATAATAGCAGCCCTATAATCCTTGGCGGGTTTTGATTTGGTGATTTGAAGTTTTCATAGTTCGACAAATGGATCACAAAATACTCAAAACATTGAACCATAGATGTTGCGTGATAGCATTATGCTTATTGTGCTCATTCAAAAGGTGGCCTAGCCAGCATGTATCCATGAACCTATGATTGCTTATACAACCTTGATGGATCAATTCCCTAAGCTGATGATGCTATGTATGAGACAAATGTAGTACATGTTGACTTTGTGATATCCACCCAGAAACTCATTATCAAGAAGTGGACTTATGAAAATGATATTAAAATATAGTAGGATGAAGCAGATGAGCCACCACCACAAGATTCTTGAACTGACCAAATATTCTCTTTATGTGAGTAGTTTGAGGTAAATTATCAGGAAACCAATTTATGAAGAATCCCCACAGTATCAACAAATTCTCCACAGTCCACAATTTAAGAGGACAAGCAGCATATCATTTGGCATACCACAAGGTGTGTGAACAGCTAGCATATTTCTCATAACCAGATTGACTCGTTGCGTGTTGCTTGCCGAAATATCCTTCTTTTCCCTTAGCCAATTTCAACCAAATTCTGGCACTATGTTGCTTATGAAGGATTACCTAGCATGAATACTGAAAATAGAATTTAACCTATTAAAGTGTGGTCTACAACTTAATTTGAACAAACAAAATATGATTCGCCAGCAAGTATCTTGAGAAACTTCTATTACTAAATCATTATATCAGCTGTGGATTGATTGTCTTCCCGCTTTGCCCAGGGTTTTTGTAGCCCAAATTGCAAGCAAGGGGAAGTTGATGTTGTGGGGAGCCAAGGTTAGTAATCAATTTTCTTGGTAACGAACAGTAGGTAGGACTAAAACTAATTTCATTGTTCATGAGCATCAAAAATATTTTGGCTTATCTAAGTTTTCCAATTTCACTATTTGCTCAGATTAACAGCCTCATTGACAGAGGCCAGATATGGAGGCTTGGTACTTCGTCACTTCTGCATGCAAATATTAGTCACCTTATGGTTTGTGTTCAAGCTCATTGGAATCTCTTGTAGAATTTGACTGTAGTCGGGGGTATCTATTATGATCTTTTATAAATTTTCAGGTCAATTGCTTTTCTCTTAATTCTGTGGGTCCAGTAGTTGAAGGCATTGGTGGGCCTAACAGATTCCTTGCAGTTTATGTTGCCTCTGCATTGGCAAGTATGAACTAGTATTTGCTTCAAAGATAAACATCCAAGGTTCTTACTGATTAATATGCTTAAGTATTTATTATGTTCTTGTTATGCAAATTAGGTTCTGCTACTAGCTATATGTTCTGCAAATCACCTGCTGTAGGGGCATCAGGGGCTATATTTGGACTTGTAAGTCACGAATCCTTGACCTTGTTTCTATTGGTGAGGCTGCCTTACACAATTATGTCTTTTTTCCCCTTCCCTAGGCCATTATCTTGGAAAACAGACCCATTTTGACAAGATTATTATTATTACGTTCAATTCTGATAACCTATAAATGATGACAGTATTTAAAAGATTTAAGATGTTAGATATAATGCTCTTTATGTGTCTATTTGTTGTGCTTATAGTCTGCCTTCATCAGGTAGGTTCCTTTGCTGTATTTGTTTTGAGGCATAGAGTTCTTATCAAAGATGGGAAGGAAGATTTATTTCACATTGCTCGTGTCATTATCCTCAATATGGTAAGCTCATGCGTTGCAAAGTTCAGTGCAGTTATTGTTAGGACCCTGATATAGGCATTGACACAGAACTTGATTTGCAGGCTATTGGTATTTTGTCGAAGGGAATAGACAACTGGGGTCATGTAAGTCAACCAAAACTTGGATCTTGTACGTTCTAAAGTCTGAACTGATAATTACCCTGAGTTTGCAGCTGGGAGGCTTGCTTGGAGGTGCTGCAGCATCGTGGCTTGTAGGCCCTGCCTGGACACATCAATATACTCGCAGTGATGGAAGACCAGTTTTTGTTGACAAGCCGCCTTTGCACTATTTGTTCAAGCCTGAAAGGAAGTTTTGATACTTCAATCTGGTATTTTCATCTTTAGAAACTTCAGCTATTTCTTTCTACTTATTTCCTCGTTTCCCTCTCTCTGCGCATATGTGGGCATGCATGATTCCTTTTTTCTTCCTTCAAACAACCAATCTTTTTTTATTTTTCCTTCACTTTTGATAGGAAAGCTTGGGCATAGTCCCTGATGGGAGATGGACTCCAGACCCCTTGGAAAAGTTGGCAAGGTTTTTACCTATTCAGCTGCCACAATCGACTTGTCAACACTGTTATGGTTCTGTATAATGTTAAGCGATTTATTGTGAAGCTAATTAATTGATTTCAATTCGAGCCTGATGCTCGGCACAAGATAAAGTCATGCTGAATTTAACTGTGAGGACCTGGTGGAACCAATAATGGACATCCCAAAGCACACATTTTTGAAAGACAAGCTGGGGTTACTCTGACCCCTGCCAGTTTTATTGATAAGCATAATGGTTATACACAAAAAGAATGCCCCTCATCAAGGGGAGACCCCTACCGGTTTTATTCTCCATATGGTTGTTTGGAGGGCGAGAAGTCAGCTTCTATTCACTTCTCCCTAAAACCGGATGTGGCCCATTTTTCCAAAGTTTCTCTAATCATATGACCAGCCCTCCATCTGCGTCCAAATCAACCTGTCACCCTCCATGTCTTCATAATAAGGGGACATCCCAAATGCAGGTGTTTGGGGGTATCCTCTCCTTGACATATGCTGCATCTGTTGGGAAAAGCCACACCCATCTTCTGAAGTCTGTCTAAGGTCAGAAGTTTTCCATTGAGGGTAATGGCCGCACGGGGAAAGTGCTGTTTGTGCCATACCTGATTGTACATTAGATCCGTCGAGCCTTTCTCCCTCAGTTCCTCACATACGGCTTAAATGCTTACCTCTGAGGCATTTTTCCATTGAATAGTCCTCTCTGTGGGGTCCCATACCTGATTCTCAATCACTTCAGATGTCTGGCGCGAGGTGCAGCCCACTATTAATCACCTTGATGTTAGGCCTACTACCAATGTCAATGACCTCCCGAAGCCGGATGTTAAGAAGATACGAGTACATAATTAGCTGGGTGCTTTTTGGGAGTTGAGGAAATATTGGGCCTGTGGGGGTACCATGGGTCAAACCAAAACTCGATCTGGGATCCATTCCCAAATCCGTTAAGACATGGAAATAGCTCAAATTTGATTCAGATTTAGCTCAAATTTATTAGCATCAATTTCAACCTAGATTGAATGTTTGGCAAAAGAGACGTGAGGTTAACAAGAATATGCAAATGAACTTTTTTTTCAGGTCTACTTCCAAATTTATAAGTGAATTGAGGACAATTTTTACTAGTTTTCACCTCGTTGGGTCTTGGTCTATGCTTGAGAGCCTTGCATTGAAATGGAAACACCATTTTCATGAATTGCCTAAATGTGTTGTTGAGGATGGAGTTGCAGAAAACATCCTGTTGTTTGGGTTTTTTGACATCATGATCGTTCTCACATTGACATGGACACTGACTTGTATGGCTCTTATTTTAATATTTGTAATAATATTTAATACTTTTAATATTAGTTCAATAAAAATTGCATTTTTTACTATTTTAATATAAAACATATTTTTTTATTGATTATAAAATAAAAAATGCGTGTCCTGGTATCCTCTTTTCCCTAAAGATTTTGAACTTGTCAGTTGAACCTGTGTCGTGTCTTTGTATCTACATATCTTTGTATATCTTTGTGACACAGGTGACAATGACAATGCCTGGTTCAAGCAATGACAACCAATAATAACCTAACTTTTCTCCCGAACCATATTCAATCCAATGCCCTTCTCTGTTTTCCATAGTGCTACCATCTATTAAACTCAGGTATTCAAAATGGTTCATATTTTGCTAGGCAACAGAAGGGCATACAGAAAGAAAGGGCAAAAACCGAAAAGAGTAAGTTTACTTTATTGGGCATGTAACACGTTTACTTAGCATCAAATGTGATTCATTCTATCACATTTTTTGATGATGGTGTAGGAGTTACGGGTCGACTCTGATTCTCATGAGAATCTTTTCGTAAGGGTTATTTTGCCAAGATGATGATTCTCATGAAAATCTCACAAAAGGCCACAACGGATCCCATCATCTAGGGATGCAAATGGGTCAGATCCAGGATGGTTGCTTTGCAATTTTTAGTAGATTCAGATCCTATTCTGATCCGAATCCCCATGTATTTAGCTGTTTCGGGTTCGAACCGTTGGCATCATCTATCCTACATTCAATCTTGGTCATCCAACCAACAGCTAAAGTTAGTCTAGATTCTCGCCTGGATGTGGATTAATCTTAGCCATCTAGACAGTTGGGAGCAACATAGATACTCTGACATCATATGTCTAAGGATTGGATCCTTTTTGCTTATCAAACCACGGTTAAACGAATTGAGTCTTGAGTGGACTAGTTTACAAGCTTAAGCCACAAGAGTGATAGCTGGTGAAGACGATGCAGTATGGTTTCCTTGGTCTCAACTCAATCCAACACTAGGATTTGACCAAGCTTTGACTGGACTGGGCCTAATTAAGTTCTGATGAGCCTCGTCAAATTCAACTCCCTTTTAGGTCCAAATCTGCCAAGTCCGAGTCAATATCCAGCCGACTTTGCGTGCACTAACCAAACACTACAAACCATATACAGTCAGTATCCCTATTGAAACATCCTTGGCCCATGCCAGCCTCAACTGGGTTCCAAACAGGCCAAGCAAGATTCATACCAAGTCAACTTAAGCAGGCACAACTCAATCACGTCATGTTTTCAACACCAAGGCTCAATATGGCCAAGAAGAGGCTAACAAGGATTGGTCAACACGAGACAGTCAACTAAGACAACCGACTCAACCATGCTTTAGATCAAATTTCCTATGTTCGAGTCATGCTTGAACGTTGATCTGTCTTTTAATGCTTTTGACTGTATCTTAAAAATAATAGTCTTATTTGATAGCAAAGGCCACTATATATGAGAACTAAAGTGCGAACTAGGTGTTCTCAATACAAATAAAAACTTTTTTTGCAAATTTAACCCTGCAAATGCGTATGACATGGTTCATCTGCTTGAAATCGATTGTTGAATCATGTTTTTTCGACAAAAAAAATATGATTTTTGAATGCATGAATATTTACGAAAATTTTGAGCTGGTCGATGTTCACGCCTTGTAAAAATCTTGTTTATGCAACACAATCGGATGATACAGGAGCCAGTGCTTTTAAAACCAGACTTGTAGATTACATCTGTATGGTAAATTTAAGAAAAAAACATAAAAAAAAAACTGTTCATGTATTCTAGCGGCCCTTAATAACAATATTAATACGAATGAAGACCCTCGGGAGAAGGCAAGAAGTGTATAAGAGTGGGGCTTGACCCTTGGTCACCATGGAAGGAGTGCATGACTAGGGCTTGCTAGGTCAAAAGTCCCCACAGTCGGGAGGGTTATGTGTGTTCTCCCTCGAAGATAAATTCGCGTGTTCTAGTGTGTATGGAGGAATATCTTGGGACCCATAATAATTCATATGCCAATGTTACCCACGATGACTTTATAATAAAATAACATATAAAAAAGGTAGATATAAGTTTGACGAAAATGTCCTCCTGTAGCTATTTATGAAAATACACATTCAGACTCAGCAAAACGAATCTGAAGCGCTCTCTCTTTCTTTTCCATTTGAACTCTCCATCATCATCTTTTTCTTCTTCCTTCTCTATGAAACACCGTAAAACCCTCTCTCCTTCTCTCCCTCTAGAGAAAAAATTAAGGGAGGCAAAGAGTCGACGATCTGATGGCGATCGTTGTCCTGCTAGCAGTAGCCAGAATGTTGCCCTCGTCCAGCGAGCAACCAACTACGACGGCCCCTCCACCGCCTTCGAGGGACACTTACAATGGAATATTCCTCCAGTACGGCTTTCAGGTGAGTGAACTGGCACGTCTACCCCTACGTTAGCAATAATTTCGATTAGAGCTATGCCTTTCAGGCCACTCTGACGCTGCTCAACATGGGTGTTCGCACCATCAAGTCCTGGCGGGCCTTCGTTGGGTTTTGGCACCACAAGGTTCTTATCTCGACCTCCGACGTCGTTCTCTCTTACAGGACCCACCTCCACACCAACGTCGGGAATGGCACGTTCCTCTCCGGCTTCCCTGTCACGGACCTCTAGACAGAGAAGATCATGCTCAAGGGGGCAGAGTTTGGCATCGCAATTTACGATTTACACACGGTAGCAATTTACGAAAATTGTGTAGCAAAAAAAAACGGCAAATCGCTATCAAGTAGCGATTTACGACAATCACGTAGCAAAAAAAAATGGCAAATTACTAAATCGAGTAGCAATTTATGAAAATCGCATAGCGAAAAAAAATGAATGTCAAATTGCTATATGATTTTTGAATGCATGAATATTTACGAAAATTTTGAGCTATCGATGTTCAAGCCTTGTAAAAATCTTGTTTATGCAACACAATCGGACGATACAGGAGCCAGTGCTTTTAAAACCAGACTTGTAGATTATATCTGTATGGTAAATTTAAGAAAAAAACATAAAAAAAATTGTTCATGTATTCTAGCGGCCCTTAAAAACAATATTAATACGAATGAAGACCCTTGGGCGAAGGCAAGAAGTGTATAAGAGTGGGGCTTGACACTTGGTCACCATGGAAGAAGGAGTGCATGACTAGGGCTTGCTAGGTCAAAAGCCCCCACAGTCGGGAGGGTGTTGTGTGTTCTCACCTGAAGATAAATTCGCGTGTTCTAGTGTGTATGGAGGAATATCTTGGGACTCATGATAATTCATATGCCAATGTTACCCACGATGACTTTATAATAAAATAACATATAAAAAAGGTAGATATAAGTTTGACGAAAATGTCCTCCTGTAGCTATTTATGAAAATACACATTCAGACTCAGCAAAATGAATCTGAAGCGCTCTCTCTTTCTTTTCCATTTGAACTCTCCATCATCATCTTCTTCTTCTTCCTTCTTTATGAAACACTGTAAAACCCTCTCTCCCTCTAGAGAAAAAAATTAAGGGAGGCAAAGAGTCGACGATCCGATGGCGATCGTTGTCCTGCTAGCAGTAGCAGGAATGTTGCCCTCGTCCAGAGAGCAACCAACTACGACGGCCCCTCCACCGCCTTCGAGGGACACTTACAATGGAATATTCCTCCAGTACGACTTTTAGGTGAGTGAACTGGAGCGTCTACCCCTACGTCAGCAATACTTTCGATCAGAGCTATGCCTTTCAGGCCACTCTGACGCTGCTCAACAGGGGCGTTCGCACCCTCAAGTCCTGGCGGGCCTTCGTTGGGTTTTGGCACAACAAGGTTCTTATCTCGACCTCCGACGTCATTCTCTCTTACAGGACGCACCTCTCCGCCAACGTCGGGAATGGCACGTTCCTCTCCAGCTTCCCTGTCACGGACCTCTAGACAGGGAAGATCATGCTCAAGGGGGCAGAGTTTGGCATCGCAATTTACGATTTACACACAATAGCAATTTACGAAAATTGTGTAGCAAAAAAAAAACAGCAGACAATCGCGTAGCAAAAAAAATGGCAAATCACTAAATCGAGTAGCAATTTATGAAAATCGCATAGCGTAAAAAAATGAATGTCAAATTGCTACATGATTTTTGAATGCATGAATATTTACGAAAATTTTGAGCAATCGATGTTCAAGCCTTGTAAAAATCTTGTTTATGCAACACAATCGGATGATACATAAGCCAGTGCTTTTATAACCAGACATGTAGATTACATTTGTATGGTAAATTTAAGAAAAAAATATAAAAAATTTGTTCATGTATTCTAGTGGCCCTTGATAACAATATTAATACGAATGAAGACCCTTGGGCGAAGGCAAGAAGAGTGTATAAGAGTGGGGCTTGACCCTTGGTCACCATGGAAGAAGGAGTGCATGACTAGGGCTTGCTAGGTCAAAAGCCCCCACAGTCGGGAGGGTGTTGTGTGTTCTCCCCCGAAGATAAATTCGCGTGTTCTAGTGTGTATGGAGGAATATCTTGGGACCCATGATAATTCATATGCCAATGTTACCCACGATGACTTTATAATAAAATAACATATAAAAAAGGTAGATATAAGTTTGATGAAAATGTCCTTCTGTAGCTATTTACGAAAATACACATTCAGACTCAGCAAAACGAATCTGAAGCACTCTTTTTTTCTTTTCCATTTGAACTTTCCATCATCATCTTTTTCTTCTTCCTTCTCTATGAAACACTATAAAACCCTCTCCCCCTCTCCCTCTCTAGAGAAAAAATTAAGGGAGGCAAAGAGTCGACGATCCGATGGCGATCGTTGTCCTCTTTCTGCTAGCAGTAGCCGGAATGCTGCCCTCATCCAGCGAGCAACCAACTACGATGCCCCCTCCATCGCCTTCGAGGGACACTTACAACGAATTATTCCTCCAGTACGGCTTTCAGGTAGGTGAACTGGAGCGTCTACCCCTACGTCAGCAATACTTTCGATCAGAGCTATGCCTTTCAGGCCACTCTGACACTGCTCAACATGGGCGTTCGCACCCTCAAGTTCTGGCGGGCCTTCGTTGGGTTTTGGCACAACAAGGTTCTTATCTCGACCTCCGACGTCGTTCTCTCTTACAGGACGCACCTCTCCGCCAACGTCGGGAATGGCACGTTCCTCTCCAGCTTCCCTGTCACGGACCTCTAGACAGGGAAGATCATGCTCAAGGGGGCAGAGTTTGGCATCGCAATTTACGATTTACACACAATAGCAATTTACGAAAATTGTGTAGCAAAAAAAAAACGGCAGACAATCGCGTAGCAAAAAAAATGGCAAATCACTAAATCGAGTAGCAATTTATGAAAATCGCATAGCATAAAAAAATGAATGTCAAATTGCTACATGATTTTTGAATGCATGAATATTTACGAAAATTTTGAGCAATCGATGTTCAAGCCTTGTAAAAATCTTGTTTATGCAACACAATCGGATGATACATAAGCCAGCGCTTTTATAACCAGACATGTAGATTACATTTGTATGGTAAATTTAAGAAAAAAATATAAAAAATTTGTTCATGTATTCTAGTGGCCCTTGATAACAATATTAATACGAATGAAGACCCTTGGGCGAAGGCAAGAAGAGTGTATAAGAGTGGGGCTTGACCCTTGGTCACCATGGAAGAAGGAGTGCATGACTAGGGCTTGCTAGGTCAAAAGCCCCCACAGTCAGAAGGGTGTCGTGTGTTCTCACCCAAGACAAATTCGCGTGTTCCAGTGTGTATAGAGGAATATCTTGGGACCTATGATAATTCATATGCCAATGTTACCCATGATGACATTATAATAAAATAACATATAAAAAAGGTAGATATAAGTTTGACGAAAATGTCCTCCTGTAGCTATTTACGAAAACACATGTTCATACTCAAGAAACGAACCTGAAGCGCTCTCTCTTTCTTTTCCATTTGAACTTTTCGTCGTCATCTTCTTTTTCTTCCTTCTTCGTGAAACACTGTAAAACTCTCTCTCTCTCTCTAGAGAAGAAGTTAAGGGAGTCAAAGAGCCGGCGATCCGATGGCGATTGTTGTCCTCTTTCTGCTAGCAGTGATCGGAATGTTGCCCTTATCCAGCGAGCAACCGACTGTGGCGGCCCCTTCACCGCCTTTGAGGGACACCTACAACGTAATATTCCTCCAATACGGCTTCCAAGTGAGCGAACTGGCACGTCTACCCCTACGTCGACAATACTTCTAATCAGGGTTATGCCTTCCAGGCCACCCTGATGCTGCTCAACACGGGTGTTCGCACCCTCAAGTCCTGAGGGGCCTTCGTCGGGTTTTGGCACCGCGAGGTCCTTATCTCGACCTCCAACGTCGTTCTCTTCGACAGAACTCACCTCCCTGCCAATGTTGGGAATGGCACGTTCCTCTTCGGCTTTCCTGTCACTGACCTCAAGACTGCCATCGGGACGGCTGGCAACTATAGCCTGATCACGGCGAAGATCGTGCTCAAGGGGGTGGAGTTCGGTATCACGATTTACGATTTACACACAGTAGTGATTTATGAAAATCGCGTAGCAAAAAAAATGGCAAATCGCTATCGAGTAGCGATTTATGAAAATTGCATAGCGAAAAAAATGGCAAATCGCTGAATCGAGTACCGATTTACAAAAATCACATAGCGAAAAAAAATAAATGGCAAATCGCTACTCGATTTTAGTAAATTGCTACACGATTTTCGTAAATCGCTATATCGAGTAGCCATTTACGAAAATCACGCAGGAAAAAAAATAGCAAATCGCTAAATCGAGTATCAATTTATGAAAATTGACAAATCGAGTAGCGATTTACAAAAATTGCGTAGCAAAAAAAATGCTAAATCGAGTAGTGATTTACGAAAATCGCATAGCGAAAAAAAAAAACATAAATCGCTACGCGATTTTCGTAAATCGCATAACGAAAAAAAGCAGAAATTTTGTCATTTTCTAAAAGCGTCGTTTCATGACACCAATGACAGGAAAGAGTGTTACGAAAATCATGAGCAAGAAACAACTGAAGGAAACAATAAACAAGAACGATCAAACAAAACACAACGACACAGATTTACGTGGAAAAACCTTCCCTCAAATCCAAGAGGGAGTAAAAAACAATGGCCGCATAGAGGAAAAACTTTATTGCTTTTTTTTACAGTTACAAGAGGGAAAGAAAAGAAAGAATTTATACAAGGCCCAAGAAAAAAATTCCGGGGGGAGCCCCTGGACCCCCCTCCTATAAGGGCAAAAACTCTGAATGAGGCTCCACAACTCATCAAGTTGAACCATGCTACAGTCAGTGTACAGGTCAGTCGATGCTTGATAGATCAGTGTAGGACCATCTGCTGGATGTGCACAGAGACATAAAGAGAAGGGAGAGAGAGAGGGTTGATGTTCATGACCTTCTTCAGGGGGATTTCTTTTTCGAATAATCCTGCACTGCAGGGACTGTGTCTTAAATAATCATCTTCGGGGTACCTAAGTCTTTGCAACCGCTCCTTTTCTAGAATTGTCGTTTTATGGCAGCAGTAGCTTAAGTCTTTACAATCGCATCAGACTCTCATGCTAACTGATATGACAAACATGGGTGGGTGGGTGGGTGGGGGGGGTGTTGTGCATATATAACCTGCTTCGCCCAAAGTCACATGCCTCAAAGCCTAAACAGCCTAGTGTGGACTTTGGACTTTGGATAGAGAAGCGAAGGCCTCATCTCATATTGAGGGCCGCAGTTGAGAGAGAGAGAGAGCCGAAAGTAATTCAACATTATCACTCATGAAGATCAACAAAATGTTGAACCCATGAACTGAAGAAGAACAAAAGCCAAAACAAATAAAGAAAGCACAAGAGAAAAGAACATTAGACAGATAAAATGGGCTCACGCCAGAGCCACTTGCCCACATTGCGACAAAGGATAGGTAGCATCAGCAGGAGTAAGATGCATACGCAAAATCGCATAAACATCTATCAAGATTTTATGCTGACAAAAATGAGCATCGTTTCGTGCCATCCAAACAAACCACCAAGAAGTAACCAACCACGTCCGCCAGATGAACCTCCACCACTTGCTGCGCCTAATACAAACCGGCCCCAAGATCAGCGCAAAGGACTCCTCGTCTCATATTGAGGGCCGCAGCTGAGAGAGAGAGAGAGAGAGAGAGAGAGAGAGAGAGAGAGAGAGAGAGAGAGGCGTGCTCAAGTGTGGCTCGACCCCAATGAGACCAGCGAGATCTCCATGGCCAACTCCCATTGGCTCTCTCTCTCTCTCTCTAAATGGATACGTGGGTTCATGTTTGCTTGTCTTAGTTTGGATGGTGATGCTAGTTCGTGAAAATTTGGTCTCTTTGATTTTTGTTGAACTCTTGGTGAATGAATCTCAGGCAAATGTAGATGTTGTTAATAGCGTGATTTATCGTGTGCCCATATCGGGAACGATGGTGGTGATTATGGCTGCAGTGGTGTTTATTCTTACTGTTAAGGATGTAAATTTTTCCGACGAGCTTCTGATTTCTTAGATTTAGCGAATATGTGCCTGGATGCTTATACGATTTTGGGTTCATGTTGGATTCATGAGGCGCATCGACATGCATGGTAGGAACTTCCACTTGTTGCTGTCACTGGTTGGAGTTGCTTTGGATGTTTGAACTCATGATCAATCACCCTCACCCTCATGCATTTCTTAAACTTAAGAAAAGGTAATGGATGATTATGTTTGTCTCGGATGTCTTGAATTTTGTAGGTAATTGTCATTTATGTCTCGAACACCTTCATTAACTTGTTGGTGCTTCTATACATGCCTTCCGAACATGAATGGTACTTTCTCGTAGGTAAAGTTTTATGGTGCACTAAGGTGGTGTTTGGATGCAGCCACTTATACAGATAAATGGGATGAGGTGGGATGTTCTGTCATGAAGCATAATGAAATTTCCAAAGCTTATGCCATTTATCTGGATAAGTGGGTGCATCCATACACACCTCAAGAGAAAACAGTTGGATGGCTTCCGCCAGATGGGATAATGTTTGCAGAGACTGTGAAGATAAGCGGTTACTAATCTTTTGTCACTGTCAACATCATTCAAGTAGCCTGGTTTCCAAGTAATCATGTTGGCAGAGACTGTGTGAAAATAGAATATAAGGGCACGGATTCCCTTAGGTGATTTAGAGGTTTTGAACATGCAGAATCATTTGTATGTTGTTGTTGGGAGAAGCACTCTTGGCATCAAGGAACAGTAATACAACAGTTGAGGTATGGTAGCGTTGTGCCCACTCTGACCCGACCTTATAAAGGGTTAGGGTAGGCACTGCCTATCCCGACCCAACCTTTCACAGGGCCAGGGTGGGCACTGCCCACCCCTACATAAACCCAATTCAAGGGGATTTTTGGGCAAACGTAGCTCCGCCCCTGTTGCGAACAGCAGCTTGATCACTTTGAAGTCGGATTGTGGTCATTACTTAACTATTCATTTTGAATTGCAAGGTTTCACTGCAACTGTGGCTTTTTTAATATGAGAAATGGTGGGCATTCCCTCAAAAAGGGAAAAAGAGGTAATCAGGTTGTATTAAAACCAGATGTGAAATTGAAATGATCCATATCACTTGACAGCATGAATTTCCTGAAATAGCATTTTTGTGCAGCGACCCTGCAAAGATAAAAAAAAACTGGATCAAAATTATTGATATTATCTGGCCATAGCCAGTCTAGATTCTAGGGCATTGCTTCAGTATTCATGATTGCCTACTCTTCTGGATCTCTGTTGTTTTTTTATGTTTCTTACTTTCATTTAGGCGCTTCTTTTGTGAAATCAATATCAAAGATGCCCCTGTATTCCTGTATTTACATTAAGATCTGCCTGTTTCGCAGTTTTTCTGCTGTGCTCCTATATGCAGTTATATTTTTGTAATATTGTCTGCTGAGAAAAGTGTTGTCCGAATGTTTAGGATGTGCCTTCTGGATCTCTGTTGTTTTTTTATGTTTCTTACTTTCATTTAGGTGCTTTTTTTGTGAAATCAATATCAAAGATGCCCCTGTATTCCTGTATTTACATTAAGATCTGCCTGTTTCGCAGTTTTTCTGCTGTGCTCTTATATTTATATTTTTGTAATATTGCCTGCTGAGAAAAGTGTTGTCCGAATGTTTAGGATGTGCTCTCTGAAATTGTGGAAGACCCCAGTCTGGTTTGATGTGTCTGTCGAATGGGTTCTATGGTGTTTTTTCACTGTCAAGACGACACTTCTGCATGAATTCAGTCCAATTGATTGGTTGTGTGAAGAACATGATAATCATGACTTGTTGGATTGAAGCATGTTGTTTTAGCTTATTCCTGTTCCTAGTGGGGCGAGTTAGTCTTAGTCCAACCAGCTGATCTTGCTCTTAGACATGGAGTGATTCAAGTGTAGTCCGAGTCATGGGATTAACAAATACTGCAAAGCCTATTTTTCCTTCATCTGCTTGCAAATTTGTTGTTTTCCACCAGAGAATGTCAAAGTGTAATCCTTTTACAAGCTTTTTTTCTGGACCTAATTTTTATCTAATGGTTTTTGAGTTCTTGTTTCTAGTTTCATGGTAAGTTACAGTAGTCTTAATGTGTGTTTCCTTAATTCATATGGTTTGGTGATTATAACAGGGACCTGGAGCGCCATCACAGCTGACAGTAACCAATTTTTTCTTCTCCTCTTTGTTATCTGTCTAATCAATTTCTTCAGTTGAACATTGATTTTTTTTCTTTTTTTCTCTTTTGTGTTCTTTGATTTTTTTCATGCAGCGCTCCAAAGAAGGAAAAGAAGTGAATTGAAGAAATTTCAGTTGATAGCTTTTGAGCCTCACCATATTCCTTTAACTAGAGAAAATAGTATATTGGTTTTGGATTTTACAGTTGTGCATAACATTGTGCATTGTACACATTGGGGAGATGTATTTGGTTTTGTTATTTGAGTGGTTGAATGACCTTTTGTTCGTTCAATGAGTATTGAGTGTTTTTTATTCTCAAGATTGTTTTTTAGTATTGAATGTTTTTTATTTTCAAGATTTGTTTTTGATAATCCAAAGGAAAAAACGGACCACACATTGGCTGGCCTCCGGTTGGTAAAACCTTTGAGGTCCCCCCTGCCAATCGGGGAGTACACCCAGCTTCTACTTTGCAGTAAGGGATGCCACCCGTGGGTTTCTAACTTGTGATGTCCGGTCAATTTGGTGATATTCTCAAGTCGCCCCTACCAGATGAGCTGAGCCCTTGTGGGCTATTTTAGCTATTTACTTTGGTTGGCTTTGAGGGTGAGTCATCAGGAATTTAAATGACAGTTGAGATCATTTTAGAACTTGTGAGACTATTCCATAGTCATGTCTGTTGTCACAGGCCAGGTATCACATTTGGGCAGATTTAACCCAACCATTACTTCCCCGTCAAACAATGCTGCATTTCTTTTTAGAAAACTGCGTCTCGCTAAGTTCATTCGTGTAAAACCCTAATTATTTGCTCACAAGGAAGTGCACTCAGCTTGAGCTTCATGGCAAAGGACGCAGACCAAGCCAAGAAATGGGTCACTTGTATGCTCCTCTCTCCGCAAGAGAGTCGAACCTGGGACAAAGGCATCAAGAAATCATTATCTATCATCATAAATGATAAACCTTAAGGATTCATGTTGATAATGAGGATGCTCATTCACATGATTTCACTGATGATGGAAGTGTTTGAGTGACAACTGTTGCATCTGAGATCATGGAGCAACCATGTGCTGCTGTGTTATGGTGTGATAACATTTTTTAAATTGCATGCCAGATTTTCCATTGATTCAAAGAGCTCACCGGACATTTTTACATGGTTGGTAGCAGACACCTGAACAAGTTTCCTGTTTACCACAAGGGAAGCGTTCTGCTTCGTCCGAGTGGTTTGGAGTGGCTGGACCCGGTTTGAGAAAGCTGTGTGCACTAAGGGGTGTTTTTGAAAAACAAAATAAGGGACTAATATGGGCAAACCTTAGAAGCAAAAAGACAAGATCAAATATCTTGTTTGGAGACAGGGATGGCAATGGACCAGGGCGGCGGCGGGGGACAAGCTTTCCACCCTTATCCCCTCTTAAAATTTTGCAATTCATCTCAGTGGTGGGACAACTTTGGACTTCCACTCCTGCCTAATCTCAAAATTACCTTGCTCGTCCTCATCTTCGCTCTAGAAGTTGATGTAGAAGACTTGAGTTCATAAAGATTTATTTAGATTTACTATAATACTTTTAATTTTTTTATTATTTGGATTATTTTTAGTATTTGAGTAGTTTTATAATGAATCTTGGATTCGATATTTATATTTTATTATATTAGAATAGTTTATTTGAATTGGTATGTTGGAGATCTCATCTATAAAAAGATAAGTTAGACTTGATTTTCTGTTGTTATTTTATATTTTATTCTGAATTATTTATATTATTGAATTTCAGGTTGCTTTCTTAGCTTTTTAGTAAATCAAGCTCTCTCAAATTACATCAATTAGTATCACAGTTGAAGTCTTTTATCACATTAAATGAAAACTAATAAATTATGGAGACACTCAACACATGAAGAGTGTCAAACTTGATGCAGAGAGGGATCAAGTTGGAGCAAAAATTAGACTCAATGCAGCAGAACATAGCATATGTTCTTCAACAACAAACTACCAAATTGAATAAAAAACAGCCAACAAATCCACTATCACCACCGCCGGATGCAACTGGGCACCCGCTCCTCCCCCCCCCCCCCCCCCCCCCCCCCCATCGGGCTGTTGGACGGCGGGGCTGTTGGACGGCGGGGCTGCCGAACGGGACCAACCAGTGGGGGGCTAACCCACCAGTGCCTCTCCTCGCGATCTAATTTGGTCGGCCGACGTCTCCCCTTACTGTTGGAGCTGACGCTGCCGCAGACGACATGGTGGTGTTGGGGGTTACCTCCTCCACTGTTGAGTGGCAGAAACACTCCAACAATAGACGTGCCGTCAAGGGAATCCCGACCGACGTTCATCCGCCGACCATATCCCGCTGGCCGGTGCACATGCTGTCTGCCGGAGGCAACACTGGTGATAATGGCACATGGGCGGTGGAGGGTCCCACCACCATCGATATCAACGTGGAGTTCCCCACCGATAAAGAATGCATCGCTGGTGGGATCCCGATCGACGATCGTCCGCCGACCGAATCCCACTAGCTGGTCCCCCAACAACCTGCCGGAGGAGGCGTTGTCTCAGCCCACCTGGAGGCGGTGGAGGGCACCAGCCTTCTCGACCCCTTTATAAACTAAACCGGTTCAGACCATAATCAGATCGGGTCAGAGAGCGTGCACATCAGATCGTGCCTTCAGACCCTGGTTTGTTCTTCGGTTAACCTGATTCTTTTGACTTTTTGGGTCCCGAGTCAGTTTCTGAACTAACGTTTGGAGTGCGGGATGATAATACAGATGGTTCGAGAAGAATATGTTTGCTTTCAAACACATTTTAGCAGTTTGGACTACTCAGTTTGTAGAGTAGTTCGTAGATTTGGTTTAGTATTACAGGCCCATAACCCACAAGGTGGAGCGAGATTGAAAAAGCGCAAATGGGATCCAGACTTGAGGGCAAGGCTTCTCCAACCTGGGGAGAATTATGCGAATACCAAGGTCAATAAGGTTTTCTTTGCATCAACTTTGATGTTTTTTATTTTTTTATCATTTAGATCATTTTTAATATTTGGATTATTTTATAATGGATCTTGGATTCTATATTCATGTTTTATTAAAATAGGATAATTAAGAAGAGATATTTTTAGGAGTTTTATCATATTAAGTAGTTTACTTGAATTGAGATTTGGGAGACCTCATTTATAAAAAAAATGAGAGCTATATGTAGAGTTAAGTTGTTGATGAAACCTATTTGTGATTTTTTTGTTATTTTCTCTCTTATTCATCCTAAATTATTTATATTATTGAATTTCAAGTTGCTTCCCTCCATTTATTTGCAAGTAGCACAATTTATTTGTAGTTGTATTGTTTCTCGTAAATGGAGCCTCCTCGATTTACATCAGAGGCCATGAAACCTAGTTTTGTCCAAACTTTAATCCAAATGAAACATAAAATTAGCAAATATCTCATTAATTTATCAATACTATGATGCACTAAATTAATGATGAACAAAATCAACAACAACAAAATGACTAGATATCATGCTCACTTTCATCAACATGAAACTACAAAACCTATGTTGCTAGATCTTACACATTACAAATTACACTTTCATTTGTCCCACAATTTTCTTTTCCAATCGTAAAAATAAATTATTTAAGCCAAAGAAGCATCATAGAACAAGATATTATCATCTTTCAATAAAACTCTCTCCATCTGTCTCTCTCTTTCTAAGCTCTTTTACTCGAAATTAAGCAAACTCACCTAGCAACACCAAAAAAAAAACTAAAAGCTTGATAATAATAAAAATTATTGTAATAATTGCTTAAAAGAAAATTCTAACAATTTGCCAATGAACTTGATTGGTTGCAAATAAAGAATTGCCATCAACTCATTAAATTCTAAATACCATCAACATTGATATTATATGTATTTTCTACTTCACTCTCCTATTAAACAAATAACATAGATTGTATCAACATGTCATAGTAGAAAATAAAATAGTGAGTAAAAGATAAAATTCACCATATCCATATCCTCTAAAAATGTATAACATTGTGGATTCGTCAGTGAAAATGAATGCATTAGTTACACATTATAACATAAGCATTCACTAATTATAAAAATATTATTTCAATATCGCATGCTTCAACCTACAATCAATTTTGAGAGCACATCAAAGCATCTATTGCAATTGGAAGAAATATGCTACGATATGGACTCACCACCCTTCTGCTTGTACTAAAAGCATACTCTGAAGCAACTATGGAGACAAGAATAAAGAATATAACATTTGAAAACATATGTAGAAGCGGATACTCGAGATCACTTGACTTCCAAAAAGATAGTTATCAAAATCTGGAGTTTTTAGCATCATCTCATCTTCTAGGTAATGATCCAACTATGATCTCTCACATGTTTTTATCATGTATTTAGTTTGTATAAACTTATTAAAGTTAGAAAGATCATCAATCAGTAGACATCTAGAAGCAACACTTGATTGAAGAAAATGAGAAAAATGCTGTTCATAGTTGTTTTATTGCTTAATATCATATTCCCTAATCAACTCCAAACAAAAATCATTAATCTTCATCACTTCATTTAAAGCCCCAACATCTCCATAAATCTTCTTGTAATAATACTCCAACATAGCCAACTTGTATCTTGGATGTAAAACAATGGTCACTCTTATAATATCATGGATCACACTTTAATACTTATTAAAAAAAAATATTAACATATTAAGCATCATCTTTTTTACCATATCTTTTGGATCATTGAGTTACTTGGTTATCTCAACTATAATCCCATAAATAGTTGGAAAGTAAGCATTTGTTGTTTGATACTTTGTTCCTGAAAATAATTTTGTTGCCCTGTGAAATAACTCCAATCTCTCACAATTATCTTGTGTAATCTCTCAATGTTCTTTTGTCAAACAACGCTTATAGTAACAATCTCAATATGTCAAATGACCAAAACATCATTATAAGTAGTTTAAAAAATGAGAAAAGTTGAGTTCCATCAATTATAAACATCAAGAGCAAGTTTTTTAGCAATTGAAATATTCATCTGATTGGAAGCCTATTCAAATCTTTACATATTCTTGGGAGATGTCCAATAAGCAACACTATCACAAAATCAATTCTTTTTTCAATCATAGCTAAACTATTTTGGACAATCAAATTGAGATTATACGTACAACAACACATGTAAAATAATCACCCATGTAATATTAACGAACCAAATAAAAGCTTATCCAATAAAATATCCATAACTGCATAATTAATAGTGCAATTACCCACTATCAAAATTTTGCTCGAAGAAACAATTTATCAAAAAACAAGCAAGAACTTTCTTAGTATGTCGATAAGGCACATATAAAAACTAAAACATAAACAACCAAGGTGATTAAATATTTATATTGAAAAACATGTTATTAAGGATTGACAATAAGTGGCCCTTAATACCATATGATCCAACTTTGCAAGTTTCATGAATTATCAATGAAGTGTGCAACGATAATCATGTATCCCTTCCTTTGATTGGTAGAGGACTACATGTTCGTAGTGATGACAACTCTAATCTTAGCTTTTTCCAACAACTTCATTATCTTCTCTTATTCGATATTATTGATTTTTTTATATCTTTCTTCATAATATTTCAAATAATCATTTTGAACATGGGTTGAAGAGTATTAAAATATTTTCTAAACTCATAATAATCAACCATACCAAGAGAATATTCATGTAGAATACTCATAGTAGCAAGATCCTTCATCCCAACCTCTTGAACAAATCACCAATTCTCTATTATTTTCTCGGCATTCACTTTAGTTTTGTTTGTAGCCAATATATACTCTTTGGATAAATCTTAATTTGATCATGCAAATGACTAGTTTCAGCCTTGGCACCACTAACAAGTAATTTACCATAAAGATTACACTGTCTTATTCATTTCACCAACCCTTTTCCTATTGAAATGGTCGCATACAATTGATCTATGTTTATATGTTTATATGTTTATTGTGTCAATATACCTAAATTAGTTTATTGATTTTCGTCAATTGACATTGAAACTTGGTTGCTACCAATTGGTGCTACTAGAGCTTGAGACACACTATGTGAAACTGAAGGTTGGAAAATTTCATTATTGGTTCTTGATTCTTCTTCGATCTTCCATATCAATTTACTGCCCACCAACTTATATATCTACAAAACACCAACAAAAGATTGACATATATTGCAACTAAAAATAACAACTAATATAATGAACATACTAATAAAAAAATTCAAAGATGAAGGCAAAAAATATTTAAAAATGCTTGCACCATACATATCATAAACAAGTTGAGAATGTGCATCCCCATTTGTCTCCCACCACTACCATCATGGATGTTCCTTTTCTATATTTTAATCTTACGTGAGAAGTGTATTAAATTATTTTTGACCAACAAGTTGAAGTTTTTTTAGTTCCATCTTTCTCTAGAAAAGTAGTGATGTTTTCTTTTAATACGGAAGATTATAAGTGTTTTGGTTGTTTCATATTAATATTGAACAAAACATTTTTTCCATGAGTACTTTTCTATGGGTAGGGTTTATGAGTGAAGATGAATGAATGTCAAATTCAATGTATAGCTTCTTTTTAAATTTTTTGCATAATGAAGGGAAAGTCTACTTTGATATTAAGGCCATTGGTTAAATGATAAGTCTAGTAGTTATAAACTTTATATTAAATATAAGATACCTAAGTTGATTTTGCTTATTGTTTGTATAAATATGTTAGCATTTGTAGAGAGAGTACATTATAACCATGATTCTACAAGAATATACCTATAAATTTAAAAGGATATCAACAAACAACAGTAAGTGGATAGCTTAATCAATCTCCCATTTATTGACAATTTTTCTTTTCATTGTGGTGGTTAACAACTTTGCTAAGTTTGTTACTATTGAAAGTCTATATAATATAGTGTATCATAGAGATGTGTAAAATAACTTTTATGCTATTATGTATATACCCTATAAAGGAGGGGTATGTTGGTCTTTTATCTCTTTCTTTTTTATGTCTTAAGGGGGTCGACTCTTTAGTTGTAAGTGAACGTTATTCACGATATGCAATAGACGTGAACTTCTATTCTCTCTTATTTTGGTGTTGAGCTTCCTCTAACCCTAACTTTTTGTGTATTTGGTTTTTTAACATGGTATCATAGCCATGACTACAACTTGGAGAGGAGATTGACCGCATCTACGTAAAAAAGAAGACTTCATTCAGCGCCAACCCTAGTTATGTGTTTACATCATCAAAAGAGGGGTCGGGTGGTACGATCATGTCAGTTTTGAGAGATTTTAGTTGGGGTTTCACTAGATTATGATTTTAGAAGAACTTTAAATCAATTTTTGGGTGATTTGGAGAAGTACTGGATTTTTTTGTGAATTTTGGAAGGATTTTTTTATTTTAAGGAAGTTCTTGACCAAATTCAAGAAATTTGTTCAATCTGATCAAGTATCACTATTTTGGGTTGAGAGAATACCATCATTCAAGTTGTTTTTTATGTAAAATGGTGAGAAAATTGTTTGGGTGAACATTTTTGGCTTTTGGAGTGGGATTAAACATGATTTGGAGAGGGTTCTAGCAGGCGGTAGCTCAAATTTAAGTTATATTGGGCACGAACCTCGTTATGTTGTTGAGTTTTGGGTAGTATTTCTCCTGGTTCAGCATTGGTAATGTATCTTCTCATGTTTTGATACTATCTTTGGGGTTGAGTCAAATTTTTTTAGTTGGTTTGCATCAAGTTTTGAGTGATTGACTAATTGTGTAACGACCCCAAATTATACCCTTTGAAAATGCGGAATATTTTTTTTTCAATGCGGAAACCTTCCTAGAGATCCGGGGTCTTCATAGTTCCAATTTTCATTGGATAGCCCAATCACCACAAACGAACTTGCAGCCATCATCCATAAGAACCAAAACAATTTCTTTATTTATGAGTAAGAGTAAATTGTAGAGACAATGTTTTATTCGACTAAAAGTAAAGTAACAACTGAAAAAGCAAGAAGGATTGAAGAAAGAGTCACTATGTCTCATGCTGAAGCTAACAAGCCCAAGTATGACTTTCATCCCTTTTCAGTAGCCAGTTCAACCTCATTGTTCACCATATCCTATGAAAAACCAACAAAGTAGGGTGTCAGAACCGAAATTCTAAGCACAACTACTTCTAAAGAAAACAGGTGAGACAAAGAACATGAATAAGATTTCATGTAATGATTTGAGTGAGCGCAGATATAAAAAATTACAGAATCTAAATAACCATTCATGCAACCAGTTACGTATGTTAAGTAGAAAGAAACAATAAGGCATGAGCATAGACAAGAACTAAGTAATAAGATCTTTCAGCATGCTTCTTAGAAAGTAAATAACATACACCCACCATTCTATCATGATTTATATAACAATTCAATTATGCATGATCTAGTGCATAGCAGGAAAATGCATGATTATGTGTAATGCATGATTCCTTTTTTGTTATCTTTTATTTAAGTTCCATCTTTCCATATGCATGCCCTATTAAATGCACACAACTTTAAGTTCCTCTTTTTAATTACTGTTGCCCGCGGATACACCAAACGGGTACAACCCCCGAGGTCAAGTAGGTTCCCAGGGTATCTTAACACATAATTTGTATTTTATTACTGGGTTCCAACTTAGCCCTCGACCGAATCACCTTCGGAACATTAGACCTCCACATCTAATGTCGGGGACACAAGGGACACCCCACGCCCACAAGTGTCACTTTCTTGATACCATAAAAAACAGTTGTGTCAAACACACCACTCCCGGGTAAAGTGGCAGACTCTTTCTAAAACCGTAGCCAGGAAAAAAAACTTCAATATCGGGTTCAGGGGACAAAATTACAGCACACAGAGTTTTTGTATCCTCACAGTCTCCCCAAGACCGGATCTATAAGATTCTGATACTGCAGACGACATATCCTAGAATATATATTACACTGATCTTATTCATTATATTTTTATTTAAGTCAATTCTTTAAGTTTGCAACACCATATGCAAAAGTAAAGTGAAAACCCGCATCCTCCCTTGCGGGGACCCATACGGGACTCCAGCCTGTATAAACAACTAGAACAGTGTAGTAGTATGCCATACCATCTTATGTGGTTTAAGTGATGCAGTTCAAAAATATATATGAAAGAAACCCAACCCACGGCTCTTCAAGCCGATGATGGTCCATTTAGGCCATTGATGCATCACATAATAAAACCAAGTAGTGTTTACTCATTACACTATGCCAATGGTACTAAAAGCATGTGCACTCATGCAATCATAGCCCAACCATATGCATTTTCACTATGTGTGTGTTACCTACATCACATACGGGTATTAACCAATCCATGATTTCTTTGAGTGTGTGAGTGTACATGTACCATTTCACATAATAAATCAAGCATTCATGCCCAAGAAGAATTACCAATAACTGAATCATGCTCACACTTATGAGTACCATATCAATAACAATTATATGACCTTCTTCTAACTAACATTCCAGCTTGTTCTTAACACATAGATAGGTGTGTGTAGGTTTCAAGATTTTCCTTTATTCATATCAGAATTTAAATCATACACAATATTTATAAATTCTGGAACATATTTTCATTAAACCTGATTCATATCAGTCAATTGAAATCATAAACATCCATGGCAACCAATATACCAACCTTTAAATCACTCATAGAATTCTGAACAAGAATATAATGTTCAGCTAGAGACAACAAGGCAAGTCACAATATGTATTAAATTAAGTTTTATGTGTCCATCATTCTTGAACAGGGTATGATGACCCGATATTTTTTTACATGACTGGAAATTTCAAATATGACTCAATAATCCACACTGCATATTACAAATATGTGCTTAAGCCACACTCAAGAACCAACTTGAGATACTTTAAAGCAATTCGTGTGCATAGGCATTATGTACTGAAATGACAATGGGTGCTTATGCAAGCAGCAATAGTAAAGACAATTAGTAAAAATTTTATGTTTCTTTTAGGACACGCACTCAGCACGCGGATTCCACCCAAATTTCAATATCATACAATAAGTCACAGAATACCATATCATTTCCTTAATGAAAATAACAACTTGAACGAGAATAAGAAATCACGTTTTCCATAGTAAAATACAATAATTTCCATGCAGTTACAAAACAAACTTTTGAAATCAAAATTTCTGCTTGGTTGTATTCATTGGGGAACAACATACATTGCTAAACATCAAAGGTCCAACTATTCAGCATGCATACAGCAAGAAAACTTTAAAAAAACAAAACAACGATCACTCTGCCCTTCATTTTAGAGGCTTTAACTCCTACCCTCATCATGATTGTAAAAATTACAAAAAAAAGAAAAACTATCAGATTCAAGTTCTCCTTTCTTTTCTCCTTTCTTTTCATCTTAAGCATATACCTCGATTCCCAATCCAAGAAAACCCAAATCGGGCTGATTTGGGAAACTTGGCAGGTTAGGGTTAAAAAAAAAATCAATCGAGAACCTCCAAATTAGGCTGATTTGGGAACCTTACAGGTTATGGTTAAACCAGAAAAACATACACTGACCCACCTCAGTCGACCCCCACAGCAACCTGATTTGAGAAATTTTTGGGCTAGATTAAGACCAAGATTTTCCCCAAATCTGATCTTGCTACTACCGGAAACCCTATTGGTCCTTGAAAATGAGAAATCACCCAACTACAGAGTTTCCGTGGAACCTCCTCTCAAACACACACATGGAATCAAACCCCTGTTCAATCCCTCACCCCGATTTCAAGAAGACTTGTACCTTTTTGAAGATTTTCCGACGATCGGAGGCTGGAAACGCGAGTATAGAGCCGCGGCTGACGCTTCTCGTGACGGGGCTGCTCGTTGTGGCCTTCAATGTCAGCTGGTAGCCCCAGTTATCCGGCGTGCCCTTTTCTCCGATGCGCACCCAACTCGACAGTGCGAGAGGGAGAGATACAGAGAGATGGGAAGAAAGGAAGAGAGAGAGAGAGAGAGAGAGAGAGAGAGAGAGAGAGAGAGACTAAGTGAAGAGGGCGAGACCCCCTCTCCACTCCCCTTTATCGCCCCAAAATCCCCTCGCCTCTTGCCGAGAGGCGCGGGGTCGGTTACGCCCTGCGTAACCCCCCCCCCCCCCTGCCCCTTTCTTGTTTTTCTGTTTCAAATTTATCGGGTTGCCCCTTATGTGCTTGTTACACAGGGGTGACCTGGGTCCGAACCCAGGACCCGGTAACCGACCCCGAGTTGAGTCCACGCCTTACCCCCATCAATATGGATCCGCAAGTTGGATCGAAGTGGATCCAATTGCGGATCCTCGAGTTCGCTTTATATATATATGTATTTTTCTCTTTTATTACTAATATGAATATTATTTTAGTATACCGCAATTATTTATGCATAAATACCCCTTTATGGGTCCTAGATCTGAAATATGGATCTTAGGCCCAATTTGCCTATTTTGAAATATTTATAATATAAACACAAATTTATTAGTGATTTTTTTTTGGTTTTTACAAATTGTGTGGTTTATACTTTGTTGGGGCTTTTACTTGGTACAATATATTATTACTTGTTTTGCTGCTTGCTTGTGTGGGATGACAACTTAGTTATTGTCTATCGTGATTGGGTATTGGTGTGCTAAGTACAGTCTTACATCAGGTTTTGAACTCCATTTGAAACCCCTGAGTTATTTTGTTTTTTTGGACATCTAAAACATGCGGTAATTGTTTTCATCAGTTTTCTTTGATATTGACTGACTGTGGTTACACGATACAACATAATACCATGTTAGTTGGGGTTCCAATTGTGAATTGTGTTACCTTGGTTTTCACATTTTTTTGGTAAACTTTGATATCATAGGTAAGACCCGTAATTTTTCAGAAATATTCTGAATAAAATTCACGAGGCATTTACCGGTAAAAATAGTATTTTTTCTCAGAATGCGAAACAAATCAATTTCCATGAACCAGTTATACTTAGGATATTTGTCGATTCACGAATATATGCTCAAACACTCTGGAAGCCATAACTTTCTGCCTGAACGAAATCAAAAGATTTCCTCGAGCCAAATTTCTTAGTTACATCAATACGAAGAGAATGACGTACTCATAATTTTTCGAAAAAAAATCGCTGAAAACCCGAATTTTTGCGGGACCCACGAAAATATTGGTGGGACCCACAGAAATATTCCTCAAAAAATATCTGGTAGGACCCAAAAAAATATCCCATGAAATTTCCATGTGGGCCCCACACCAAAGGAACCTCTTGTCTTTAATTTAAAGCAAGGGGTAGTTTGGTAAATAGGCTAAGCCTTATCCTTTAAGAGGATAAGGCTTATCCTTTAGAAAGGCAAGGAAGGCTTGCCTTCCTTGGCCTATAAATAGAGGAGCGCCCTCCTTGAAAAATCGCCATTCCCTCTCTCTCCTCTCTCTCTCCTAACCCTCCCCTATCTAGCCTAGCCCACCTGAGCCCACTTAACCTGGTCTCAGCCTGCCTAACCTAGATCTGAACCCACTTGACCTGGTCTAAACCCAGTTGACTTGACTTAAACCTGTTTCGTTTAAAGTCAAAGTCAAAATCCTTTTTGGTCCAGATTCTGGTTTGGATTTCTGAACCCAGACTTAGCCTACTTGGGTTGAGTTCGAACCTGCTGAACCCAGTTGACTTGGACCGAACCCAGTTTAGTTCAAACCATATAGGTTGAGAAGCTCGACCTACTCTACCTCTTTTTCAACTAAGTCAACTTCATCTGACTTAGTCTGACCTCTCGAAGGAAGGCTCAAAGTTAAAGAAGTAACTCAGAGTCGTTTCTTCCATGATTTAAAGTAAGTTCGCTTCGTTGATCCATCTCTCTCAAGTATTTGATTATTTGTATATAACATATACTTTCTGAAGTAGTATCTGATCCTAGTTCTTGGTTGAGCCCTTTGGGACACTCCGGTGTTCAACCGCTTGCCTCGTAACTATCGTTGGATATATATGTTGAATACGCAATATATGCGTTTTTAAAAATGGTATCTTACTCTAGTTCTTGGTTGAGCCCTTTAGGACACTTCGGTGTTCACTCGCTTGCCTCGTAACTCTCGTTGGATACAAACTGAGATGTATATCAACTGGATACTGCTGACGCGTCTTATATCGCACAGGCTTTGTAATTTACCATTCGTCGTCGCATCGTATGATGCCAAGGCTTCTGCTTTTTGCAATTTTCGATTATGCATTTACTTACGTCGTCGTGTTGAAAGACACCAAGACTCTTGCTTTCTGCAAATATATATGTAGAATATTTCATTCGGTTAAACACCCCTAACAATAGTATATGCATTACTTTACGCCGCCGCTGTATAAAACACAAGCTTCTGCTTATACTAGATATATGGCTCGTAAAATGAGCGTTCAAATGGGGATCAACTCTAAATCGCCAATATGATTCTCTTACCGCTCCTCGTTCAAGATTCTGCTTGACGAATGAAGCCTCTATTGGAAAGACTTCGCTTTTTGGCAAAATGCTCTTTACGTAAAGACTAAGTCAATTATGTATGGCCTGGATATGACCCAGGGTTCCCACAACCTTGATGGATGTAAGGTACGCACAACGGTGCACATCCATTTCCTGAGTTAAGCATAGCGATTTCCTGTCAAAGAGGGGAGATGCCGCTGAAATGGATAAAAGAAACACACGCTTTCTTTGTTGAAGAGAGGAAGTGCTGCTGAAATTTCTGAAGAAGCTAAGAATAGCTCATAAAGAACGTAGCAGAATACTCTGTCATATAGCGGAGTGCTACCCAGTTCATGGAATGCTTTCTATGATGTATAAAGGTTCATCGCACTACTGCTGATAGAGCATGAGAGCTGTTGACGAAATGGTTGGCAGAAGAGCTGCCGGAACCAGTTGAACGACATAATGATGTTCGTTGTTGGAACGATACCAGAATGACTCGTCTCCCAAATACCTGTAAGGGCACTTTGCTCGTAAGGGCCGCTGAGCCAGAGTAGTGGTTGCGCCTTAACCAGGATTTGACTCGTTGCGTAAAAAAAATATGTCGAGTAGCCGATCTATTTTAGATCGGGTCATATGCATGTTCATTGAGAACAATTACACAACCAGACTCGTAAGGGCTGGAGAGCCAGAGTGTGTAGTTTCCACCGAGAAAAGGCGTGATGCTCGTGGTGGCCGCAATGCCAAGAGCGGTGTTCTGCATGCATATGAATAAGACTTAAGGTCGCACATACCCCGCGGTTGAAAATCGTGTTAGGGGTACTCCTTAGTTAATGACTGTGTTTGGGCAGACTGAATGGGGTCGGGTACATACTCCTGTAGTGCGGAGGCACGGGCTGCCTAAATGGCATGCAGATATCTGTCCAAGTAATTATAAGACTGACAGACCCCTTCAGAAATTATGCTCACTGTAAAATGACAGTGATGGTACAGCCTTGAGTGACACGTATTTTACTTTGGACCTGATAGAGTTCACGATGGCCTCAATCACTCATGGGTTTTGGGGTCGTGGTTATCCTTAAGATCTAAGGATTGAACCCAACTACTGCAATTAGTGGATGCATCTGAATATGGGTCTAGTAGGGTTCTCTTAGTTGAAACACACTGCCCTACTATAGATAGGGTCAACAAGCCTCTTGGGTATCTAAAATTCATAGAATAATCAACCCAGAGAACGTCGAGTTGATGCCCGGACAATTGCTTCGCATGCGTACCAAAGGTGGAAGAGGTTAAATATCAAAATAATACATTAGCTTTAGGTTCAACGATGCTTGAATATATGAGTGGATGGACGTTGTTGAATCAGTCCTGCATAACCTTTGTGAAGATGTCATGATCGGTATACGACTGGACCGACTGGGCAAAGACCCGTGTTGTATTCGCACGACTAAGCGAAGCTCGATGAGCTGTCCTTAGATGTGTGAGATACGAATGTGCCAAGTATGAAGACTTGAGCTCGACATCCCTTTGAGACCCAGAAGAGGTCAAAGCTAAGTCATGGAGACTTAAGCATATGTTCAACTTATAGTCCTGAGGAGGTTCTTACGATATATGCTAAGTCATAGAGGCTTGAGCGTCGTTATTACGAACTGCGACTCTGAGTGGTCATCGTATGTGCTTAAGTTGAATAGACGCATGTTTGCTTACTTACCAGACCATCAATGGTTCTGATCCCGTTTTATGGGGATTTCAGGTGTTGGACCTGCGTTACGATATGCGGAGCAAGGCGGCATCGAGTTCCAGGGTTTCTCTAGACAGAGTTGTATTGCTCCATTTTATTAAACCTATACTGCTTTTTCAAGCAGTGATGTTGTAATAAATATGTGGTTTTCGATAAAATGGAATACTTCGGTGGTCAATGAGTTGCTTGACCACATACCTGTAATGTACTCGGGGTTTTCTAAAACTGACGACTCATTATCGTCTGATTCCGCTGCTAAAAGCTTTTCCAAGTTCCGCTGCAAAGAAAAAAAAAATCATGAAAATTTTAACTTAGCTTTGTTTTGGAAATTCGGGGCGTTACATCATATGTTAAGCTTTAGGGTATCATGAGGCTTGTTTGTGAACGATTCTTTACAAATAAGTGAAATATTTGCTAATTTGGTGATAAGTTTTGCATATAAATTTATGATTTTGAAAAGTATATGCAAAAAAGTATGATATTTGTGAATTTAGTGGTAAGTGAAGTTTCACACATATTTTTGTGATTTCATGAAATACATGCAAAAGAGTAGAATATTTACAATTTTGGTGGTTTTAGTTTCCCTAAGATTTCACAAATAAATTTATGTGAGTTCATGAGGTCTAAATTCACATACAAAACATGCGAGTATGGATTTAAGTGGGTGTTAGATATATTCGATGGGTGGTACAATTTTATTGCAAAAGGCCTACATTCGCAATTGCGAATGGTAAATATGTGCAATGATGTAGGATATTTATGATTTTAGACATCGAGGGAATACGAGAAATTATAGGGTTTTTAAGAAATCAAGTCAAATTACCTGTACAATACAACCATTTTCCGTAAATTCTATGGTTACAACTATGCTAGGGCTTAAATGAAAATGTGTGCTACCAACTAATTTTGAAAAAAAAATCATCCAAACAATCTACTAAAAAGAGACCTCTAAAGGTTGGATATTGTTAAAAATTAAAATTGAATTGCACTACTTGAGAGAGAGGCAAGTTGGGAAGCGATGACTTGTGGTAGTACATGGAAACAACTAAGTTGTGATGAGGATGCCGATGCTAGTACCCAACCACTATCTAGTTTTGTTTTCTGTCGTTGCCACCTTCTGCCAACATTCATCGTTGAGGCCTCTGGGTTAGACTCGTTAGAGGAAGGAGAGGAAGGAGATATGAGAGAAAGGGGCCGTAGAACTTAGGATTAGGAAACAAATAGATATAAGATATTTTAAATGTTATTTTATAAATATTAAGGGTATATTAATAATTTTAATAATAGGGATCAGAGGCGAAATAAGAGACAAATTAGGCGGGGCATGAAAAAAATTAAGTCCACCCCTGCCTCCATCCCCGCATGGGTTTTGATTTTCACCTTCACCTTTTCTCTAATATTTTCAGAAAAAAGTTTCATATCTTTTGTAAAAAATATTTCTAAATCGAATTTGACGTAGAAACTGTCTCAAGAAGAGACCTAAAATTAATTTCACATAAACACCATTTTCTTTTGTTTGTTTTTATAGTTTTACCTAGGGCTAGAAAATGGGTGGGTCTGGCCTGGTCAAGCCCGACCTATTGACCAACCGGGTTGTACCCGGGTCTAATACAAGTCCCACATCCTGCTTGTTAGGAGGCCCATGGGCCTAATTCAGATCAAGTTGGGCCGAGTTGCGAGTCATTGTATATTCACAACATTTCTCATTGGTTTCCTTGAATTTCTTCTAACAAAAAATTTAAAAATACAAAAGAATAGACGGGATCCAAGATGAATCCATGTTTTGAATAACGTACTTGATTTGGTTTATATATATAGCGGGTGGCTTGGCCCAGCCCAACCCAATATTTTGTCAAGTCAGGTTTAGGCTCAAGTTTGGGTCGGGCCTTCTTCCAAAAACTAAGACCAAGACTAACCTGTTAGAACTGGGCCACGGGCCACCCGGCCGCTGTCCAACCTTAGTTCTACCAAGGCAGTTTAGTAATTTTATTATACATTAGTCACGGTTGGCCTGAGTTTGTTCCAACTGAGGCCTCTATTTGACAAGGTTTGGTACCTGAGTCTTGCTCATTTGGGGAACATGGAGGGGGTACATGTCCTCGCAGTAGCTTTGACCCGTTACCGATCAACCGACCAACAATAGCTTTGATTAGTTATAGATAAGCTCGAACGAAGCTCAAGTTCTCCCAGCTCCCTTAACCTAGTGCGGCCTCAGGTTCGGACCACAGGAAACCGTAAATTTTTTCCACAGAGAAAGCTGGGGTTAGGCAGAACCTACCGGTTATACAACTATACCATAAGGATTCGAACTTGCAACGTCCCAACACAAGGTGACGTGCACTAACTGTTCCACCAACTGCTTCTGCCACACAAGCGGAGCCCCCGTTCGTTACAGAATGAGTTCGTAAAACGAAAAGACGTTTTAACAAAAATAATTTCTGGACGGAAAAAGGGGGAAAAACGAGGTATAAAAAAGAGAGGTATAAATAGCAGGAGAAGGCATTTCCAACGCCATTTTCGTTCTCTTCTTCCCCGCTTTTTCTATTTCTTTTCCCTCTCCGTCCACAATTAAAAAAAAAGGAAAGAAAAGAAAGGAAGGCCATGGAGGACGAGATCCTCCTTAACCTCGCTCAAGAATACAGCATAATTTGGAAATCTGGCCACAGCGATGCATCGTCCTCCAATTCGCCTGAGTTCAACCTCCCTCTCGACGTTGTAAGGATCGCACACTGTCCGATTCTCGCGAGTTCGATGCACGATGCCCGAGTTTTTTGTTTTGTTTTGTTTGGATTGTTGAAACGGAAGCGTTTGAGTTTTTTTCCTGCTTGATTCTCGGTTTTTAGTGTGAGAATTGAACGCTTTTGCGTTTCTTGATCTTGAAGTTTCCCGTCGAATTGGAATCGATCGTGTTTTGTAGTTTTTGCCGTGGTAATTGGAAGATGAAGGTTTGTCGAATTGGAATTGAGTTTTTATCCTGTTTGTTTTTTGTTGCGATTTTCGGTTTTTCGCATGAGAATTGAATGCTTCTGCGTTTCTTGATCTTGAAGTTTCTTGTCGAATTGGAATCGATCGTGTTTTGTAGTTTCTATCGTAGTAATTCGAAGACGAAGGCCCGTGAATCCTGCGTTGGTCTTGTGAACGTGACCCGGGTGTGGATTTCGTGTAGTTGGTTTTAGATTCGAGAGTTGTGATTCTTTCCTAGTTGTTTCGGTGATTTTGGCATTCTTGTTCGACTTTGCAGCTGGTTAAAGGAAATGGAATCGGTTATGTTTTTGGGTACGGTCATTTGAAATTTGTAGCTTCATGAACCTTGTTCCATCATTTTAGGAGGAAATTGGTTGCTCTTCACTGATCATCATCATCGCCATCGAAAGAACTTTATTTAAACTTTTAAATGCTTTCTTGATGTTTTTTTCCCATTCTTGTTCTTTCTGTAGTAAGAGAAATTGGATACTGCGATTCTTTTTATTGTTATATCATGTTGAAGCTTCACAGACCATTAAATTGTTATTGATGAAAGTTGCTTGCTACTTGGATAGTGTGGCAGTAGTGGGCCTGAAATTCTATTCATTCATCTTTCAGTGGGGGACTCATGCGGTATTGTGTCAGTTTTTAGTTTTAATCTATTCATCGAGTGAGTGCTAGGTTTGCCTGGTTCTTGCTTACCAATCCAGTAAAAAGTCTTGCTGACACTAGCTTGGCGAAGGAAATCAACTAAATGAGAACTTGTGCTGGGAATAAGGGAGCAGGCAGCTGTACTTTTCTTACTACTTTGTCTCAATGTCAATATGCACACATGAATCTAGGTCCTCTTTGAATTTGATCGCTGCTTTGAAACAGATTGAAAATTTTAGAGTGTATGGTCATTCTTGTGTAAAGACAACTTGTTTATCTGCGAGCTCATGGTTATTAAGCTTACTGACAAGCGACAGTATGTGATAGGAGCTGCAAAACTCAAGACATTTTTCTTTTTCCATATTAAAGTGGCTTGTGTATAGAACTGTGCATCTCTCATAAAGGAAAGCAACTTTTTGTGTTTGGAGATATACTAGTAGTGCACTTAAATGCATGTAAATACAGAAACACATGCACATATTGTAGTTAGATGTCTAGATGCCAAGTTAAAATTATTATGTTGTTTTGTGCTAATCTTACAAAATTAGGGCACGAGTAGAGTAAAAAATTAATTTTTGGCAATATATATATATATATATATATATATATATATATATATATATATATATATATATATTACAATTACATTGAGTTCCTTATGAGCAAAAATGGGTACTTTGCTTATTAAGAAAATGGAAATGTAGACGAAGAGAGCATTTCCTTACCATTTTTTTGTAATGAAACACCAAGAGTTGAACAAATGTCACTTATGGACAAACACAAATACAATGACCACTTATGGGTTGATCAGTAGAACACAAATCAACCACTTATGGGCACAACACACATAAAAATATATGATTTGTATTGAGAGAATGCCTTGAGAAAGCATACCTTGAGAGAGGTTTCAATCCCCTTTATATACAACAAGAGAGAGAGAGAGAGAGCACATAGCCATTGGGATCTCCCCAACAGCTATATTTCTAGCCATTGGGGAGTTCCCAACGACTCTCTGGCCTAATGACTAAAAGGCCCATATCCTAATTCTAAATTACATTTACAAAAAGTAAGAAAAGGAAAATGTTAGAAATACATGTGAGGGTATTATGGGTATTTCTCTGTATTGTAAATCAGTTCATACCAAAGGGGTCTTATTGTATTTTGTCATGTATTTTTCTCACTTAATATATATTCAAGAGAGGCATCCTTGCTAGGGCACGACCTCAGTTCATCTCCTATTCTTTTCTTTCTTCTCTATTTTTTGTGTGCAGCAGGGCACGCAAACCGAGGGACACAACAATCTTCACATTGTATCAGAGCAGGTTGATGCACAACCATCAGGTCATGATTTCCTTCTTCTTCCTTTCTTTTAATTCCAAATCAATTTTTGGACCCAACAAAGTCTCTTTTAACATTTGAAAATATCGAGTAATCATCAAACTATATACAACTTTCTTTATCCAACGATTCCCCTCCCCCAAAAAATGGGATCAACTTTGTTATTTCACATTCAGATTCATATTCAGACTTTGTTTTGGTTGGGCCTTTATCATATTCATATTCAGTTTTGTTTGTTTTGGGTCATGATCACATTACCTTCTCTTCTGTTGTTTCAATGTCTTCTTCTTCTCAGTCACTCACTTCCTCTTTTCTCAACCAACTTCTGACTGAAAAGTTGGATGAAACCAATTTCATAACCTGGAAAAAGCAGATTATCCCCTTCATCTGTAGTCATGACCTGATGGGACACCTCGATGGATTCACTGTTGCCCCCTTGGAATTCGTGCCAGCCAACAAAGAAAAATCAAAGGAAAAGGAGGAGATAACAAAAAATGGTGACTCTGATCAGATTATCTATGTCAAAAACCAGACATATATTGCTTGGTTCAAAACTGATCAGATGGTTGTAGCGTTCATCATGGCGACTCTCTCTAGACAAGTTCTTTTGCACACTTCATCATGACCCTTTTCTCTTCATAACCCTATTCCAGTAACGTCAAATCTGATCTCATTCGATCAGATCTGATTTGACGTCTCTAAATCTTCATCATTTCCTTCATTTATTTCAAGTTGATTTAATTGTTAATCATATTTTTTTTCTTTTCCTCTACCTAATTCGTTACATCAACCTTTATTTCAGATCAGAATCAGATTTGAATCTACAAATCTCAGCGTGAATACCCACCATCCTTCTATTTCACGTTTTTCCTTTCTTAAACCCAAATCAATTTTTGGACCCAACAAAGTCTCTTTTAAGTTTTAACATTTGAAAATATTGAGTAGTCATCAGACTACATACAACTTTCTGAATCCAACAATCTTAAAAAAAAGAAAAAACTGGGATTAGCTTTGTTATTTCACATTCAGATTCATATTCAGACTTTGTTTTGGTTGGGCCTTTGTCATATTCATATTTAGTTTTGTTTGTTTTGGGTCATTATCGCATTACCTTCTCTCTTGTTTCAATGTCTTCTTCTTCTCAGTCACTCACTTCCTCTTTTTTCAACCAACTTGTGACTGCCAAGTTGGATGAAACCAATTTCATAACCTGGAAAAAGCAGATTATCCCCTTCATCTGCAGTCATGACCTGATGGGACACCTCAATGGATCCACTGTTGCCCCCTTGGAATTTGTGTCAGCCAACAAAGCAAAATCGAAGGAAAAGGAGGAGACAACAAAAGATGGTGACTCCGATCAGATTATCTATGTAAAAAACCCGACATATATTGCTTGGTTCAAAAGTGATCAAATGGTTGTAGTGTTCATCATGGCGACTCTCTTTAGACAAGTTCTTTTGCACACTCCAATAGGGGTGACAACGAAGGAGCTTTGGGATGTATTGCGCAAACTGTATGAGCAAATTTTCACTCCTAAGGTATATCATCTCAAGTTTGAATTTGGATCACTGAAGAGAGGAAATAGTAGTGTGTCAGATTTTCTTAATTGAGTGAAATATATCATAGATCAATTAGCAGTCGTAGGGAGCCTTGCGATAGATGAAGATGTGTGCAGCTAGACTCTTCATGGATTGGGTGATGAATACAATATGTTCAAGGCGATGTATATGGGTCTTGAGAAAAGAGGTAATTTCGACAAGCTTAGGTACATGCTACTTGAATTTGAATCAAATTTTGGCATCTCAACAAAGAAAGAGGATTCTAATCCAAATCATGTGGTGATGATGGTTTGCCCCTCAAATCGTGGATGAGGACGAGGCTGAAATCAATATGATAACAAGAATGTAGGGCTTCTTCCTAATCCAAATGCTACAAATACAAGCGAAAATCGTCAGAATATCACATGCCAGATGTGTGGAAAGCGGGGACATTCATGCTCCAATTGTTATTGGAGGTATGTTCCCACATATCGTCCTTCTATAGTTACCTATCCAGCCTGGTTTTGCCATTTTGCATAACAGACCGACAATATGAATGGGGAAAGGGGCACACGACCAGCTATGTTCAATACAACTGCCGATTTGGGTTATTCGCTTCCTCATTCACATAATCAAGACATGGACTCATTGAGCACATCTTTTTCTCAGATTGGCATGCATGGCACTGAAAATCCCTATGGTGCATCGTGGACACCCGGAGAGAATCAACAACCCATAAATCCAGCCAATCACATATGGCCTATCAGTTTGGATCAGCCCACTTGGTCAGCCTCTTTGACATCTTAGAACTCTCAATCAAGTGCTTGGTTTTTAGAGAGCCTTGCGATAGATGAAGATGTGTGCAGCTAGACTCTTCATGGATTGGGTGATGAATACAAGATGTTCAAGGCGATGTATATGGGTCTTGAGAAAAGAGGTAATTTCGACAAGCTTAGGTCCATGCTACTTGAATTTCGACATCTCAAAACTCTCAATCAAGTGCTTGGTTTTTAGATTCGAGCGCCGCACATCATGTCACAGGTCAGCCCACTCACACATCTCATTCCTTATCATGGTAATAGAAAAATAGTCACTGGTGATGAAAAAGCCCATTCCATTACCCACATTGGAACCGCCACCATCCACACTCCTCATGGTTTGTTCATCTTTTTAATACCTTTCTTGTTCCAAATATTAGGCGATAGCGATATCTTGTTTCTGTGTCTCAACTGTCTTATCAATCTAACTCTTGTATTTTCTTTTCTTCTTCTTTCGTTTCTGTGAAGGACATTCACACGAAGCGGAACCTCGTTGAAGGAAAAAGATGCAGAGGGTTGTACATCCTCAATGAAGGTCCTGTTGGTCGGTCTCAAGTTCTAGTTTCAGATGTTGTCCTTAATAATGATGTCTTACTTTGGCACAAGCAATTAGGTCATTGTAATTCTGCTTTTCTTGAGATTTTATGTAATAAAGGGCTTATTTCTTTAAAGAATAAGTCCATCGTTCGTTTTATGTCATGTGTTCAGTGTCGAGTTTGTAAGAGACATAAGCTTCCGTTTGGTATTTCTAATAAAAGAGCTTCATTTCCTCTTGAGATGATATATTCTGATGTTTGGGGTCCTGCACCTGTGATGTCCTTGTCTAAATCTCGTTTCTATGTAATTTTTGTGGATGATTTTTCTTGCTATACTTGGATCTATTTTTTAAATCTAAAGATCAAGTATTCTCCGTCTTTCAAAAGTTCAAAACCCTTCTTGAAAATTAGTTTTCTCGAAAATATTGCATTTTTGTAGTGATGGTGGTGGTGAGTTTGTGTCTCTGGTATTTTCCAATTATCTTGATGATCATTGGATCAAACGTGAGTTGTCTTGTCCACCAACCTCTCAACAGAATGGGGTGGCTGAGAGAAAGCACCGACATATCCGAAACAATACTCACCCTTATGGAGGAATTTAAAATTCAGACGAGTTTGTAGACCGAGGCCTTCCACACAACTACCTTTTTGATCAACCGTATGCCACTTACTCCTCTTGGAGGATACTCTTATTTCTTTATGATTCATGGGAAACAACCTAATTACTCTCTCTTAAGGACCTTTTGGAGTAAGTGTTTCGTGCATATTTATGATTCGTTGAGAGATAAATTTTCACCTAAGGCCCAAGTGTGCAAGTTTGTTGGATATGATGATACTTATATAGGATACCAGTGCTATAATCCTATTACTGGTAAATTGATTATTTCGCAACATGCTATATTTCATGAGAATGGGTTTGATACTCCCAACAATGACAACAGCCACATTAGCCCAGTCAGCTCACATGCACAGTCATCTATTTTCTGGCCAACAACAGTCACATCATGCCCATATCAGCCAACAGCAGATGGGCAGCCAAAGCCTTCAGTATCAACCCCATGTATTGATCATAGTGCTGCAATGAACTTGAACACAACATCAGATTCCTCACAACAGTGTGCTCCTTTCGCCTTTTATCCACATATGTATCACAAGCGTCATCATAATGCTCCCAAGGAAGATACAGTTCCACCTCCTACTGCTGATCTGACTGCCCTTGCTGCCATACCTCCTTTATTATCAAAATCTCCATCCCTCGCTGCAGTTGAGCCAAGACATGTCTCTCATTCCGATCAGCCTAGACGGTCTGCTCGAGTTAGACATCCACTATAGCGTTGGGTAAGCTATAATTCTTTCTCTGCTGAGTTTCATGTTTTTGCTTTGGTCAAGAATCCAAATTTTATCATGAAGCTCGGCATCACCCTAAGTGGATTGAAGCCATGATCGATGAAATTTCAGCGCTTCATGAGTGTGATACTTGGGAAGTAGTGCCCAGGCCTATCAATAATAATATTGTTGGATGTCGCTGGGTCTACAAAATTAAATATAAGTTGTTGGCAGCATTGAGCGGTACAAGACAAGACTAGTGGCAAAAGGGTATACTCAAGAACATGACCTAGATTTTGATGAGACATTTAGTCTTGTTATGCACATGTGTACTATTCGTGTGGTTCTCTCTCTAGCCACTATATATGGATGAAACCTTAGTGAGATGGATGTTAATAATGTGTTTCTACTTGGTGCATTAGATAAAGAAGTATTCATGGAACACCCCTTGGGTATCCTTAGGTTGATCCCAAGACCACGGTTCTTCGCTTATGGAAGGCCATCTATGGTTTGAAGCAAGCCTCTCGTGCATGGTTTGAGACTTTTAGTGTTGTTCGATCCTTTGGTTTTGTTTGAAGCCAGTGTGATTATTCCTTATTTGTACATTCATATCAACTTCACATTACCATCATTCTTGTTTGTGTGGATGATCTTGTTATTACAGGCAGTGATGCAACAAGAATTGCAGAGGTGAAATCCATGCTTATTAAGCGATTCCATATGAAAGACTTGGGTCCCTTGAGCTATTTTCTCATTATTGAGGTTGATCACACAAACCGTTCTCTTGTTCTATCAAAGCAAAAATATGCTCTAGACATCCTTTCTCGCTTTTGGGATGGTAGAATGTAAATTGGTTCCTACTCCCACAACAACCAACATTAAGTTGGTAGATAATCCCTCAGGACCCTCTCTTGTCTCATCCCGAATAGTTCAGGGGTCTAGTTGGAGCCCTTCAATATCTCACCTTTACGAGGCCTGACTTGGTATTTGCTACCAATCAAGTATCTCATTTTATGCAGTCTCCTCAGCACAGCCACATGAAGCAGCAAAACATATTCTGCGTTATGTGAAGGGCACAATCAGTGATGGGCTGGTTTATAAGAGGCACACTCTTAGCCTTGATGATGGGTTGGATCTTGTTATCCTTGCTTAGTTAGATGTAGATTGGGCCAGTGATCCTTCTTCCCTGCGATCTGTCACAAGTTATGCAATCTTTTTGGGACACCACCTCATTTCTTGGTCTAGTCGGCGACAGAAGACCGTTGCTCAGTCCAATACAGAAGCAGAATACTGTGCTATAGCAGCCGTCACAACCAAAGTTTTGTGGACTAGGCACTTGTTGATTAATCTACGCGAGAAGATCTCTCGTTGACTTCTTTATTGTGATAATCAGAGTGCCATAGCCATTGCCACCAATCCCATATAGCATTGAAAAATGAAACATGTGGAGATTGATTAACATTTTGTGCGGGAAAAGGTAGAAAGTAAAGAAATCCAACTGATGTTTATCCGTGGTGAGGATCAAGTGGCAGATCTCTTCACCAAACCCCTCTCATCCTTGCGTCATTGGTTTCTTAAATGCAAATTATCTATGGTCATTCAACACCCATGTGCAGTTTGAGGGGGGCTGTTAGAAATACACGTGAGAGTATTATGGATATTTTTGTGTTGTAAATCAGTTCATACCAAAAGGGTATTATTGTATTTTGTTATGTATTTTTCTCACAATATATATTCAAGAGAGGCATCCCTGCTAGGGCACAACCTTAGTTCATCTCCTATTCTTTTCTTTCTTCTCTATTTTTTTATGCAACATGACACACCAACCTAGGGACACAACAATCTTCACAGAAAATACATGCACAAAGACAACTATACCCTTATATAAGTAAAAGACTAAAATACCCCTATACATACATACATTGGCACTCTCCCCTCAAACTTACGGTGTGATCACCGAAAGTTTGCTTAGTAAGAAATGAAACCTAAGAGAAGGAAGAGCTTTAGTGAAGAAGTCCGCAAGCTGATATTCAGATATTACATATGGCAGCAAAATAGTCTTCTTAAAAAATTCTTCTCTGACATAATGACAATCCATCTCGATGTGCTTAGTGTGCTCATGAAAGGTATGATTCTCGACAATATATATGACACTTTTGTTATCACAATATAATCTTGATTGTGTTGTTAATAGTACTCCTATGTCTTCTAGTAAGCCTCTCAACCATATAATTTTTTATGTTGTGTTGCTTTTGTTGATGATAGAGATACCTTTTGTTGCTTTTTACATTTTCAGGACAACATTGAATGTCCTTTAAAAACAAAAAAATCAATGGTTGAACATCTATTATTGGGATCTCCTCCCCAACCAGAGTCAGAGTATGCAACCAATTCAATAGGAGAGGAGGAAGATAACAATAATCCTTTATTAATAGAATTTCTTAAATATCTAATAATACACATAACAATACTCATATGAACTGAGGTAGGGAAATGCTAATATTGACTAGCAGTATGAATTGCATGGGATATGTCTTGTCTGGTAATAATCAAATATGTCAAGGCACCAATCATCTATCGATATGGAGTGGGATCATCCTGTGGAGTTTCATCATTGATCTTCATCTTTGAATTGATAACCTCAAGAGTGTCCACTCTTTTGTTGTCAGTTATTCCAGACCTGTCAATAATCTTAATAACAAACTTATATTGAGTTAACAAATATCCTTGGGGAGAATATGCTACTTCAATCCCCAAAAAGAATATGAGAAAGCCTAAATTAGTCATTTCAAAACTTTGGTTGAGTACATGCTTACTATGATTTACTCCCTCTTTGTCTCCTCCAGTTATGATCATGTCATCAACATAGAGAAGCAAAATCACAATACCTGCAACAAATTTCTTAACAAACAAAGCAGTGTCAGTAAAGCATGAAAAATATACAAGATTAGTCATGTCAGAACTAAAGCGATCATATCAGGCCTTTGGTGCCTGTTTGCGATCATACAAAGTTTTTTTAAGATAAATAACTTTTTCAAGCAAAACCTCATACCTAGGTGATGGATTCATATAAATTTTTTCTTTTAATTCGCCATTAAGTATGCCATTTTTGACATCCATTTGGTGGATAGGCCATTTCCTAATAGCAGCTATAACTATAAGGGTCCTAACAATGGTTATTCTAGTGACAGGGGCAAAGGTCTTATCGTAGTCTATTCCATATTCTTGTGACTACCCTTTGGCTACAAACCTAGCTTTATGTCTTTCTAAGGTTCCGTTATTCTTAGTTTTTACCTTGAAGACCCATTTACAACCTATTGATTTCTTTCCAGGTAGCAAGTTGGTCAATTCCCAAGTATTGGATTTTTCTAATGCTTTTATTTATTCACTCATGACATTTTTCCATTCAAGATAGTTTTTGACTTGATTATATGAGGCTGGCTCGAATTAGGAGAAGATTTTTGCTAGACAGACTCTATATTGAGGAGCAAAAGATTCATGTCACAAATCTATCAGGAACTTTATGTGGTCTTATTGAATGCCTAAAGTTTCTAGTTTCTTGATCTACTGGGTTGGAATATTTTTCTAAGGCATTAGGATGATAGTTATCTTGTCTTCTTTTATATTGAGTAATTTGAGAATGATCATTATATCCACCACACTGAGCATGTATTTGAAGTTCATCATTATCAATACAGTTCTCATATCATATCAAATCATTATCACTTTTAAAATCTAATTCTAAAAATATACATTCACACATTTTTATCAAAAAAACTTTCTTGTTCCAAGAAGGTAACATTTCTTGCAAAATGCAATTGATCATTTTCAAAATCATAACATCAAAACCCTTTTTGACTCTCACCATAACCCAAAAATGCACAGGGGATGGCCCTTGGAGATAACTTTTCATTTTTATTGGTGGGCACAAAACATTTACAACCAAAGTTTCTTAGACTGAAATAGTCAGGAGAGATTTTGAAAAGTTTTTCTTATGGAGAGATATTTTGAAGTTTTGATGATGGAAGCCGATTTATAAGATAAACTGTAGTATGGGCAGTTTCGACCCAAAAATATTTTGGAACACCTTTGGAAATGAGCAAGGCCCTTGCAATTTCTATTATATCCCTATGTTTTATTTCGGCTAAGCCATTCTATTGAGGTATTTGCATATGACCTTTGATGCAAGATTCCATTTGAGTTCAAAACTTTTAAAATCATTTGACATTTATTCTCCCTGAATTAGAATGAAAAATAGATATGTTAGTTTTGAGAAAATTTGTAACTAATTTATGAAATTTTTTGAAGTTTTCAAATACTTCATGTTTGTGCCTAAGAAAGTAGATCCATGTATATTGAGAATAATCATCCACAAAGATAACGTAATATGCATATCCACCTTTAGACTTCACTGGTGGAGGGCCCCAAACATCATAATGTATTAATTCAAACAACTTTGAAGCAAAAAAAGTTCAATCTTGATAAGAAATTGATTTCATTTTAGCAATTATACAATTAGTACATTGATTTTTTTTATTACAAAAAGTTTTCAAATGAGATTCATTGGATAACTTAGCAATACTAGGATGACCTAGTCTTTGGTGCCACAAAATTAAATCCAACTTTTATACATTTAGATAGGTTTTTTTTTGAATAATTAACCGATTTATGTAGTAGAGGTCTCCTTCTCTATGCCCTTTCCTAATATGCTTCCTACACTGAAGATCCTGTATTAAGCATTGGTCAGATGTGAAGGAGACACTACAACCTCGATCGGTGATTTGAGAGGCAAAGTGTAGGTTTAAATTGATTTTGTAATAATTCTTATTTTTGGAATACAAAAATTTGAAGGTTTTTCAAAATTTTCAATTCCTTTAATATCAAGAGAGGTACTGTCACCAGTGAAAACATTTATTCTACTTGAATCAATACTATGATCAGTAAGCATGAAACCATTATAGGTCATATAAAATAAAGCACCAGAATCTAAGAGCCAAGAGGTCATACCAGGGGGTAATGAAGTGGAGACGACGACACCAGTTGTAACGCCCCAAAATTTCAAACTTTCGAACCTTTCAGAAAACATGCTAGAGACTAAAAAAACCCTCTTTCCTTCAGAGTTTGTTTATGAAATCAGCGGAAGACTATTCTTTTGTTAAATTCAGAAAGGCAAGCTGACAACTTTGGACACGTTAGCTAAAAGAACCAAAACTCACAATCCATGCTACTTGCAAAACACTTGGAAAAACCACTTCCATTAAAAGAAGTTCCCAAATAATACAAAATTCGGATATCCCAAGGAAAATCCTTTACAAAACCCCAAAAACGTCCAGGACGAGAGCTAAGAGCAGGAAGAAAAAGTCTTGAAGCCATCTTTCCATCACGCTATCGCCCGTGGTGTACCTAATTATCACATGTACCCATAGAATGTGTTAGTTTGGCGAAAAACTAGTAGGTGCACAACTATGTCACAGGGATTCGGCTAGCAGGGTGCCGCACCCGCGTCGACGCGGGTGCGGGTTCGGGTGTGGCACCGGGTGCGGTCAACCCGATCCTGGGTGAATTGACTGCACCCAGGATCATTTATGTCCACTTGTTTTTTGGATTTTTTTTTTTAAAAAAAAATTGCCCTGTGAAATGGGCTGCGAATTTGATTTTTTTTTTTTTTAAAATATGCTGACAGCAGCTGTCTGTCAGGGCTGACAGCAACTGTCTGTCAGCAGCTGACAGACAACTGCTGTTTTTTTTTTTAAAAAATTGGCTGCGAATTTGAATTTTTTTTTTAAAAAAATCTGCTGACAGCAGAAAAATCTGGGAAACCCCGACCCCCTTATATATATATTTACATTTTTGCCCCTGCCGCACCCCCGCACTCGGGTTTTTTGGAAGTGCCGAATCCCCGCACCCGCACCCGCGCTCGCACCCGCACCCATGTGACATAGGTGCACAAGAGAGACTATAGGAAACTGAATTAAGTACATTTAATTCAGTGTGCTAAGCAGTTTAAAGCATATATGCAGTTAAACAGGTAAGCAGTTCAAAGCAGGTAAGCAGTTCAAAGCAGGTAGACAGTTCAAAGCAGGTAAACAATTCAAAGCAGGTAGGCAATTCAAAGCAATTAAGTAGTGCAACTGTCAAACGCAACATGACGATTCATTTGTTCGTAAGCTGTGAACTACTACGCAATAAGCAAGTCTCATGACCTATCAACCAGTGTGAACCGACTTTATGTTTCGATATTACTGGCCTGCGGGTACACGCAGGCAAAACGTAGAAACAACTGAGACTAGTTTAGGCATCTGTTATTCTATGTATTTTCAATAACCCGAATAGCTAGTTGAATCCGCTCCTAAGGGGACGACTTTAGCCGAAAGAGGATTCCCCAAAGGCAGGTTGTAACGCCCCAAATTTCAAGCTTGCGAACCTTTTCAGAAAATCAGGCAAGAGACTAGAAATATCTCTTTCTTTAAGAGTTTTTTTATGAAATCAACGGAAGTTTTTTTTTTGATAAATCATAAGGCAAGCTGACAACTTTGGGCACGTTAGCTAAAATAACCAAAACTCACAAGATTCAGATATCCTAAGGAAAATCCGATACAAACCCATAGCGTTCAGGACGCGAGCTAAGAGCAGGAAGAAGAAGTCTTGAAGCCATCTTGCAATCACGCCATCGCCCGTAGAGTACCAAATCATCAGCTGTACCCATAGAATGGGTTAGTTTCGCGAAAAACTAGTAGGTGCACAAGAGGGACTAACAGGAAAGTGAATTAAGTACATTTAATTCAGTAGGCTACGCAGTTTAAAGCAGATAGACAGTTAAACAGGTAAGCAATGCAAGCAGGTGAATAGTGCAAATGCGTAAGTAGTACAAGCGAATAAGTAGTGTGAGCGAGTAAGTAGTGTAAGCGAGTAAGCAGTGCAAGCGCGTAAGCAGTGCAAATGCGTAAGTAGTTCAAACAGTAAGCAGTTCAAAGCAAGTAAGCAGTGCAACTGACCAACGCAGCATACGATCCATTTGATCGTAAGCTGTGAACTACTACGCAACAAGCTTGTCCTCGTTCCTAGAACGAGGTCTCTGCATCTAATCACCATCAGGACATCGTTTGTCACCCACTACTTCTAACAAACGCTTTGTCCTGAACAACCTTAATCTATTCGCATCTCTCAAAACCTTACGCGTCCAACTGCCACCTGTTATGACTCACTAAGGCATCATACATTCTCAGAAAAGCTCACCCTTCCGTAGAAGGTCCAAAACATAATCACTAACTCAAATCTCTAACGATCTGATTCTCACATATGAGTCCTGCATGTAATCATGCTAAAACAGAAAGCCGAAACTATGAATTCATAGTTGTCTATCACAACAATCTCAGGAGATCGTCACAGCTCACCATAACTTTTTATGGTAAGCAAAAACACAAGATCCATGTCGGATCGCTCGGTCCGAGAGATATATGACCGAACAAGGAATTTCCGCCCTAGAGGGTATACCTGATCTTGGACCATACACTTCCTCACAGGAGTTCACCGACTTCGCGGTTACCCGTTCGTGGACAGTGTACATCCTCACAGAGATTCTACCGCTCTAGCAGGGTCACCTGGTCTTGATCATACATACCCCCACAGCGAACCCTTTGGGAAGCGGGTCCCCAACAAATGCCATATCCAATGAAAATCATTGCGGTACACGCATCAACACAAATGACCGTTCTCAGGGTCGATAGCCACTAATACAAACAACAAGATCAACGCCCGGATCACCTGGTCTGGGAAATGTATAACCTCACAAGGAATTCCGCCCTAGATGGTATACCTGGTCTTGGACCATACACTTCCTCGCAGGAGTTCACTGCCTTTGCGGCTATCCGTTCGTGGACAACGTACATCCTCACAGAGAATCTACCACTCTAGCCGGGTACCTGATCTTGATCATACACGCCCTCGCAAATAATCCTTTGGAGATCAGGTGCTCGACAGACAACCCTACTCAGTGATACATGCATCATTAATCGACTGCTCTGAACCATTGACCGCCTCGGGGTCAATAGCCACAATATGGGCATAAGCATGCATATCAACAATATGCATCGTATCACTTCACATAGAAGCATATAATCCTACGCATCATGTTATTGCCACGAGGAACATTACAATCCCCAAATAGGCCCTAAAAGCATGCGTAAACGACACATGAGAACGCGCAGATATGGCAATCCAGTTGATTCTATGGACGAAGAGTAACTAACTCTACCCGTCAGCCAAACAAAACAACTGAATAAGACAAGCACTCATAACAATGCTCGTAAAACATATAATTACCATAAAATGGCTCAGTCCATCAACAAGTAATTAAATTAATCGTAATGCATAAGCCATTGCATCACAAGCCATTCATAAGCAATCATACGGCAGCAGTTATATCACAATATGTAAGCAGCTTATAAGACAAGCGACCACATCAATCCTAGTTGCCACAAGTTCGTAGATTACGAGTTGTATGCAATCACATCAATCATAAGAGATGCAAGCCAACAAGTGCTACGCTACAATAAATACCAAAACAGTTCGACCAAGGGATAAAGCAAGTCACATGCTAATATGTAGCAACTGGCATAATGCTATTATTATAAGCATTTAACTAGTATGCGAAGCTCTTTATTACTCCGCAAAGAACTGCGTAAGTAGTTTAACCAACTAGAGTAACACCTTGATAGGCGTGCACAGCTCAACGAGAAGCATACTGAACTATCGAGCAAGCAAGCAATTTAGTAGTGTAAGCGAATCCGTAGTGCAACCGAATCAATAGTGTAAGCGAATCTCACGACCCAACGACCAGTGTGAACAAACCTTATGTTTCAATAATTACGAACCTGCGGGTATGCGCAGGCAAAACGTAAAACCAACTGAGACTAGTTCGAGCGTCTGTTATTCTATGTATTTTCAATAACCCGAATAGCTAGTTGAGTTTGCTCCAAAGGGACGACTTTAGCCGAGAGAGGATTCCCCAAAGGAGGCTGTGCCACGGACGCATCCAACTTCTGCAGAAGTGTTGAGCTAACTAATGTAGCCCCTTTCCCCTGACTCCAATGACTGGGGAGGTCAGATCGTTGCCCGTAGGGTGGTTGTTTGGAGTTTGTACCGCTCTGTCCTCTCCCTTGACAGACACATAGAAGCGAATAGGTACGTTAGGGATTGCTTAACTAACGATCCATTCTATGCTGTGGTCTTTAAACCACTCGAGCGTCTTGCCTATGAAGGTGAATGTGAGGTCATTTATGTGATTACAACATTTTGCATTTAGCGCTGTTCGAGGTCGCATGACCGTCTTATCCGATCATCGCAGTACTAGACATGTCGTGCACGAGTACAAGTACTCTAGGATGAAGGGGGTATAGCTTCTCAATAGAAGCCTCAACAGGAGTGTTTCACAAAGACATAAAGTTTATCAACTTTACTTTATCTTTTGAAACAGCAGTACCTTGTGCCAACATTATGCATGTGATTATCTCAAATCACATTCGCTATCGGGGTATCTACATGTCTCGCATGACTCGATACCGGCCTCGATAGACGGGATACGGGTTTCTCAATAGAACACCCGCTAAGAAGTTTGCTCGAACCCCCAATTCGGGATCACCCGAGATATGCCAAAAAGGCGAGCAGAACCAGCCAATTACATCCTTCCAAATGCTTCGATTTGGAGCAGTCTTTGATGCTTTTGCGCAACTCCCTAAAATCTCAAGTCGACTTTGCAGGACTGCGCACACGAAGAGCCAGGATCCTTATGAGGTATCCCTCTCCTTAGACGAAGGTGTATCGCCAGCTCCCGAATGAACTCTTGTCGCAAGAGGGAGTAATAGATGTCTCTTGCATCCTCCACGAGGATGCCTCAAACGCGTATGCAATGAGCGAATACCTGAGCGTCATCTGCAATAGCAAGGCAGTATCAACACATATGCAAAAACAAGAGCCTAGCGCAAAGCGCGACGGCAAAGTAAAGACCGTAAGCAGGAGTGCAACGCAGAACCTTTGCGTGATGCACGACGGCAAAGTAAAAGAACTGTAAGCAGGAGTGCAACGCAGAACCTTTGCGTGATGCACGACGACAAAGTAAAGGACAAGGATCGCAAAACCGCGTCCTTGAGTTAAATGCGTACTCGTAAAAAAAAAATATATATTTCTATATATATATATTTCTATATATATATATATATTTCTTTAATGATCCCTTTTTAGTTAATTGAACTTAATTCAATTGTCTAAGTCTTCTGTGCAATCTTCCCCCTACCTTTGGGAGTTGCAAGCTTGCTGGCGTCTGCGAGTGTAAGCGGTAGACGGCTTGGGTCGCGGAGCGCGAGCATGATCCGTTGTACGGGCTGCAAAAGTAACGTTCTTAGCAAACTATCACCGAAAAAATAGAAGGTCAGGGGCACTGTTGCCGTCTTGACATAAATGAAGCAGAGGCAGGGACATCGTGCTCATGCGCACCTGCTATAAGCACAAGGAGCAGGGCAAGGCCACGAGCCCCTGCTGACATACTGTCAGCAAACAACGGGGAGGCAGGATTGCGCCCTTGCCTTATGAAGGCACGAGGGAGGCCGAGACGTCGCCCTGCTTGCCAGAAGAGCAAAGAGACAGGGGACCAAGCCCCCACCCGTTAGCACAAGGGAGGAGGTAGGAGGCTTCGCCCCTGCCTGCCGAATACACCAAGAGGCAGGGGCTTGGCCCCTGCCGGTCGAGCACGTAAACAAGCAGGGGGCAAAGCCCCTGCCTGACGCCCGAGAAGAGGGAGCAGGGAGAGGCTTGACCCCCTGCCGTAACAGGTAGCAGGGAGGGGGTCGGCCCCCTCCCCTACCGTACCAGTAAGCAGGGAGGGGCTCGACCCCTCCTGCATACTGCGAAGGCAGGGAGGGTCGAGCCCTCCCCTGCGATAGACAGAGGCAGGGAGGGTCGGACCCTCCCCTGCGCGCCTAAATAGGGGAACCGAAAAAAAAGGGGCAGGGGCCGATGGTCCTTGCTAGAATAAACAGGGCAAGGGCCGATGGCCCTTGCCGGAATATAAAAAAGGGGCAGGGGCCTATGGCACCTGCCAGGGAAATGAACAAAGGCAAGAGGCGCAGGGGCCAACAACCCCCCTGCGGCTCTTGGAAGCGGAGGCAGGGGCCAAAGGCCCCTCGGTCGGCGTGCTAAATAGGGAAACGAGACAAGTGCCAAAGGTCCCTGTCGGTTTCTTAGAGGAACAAGAAGCAGGGAGGAGGGGCTCGACCCCTCCCCTGCCGTAACAGAGAGCAGGGAGGGGTCGTGCCCCTCCCAGCTAAAAGGGGTCACAGGGAGGGGGTTTGACCCCTCCCGTGGCCACACAGAGAGGTGAGGGAGAGAGACGGGAGAAATAGGGGGAAAGAGGGGCGTACCTGGTGGTCGCCGGCGGCGGCAACATCGGCGTCGGAGGGAGGTCGCAGGTGGCGGCAGGTCGGCAACGCAGACGAGCGAGATGGGAGTCGGAGGAGACGAGAGAGATCGAGAGGCGGTGAGGGAGAGAGACAACGAGGGGGGGTTTCGTATTTGAAACCCCCCTGCCTTGTTTTCTAAAGAAGGCCCGAGAGAGGCGGCGCCTCAATTGGGTCCGGGTTCGGATCCGACCTGAATCCAAGCCAATAATTTTTTTTTGAGTTCTTACAAAGGTACTTGGCAACAGATGCATCCAACTTCTGCAGAAGTCCATTGGATCTACCACCTAGGATAATGTTTGGTAGTCCCTTCCCCTAACTCCAATAACTGGGGAGGCCGGATCTTTGCCTGTGGGGTGGTTGTTAACAACCTGTCTATTGAAGTTTTGTACCAATCCATCCTCTCCCTTGACAAAACAACAAGAAGCGAATGGGTGCGTTAGGTGTTGCTTAACTAACGACCCATTCTATGTTGTGGTCTTTCAACCACTCGAGCATCTAGCCTGTGAAGGCGATCAGTCACCATTTTATGTGATTACAGCATTGTGCATTTAGCAATATTCGAGGTTGTACGACCGTCTCATCCGATCATCGCAGTACTAGCGTGTAGTGCACAACTACAAGTACTCTAGGATGAAAGGGGTGTAGTTTCTCAATAGGAACCTCAAGAAAAGTGTTTCACAAAGATGTAATGTTTCTCAAACTTTACTTTTGACATTCTTTATCTTTTGAAACAACCAATTGCTTGTGCCAACATTTGGCATGCGATCTTCTAGAATCTCATATGCTATCGGGGTATCTACACGCCTCGTAGGACTCGATACCGGCCTCGATAGACGGAATACAGGTTTCTCAATAGAACCCCGCTAAGAAGCTTGCTCAAGCCCCAATTCGGGGTTACCCGAGATATATCGGATAGACGAACAAAACCAGCCAATGACATCCTTCTAAATACTTTGATTTGGGCAGTCTTTGATGCTTTTGCGCAACTCCCTAAATTCTCCGGTCTACTATTCTGGACTGCTCACTCGAAAAGCCAGGATCCCTGCTAGGGATCCCTCTCCTTAGACGATGATGTATCGCTAGCTCCCGACTCCAATATTCTAAACTTCTCGTATTGTGGATCCTCCTTCTGGCCATCAATAATTCTAGTAAGGATCTCAGGAAGAACCACTAGATTTGATAATCTGATGTTTCCTTTGTCGTCCTCACATGACTTCCAGTCAATAAATGCTTCCATTAAATTCCATCCTTTACTCACTAAACTGGACAGTGTACCCTTGGTTTTGCGACTTAAAGAGTCAGCTACAACATTTGCTCTTCTAGGATGATAGGAAATTAAAAAATCATAATCTTTTATAAATTCCAACCATCGCCGTCGCCACATTTTTAACTCTTTCTGAGAAAAGATATACTTAAGACTTTTATGATCTGTGAATACTTCAAACGTCTCCCCGTACAAGTAATGTCACCACATCTTTAAGGCAAAAACCACGGCTGCTAACTCAAGATCATGAGTTGGATAATTACGCTCGTGGTTCTTAAGTTGGCGAGAAGCGTAAGCTATTACCTTCCCATTCTGCATCAGAATGCATCCCAATCCTGTTCCTGACACATCAGAGTAGACTGCAAAACCACCATGGCCTGTTGGTAAAACTAAAACTGGAGCAATTTTAAGTTTCTTCTTTAGTATCTGGAAACTCTCCTCACATTCATCCGTCCATTCAAATTTAATTCCTTTCCTTAGTAACTTGGTCATGGGCATGACAATTCGTGAAAAATCCTGAATGAATCTTCTATAGTAACCCGCCAGACCAAGAAAACTTCTAATGTCACCGACATTTTTTGGTTGACTCCAACTCAATACAACCTCAACCTTCATCGGGTCCACCGATACGCCATCACAGGATATAACATAACCTAAAAACATGACCTTCTCAAGCCAAAATTCGCATTTGGAAAATTTCGCAAACAGTTGATGTTTTCTGAGAGTCTCCAATACTATTTTAAGATGATCTTTGTGTTGCTCTGCAGTCTCCGAATATATGAGAATGTCATCAATAAAGACGACCACAAAAGTATACAGATAAGCGCGAAATAGCCTATTCATCATCTCCATAAATGTCGTAGGAGCATTTGTAAGTCCAAAAGGCATTACTACAAATTCGTAGTGACCATACCTAGCTCAGAAAGCTGTCTTCGAAATATCCTCACTTCTAATCCGCAGTTGATGATATCCGGATCTGAGGTCGATCTTAGAAAATACCTTAGCTTTCTGCAATTGATCGAACAAATCCTCGATACGTGGTAGTGGATATTTGTTCTTAATTGTAGCCTGGTTCAACAAACGATAGTCTATACAAAGTCTTATGGAACCATCTTTCTTTTTCACGAAAAGGACTGGCGCCCCTCAGGGTGATACACTTGGTCTGATAAAACCCTGTTCCATTAATTCTTGGAGTTGTTTCTTCAGTTCCTCTAACTCTGCCGGAGCCATGCGATATGGTGCTTTCGAAATAGGTGCAGTCCCAGGCACCAACTCAATTTGAAAATCTACCTCACGCCGTGGAGGTAATCCTGACAATTCATCCGGAAATACATCTGGAAATTTTCGCACCACTTCAAGTTCTAAAGGAATGGATTTCGATTCACAGGAAAGTATATTAACCAAAAATGCTCTGCATCCTTGCCTTAAATACTTTTGAACCTTTAATACCGATATAGCTTTGGAGGTTGCCACCCGTCGAGAGAGTCAAAACTCAACTTTTGGATGCCCTGGTCTGTTCAAAATTACCTTCCCTTGGCGACATAAAATCTCAGCATAATGCTCAAATAACCAATCCATTCCCAGTATAACATCAAACTCCGTCATATCGAGAATGATTAAGTCAGCATTAAAGGTTTGCCCTTCTAACACAATAGCTACCTCAGGAATGAAATTTATACATATGGAGTTATATCCTATAGGGTTGTACACATCCAAAGCATATTTTAGAGTTTCAGTATGTGCATCAAAACGTTTTGCAAACTCAATAGAGATGAATGAATGTGTGGCACCACAATCAAACAATACTAGTGCAACATGACCACCGACCATTACTGTACCTTGCACCAATTCCGTGTTATCGAGTTCTTCCGCAGTAGTAGCGTAAACCCGTCCTGGTACCCGCTTTTGCACATTCGACGGAGGAGTAGGTTGTGGTGGTGGAGGTTGTTGCGGTGCAACCCCAACTTGTCTCTTTTGCATGTCAACAATCTTCTTACGACACTGCCGAATATAGTGGCCCATTTTGCCACAGTATAAACACGCGCCGGTGTCCTGAGGACAGGGTTGCCCATTATGAGTCCGGTTGCACTTGAAACATGCCTTGTTTTGTCCCTGATGTTGTGGAGGACGGTCTCCACCCGAGATATGCTGCTTCTTCTGCGGTGACTGATATTTCTTGCCACCAGGTTGCTGCTGTGTGGAAGCTCCCCTTTTTTCTGACATGCCACCTTGATCCTTTCGAGATCGCTCCCACTCTTCGTTCAAGGTCGTGGCTGCTTCGATGGCCGAGGCAAAAGTGGATGGCATGCTAGTCATTACTTTTACTCGCAACCTATCTTTAAGACCACAGACGTACTTAGTTGCCCGTGCTTTGTCATTTCCAAACAGGTTCGGGTAATATCGCTCCAAACTGCGAAAACGAGTAGTATACTCTACAAGACTCATATTGCTCTGAGTTAGTTCCAGGAACTCCTGCTGCTTCTTATCGCGAGCATGTTGTGGAAAGTAGGTTTCCAAAAAGACTTTCCATCCTTCCCAAGGTTCTGCGAACTGAACCATGCGAGCCGTATCCCACCATTTCTGTGCACCCCCGATCAATCAGTATGTACCAAAGTCAGTCAGTCTGTCGTCTGGAACAAGCAGAACTCTAAAGGCTCTCTCGATCTCGGTAATCCAACTGTCGGCACATTCAGGATCAGCTTCCCCAGAGAAGTATGGCGGATTTAGCTTCAAGAACTTGTCATATGTCACGACTCCTGGGTCATGACGTGCAATCTTAGTAGCGACCATCTCTGTTTGGACCCGCACTTGCGCATCCAAGGTTTGCGCTAAGTTGTTAAGGGTATCCATCATAAAATCCCTTTGTTCTTGTCATTTGTTAGGCGAGTTAGAACAATTTTGGTTTCAGCGATACATCTTTCAGAAATCTAGCAAAAGTAACAATATATGTCAATTTTTATAAGATTTGTACTCACTGAGCTACACTACTTAGCATCATGCCCACAATACTAGCTCAATATATATATATATATATATATATATACATACTCACAAAACGCTTGCAGGGAGTGGCTCGACCTCGATGCTTGATGTATTGTTCCCAGCTCTGATACCATAACTGTAACGTCCCAAAAACTTAACTCGGAAATACCGAGATTTTTTTTTTTACATACAGCGGAATCATTTTATAACTCATGGTTAAATGAATGGAGCGATACAGGTAAAAAGATCTTCAAACAATCCACACATCCTTTATTCCACTTTAGTTCATGAAACTTTACAAAAGTACATTTAAAAAAAACGAATCCATGATGGCATATCAGTTACAAGTTGGCCAGGGAACCAATAGATCAAACAAATATCGAAACCTCTTCTGTAACCGCTTGTGGTGACTACTTATGACCTGAGACTGTTAAAAAAATAAGAATTAGACTACCACGTCTAAGCAAAAATTCTGTACTGATAGTGCAAGTATATCGTGAATCGAGTGTGTGGTATGAGTATCATGGTTGAGCTTTAGTGTATATCAAGACAGGTAAGCACTATGTAACAAAGATCTAAATTCATGTACATGAGCAGGTGAGCAGTTATATAACAATAACAATTATGCCACATTAATATGCAGGTGAGCAGTTATTTAACAATAACAAATATGCAACATTAATAAGTAGGTGAGGTATGCCATAGTCAATGTAATAATATGTACACTTTCAGATAACAATTTAATCACCTCGTATCCACAAAGTTAAGAATTTTACTAATTTACAAGTTGATAATATAAAACATCTGAAATACAACTTACATATATCTCTCTAGTGTCTCCACTGGTTGTGACACCTAACTCTTCTAAATGATGTTTAATTATCTTATCCCGTGGGTACACACGGGCACAGATGACCATCTCAGAAGAGAACGTTCGGGGGTATATTATTCCAAGTATTTTATTAACCCGAACATTCTAACGGAGACTGAATCCCCAAGGGAGCGACCAATAGCCGAGAGAATCTCTCAAGGGCTCAACTCAAAACAGGATGCATCCCTAACTTTTGCAGAAGACGTGAAACTACCACCTAAGACACATAGGTAGTCCTGGTCCCTAACTCTGAGGACGGGGACCAACGAGCCGCTTCACGCTCGAAACACAACACAAGTCCTCGAAGTTTTGTACCACCTACCCTCTCCAAGGTAAGCTTTAAAAGCTGGTTACATTGTTTAATTATTGTTCCGAAATTCAGGGCATTTCCCCAACTTCCTCCTACTACCATAGCAGTAGATCCCAACCTTAGTCACTTTACCAAGGTATATAAACCATCCATATCCTTTTTCCACATCGATTTCTTAATCCCACTCAGAGTGCTCCGGTGCTTTTAAACCAGTCCAGCACACAATAATTACAATTGAGTTTTCATCACTCTTATTAACATAACACCCAAGTCAATAGCACAAGTACCCGCATTGGGTAACCCATTCATATTGCCCCTTTAGGCAATACACATATCCATATGTCACTAAGTGCACCATCATATGATTGAAACCAATATAACAACCTCATTTCTCAAACGCAATTAACATGTTGCATACAAGCAATTCAAATCATACATTTTTTGACAAAAAGCAGTTAATGCATATGTTCGATCATTTGTTTATGATTCCACTTACTTCACTGATGTACAACTCCTAATCTAAAATAGAAGTTGGAATGTAATAAAACTTACAGTTTTATGTGGAATCTAGGCCGAAATTAATAGAAACTGTAAACCCATTCAGCCTATTTCAGTTATACAAACACAGGAAATTCAGTGCACAAGAGAAGTGACGACTAGGTATCATTAGCTAACATACTGTAATTCTTAAAACAAAACATAGATCACTCAGTCATTGCACAACATTTTACCGAATAATTAAGTCCCATATATCATGCTGAGTTACGCAAGAAAACAATAAAGCCAACTAGACTTCGTTCAGCCATATGAACTAACTATTCTGTAACATTTCAGTTCAGCTAATATATAGCTTGTGCAATAACAATCGGTTCAGCCACTTACTATACTTTACAGACTAAGTATCCTACAACATTTTGTGTTACGTAGGAAAACAAAGAAAGAACCATATTCCATTCAACTAACAGAAATTCATGGTATGTTTTACTAAATGAATTAGACGCATGCGGTGAATCAGGAATTTACGTAAACCTGTTATGTTTCACTAAATGAAACAAACACCAATCGGTTAACAGGGATTAATCTGAACCTTTTAAGTGCTACTGAATTAAACATACTCAAATTAGTATAACAGGAGTTACATAAACCATGCTATGTAATATTAAATGAATAAGACTCAAAAGATCGGTTAACAGGAGCATGTTAAGTTTAACTAAATGAAACAGACTCCAACGCACCCAAATAACACAAGTAAGAAAATCAGGGAGATATTACAGATCAGAACAGTATTTTTAGGTATTTCTTGCCAATCGAAAACAATATTTTTTTTTTCATTGACCGCACCAAGAAAAATTAAACAAGAATCGGCACCCCTCATCAAGTTTTACCTGATACTACAACAAAAACCCCAAATCGATGGGATTAGGTATTGCCAGGTTAGGGTTTAGCAAGAAAACCCCAAAATCGATTTGATTTGGGGATTTCTGGTTTAGGGTTAGGCAAGAAAAACATCTTCCCCTCCCAAGACTATCGTTACCCTTACCGGTAACCCCAAGCCGCAGTGTTGGATTTTCCGACAAACAAGAACAGATTGAAAAGCTCGTATATGCGATAATAATCGGGGTTTCCCTTGACCGACCCAACCCCAACCCGATTCAGTGCACACCCAACAATATCAGAGACAGAATCCTACCTTTTTCCGGCGACAAATGGAGAAGAAAGAGGCTAACGACCGATCCCCTTCTCCAATCCCCTTTTTATTGAGCGACCCCCCCCCCCCTCTCTCCGAGAATGACGGGGTCGATTACCTTCTGTAACCCCCTCCTCTCCCCTTCTTGACGCTATGCAAGAATCGTGCCCTAGGCACGATTCTTGTAATCGGGCCCCCTTTTAAAAAAAATGTCGGGTCCGGGTCCGAGCCCCCGCGACCCGCGATGCCGCTGGATCCACCTTTAGCGTGGATCCGGGTCGCTCGTGAATGACGGATCCTCAGTTGGATCCTTGTGGGTCCAACTGTGGGTCCGACCCCTTGTACCAGATTTTTTTCTTTTTATCTTATAAATAATATTAATTATTTATTCAATTTAAAATTAATATTATGCATATAATTTCACACCCATTTTGTGGGTTATTTACGGATTCGGGTATTGGGTCCTAGGCCCAAATCCTATAATCCTATTCATTTCTTCCGGTTATTACACCCTTCCCTTTGATATGGGCCTCCATATTCCCGGCCCAAACTTGATAATTCACTCCATTTAATTTGAAGCCAAGGGAGAAGTGCGAATCCTTTTCACCCATTAGAGAGAATAGAAGGAGAGGTAAATACGTACCACAATATGAAATAAATTCCTACTTGATGTAGGATGCTTCTAAAATATTGAATGAAGGACCGAGTCTTCACTCCAACCACCACACCTTGATGGCACACTTTTCGAGATGCTCCAACAAAGAGAAAGGATGCCCGATCTTCTTTTTTTTTGAACCTTGCTTTGATACCATGCAAAAATACCTTCGAAGATGTGCACTATAAGCACCAACACCATAAAAGAATATGTGTTCAAACACACACCAAGAACACTTGAACAAAAGTACCAAAAATGTACAAAGGGGACACCCACAAATGCATAAGTTGAATCCAATAAGAGAGGGTGAGCTCTAAAGGCTCTCACAAGAATACATCTTAAAGGGGGGGGGGGGGGAAGCCCCCTATTTATAATACAAAAGGAGACCAAGTGGGAGGGGCGCCTAATAGACGTTGGAGCCCCTCCAACGGCTAGAATTCTAGCCGTTGGAGGGGGTCCAAGGTCTACCCCCTCCCACTTTGACTTAGTCAAGGCAATAAAAAATTAAGAATTAAAAAAGAAAGAAATAGAAAAAGAAAGAAAGAAATAGAAAAAGAAAAGTAATAAAAATTACATGCATGTTCACAGTTGTGAAGATGCGTAAAAAGGGAGAATGCTAAAATGACCGAAATGCCCCTAGGGCTTACAAAATAGAATATATATATATATATATATATATATAAGAGTGACACATTTTAACAATGCTTTCCAAAATACTGGTGGAAGTCACAAGCACTCCACCACCAAGCAAATGCCACCAATCACGAGCGCTTTGAATAGAGATTGCAAGAGAGCTTCAACACTTTCAAATTTGGAGTGACAGTCTTCCCAATGTACCGAAAACAATTTCAGCTTGATCATCAAGCTCTTATACCATGTAAGGAAATGAGTTCCTCCGAGGATATTTACTAAATCACCAAAAGTTGACACTGAAAAGAGTTCTACCAAAATACCAAAATGAATACACAAAGAACCACAAATGGGTCCGCTCACAAACACCCACTAAAGGGCACAAGAACAAGGAATAAAAAATAATATATTTATTGATCTCAACCCATGAAAGAACCTTACATTTGAGTGGGGGTTTCACCCCTATTTATACACACAAGAGTCTCCAAGCGAGACGTTGGGAGAGGTCCCAACGGCTCCAATAGAACCATTTTGCTCTCTCTCCAATGCCTCTCTACTTTGAAAAGAACTAAAAAGGAAAAAGATAAAAAAAGAGGCTAACCTAGTTAATATTTACTAGTTAGGTACAACCTAACACACACACACACACACACATATATATATATATATATATACATACATACGTTGTATATACATTTACATTTTTAACAGGATCTAGCCATGTTTCTATGCTACCACGCATTGTCCAACTAGCTACCAGAATAAAAAGTCAACTGGTCTTGTATATTTGCTGACCTAATTGTAACAAGTAAATGAATAACATTCAGATGTAGTTACATATGTGTGTATAATACATATTTTTGGCATGTATATAATACATATTTTTGTATGTAAATTTTCATAATACATTTAGTACATGAGTCTATGCATGCATACATACCATACATATGTGTGCAAGCACATGCATGCACACATGTCTGCTATTTGTGCTTGACTTCATTCAATGGTTAATACTTCAATTATGTTTAATGTCTAAAAATTCAAGCACTTAGCAAATAAAGTGCACTTCTCATTGTTACCTCTAATGTCTTCTTGTGGGTTTTGGACAGTCTTTTGACTTGGGATACCATCTACTGGTTAAAGCCATTCAAGAGCTTCGAAGACAGAAGAGTTGTCTTGTCACAGTAGGCATAGGCGGTCCCAGTGGCTCTGGCAAAACTAGGCAGGTGCTGGATCTGTGTTTTGTCTGTTTTAGTTGTTTGTTTGTTACTAGGATGTAATGCATTTGTTTTTGTGCCTTTTAAAGTTTAGCAAAGAAGATAGCATCGGTCTTTGGTTGTTTTATCATATCAATGGAGGACTATCAGAATGAACTCGATGTTGGAAATGAATTGGAGTCAATAAACTTTCAGGACTTAAGGACAAGTCTTATGGTATCTAACTATGCCTCAAACTCTTATCTATTGTTATTACTGGAAAAAGGACAATTTGCTCATGCTGCCATACATGTATGCAATTGCAAACAGGATTTGTTAAAGGGAAATGCTACACAAGTACCTATATTTGACTTTCAGAAGAAGATACGTGTTGGGCAGAGGATGTTGGATAGTTGCTCATCTGGAGTGGTATTGTGTATTTTTTTTTCTGTGGTTCTATGTTTTTCTTCTGATTCATAACGAAATCTGTAGGTGATTATTGATGGCGTTTTTGCATTACACCCATCATTGGAAGACTTGCTGGATTTTCGAGTTGCAGTTGTAAGTCTGAGTGCTGTATTGTTTCTATCATCTGAAATGAACTCTTGTGATATTTTATTGTCTTACCTGAAAATGGTTCAGGTTGGTGGTGTTCATTTTAGTCTATTGAGTAAAGTCAACAACGATATTGGAAATATGTGTTCATTGGAAAGCCTTGTCCACAGCATCTTCCCATTGTTCAGAAATTACATTGAACCGGACCTTAACCATGCACAGGTTGTTAGGCTGTGACTTGTTAAAGCTGCAAATGCTTCTCCTTGGAGCCTTTTGGCTGTGTTCTTCTGGTTGCTTTTTTTGTCCCTTTTGCAGATCAGAATCAACAATAGCTTTGTCTCATCTTTTAGGGAGCCAATCTACAAGCTAAAGTGCAGTAAGGTGCCTATACTTGCTTTTGACAAATCATTGTTGTTTCCGTCTAATATTGATGGGAATTTTTGTGACAATTTATACAAAAACTTATATAATTTTGGTGACAATTTATACAAAAACTTATATAATTCAGTTTTATAACTTGTTGCACTTGGTATTTTGTTTTGCAATGAAGTTTTGGCATATAATGAAAGTGAAAACTTTCACAGAAGAAACAAATGGCGATCTGTGGCCTTGTATCTATAATAAAGTATGCAAAAATACAAAACAATAGCCTCCAAGGGCTTACAAGAACATAAACACAAAGTGCAAATGCACAAGTCCACTATTGGAAATAGCCAACATAAGCAATATAAACAGCTACTATGGGCAGTACAATGCACTAAGGCACAAGAACAACAATAGAAATAATAACATTGTATTCATAATAAACTCACAAAGGAGTTAGAATGCTTAGAAGAGCATTAAAGAACAAGAGGGGGGTTCAACCTTATTTATACACAAGAGGTAGTCTCAAATAGAGTTGTTGGACTGTTCCACTATTCAACTCTATGTTGACTAGTTCAAAAAGAACCCAACCTCTCTATTTGGTCTTTGACCAAATAATCCCTATAAAAACATAAAAGAACAGAAAAAATAAAATAAAGTAAAAATACTAATGTGCCCCTAATAGGCACAATAACAAGGGCTGAAATGACCAAATACCCCTAATGGGTATTTACCTATTACATCATTATAAATACATATATATACATATGTATATATATATATATGTATGTATATATATATGTATGTATATATATATATATATATATATATACATACATATATATACATACATACATATGTATATATATAACACTCCCCCATCAAACTTACGGTGTGATAACCGAAAGTTTGAAAATACAAGTCCTCAAAGGTCTTAATAAAATACGAGTCTTCGAAAGTCTTCATTAAACACATATCTTCAATTCTTCATTGATAATCTTCGCTAAATGCCTTCATCGGCTATCTCCATCATGAAATGATGCATCAAAAACAAAATTTCTTTCTCAACCCATATCATCTTTAAGAACATGCAGAGAGAACAAAAACAAAGGTTTCAACTACATAAAGGAAAACATCTTAACTAAATAGTTTTGAAAGAAAACATTTTAACACAATAGTTAAAAAATAGTTATGTAAATAATTTTAAAATATATTTTGAACAAGAATAACATAGATTAAAGTAGATGAATATAATATATATATATATATATATATATATATATATATATATATATATATATATATATATATATATATATATATATATGGTGAAGTTTCCCTGTAACGCCCAAAAAATCCAGGATTTGTAACTTTTAGAATAGTTTAGAAAGCTTTGAAATCATACGATTATCAGAGTTTAAATAGTACTTCAGCGGAAAATGATATTTTTAAAACCACAAGTCAATGGACCTTGAGCGCATTACAACGTAAACTTTCTTTTGTCGAATTCCGCACAACTATTGAAATCAAATGGTTTCGAAATGCAGTTTCAATAATTGAGAATTTGTTCATGGGATTTCACAACTCATTATATTTGTTGAAACCAAAAAGCAGTTTATTAAAACAGTTTCAGTAACTCAAGGTTTAATTAAAAGAGATTTTTTGAAACACTTCATACTAAATTTACCAACATGTCCTCAGGAGCGAAACGTCAGGGAAAGAGCTCTGTCTTGATCTCATCACGCCATCGTGTCATCGCAGACTGTATCACCTATACATCACCTTGGAGGTTACACCTGACTCCGAGTGTAAGCAATCAATGTCTCGATTGTGGGTGTGAGCGAGATCCGTTGCGTGAGCTGAGGGTCGTCGAGAAGGCAGCGGTAACAATGATGAACAAGAGGGGATGGTAGTCACAGGTGGCCTGCCAGAGAAGGAACCAACACGTGTAACGACCCCAACTCATGCCCCTCGAAAATGTGGATTTTTTTTCTAGATGTGACAATATTCCCAGAGACCTGGGGTCTTTACAGTTTCACTCACCGCTGGATAACCACACACCACAATAGAGCTTACACTTATCTTCCATACCAAAACAAACCATTATTCATTTATTGAAATACTAATAAATATGTCTAGAGACACTTGCATAAATGAATTTTTCAGAGTGCAATAACGATTAAATGAACAAAAAGGGAAAACAAAAGCAGAGCCATGATGTCCCTTTGTGATTTATCCAGCAAGTGTGTGACACCCGTGACTTGCCCAGACACCAGTCGCTTCACTGAGTTCCTGCTCCTGTGAAAAACCATAAAAAGGAGAGGTCAGAAATCCGAAGGATTCTGTGTACAGATCCCTCTAATGAAAATAAATGAGCATAAAGAACACAAGTACAATTTTATGCAATTCTCCTTGAGGAAAAGCAATTATTACATCTACTCAATCCAACTTAAACATTCATGCAACATCTTTTAAGTATGTAAAGACTTTAATCAATAACAGGTATTCACTTTGAGTAAGCAGGGTATTTCACATACATTAAAGAGTATCCATCACCCATCCAACAACATATATCAGGGAAGAGAAACAGATCATGCATGATCTAATGCATAGCAAAACTATGCATGATATATGTATAATGTATGAACACCTTATTTTCTTTCATTTAAGTTCATGTTTCCATATGCATGCCCTATTAAATGCATACAATTTAAGTTCCTCTTTTTAATTCCCATCGCCCGCGGATACACCAAACGGGTAAAATCCCCGAGGTCAAGTTAGGTTCCCAGGGTAGCTTAGCACACAATTTGTATTTTATTACTGGGTTCCAACTTAGCCCTCGACCGAATCACCTTCGGAACATTAGACCTCCACATCTAATGTCGGGGACACAAGGGACACCCCACGCCCACAAGTGCCACTTCCTTGGTACCATAACAATCACAGCTGTGACAAACATACCACCTCCAGGTAAAGTGACAGACTCTCCCTAAAACCGTGGCCAGAAGAAGGAACCTCAATATCGGGTTCAGGGGGTCTATTTTAAGCACACAGAGTTTTTGTATCCTCACAGTCTCTCCAAGACCGAATTTCTAAGATCGCCATTCTCCAGATGGAAGATCCCAGAGCATAAGTTACACTGTTCTTATTTCTTATATTTTTATTAAAGTCGATTCTTTAAGTTTGCAACCCCATATGCAAAAGTAAAGTGAAAACCCGCATCCTCCCTTGCGGGAACCCTTACGGGACTCCAACCCGTGAGGACAATGGGAACATTGTAGTAGTGTGCCCTACCAACTTGTGTGGTTAAAGTGATGCAAATTAAACATATAAGAACACAACCAAGTTCCCGGCTCTCCAGACCGGTGATGATCCATAAGGCCATCGATGCATCACACAACAAAACCAAAGTGATGTGTTATATAACATCATACTATTGTGCCAAATGCATGTGCACCATACAAAACAAGGTCAATCATAAGCATGTGTTTTTTTTTCATATACATTCTCACTACATGTACTACCTCCATCCCATACGGGTATCCCCGAATGCACATTTCCTACGAATGTGTGCACGCGAATAACCCCTCAATTTCGCACACTTATGTTAAATGAGGCATCACTAATCTAGTAGAAGCATGACTATACATTTTACATGTATACTCATAACATTGCTCATTTCCATCAAAATCTGCATCTATTAAAAACTCCCCACTCCTCCTGTCAAACTGAACAACATATCACCGAAGGAGAAACGAAGGAATTATATACATTGTTTTTTTTCTTTTTGTTCTAATAAACAAATCCAGCCCAACCGACCCTGTCGGCTGGGTCTGTCAGTATATGCACAAGCCCGGTCTGGGCCTGTGTATGCTGTCAAGACCTACAGCATAGAGAAAATCCCCTATATGAAATTCTGTATTTATTTTATTATATATATATATATATATATTTATTAAACCCACAAAGGGGCAAACTCACAAAACCCATACAAGGGCACATAAATAATACAATCATAAAAATATGATGTTTTATTAATGAGAAAGGATGCAAGAAACATAATGCATAAATCCCTATATAAGGCAACACGATGTATAAACACATAAAATAATGTTCACTAAAGGATCATAGGACAAGAAATATCATAACCACAAGGCACAAATGCCTCAATCCCAAAGGCCACTAGAAAGCCAACAAGTGATCACTCAATAAATAATTTTAACATTAAAACACATTTAAAATGCATTCATAAATCTTATAGAAGAGATCATGAATCCCACAAGGATGAATGCAAAAATCCCATAAGGGACATGAGGAAAACATGCTCAAAAACTTATGTACGAGTAAACAAGCTTTATTCATTAATGTGCATGTAAAATATAAGACAATCTCAAGTATATGCCAATAGGATAAAATTATGAGTACAAATTCAAATTTACAAACAAGATACTTATAACCACTAAGAACCAACCACACATAATCTTAATACTTCTCAAATACATAAAGTATTTAAGTTTCTTATAAGAGCAAGTCAAAGAAATTTTAAACACAAGTTTAAGCAAGATCTCATAAGATCACACATATGAATACAACAACAACAACTACGCCTTCATCCCAAAACAATTGGGGTCAGCGATATGAACCAAAAAAGAAATTCATTTTGGGTCTTCCACATGAATCCTTTTCCTCCAATCATTTCTATCCAACGCCATGTCCTCGGTGAGGTTCAAAGCATTCATATCCTTTCCTATCATCTCCATCCAAGTCTTCCTAGGCCTACCCCGACCTCTTTTAACTAATATATTTTCCCATTTCTCCAACCTTCTAACTGGAGCATCATTAGGCCTTCGCCGAATATGTCCAAACCACCGTAAACGATTCTCTCGCATCTTATTTTCAATGGGTGCAACACCTACCTTCTTACGTATCTCTTCGTTCCGAATCTTATCTTTTATTGTATTTCCACACATCCATTTAAGCATCCGCATCTCAGCTACACTCATTTTTTGAATATGATGTCTCTTGGCAGCCCAACATTCCGTACCATATAGTAAAGCGGGTCTAATAGTCGTCCTATAAAACTTTCCCTTCAACCGCAATGGCATTCTACGATCGCACAACACTCCAGTAGCACTTTTCCATTTCATCCACCCAACCTTTATCCTATGATTTACATCTCCATCAATTTCTCCATACTTTTGAATGATGGATCCCAAATATTTGAAATAATCATTCACCGGTATATCTTGCTCACCAAGCTTCACTACACTCCCATCACTACTTCGTTGCTTACTAAACCGACATTCCATATATTCAGTCTTACTCTTACTCAACTTAAAACCTCTAGCTTCCAATGTCTGTCTCCATAATTCTAACTTAGCATTAACCCCAGCTCTAGACTCATCAATCAAAACAATATCATCAGCAAACAACATACACCACGGTACATTTTCTTGAATTGATCTCGTAAGCTCATCCATCACTATCGCAAATAGGAAAGGGCTTAAAGCAGATCCTTGATGTAACCCAACCGTTATCGGAAAATTGGTTGTCACCCCTCCACAAGTGCGGACATTGGTTACTACTCCTTCATACATATCTTTAATTATACTAATGTACTTGAGAGAAACACCTTTCTTCATCATTGTCCACCAGAGAACGTCCCTAGGTACTCTATCGTATGCCTTCTCTAAATCAATAAAAACCATATGCAAATCTTTGTTCCTCTCTCTATATCTTTCAATAAGTTGTCTAAGAAGATGTATAGCTTCCATAGTTGATCTTCCAGGCATAAAACCAAATTGATTCTCCGATATCATGACAACCTTCCTCAACCTAGACTCAATCACCCTCTCCCAAAGTTTCATAGTATGACTCATGAGTTTTATACCACGATAGTTTGTGCAATCTTGTATATCACCCTTATTCTTATATAAAGGCACCAAAGTACTCTTCCTCCACTCATTAGGCATCTCACCTACCCATTTGGTCTCTTGAAGACATAAAATATCAATCTTTCTCCTACACATAACATCTACTAACTCTACCAACTTACCAGTTAAAGACCCTATGTTCCAAGTGGCTAACCTAATTTTATGGTCTTGGACTAACTTCTTTACCCCCACTCGTCCAACAAAGTGAGGGAACCCTTGCCTATTTGACACCACACCCGGGCGCCGGTGTGACGCGTCGCTTCTGGGCGACGACCTAGCAACCCTTGCACATTTATCACTGCCTCCGGGCCTAGAGAGTACAGCGCGTCGCTCAGTAGGGAACGCCCCAACGAAATTCTCATATTGGTTCATTTTCATAGGATATGACAAAGTTTTTATGCTGGCTGTCACAGGCCTACCGCAACCCTCCTCCTTTATCCGGGCTTGGGACCGGCAGTGTATAACTACACAGGCGGAGTTAAGATCACACATATGAATATTACACAAAAATATTATGCAAAATTAAAAACAAAAATTTGAAATCATTTCAAACTTATTTAATCAAGATTGAAAAAACAACACCAATATGAGCTCAACTAAATCCAAGATAAGGATTAAAACACAACAAATTTTGAAAAGGCAAGAAAACATAAAGACATTCAAAAGCGCTCAATCATATGCTTAGGATCAACCAAGAAACAAAGAATGTCTCAAAAAGATTTTAAAGGAGAAATAACCAACTTTTAATAATTTTTCCTTTTTCAAAACAAATGCTTTCTCATACAAAATGCATGAGATAGGCAACAAAAGCAAGAATAAACAAAAGTTTTTTAAAATACTTACCGGATTAAGATTCTCTTATCTCTACGCTCAAAGAATCCCGAAATGACCATTAAAAGCCAAGATGGTTGTATCCTGGCTCTAATATCAAGTAATAAAGTATACGAAAATGCAAAACAATAGCCTCCAAGAGCTTACAAGAACATAAACACAAAGTGCACATGTAGGCAATACAAACAACTACTATGGGCAATACAGTCCATTAAGGCACAAAAACAACAATAAAAATAATAACATTGTACTCATAATAAACTCACAAAGGAGTTAGAATGCTTAGAAGAGTATTGAAGAACAAGAGGGGGGGTCACCCCTAATAGAGCTGTTGGATTGTTCCAACAACTATAAATATAACTGTGGGACTGTTCCAACAGCTCTATTGACTAGTCAACTCTATGTTGACTATTCAAAAAGAACCCAACAACTCTATTTGGTATTTGACCAAATAGTCTCTATAAAAACAGAAAATGACAAAAAAATAAAATAAAATAAAAGTACTAATGTGCCCCTAATAAGCACAACCTATTATAAGGGCTGAAATGACCAAAATACCCATAATGGGTATTTACATATTACATGATTATAAATATATATATACAACTTAATAGTATCTTTTTGTGGAGGTTTTATTGGGAAGGTTGCAAGAGTGTAGGCATATATGCTTTATGTTGGTGTTTTTACTATTTTCAGAGCTAAGCAATGTTTTTTCTTATTATCATTTCTTATATTTGATGTTTCATTATTATGTGGATAATGTAGTTTTGGATTTCATTAATGTCACCTAACCTTCTAATATTTACAATTGGCATCCTTTTATGACCAAACTGTATTATGTGTGACAGCCGCTAGATTTGCTTGCAACTTTCCCATTTCATGGAAGTGAAACACGAAGCGAGGAGTAAGTATGATTGTCCCTGCCATACTCAATATTGTTGTCTTCCATAAAAGTGGTGCCTGTTGATGCTTTATTTCTTTCTCCAGTTCCTGTGTTTGTTTCTAAAGCAGTCAGCACTGATTGTGCTTTACCTTTTTCTCCAGTTATATCGAGATGTTCCTAAGATCGCCAACAGCTAGTGAAGCAGCTCAGGTTAGTGACTGGATAAAGGTGCGACAATGTGGAATTAGATACTACTTATCACTTGGTGATCAGAGGCTTGTTCATCAGAACTACATTCTGAGACCTAAAGCTGAATTTGAGGTGAATTTACCTTCCATAATGATATTTGATATGACATTTTTCTATTTTACATTGATTTGTATACATGTTTGTGATGTATCCCATGTAACTTCCTCAAGGTTCCTTTTTTTTTTCTTTACAGAATGCCCCCCTCCTTGCCAAAGCTAGCTTGGATATAGGAGAGGGTGTTAAAAATGTAGATGTATACTATATACATACTTATTTGTATATATATATGTTAAGTTAATATCTAATTAGTAAATAGTCTAACTAGGTTAGTTTTCTTTTTGTTTATTTTTAGTTTCTTTTCAGCCAAAAGCGGCATTGGAGAGAGAGCCCAACGGCTCTAGCCGTTGGGATATCTCCCAATGTCTCTTTTGGGAGGCCTTTGGCTGTGTATAATTAGGGGTGAAACCCCCTCTCATTTGTAAGCTTCTTCTATGGATTGACATCAATAAGAATACTATTTTTCAATCCTTGTTCTTGTGCCCTTTAGTGGGTGTTTGTGAGTGAACCTATTTGTAGTTCTTTGTGTGTTCTTGTTGGTATTTTGGTAGAACTCTTTTGAGTATCTACTTTTGGTGATTTAAGTGAATATCTTTGGAGGACCTCATTTCCTTACATGGTATCAGAGCTTGGTGATTAAGCTGAAATTGTTTTCAGTATATTGGGAAGCATGCCACTCCAAATTTGAAAATGTTGAAGCTCTCTTGCAATTTCTATTCGAAGTGCTCGTGATTGGTGGCGTTTGCTTGGTGGTAGAGTGCTCGTGACTTCCACCTTTACTCTCATTCTTTTCTCTATTCTTTTCTTTTGTTTTACCCTTGTAAAAATGGATGACAATGAAAATGTCATCATAAAACCCATTAAGCTCAATGATTCAGACTATATAATATGGGCTTCAATTATGAAGCACCTCATATTGGGAAAAGGATTGTAGGGACTAGTAGATGGAACCGATCCGAGACCCAAGCTAATCCTCACCAAAATAGGAGAGAAATGAAAGTTTTCCTCTGCATCTGCGTTGAGAAAGAGAAGAGAGAGAGAGAGGGAGAGAGAGATCAATTACGGCTGTCACGATTTCAGTAAAATGAAATCGTGACCTAACTTGTATATTTAAGTTACATTACGGTATGGGTCCGGGTCTGGTGTATCCAAACCTGATAAATGTAAAAATAGTTACAAGTTACATGGATCGGGTACATGGATTGAGTCAGATCCTATGCACCTTTTTCACCCCCCCTCAAGTTGATTATGGTTTTGAACCATGAACAACTTGCTTTTAAGCATCCAAAAGCGGTCCTTGGTTAACCCTTTGGTAAATATGTCTGCAACCTCAGTGCTGACAAACTCAGGCTCAATCTCTTTTTCTTCAACCTTCTGTCTCACAAAGTGTTGGTCGATCTCAATGTGCTTGGCACGACTGTGATGTACCGGATTGAAAGACACGTTGATGGCACTTTGATTGTCACAGAGCAAGGTAGTGTGGGAGATCTTTTCTCCTACTTCAGTTAGAAGATGCCTGATCCATGTGACTTCGGTAGTGGCAGCAGCCATGGATCTATATTCAGCCTCAGTGCTTGATCTAGCGATAGCTTTTTGTTTTCTACTGCTCCAAGAGACTAAATTTCTTCCAATGAAGGCACAATATCTTGATGTAGATCTTCGTTCGTCAGAATCTCCTGCCCAGTCTGCATCACAATATACACTAATTTCATGCTCGTCTTGGCCATATGACTGTGGTAAATATATCAATCCATCTCCAATAGTCCCTTTCAAATATCACAGGATCCTCTTGACTGCTTCCATATGTCCAGTACGTGGCGCATGCATAAATTGAGACACTTGATTGACTGAATAAACAATATCAGGTCTAGTGAATGTGAGGTATTGTAACATTCCTATTATGCTATGATACTTGGTGGGGTCATTACACAGATCTCCATCATGAGCGTTAAGTTTTTGATGAAGTACACTCGGAGTTCCCAGAGGTTTGCAGTCTTTCATGCCTGCCTTGCTGAGAACGTCTACGGTGTACTTGTGTTGAGTGAGTGTCAAGCCATGAGTCTGGTTATCAACTTCTACACCAAGGAAATAGTGTAGAACTCCAAGATCTTTCATTTTGAACCTTTGACCTAATAAGTCTTTTATTTCTTAGATATGGTTCGCAGAGTTTCCTGTGATGATGATATCATCGACATAAATTAATAATAGAGTGGTCACAGACGGGCTTTTAAAAATAAATAATGAGTGGTCCAGCATGGAACGTGAAAATCCATGCTTGTGAATCTCTAGCGAGAAGCTATCAAACCAAGAGCGAGATGCTTGCTTCAGGCCGTAGATGGCTCTTTTTAGCTTGCATACATGGGTTTTACAATTTTGTTCTTGATATCCAGGGGGTTGTTCCATGTATACTTCCTCCTTCAAATTCTCATGTAAGAATGCATTTTTTACATCAAGCTGACTCAACTTCCATCCATGTTCAACAGCCAGGGAGATGATGATTCGAATCGTTCTCATTCTTACAACCGGACTAAAAGTCTCATCATAGTCTTGCCCTGCTTCTTGGGTGAATCCTTTTGCTACAAGCCTGGCCTTATATCGTTCAATGGTTTCATCTGGTTTGTACTTGATTTTGTAGACCCATTTGCATCCGACAACATTTTTATCAGGTGGTCTAGGAACAACTTCCCATGTTCCACATTCATGCAAGGCTTGCATTTCATCATTCATGGCTTCTACCCATTTCATAGAAGCGGCTGCCTGATAATACATGATGGGCTCTTCGTCCTTATTGATGGCAGTTAAAAACAATTGAAGATCCAAAGAGAAGTTGTTATAACTAACCCACCTGTCAATAGGATGTCGTATGCGGTTTGATTTTCTGACTGCAAGAGTATGAGAAGGCGCAGGATTGGCGACTGAGACATGATCTGAATGGCTTGGTGTTGTCGGTCTCTGTCTAGAATAGACAATGCCTTTATATCTGCCCGGTACTTCCTCTGCATTCTGTGACCCCGACGTCCAAGTGTTCTCAAACACCTCTTCTTCTTGTTGCACACAATCTGAGAAACATGCTTCATTGGAGCCAGCAAAAAGTTCTGAGCTCAGCCAAGGATAGTAAATTTCTGTTGGCATATTCGTTGTGTCAGCTCCGTGATCAAAATTTTGTTCATCAAAGACAACGTTTCTTGAGGTTCTAATGCGTTTGTTGGTGGGATCATAACACCTATATCCTTTGTAATCATCTGCATATCCCACAAATCTGCACTTTTGGGCCTTGTCTTGAAACTTGTTTCTCATAGACTGATCGATATGCACATAGCAGACACATCCAAAAACACGCAGATCATAATAACTAGGATGAGTTCCAAAAAGACAGTGATAAGGAGACTTATTTTACAGAACAACCATAGGCAATCTATTTATCACATGCACGGCTGAATGGAAAGCTTCTGTCCATAGGTTGATGGGAAGATTGCTGTCATGGAGCATACTCATGGCACTTTCAACGATATGCCTGTGTTTTCGTTCAGCAATTCCATTTTGTTGAGGGGTGTGAGGACAGAACACCCTTCTTTCTATTTCGTTATTTTGAAGAAAAGAAATAAAATCACGGGATGAGAATTCCCCACCTCCATCACATTGGAAAAATTGAATGGGCTCAGAAAATTGATTTTTGACAAGGGAAAGAAAATTTTGAAACAAAGAGAATACTTCCGACTTATTTTTTATGAAATATATCCAAGTGTATCGAGAATAGTTATCAACAAATATTAGATAGTATTTACTTCCAGATCCAGAGGCAATTGGGGCGGGTCCCCATACATCAGAACAGATTATCTCAAAAGGTTTTGAAGCTCTCTTATTAATGGAATGAAAAGGCAATACATGACTCTTGCAGGAAAGACAACTGAAACATTTGTGACTGTTCTCATCCCTATTGAGACTTTCTTTTGGAATGAGATTATTAGATACAAGTTTCTCAATAAAATGACTCCCACAATGTGCTAACCGACTATGCCATAAGAATGACTTATTACATTCAGAAATACTAAAAACATTAGCAGAAGAGGATGAACACGACTCTAATGAGGGCTTTAAATTCAGGTGGACAAGGCGAACAACATGACAAGGAGCTTCTTCAAAGACATACATATTGCCTCGTCTCTTTCCTTCAGCGAATGTTTCCCTCGTGCGTAGGTCCTTGACCTGCACAGAGAAAAGAGTGAATTCAACTGAAGCATTATTATCATCAATAAGTTTGGAAACCGAGACAATATTTTTCTTAATGTCAGGGGCATGAAGAACGTCTGAAAGAGTAAGAGTGGAATATGACATGGGAATGACAGTTTTTCCAACATGAGAAACAGGATGGTGGGATCCATCTCCAGTGACAATCTTACTTTTTCCAAAATAAGGAATGGGATTAGAAATCTTACCTGCATCACCTGTCACATGAGTGACTGCCCCTGAGTCGACAAACCAAGTGCCTTTATCACTCTGCTTCAATTTCAACTTTGACAACGCAGATATCAGCAGATCTTTAATCTCTCCATTATTTGAGAACTTCCTTTTGTTTTCTGTCTGTGGACCCTTTCCTTTATTCTCTGGATTATGCCAACAATTCGCTTTGATATGCCCCTTTTTGTTACAAAGGAAGCAAGTAGGAATGGATCTTGATCCCTGCGTATGAGCGAACGTATTTGGAGTGGGAAGCAGACCACGCCCTCCGTGTCCACTTCGCCCTTGTCCTCCTCGTCCTTGTCCTCTACCATAAGTCACTCCTGTGGCAAAAACTTCTTGAGAATTTATGTGAATGTAAGATTCCTCAGAGAACCCTTTCAGAGTCATCTCATACTGATCAATTTTGCTCGCAACTCATCAAAGGTAGGAAGAGCAGGGAGATCCCAATCCACTTAGAGTCTGTTGTGCCATATCGTTGTCACTCACCGCGCACACTATAACTGCAAGTTGGTCTGTGATAGTCTTCATCTTGTTCAGATATTCTATGATGGTCATGGAATCTTTTCGCAGCATTTGAAGTTCCCTCTTGAGAAAAACCATTCGTGCCTGCGAAACTTGTGAATATGTTTGAACCAATTTTTCCCAAAGTTGCAGAGCAGTACAATTGTTGGGAATTGCAACAAGGACCTCTTGGGACAAGGTGGAAGTGATATATGCAACCACCGACTGATCTTTCCTTTCCCAGTTGAGGTACTCTACATTCTTGACATACACAATTGAACTTACTCCTTTGTCATCTTTTTCTTCTCTCGTAACAAATTCGAGTGGAGCGGGAGTGGTTCCATCAAGGTGACCTAAGAGACCTTGACTCCTTATAAAAGGAATGATTTGTCTCTTCCAAATCAAGAAGTTTGAGGTAGTTAACTTTTCAGAAACGAGTTGAGTGAGAAAACTTGAAGGAAGATTGGATGAAGGAAGCCTCGCCTGGTATTAGTATCCCTAAGGGTAAAACTCTTCGTCTAGAAAAAACTCTTTATGGTCTTAAACATTCACCAAAAGCCTGGTATGACAGATTTAGTCATGTTATGCTTGATATTGGTTTTCAATCTTGTTTGACTGATATTGCTTTGTTTATTAAGAAATCTGATGCAGGCATCATTATCCTCCTTCTCTATGTGGATGATATGATCATCACCGGAGGCGACAAACATGGAGTTGCAAATATCAAAACTCTTCTTAAAACCCATTTTGAAATGACTGTCCTAAGTCTATTAAGATATTTTCTAGGAATTGAAGTTGCTTATTCCCCTCGTGGGTATTTGATATCTCAATCTAAATTTGTTTTTGATATTGTTTCCATGTCTGGAATTACAGATGATAAGAAACTGGACACTCTAGAAGTTGTCAACGTTAAAATGAGAATTGATGATGGAGAACTTCTTGATGATCCTACTCCTTACAGACAACTTATCAGAACATTTTTCTATCTTTTCATTACTAGGCCAGATATAACACATGTTGTTCATATAGCTACTCAGTTTCAGCATGCTCCCACCTCTATGCATATGGGAGCAATTTTGCGTATTATTAGATACTTAAAGTCCTCTCTTTCACGAGGACTCTTCTTGTCTGCTTCATCGTCTCTAAATTTAATTGCCTATATTGATGCTGACTGGGGAGGTGATCTCAATAATAGGCACTCAACCATTGATTTTTGTGACAACTGCTAGCTGACATGGGAGCTGAAGCGACACAAGCTTCAAGAATGTGCTGTGACAATAAAACTGTGATCTATATTGCAAGTAACTGAACGTTTCATGAGCGCACCAAACATATTGAGATGGATTGTCACTATGTCAGAGAGAAATATTTACATGGAACCATTGATCTGCCATATGTTACATCAAAATATCAATAAGCAGACTTCTTTACCAAGCCTTTCGCTTGTGATCATCGCAAAATTTTCCCTCTTGTATCCTTCTCTCTTTTCCTTCTAGCCTCTATTTCCCTTTTTTGAAGGGGAAATAAAAGGCAGAAAAGAAGAGAGAAGAGAAAAGAAAAGGAAGAAGAGAGAGGAACTCTTTTGCGAAGGTCTCACTTGACTTTAATTTTGAAAAGATTTTGAAAATTTACTCGCCTCCATTTTGAAATATTTGCGGGAAAATGAGGAGAGACGAGATTCGCTTGTCGGTACGAGGTTCGACCGTTCCTGGCGCCTTTACCAAGGGTAATTAAACCAAGGATCGAATTTATGCCTTTTTGCTTTGCCTAAATATTATCTAAGAATTTATTCTAAGTCTAAATGCACAAAGAATCATGCTTATGCAATGCAAATGCAAAAATGTATGCTTTCGAGAAGAATGATTTAGAAATTTTGGGATTTTTCAAATGATCTTAAAATAAATTTGAGAATATGATAAATGAATGGTTTTTGAAAGTTCAAAGACGGACTTGGAGAAGTTAGATTTTTTAGGATTCAGAATAGATCTTGAGTTTTGAAATAATCAAAGATTGAGATGAACCTGAATTTGAAGAAGGGAGTTTAGAAAATAAGAATTGAAAGTTGAATATGGATTTCAAAAATGGAGTTTAGAATTGTAAGTCAAGATGGAATTTGAAAATAGAGTGAAATTCTAGATTTAAAGTTTGAAATCAGAATGAAAGTGGGATGAGATTTAAGAAATCTAGATGGGATTTGGAATTGGATTTTGAAATATGGAACTCGAAAACATGGATTTGGACTTGAAGTCTGGAAATTTGAGATAGTATCTAAAATTTGGATTTGAAATTGGATTGGAAATCCATATGAAATTTAGAAATGGAATTGGACTTGAGAAATCCAAAAAGATTTTGAGAATTGAATTGAATTTGAAATCTGGATTTCAAGATGGCATTGGATTTGGAGTTGGATTTGAGAAATCCAAATGAAAATTGAAAATGGGATTGGATTTGAGGAATCCAGATGGGATTTGGAAATGGAATTGGATTTTCAGATGGAAATCCAGATGAAACTTGAAATTGGATCTGAGAGACCCTAGATCGATTTTTGAAATTGGAAAGAAGGACAGAGAATGAAACCTGATTTTCAAACTTGAATTTTGAAATCCGGAGATGAATCTGGAAATTTCAAGGTTGAATTTGAATATTGAATCGAATTTGAAATTGAATCTTGATCCTGAAAAATGAATTTGGAATTTCAAAGTTGAATTGAACTCTGAAATTTGATTTTGAGTTGGAAATTGAATTTTTGAATTTAGAGATGAATTCAGAATTTCAAAGTTAAATTGAATTTTGAATTAGAATATTGAATTTTTTAATTTTGAAGTAAAAATAGAATTGAGAATAGGAAGATGAATTTGAATTTATGAATAAGAATTGAAGATTAATTTGAGAAATGAAGAAGATATTTGAAGGATTGTCTCAAAATCACTTGATTTTTGAAAAAAAAATTGAAATAATTTGAAAATATGATGTGATTCTATCCTAAATGATGAAATGAATTAAAAAATTTTGAAATTTGAATATTTGAAAAGCATATTTCATTCTTTAAATGAATTGAAATAAGATTGAAAATATAATACATCTCTGACTATGGTCATAAGATGTATGATATAATAATCGTATTTAAATTCAAGTGAAGAATAAAACACATTTTTGGTGCTTTTATAGAGTTTAAAATGAAATTAACTTTCAATATATTTTGACTATGGCCATTGATATACATTTTGAGTTAATTTTAAGTTAAACTCTGATAAAGGAGAAAAATATTTAGAAATATGATGATTTTTTAAAAGTGACCCAATGTGGATCTAATGTTATTCCATAAAAGATGAAAATCCTAAGTTTTGTTCACACATTGACTATGACCATTGATGCAAATCGTCAACTTAGGATTTAATCACCTTTTATTAGAATGGTGCACGTGTCATTTGTGTTCCCATTCGTGAATTTTTGAAATAAAAGAGAAAAATGATATAAAACAAGTATTTTTAGAAAATATGCATGCTCATACATTCTAATCTAATACAGGAAATGTAAATATTTTCATTAATATCTAACTATTACAAGTTTTGAATTGAATTGAGATCAAACTCGTAAACTAAAAAGTAAACAAAGCAATTTCTACCTAATCCCTGCAAAATTCCAAGTTAGCACATGATGTGTATAGGAAGCAATTTACATAATACCATTTTGAACCTAAGATACAATCGATGAAATATTCATTCACATATCTTACACACTAAAAAAAATGCGAGGTAAATGACAAATTCTATACTGGGATCACATGTTGATTGTTGAGTGAGTATAAGAATATACATATAACATCCTAAATGTGCTATCCTAAAACAGTAATGAACCTAAAGTAAGCTTGTTTGAAAGATATGGATGATGTTCTAAGTTAGTTAGAATACACCTATTCCCTCTAAATGGAAGAATTTATACCTAATGAGTGGTGGAGTGTGCACAGATGCCTAGTGTAGGTGTTATGCATGTGTGAAGGTATGGGCACAAGGTATGTGTGACAGTGGCATGGATACCTAAGTGGATATATAGCGGGTAAATGCTGTGCTGAGCATAGTAAATGTAACAATGGTGAGTGTGATAGTAGGTGTGCTGAAGACATATGCAGGTGGCAGCATGATATTCATAGGGGTTACCATGTAGAAGACATGAAGTGAGGTAAGTTACAGCGAGATATGCTGCAAATGGTGTTGTAGGAGTGGATGGGTGACATTGCAGTGCATTGACAGAGTATATTCATACTGCTGCAAAAAGCACTGTAGCTATGGGTAGTGAGATGTGTAGGAAGTAACAGGGTAAATACAGCTGGGGAAGGTAAGTGGAATGGGTGTGGCATATGCAGGGGATGATGGTGGAAGTGGGGATGATGGAGCTGGAAGTGTTACTGTGGTAAGATGTAGTGGATAGTGGTACTGCAGAAAAGTATGAGCATGCTGTGAAACTGTCAGCAAGATGCAGAAAATTTGGGAGATGTGTTGTGGATTTTCACAGTGATATTTGACGAAGATTGGTATGAGGTGTTATGAAAAGGTAGTGGAGATGTGAGAAGTGTCATGAAGAATGGCTATGAAAGGTATAGTATAGTGAATATCCATGCGCAGCAATGATATGAGTGGGCCAAAGATAACAGTTAGGCTCGCAGTGGATGTTTATGAAGCTACAACAAGTTCATGGAGTACTGTGTAGATGACTGGTATATGGAAAATGCCAACAGTACTTATGCAAACATCTAATGAATTTAGATGGTATACTGTGCAAGCTGTATGCAGAGTATTCGGTGACCTACAAGAAATATGCAAGGGTGCTTATGCTAATGAGTGTATCGGTAAGACAGATGCAGGTGAGGGTGATAAGGTCAAGTGAAGGGGGATAGGCTGTAGATGAACAGGACATATATACTGCATAGAAAATGAAATATGAATGCTGTGGAGTATGCTATAGGGAATGAGATGTTGCAAAATGAGGTGTTGCAGACTACTAAACAGTTGATCATAAGTCCGATTTTTGTAAGGGCAACACCATGATTTTATCACAGGATGGAAAGGCTTTACACTTTAGTACTCTACATGAATTATTTGTCACACCACTGGTAACAACACAGATTTCAGATCCTTCCAATTTGTCACACCCTGCATATAGTTTATGAAGCCCACACTTACCGAGGATATTGATGTTCCAATGACCAGCATTGCATATCAGAGCTTCTGTATAAAGGAACCTTGATGAAAGGACTTGTCAATTAACCTGAATGATGAACCAAATCACATTTGGCGTTAACAAGGGCTTGTTAACTTCTAGACTACAACCTGTAACGCCCACATAGGGTGGGGGGCTTACAACTCATATTAGGTTTTTCTCCTTCTTCAGAAGATAACTTCTGCAGGTTGAGAGATATATCCGGCTGGAATGCAAGACACTGGCGCTAGTTGTATGACCATTGATGCAAACATTCTATTGAGCCGCCTCAGAGGATGAGATTGGAGCAGTAACCATTGATGAGGGTGGAGTTAGGTTTGGACTGGTGGCATACTACAACAAATGTTATACACAGTGAATGTTTAAGAGGGTAGACCGACCCCTGGGAATGCAAAATAGCCAAATGGGACTTGGTTTTTGTAACTCAAGCAATCCACAAATTGCTCCTGATAGCAATAAACTGATTCCTGTGCATTAGTTTCTGTAAGTGCAAACCGATTTCTGCATAAGGCAATATTTATTTAATAACCAATAGCCAATGACATAGGTCTAAATTTACCTTTGTCCAGCCATTCACTATGCAATCATTAGCAACATGCTCTTATGATACAGGAAGATCATTTAAGTGCTAAATTCAACCAACATTTGCCGAATCAAGTTAATACTGCTGAATGTCAAGATCATTGCTATGCACAAAATAAAAGAAATCTGATGAAGAAGGGGGCTAAAAAATTATCGTTCAGAGCAAAGAAAAAAAGAGAAAAAAAGAAAAGAAACCTGGTGTTGGCTGAATGGGCACAAGGCAATAGACCAGACGAAGAATGAAATCAAATACATATCGAAAATCAGATGAAACAGAAAATCAAACTGAGAAAAACCTCAGATGCAACGAACCATTAAATACAAATTAACAAAACACAATACTGTGAACAAAATGAATAAAATGTAACTGAAAGGTTAGTCAAATGCAATAGAAAATCAGATATAAACAGGAAACCGAAATGTAATAGACGATCTAAACAATTAAAAGCAAATGCAAAGGACAGGAATGATGTTAAGATAAAAATCAAGCCTAGAAAGAAAAGATCATATATGGATAAAAATTAACAATTACAAAAAAAAATGAAAATCCACCCATCATAAAAATAGCAAATGCAGAAACAGGGAGCAAAAATCTGTAGCATCAAACAGCGCAGATGACGAGTTTGCATCGTGGAAAAATAGTGAAATGGAAAGAAATATACTGGACTGAAAGGGAAAACATGGATCTAAACTGAAATTGAGTAAAATGTGATAGATAAACCAAAATGACATACTGACGCAAAGGGGTAATCTTTGAAATAAACGTGAACACTTAAAAGTGCAATGAACACTTAGGTATAATGAAATTCAATACAATACGAATGAAACATAGCGAATTAAAATGCAATCAGATACCATTAAAGCGAGAAATCGAATACGAGAAAAAGAAGAGAAATCAGAATAAAACAGTACATAAATTGAAATCCCATTGTACAGGGTGATAAAGAAAGCATCGACATATGTAAAATCACTGAAATTCAACAACGAAAAGAAGATAAAACAAAAGAAGAAGAAAAAAATGTGGGAATGAGACCATTCTGTTAATGTTGCAATGGGTGGGGCGATCCTGCTACATACAGGTCGACCCTACCACCGATGCATTGTGATTAAAAAAAACAAAAAGAAAACTGAAACAAGGCACCATTAAAACTGAGAAATGTAATAAGACCCGAAAAGAGATTTTCACAGGAAGTTGAAGGAGGAAGGAGGTGATCGCTTACCTCTGGCTGCAGTTGATCTTCTTCAATTGCTTAGATGGGAAGCACCGGGGGAAGAGGAGAGGAGAGATTGAAGAGGTAAGAAGGGGAAGAAAGAGGGAAGAAGAGATCATGACTCTGATGGGGTGAAGACGGGTGAAGGGAAGAGACCCCTACACCTCCTGTTTTATAACAGGAGGCCGTTAGAAATCTTACGATTTGAGCCCAGAAAGTTTCAAGAAATTTCATAAGAAATGCTCTTTTCAAAAATTTTCCCAAAAGGGGTTTTTAGCAAAATCTATTTCCAAAGAGGGGTTTCTAAGACTCCTTTTTTTGTGTTTTCTTTTGCCTATTTTTTTATTTTTTTTGTTCTTTTCTTGATATTTTCTATATATTTTTTTTCGTTTCTGGAATAAAACTTCAAAACTGCGAGAAAATGAAGGATTTTAAACTAATTTTGCAAAATTTAAGAATATTTACAAAAAGAAGGGTTTTCTGAGAATTTGGGGTTAAAATCTAGAAATTTCTTCAGAAAATGGGTTCAGATTCAGAATTTTGAGAAAATATTCAAGTTTTGGATCTCGAATCGAGGAATATAGAGCAGTGGATCCAAACGGATATCGGATGGACTGTCCGAGCCATTTAAAAACTATTTTTGGTATTTTTTAAATTGGATAACGAGGCCCAGATTTGGATTTTGGTAATGGATCTGGATCCGAAATCAAGTCAAATATGGAAAATTGATTTAGGTTCCAGTAGATTCGAGAAATAAACTGAAATTTTGATTTAAAACTGACTCAATTATTCAGCAAATGGGGCTAGGGGCAAAAAGGGAATATTTACAAAATTTTGAAAATTTTGGGGTGTTTACATCGCTGCTCTCAGATTTCACTTTCTCTTAAACAAACTTTCGCTCATTGTACCGTAAGTTTGAGGGGGGTGTTAAAATGTAAAATATCCAATATAAATATATAATAATAATATAATATATTATAATATTATTATATATTTTTTTTATTTTTACTATTTTTCTTTTTGGTTTTTATAATCTAGTTCAGATTGAACTAGAATTATAATTTAGTCAAGTTCCAACTAGGAACTTGACTAAATTATAGTCGTTGGACTCTGGTCCAACAACTATAATTAGAGTCGTTGGACCCGTCCAACGACTCTCTAGAGGGAGCTCAAAGTGAGCTCCCCTCTTCCTCTCCCATTTTATATAAATAAGGGTATTCCCCTTCAACATGTGTATTGAATGCTTCTTAAGCATTTTTGTCATAAATAAAGATTTATTTATTTTTATTGTGCTCTTCCATTTATACCCTTCTATGGGTTTTGTTTGAAGTGTCTTTAATAGACATTCTTTTGAGAGATTCGTGTGCTTTGTGTAAGATCACCATTTCATTACAATATTTCCCAATGTTTCGAAGACAATTTCAGCTTAATCACCACGCCCTGATACCATATAAGGAAATGAGTTCCTTCGAAGATGTTGACTAAATCACCAAAAGTGGACACTCAAGAGAGTTCCACCAAAATATCACAATGAACACACAAAGAATCACAAATAAGTTCACTTACAAATACCCACAAAGGAGAAGAATAAAAAAGATAAAAAATAAATGTTTTTATTGATCTCAACATATTCAAGAAGCATTACAAATGGTGGTGTTTTGCCCCCATATTTATACACAAGGAAAGAGACCCAAGAGAGCGTCGTTGGGGGTCCAACGACTCTTAATATTGACTAGTCATCAAGTGTTGACTAGTCCTATCTCAACAAAAATAAAAAAACTAATCTTAACTAGACTAACCCTAGTTAATAACTTAGTTACACACACACACACACACATATATATATATATATATATATATATATATGCATATATGTATATTTACATTTTTAACACAGACAACTTATTGGGGCACTGTTATATCTCTCGATTACAAGGCCTGACATTGCACATGCAATTCACACAACAAACCAATTTCAGCATGCTCCCACTATTGTTCATATGAGAACAATTTTGCTTATTATTAGATATATCAAAACTTGTATTTTTCGATGACTTTTTTTGTCTGCTTCTTCATATTTACTTCCTTATATTGATGTTGACTGGGGAAGTGATCTAAATAACCGACACTCAACCACTAGTTTTTGTGTATTTTTTAGGTGACTCGTTGATTTCATGAAAGTACAAGCAACAAAAAGTTTCTCACTTCAACCGAAGCAGAATATGGCTACAACCACTATAAAGGTAGTCTGGCTAAGGAAATTTGTAACGCCCCAAAATTTCAAACTTATAAACCTTTCTTAAAAGTTCAAAAGACTGAAAATTTCTTTTTATTTTTGAAAGAGTTTTTTTTAACAAATCAGCGAAAACGATTTTCTTTGAATAAGAAAGATGAAAGGCAAGTTGACAACCTTGGGTGCGTTAGCGTAAAAATTCACATTTTCACATAGAAGTAACTTGCAAGCTTTTTAATAAGCTATTGCGTTTAAAATAAGATCTGATTGTACCAAATTTGGTTTTCCTGAGGAAAACCCTTGCCAAAAACCAAAAGTCCAGGATGCGAGCTGACAACAAAACAGTGGGATCCAGAACCGTCTCGCAATCGCGTCATCGCCTGTCTTGCAACCTATTCGTTACCTGTGCCCAAAGTCCATTGCACAACTTTCCCTTACCTTGGAGAGTCTCGAGGTTGCGCTTGCCTTCGTGTGTAAGTAACGAAGGGCTCGGGCCGCGGAGCGAGAGTGGGATCTGTCGTGCGAGCTGGGGAAGACAGAAAGCGTGAATATATATACAAATATCCGAAAATAAACAGTACATGAGAGGCAAGTGGGCTCGACAATCAAACCGGGCCCAACCCTACCTGTAGCGGTCAAAGGCGAAAGGTGGGCTCAACTGATTAGCCGAACTCGACCTCGGGTCCTAACATGAGTAGGGAGGGGCTCGACCCCCCCCCCCCTTGCGTAAAAAGGGAAACAGAGAGAGGGCTCAACCCCTTTCCCTGCGAAAAAGCGAAACAGGGAGGGGACCGAGCTCCCTTCCCCGTAACCTGAGAAAACAGGTGGGGGCAGTGGCTTGCCTCCGCCTGTCGGTAAAAAGCCAGGTGGCAGGGGCAAGCCCCTGCTGACCTGCTTGATAAAATGAGGCAGGGGCCAAAGGCCCCTGTCGATCGTTTCGTCACAGGAGACAGGGAGGGTCGAGCCCTCCCTTGCGTACAGGGGAAAACAGGGAGGGGCTCAACCCCCTTCCCTGCATAAAAGAAGAGGGAGACAACGATATGGGGGCAGGGACTTTTCCCCTGCCTGCCGGAGATACCCGGACGGCAGGGACGAGCCCTTACCGACTGGGAAAATACCCAGGCGGCAGGGACAAGCCTCTGCCAGCCAAAAGAGAGAGAGAGAGAGGCAGGGGTTGGAAACCCCTGTAGATTAATCAAAACAGGCGGTAGGGGAGCATCACCCCCTGCCGCCTGTCGAAAAATGAGAGGTAGGGGCAAAAAGCCCCTGCCGTTCGGTCAAACACAGGCGGCAGGTGTGTCGCCCCTGTCGGTCTGTCGACAAAAGAAAAAGAAGAAGAGAGGGGTTACCTGCAACGGCTGCGGAAAAGGCACCGAGGTTGCCGGCGTCAGCGTCGACAAACGAGAGAGCGAGCTGCGGGTGAGGGGGTCTGCCGGATGGGAGCTCGCTGAAGGCCTCCCAGTCGGACGAAAAACGAGAGCGGGAGAGAGGGTCGAGCGAGGTGAGAGGGGAGCAGATAGAGAGTTGCGGGAGAGAGGGGAGGGTTTCGAACGAGAAACCCTTCCCTTTTCATGCTTTAAATAAGCACGAGGGGGGGGGGGATTTATCGGGTTTGGATCCGGGTCAGATCTGAATCCGACCCGACTCCAGATTTTTTTTTCATTTGATTTTACAAGATTGCTTGCTGACATGAGTGTTCAAAGTACATGAGCATCACGACTGTGCTGTGATAACAAAAGTTTCATCTACATTGCCAGCAACTGGACTTTCCATAAACAAACCAAACACATTGAGATGGACTGTCACTATGTACGAGAGGAATACCTACATGACTATTGTTCTTCCCTTTGTTATTTCAGAATATCAATTGGCTGACTTTTTTACCAAACCTCTCGTTGCTCCTAGGTTTCACTTTCTCTTAGATACACTTTCGGTTATTCAATCGTAAGTTTGAGGGGAAGTGTTAAAAATGTATATGTTAAAAATGTATATGTATATACATACATATTTGTATATATGCATATACATATATCTATATTTATATATATATATATATGTTAGGTTAGTATCTAATTAGTAAATAGTCTAACTAGGTTAGTTTTCTTTTTGTTTATTTTTAGTTTCTTTTCAGCCAAAAGAGGCATTGGAGTCTCTTTTGGGAGACCTTTGGCTGTGTATAAATAAGGGGTTTTCACCCCTCTCATTTGTAAGCTTCTTCTATGGGTTGACATCAATAAGAATATTATTTTTCATTCTTTGTTCTTGTGCCTTTTAGTGGGTGTTTGTGAGTGAACCTATTTGTGGTTCTTTGTGTTCTAATTGGTATTTTGGTGGAACTCTTTTGAGTATCGACTTTTGTTGATTTAAGTGAATATCTTAGGAGGAACTCATTTCCTTGTAGAGGGTGAACAGAAAATAGAGTCGTTGAACAGTTCACAATGTTCTTGTACAGAGAATGACAAATAGACAATTTAAGTTTGTGTCTACTTCTATTCTTATATCTGTTTTTGTCAAGCAAAGAAACGTAATGGAAAAGTCATCTTCTATAGAAAGGACAAAGGTCTACCTTTATTTGGGGCTTGTGTATTGAGCTAGAGCTTCTCTTCTTGAAAGCCAAATTTTGTATTACCTATAAACGACAAATACTTTTGGTTGTCCTGTTTGTGATGTCAATTGCTAAGAATTTTTTCCTGATGGGTATCAATTTTGTTGTGCTTGAGTATTTTTACATTTATCAATTAATCAAATTAGTTACGCAGCTATTATTTATCTACATTTGAGTGGTTGATGGCTGATGAGTAACCAAGTTTCTCATTGCTTTGCCTCATAATTTGGTTAACCTTGAAAACTTACCAAGTTTATGATGATTCTTGATTTTATTGTCTTTTAGTAAACTGCTTCTGAGATTTCTTTCCGATAACAGGAGAAAGAGAACAGAAGAGAATCATGATTTGCAATGGCAGGATTTGGTTTTACTATTGTAATTGTGAATATTATGCATTTTTATTTCCATCGTTACTGAGTCCTTTGAGATACAGCTGACCTTGTGATACATCTCATGAACTCCGAAGTCATGTTATTTATCATTTATGTGTAACCCTGGTGGGATTTGAGCCATCATCCTTTGGCTAAGATAGCTATTACTATTAAATGTTTATCTTGAAAAAGGTTTAAACATTTGCTTTGTAAACATTTCATATGGCAGGTTGGCCGGACGACATTGGGTGGTCTACTGCAGTTGGATTACAAAGTTGTTATTAGCTATAAACGTAGATCTACATCTATCAATAAAGGTCGAGTCTCCATATCACTTGAAAGCATTGATGAACTTGGCGAGACATTTTTGGTTTTTAAGGGCCCAAGCAGGAAAGTAAGTATTTAAACGCTGCTACCTCATTTTTTTGTATTATTTTTCACTTTTAATGCTTTGATGTCTTTTGGTTCTCATATTTATTATCAATTTATCATCCATTTTTATTTCCTGTGAATTTTCATGATTTACATATCTAGAGGGGTTTCGGCTACTGTGTCTAACCTTGTCATGTTTGACATGTTGGACAAGATGTGTTGTTTTCATGCCTTGGTGCTTTGAATGCTTTTGTTTCTTTCATGAGGTTGTTACTGCTGGATTTATTTATAAATAATTAGCCATTGATTATTTTTAGGTAGATTTTCTTATGTGATGATGCATTTTGGTATTATAGTGTCATATGTAGCCACTAACATAATGGTGTGCCTGGTATTGTGAGTTTTGGAAGCTCAGCAGCTTGATTACTGACCAAGACAAGAGCTTGAGCCAATCCCAAACCTAGTGTCGATAAAAAGTTCGGCGACTTATCTTCTTTCTCATTCAAATCCACATACATACCATTTAAGAAAATTAACGTAATGTTAAAAGTTAAAATACTAAAAGGATACTCTATGCATATTGTTTGAACTGTTTAATGAGCAATGATGCATTTTAATAATATTATAAAATTTTGTTAAATATGCCCAGATTTTGTAAATGCATTTGTTAATAATATATTGTTAAAATTTTTAAATGTTAACAAGTCTTTTGATGAGCTTACCAGGCTTCTAATGATTTGTTTCAGGCTTGAGATTGGCTTATTTATTAAGTGAACATGCTTTAGCTGTGCCCTCAACAAGCAGAGCCTGAACTTTTTACGATAAACTTTACTGGTTGCCCATTCTTGGTTACATAAGATACACTTGGGCTTCTATCCTTGGACAGTCTACAATTGCAAAATAAATAAATAAGAGTATATATATGTAATATATATGGGAAACTGGAATATGTTTACCAGCAAACCCTGTTTGCTGGTTTGAACCAATCGTAGCCTCCGATCTGGAGATCAGACAACTCCCTTCTTTCCCCTTTCCACCCAACGCTCCCATGACCTCCACCACCATGCCACCGGCCTCCTCCCCAACGACCACCACCGCCCCAGTTGCCTCACCTGTGACCAACCCGCCAGTTTCCTCCCCAACACCCACGGCCTCTGTGCAATGAAAAGAGGCGGAAGCACCAATAGAGCAAGTGTCACTCTTTAAGAGTGATCACTAGAGCCAAGAACACAAACAACAAATGTGCACACACAAAAACTCTCAAATATGGAAATGACTTAAAGTCATAAGTTGGATATTATTGAAGAAGAGAAGAGAGGGGTATAAAACCCATACCTGTAAGAGAGGAACACCTCCTCTATTTATAGAGGAGGAGAGCACAAGAAGGGACCACAAGGGGGCTCCCTTGTAGTCGTTGGGAGCCCCCAACGGTCAGAAATCTGACCGTTGGGGCCCCAACGACTACAAGAGTGGGGCCCCTTGTGGTTCCAACAAAAAACAAAAAAAGAAAAAGAAAAAAAGGGAAAAAAAGGAAAAAGAAAAAGCAAAAAGTAAAAAAGTACATTTATAGTTTTACAATAATACCCCTATCGGGTATTTAACTAAAAAGCAATATGTATATATATACTTATATATATACGAATGTATATATATAAGTATATATATATATATATTTTTTAACACGCCCCCTCAAACTTTACAGGGAGAAGACCGAAAGTTTGCTAAGGAGGAACATAAATCGTGGAGTTGGAAGTGCTTTGGTGAAGAAGTCAGCTAGCTGATATTCTGAAGTAACATATGGCAATGAGATAGTCCCTCTGAGATATTCGTCTCGAACATAATGGCAATCCATCTCGATATGTTTTGTCCGCTCATGAAAGGCGTGATTGCTGGCAATGTATATCGCACTTTTGTTATCACAGCAAAGCTTGGTAGGAGTAGAAATGAGGACGCCCATGTCAGCAAGGAGACTTCTGAGCCATACGATTTCCATAGTTGTCATCGCCATAGTCCGATACTCAGCTTCAGTAGATGATAAGGAGACCTTCTGCTGCTTCTTGCATCTCCACGAGATGAGAGATTCACCTAAAAAAATACAAAGACCCGTAATTGAGATACGATCATCGGGATTTCCTCCTCAGTCAGCATCAGTAAAAACAGTCAATTCAAGAGATGAGGAAGAGGATAAGAAGAGTCCCTTGGAGATGGTATTTTTGATATATCGCACAATTCTCATTACGGCCGCCATATGAATCGTGGTAGGTGCGTGCTGAAACTGGCTCACTGCATGAACCGCATGAGCTATGTCAGGACGGGTGATGGATAGATAGGTGAGGGATCCAATTAATTGACGGTAGGGAGTTGGATCTTCAAGAAGAACACCATCTTCAAGTCTTAGTTTCGCATTGATAACTTCGGGAGTCTCAACTTTCTTTTCATCAGATATTCCTGATTTGGTACAAATTTCAGCAGCTAACTTCATTTGAGATAAGATGTATCCACGTTCGGAATAAGCCACTTCAATTCCTAAAAAATATCGCAAATAACCAAGGTCAGACATATCAAAGGTATCTTTTAACATAGTCTTCACATCATTTACTCCCTTTTTGTCATTCCCTGTGATGATCATATCATCAACATACAGCAGAAGCATGATAATGGAGTCACCTGTCCTTTTAACAAAAAGAGCAGTGTCAGTATAGCAAGAAGAGAAACCTAAATTGATTAATACATTACTAAACCTGTCATACCAAGCTTTAGGAGCTTGCTTAAGACCATATAAAGCCTTTTTTAATTTTAAAACTTTTCCATTTAAATTCATACCTGGAGGTGGTTCCATATAAACTTCTTCATTTAAATTACCATTCAAAAAGGCATTTTTAACATCAAGTTGAAAGATGGGCCATTTTTTAACAGAAGCTATAGCAATAAGGGCTCGAACACTAGTCATTCGAGCAACTGGGGCAAAAGTTTCATCATAGTCTACCCCATACTCTTGGGCATAACCTTTGGCTACCAACCTAGCCTTATATCTTTCTAATGAACCATCACTCTTAGTTTTTACTTTAAACACCCATCTATATCCAATGGGTTTCTTGCCATTTGGAGGATCAATAATTTCCCAAGTTTGTGCCTTTTTAAGGGCATTAAGTTCAAGCTCCATAGCTTCATTCCAATGATCATATTGTTTAGCATCATTGTAATGAGATGGTTCATGAAAGGAGTGAATAGCAAGAAGACATGCTCGATAATTAGGGGAAAAGGAGTCATAAGAAACAAATCTATTTGGATTCTTAGGAATGCGATTTGATCTTCTTTGAGAGGTTTCTTCTATCGACTCATTTTGAGAAAATCTTTCAAGGGCACATGGAGGATTTCTTTCATTCCTTCTAGAGTAGACTTGTATTTGCCTTGAAGCATTTTCTTCTAAGTTTTGATCATTATTTGGATGTTCAACAAGATCTTCATTAAGAGGTTCATCAAGATCAATATGATCATCTATGATGTTTTCTTGAGGTAGCAAGTCAAATAAAAAGGAATAGTCAATATTTTCATTTGGTTGATGCGAAAAACCATTTTTTTCTTCGAGGAATGTGACGTCTTTTGAGATATAAAGTTTATTATTAAGTATGTCAAAACATCTATATCCTTTTTGTTTTTCGCCATATCCCAAAAAAATACATTCAATAGCCCTAGGAGAAAGTTTATCATTTTTGCGAGTTAAAACAAAGCATTTACATCCAAAAATTCTTAATCTTTTATAATCGGGAGACATATTGTAAAGTTTTTCAAATGGAGAAAGATTTTTCAAAGAGGATGAAGGTATTCTATTGATGAGATATGTTGAAGTTAGAACCGCTTCGGCCCAAAAGGATTTTAGGATATTTTTTGAAATCAATAATGTTCTTGTAGTTTCTATTATATGCCTATGCTTTCTTTCCGCAAGACCATTTTGTTGCGGAGTGTTGGGACAAGAACGTTGATGACAAATTCCATTTTCTTTTAAGAAATTTTGAAAATCATTAGACATATATTCACCTCCCGAATCGGACCTAAGAATAGATAGATTTCCCAAAAATTGATTTTTAACCATCGCATGAAATTCTTTAAAGAATGAAAAAACTTCAGATTTGCGGCTTAAGAAGTATATCCACGTAAATCTAGTGAAGTCATCAATAAAGACCACATAATACGAAAAACCTCCTTTAGATAAAATTGGGGAAGGTCCCCATACATCGGAATGAACAAGTTCAAAAGGCCGAGTGGCAAAATAACTTCTTTGAGGAAACGGAGTAGCTTTAGATTTCCCAAAAATGCAATCTTTACAAGTCATGTGATTGTCTTTACAAGTATTGTCCAAAAAAGGGAGAAGAGACATTTTTACAAAATTTGGATGACCAAGTCTCTCATGCCAAATTCCAATACTTTTGTCTTTAACAAGATTGCAAGAAGACTTAGATGGAAGCGTCAAAAAGTCCATAAAATAGAGATCACCCCTTCTATGGCCTTGCCCAATCAGCTTCCCTGACTGGAGATCCTGCACGATGCAATCTTTAGGTGAGAAAGAGACTTGGCATCCATGGTCGGTTATTTGGGAAACGGAAAAAAGATTTAAGTTAATTTTTGGAACAACTCTTACTTTAGGAACAAAAAAGTTTTCAGAATTTTGAAGTCAAGTGTTCCAATACTTTCTATTTTTAATGACGTTCCATCGGCCGTTGAAACATAGGAGGACATGGGTTCGGAAAAGACATTGGAAAGGGAGGTTTTATGAGATGTCATATGGAAAGAAGCACCAGAGTCTAGTATCCACATACCTGGAGGTGATGAAGAGTAGGCGATGACGGCTCCGGATGTTGAAGGAGAAGACTTGAGAAGGTGTTGGAGAACTTCAGAGATATGATTAGGAGTTTCTTTGATATCTCCTTCTTTGGTACTTTCTTCCTTCTTTGGAGAATTTTCTCCAACCGCGGCAACCTTTCCTTTAAGCTTTGGACAAACCGGTCTAATGTGCCCCGGTTCATTACAATAGTGGCATATGATCCCCTTTCTAGGTCCATTGATATTTTTGTTAAAGTGGGGAGGTCTATATGCTTTAACATTTGATTCGGGCCTATTAACGGCCAAAACTTCATCATTCCTAATGCTCAAACCAAGTCGAGTTTCTTCTTGACATACCTCGGCAAGAGCATCTTCAATAGGTAGGGCTTTGCTTCTATGGAGAAGAGACGCCCTCACTTGTTCAAATTCCGGGCGAAGCCCATGAAGAAATTGAAAAAAGTGCTCCTTTTCAATTTGTTCCCTTCTTAGTTCAATGTCTTGTGGAGCAACCCATTTGGGCTCAAGAAGGGCAAGCTCATCCCAAAGAGGGGTTAGAGAGCTAAAATAATCCCGAACACTCATATCCATTTGTTTAGTGGAACGAATTTTTTCTTGACAAAAGAATTGCCGAGCAAGATCCTTTTGGGTATACATACCCTTAAGGAAAAACCAAGCCTCATTGGCTCTTCTAAACTTGGCAATATTGGCACAATTTTTAAGATCTACATTGTTCATAAACCATGCCAAAATTTTGGCATGGTTACTTTCCCAATCCTCGATTTTGGATTGATGTTCATTAATGGCTTTGATGCGCTCATCGCCATCTAAAGCCTTTTCAACTTCATTTTCAATTTTGGTAAGAACAAGAGAGGGTTCGGGAGTAGTCCCCATAACAAATCCCCAAAGTTTCTTACCTCTTAGATGATTTTCCATAGCGGAGGCCCACATGAGATAGTTGGACCCATTTAGCTTGAAAGAGAGCTCCACTTTAGAGTCACGTTCCATCGGCACCAAATACTCTTCCTTTCTTCAAAACTTTGAGAGGCACGCTTTCCAAGATGACAAAAGAAAAAAGCCCAATCACCAACCGAGCTCTGATACCATGTAATGAAAAGAGGCGGAAGCACCAATAGAGCAAGTGTCACTCTTTAAGAGTGATCACTAGAGCCAAGAACACAAACAACAAATGTGCACACACAAAAACTCTCAAATATGGAAATGACTTAAAGTCATAAGTTGGATATTCTTGAAGAAGAGAAGAGAGGGGTATAAAACCCATACCTGTAAGAGAGGAACACCTCCTCTATTTATAGAGGAGGAGAGCACAAGAAGGGACCACAAGGGGGCTCCCTTGTAGTCGTTGGGAGCCCCCAACGGTCAGAAATCTGACCGTTGGGGCCCCAACGACTACAAGAGTGGGGCCCCTTGTGGTTCCAACAAAAAACAAAAAAAAAGAAAAAGAAAAAAAGGGAAAAAAAGGAAAAAGAAAAAGCAAAAAGTAAAAAAGTACATTTGTAGTTTTATAATAATACCCCTATCGGGTATTTAACTAAAAAGCAATATGTATATATATACATATATGTATATATATACTTATATATATACGAATGTATATATATATAAGTATATATATATATATATATATATATTTTTTTTTTAACACTCTACTCCCATCACACCACCACCTGCCTTGATGGTTCCGGCTGCCACACTGCCCACCCATCCAGTGGCCTCCCCGCCTACAGCCTTCCCAGTGAGCTCCCCACCGCCTGTCGTGCCTCCTTTGGCTCTACCGCTGCCGACCCCGACTCCGACTTCCCCACCACCGGTTGAGGCACCTGCTCTGGCACCCAGCAAGAAGAAGAAGACCTCCCTTGTGCAGGGGGCTCTTTGTTGGGCGGAGAGGGCTGCCCACTGTACCTCCTCTGGCTCTGCTCCACCGACCTCCCTACCACTGGTTGAGTTACCTGCTCCGATGCCCAACAAGAAGACCTCCTCTGCACAGGGGGCTCTACGTTGGGCAGAGAGGGGAAACAAGGGAGTCGTCTGATCCCCAGATTTTAAACTGTTAAAATGTATTCATATACATAGTAATTCATATGTATATATATATATATATATGTATTTCTCTCTCTCTATAATATATATATATATATATGTAACTAGGTTAGTCTTTTTTAGTTTCTTTCTTTTATTTTTTTGGTTCATATTGGACTAGTCAACACAAGGTTGACCAGCTCTAACATCTCTATAGAGCCCTCTTGTTGTGTATATGTAGGCGTGAAATCCCCTCTCATTTGTAATGCTTCTTGCATGAATTTTTTATCAGTAAAATATTATTTTTTAGATTGTGAGCGTCTTTTGTTTTCCACTTTGTGGGTTTTGTAAGTGAATCCACTTTGTGGTTCTTTGTGTGTTCACTTTGGTGGATCTTGTTCTGGATCTTTTGTGTATCTATTTTGGAGACTTGGTGAGCTTTGTTGGAGGCTCTTATTTCCTTACATGGTATCAGAGCTTGGTAATCAAGCTGAATTTTTTCTCGGTGCATCGGGAAGCATGCCACTCAAAGCTTGAAGGTGTTGAAGCTTTTTCGTAACTCCTATTATAGTGCTTGTGAGATTGTGATCGTGTTTCTAGTGATAGATCAATGGTGCTTGCTTGGTGGTGGAGTGCTTGTGTTCTTTATCTTGCTTACTTCTCTCTTTCTCTATCTTCTTTATTCTTTTATTCTTGATCTATCTTCTTTAGCTTTTGTAAAAATGGATGACAATGATAATGTCACCATAAAACTCAATGATTTCAATTATGTAACATGAGCTTCAATCATGAAGCACCTCATATGAGGAAAAGGGATGTGGGGACTAGTGGATGGGACCGACCCGAAACCCAAGCTTATCCTTATCAAAGTAGAAGGTGAAAAGTACATCTTACGGAGGTTGAAAAAGACAAAATAATGGTCACCTATGAAAAGAAATGAAAGAAATGGAGAATGAGCCATGCCAAGATTATGTCTTGGCTTATTAGTAGCGTTGATATAAAAAAAGTGTTCTAGCCTTGCTAAATTTGAACATGCAAATAAGGCATGAGATTATCGCAAGATAATGTATTCTCTTAAAGATATTGCACATGTGTGCAAATTGCAAGACAAAATCTGGAATATGACTCAAGGAGACAAGAGTATTAGAGAATACTATAATGAATTCTTCGAGCTTTGGAAAGAGTTGACTCTTCTTGAAATGAAATGGCATTGTCCCGAAGATATAAAACTCCGCCAAAATCAAATAAATGCAAAGCATTTTTACCAATTCATCAATAGATTGAGGTCAAAATTTTAATCCACTAAATTTGTTCTTCTTCATCGAGGGAAAGTACCCTCAATTGAAGACACTATAAAAGAGCTAAGTATGAAGGAAAATAGGCTTAAGAAAATGACTTCTAAGAGTGATGATGACTCGGTTCTAGCCGTATCTAGACCGAAAAACTATGTTCGTACCTACAAACCGCCACACTAGGTTAGGTCAAACAATGAGCATTATCAAAAGCAAGGCAACGAGTATGAGAAGAAACTAATTTGTTATTATTGCTATGAACCGGGACATGTCAAAACCTATTGTCCTAAGTTGAAGAGGCCTTATGAGAAGAAGGTTGTCTTAGTTGGTCCTCCACAAGAGTCAAGTGATGTCAAAATCATGCAAGACTCATCTATTGGGAACATGTCCTTGATACAACTAGTGGGGGTTCTTCAACTGGATTTGTAGTCTTCTTTTCGCTTCTCTGATCCCGGTAAATCTCTTTGGCTTCTTGACTCCAGTGCTTTATTTCACATGACACCAAATGGTGATATTTTATTTAAATGTCGTAATTCAAGCGTGCCAAATGTGTTTACTGCTGATGGGACATCTCTTTAGTTAAAATGAATAGGGAATTTTGAAAGTATTTCTCAAAACTAAAAAAAAAAAAAAAAATCAAAAATTAGATATATTTCTAAAATAAATCTAAATCTTTTGTTTGCTTCTCAATTATCTAACCATGGATATAATGTTTTCTTCTCTTCTAATGATTGTTGGGTGCAAGATCGTCAGTCAAGGAAGCTGATTAGGAAAGGCCATACAGAAGGAGGCTTATACTATATAGATTTTTTGAAAATACCGAAGAATACTTTTTGTTGTAATGTTTATAAATTAGATTTGGATTTATGGCATAAAAGGCTTGTTCATACAAATGTATCTAAAATTCAGTATATTTTAAATAGATTTTTTTTTAACTCTTAAAATTTTACATGTGAAGATTGTATTCTTGGCAAAATAAAGAGATTACCATTTCAAAAAAAAAAACTTTTGTTTATTCTCGACTGCCTGAGTTAATGCATTCATATGTTTGGGGCCCAACACCTATTATATCTAAAGGTAGATTTGCATACTCTATATTTTTTGTTGATGTTTTTTATAGATATACTTGGATCTATTTTCTTAAACATAAATCTAAAGTTTTATTACACTTTCAAATATTTCACAATTTGGTCAAAAATAAATTCAAAAAATGGCATTTTTATCTTTCACACTTGTAGAAGAAAAACTAATAGAATACTCAGAAATGAGAGAGAGAGAAAAAGACCTCAGAAACTTAATTAGGTCTAATCTCTTTTAGTTTAAATAGAGATTAGCCAAAAGCGTAAATTTACATTAGGGTCCCTCATTATTTATAAAATACCAAAAACAACCTTAAGAATAAATAAACTTTAAAGTGGTCGACTTATCTTAACACTCCCTCTCAAGCTGGAGCATAGATATCAATCATGCTCATCTTGCCACAATATTTTGAGAAACTGGACCTGGCAAGAGGCTTTGTAAAAATATCTGCAACTTGATCCTCAGATATTACATGCTTGGTAGAGATATGTCCAGCTTGAACCATATCTCTTATGTAGTGATAGTCAACTTCAATATGTTTTGTCCTCATGAAATACCAGATTATTGGCTATATATGTAGCTGCCTCGTTATCACACATCATCACCATAGGAGATGAAACCTTCACTTGAAGATCAGTCAACACAGTTCAAATCCACATCAATTCAGCTGTCGTTTGGGCCATAACCCTATATTCTGATTTGGCACTCGACCTAGCAACCACGGTTTTCTTCTTGCTTCTCCAAGAGATTAAGTTACCTCCCACAAATACATAGAATCCTGTGGTAGATTTCCTATCATCTACAGACCCAACATAATCAGCATCAGAGTAAGCAACTACCTCCAGGGTACCCCCTTTCTTGAATAATAACCCTTTTCCAGGAGAAAATTTTAAGTACCTGAGTATCATCATTGTAGCATTCCAGTGTACCTCAGTCGGTTTGTCCATGAATTGGCTAACCTTGCTTACAACCAAAGCAATATAAGGTCTAGTCACTGTCACATATAGTAACTTCCCTACCAATGAGCGATAGCTCCTGCTATCAATAGGTTTTGACCCTTCATCCAATAAATGAACTTTGTGATCCATGGGAATATTTACTCGTTTAGCTCCCAACATTCCTGTCTCTTTTAATAAATCAAGAACATACTTCCGTTGAGACAAAACCACACCCTCACTGCTCCTGGCCACTTCAATGCCCAAAAAGTATCTAAGGGAACCAAGGTCTTTTGTAACAAAATGTTTTTGAAGATGAGCCTTCGTAGCTGCAATATCTTTCATGTTATCTCCTCTTAGGATGATGTCATCCACATATACCACCATAACAACTATGCCTGAGTTAGTTTTCTTAATAAATAATGTGTGGTTTGGCGCTGACCTATTAAAACCAAACTTTGACATCACATCAAACAACTTTTGAAACCATGCACGAGGACTTTGCTTTAAACTATATATCGCCTTTCTTAATCTGCACACCTTCTGACACTCCCCCTCAACCTCGAATACAGGGGGTTGTTGCATATAGATTGTCTCAGACAGATCCCCATATAGGAATGCATTTTTCACATCTAGTTGACACAAACTCCATCCATGGTGAACAACTCTGGAGAGAACAAGACGAATGGTGCCCATCCGTGCTACGGGAGAAAATATCTCAAAGAAATCAACACCATATGTCTGAGTATAACCTTTTGCTACTAATCGGGCCTTGTATCTTTCAATTGAACCATCTGAGTTGTACTTAATGGTATATACCCATTTGCATCCAACAATGTCCGCTTCCAATGGGGGATCAACAAGGTCCCATGTCTGTTGAGACAGTAAATCATCTATTTCATCTTGCATAGCCTACTTCCACCTGCTATCGAGTACTGCCTTTTGATAATTCATGAGAATAGTTTCAGCAGATAAGGCTGAAATAAATGCTTTCATCTGATTACCAATTCTGGCATTAGACACAAACTGAGACATAGGATATAAGGTACATTGTCGTGTCTCCTTTCGTAGAGCGATTGGCCTGTTATCATTAACATAAATGTCATTGCTATCAGGAGCACTTACCTCAGGAGAAGAAGAAGATGGAGGCACTGGAGGAGGTGGAGCTCTACGCACATACACCAATGGAGGATTGTGAAACCATGAGGTAGGAGAAGTTAGATTCGGTAATGGAGGCACTGATTCCAAGGGAAAAGGAGGAACAGGAAGAGGAAATGAGTCATCTTGATCAGCTTGCATCCTAGCACCAGTACTAAAATAATATGGAAGAGACTCCAAGAAAGATACATCCGCACTGACATACTCCCGACGAGAAATCGGATCATAACATCGATACCCCTTTTGATTTTTGGGATAGCCTATAAACATACACTTAGTGACTTAAGTTGCTAATTTATCACTGTCAGGTCCGAGTTTGTGCACAAAACAAACGCACCCAAATACCTTGGGCGAAAGAGAGAAGAGAGATACATTAGGACACAGGATTTGCAAAGGAATTTGGTCGTCCACGGATGATGAAGGCATGCGGTTGATCAAATAGCAAGCCGTGATAATCACATCACCCCAATATGAAGTAGGAACATTTGATTGAATCATAAGGGTGCGGACTACATCAAGGAGATGCCTGTGTTTTCGCTCAACCACCAAGTATATGTTAAAATGTATCTCTCTTTATGTAAATATTTACATATATATATATATATATATGTAAATATTTATGTTTCCTTTTTCTTGTAAAACCCGCAAGGGTATTTTAGTCATTTCTCTTTTGCGCATATTCATAATTATGAATATGTTGTAATTCTTTTTGTATTTTTTACTTTTCTTCTTTTTCTTTTTTTCTTTTCATTTTTTTGTCTTTTTTGATTGTTGACTCAAAGTCAACTTGGAGGGCTCAACACTAGCTGTTGAGCCTCTCCAACGGTTAGAATTCTAACCGTTGGAGGGGCTCCAACAGCTAGTGGAGCCCCTCCAAGGCTCCTTTTCCTCTTATAAATAGGGGAGTTCACCCTTTGTAAAATGCACTTCTTGGAGCTTTTGTTCTCCATTCTTCTCAATAAAATTCTTTATATTTTGTATGCCTTTGTGCATTTGAGTTTCTTTATTGTACCTTTGTGTACATTTGTTCTAAGTGTTCTTGTGCATTTGTGCAAATTGGTGGTGTTGTGCTTATCGCACACTTTATCTCATTTTTGAGATATTTTCACATGGTATTAGAGCTAGGCTTAAAGGAAAAGAAGATCGTGCTTTTTTCTCTCTTCGTTGGAGTACCTCGTAAAGTGTGCCATTGAGTTGTGGTGGTTGGAGTGAAGACTCGGCTCTTCATTCTATATTTTAGAAGCTTCCTACATCAAGAAGGGACTCATTTCGCATTGTGGTACGCATTTATTTCTCTTTGTATCCTCTCTAATGGGCGAAAAGGATTCTCACTTCTCTCTTGGCTTCAAATTGAATGGAACGAATTATCATGTATGGGCCGGGAATATGGAGGCCCATATAAAAGGAAAGGGTCTTTGGGGATATGTTCAAGGAACTATTCCCGAACCCGAACAAAAAATTACTACCCTTGAGAGAGGGGAGATCAAGGTTCTTGAGGGAGAAGAAAGAGAAAAGGCTTTTGAAGATTACAATAAGAAGCATGAAGAGTGGGAAATGAAAAATTACAAAATACTCTCATGGTTCTTCTCTTCGATTGAGACCAAAATTAATGCCAACATTCTAAAGTTCAAAAAGGCATATTAAGTATGGGAATATCTTGAAAGAATGTATACTTCAAGAGATTTGTCCCATAAATACTATCTCCAAAAGAAGGCTTTAACCCTTCAACAAGGAGAAATGTCCGTTAGAGAGTACTTCGCCGAGTTATCCACTATTTGGGATGAGCTTGCCCTCCAAGAACCTAAATGGAGTGGTGAGGCTATTGAATTGAGGGCCAAACAACTAGAAGAGGATCATTTCTTTAACTTTTTAAATGGGCTTAGACCCGAGTTTGAACAAACTAGATCATCTCTCTTATCTTCTTTCTCTTCCCCTCCTTTGGAAGATGTGCTTACCAAATTAAGTGGATAAGAAACTAGATTGAGAATGAATAAAACCAATCTAAGTGTGTTGGCCGTTCCCTCTAAAGATGAGGATGAGGGTGCTTATGCCGTATCAAGACCGGGGAACAATGTTAAAACCTATAAACCCCCTCATTTTAACAAAAATCAAGGAGGAAGAGAAAATGGTGGGCATTATGGAAGAAGAGATTATAGTAAGATCATATGCCATTTTTGCAAAGAACCGGGTCACATTAAACTGGTATGCCCTAAATGGAAGAAGATGGTGGCTATGTCTACTACTTTCCAATCAACCAAGGAGGAAGGTCCTACTTCCAATCATGCTACTTTGTCTCTCAATCAAATCATGGAAGCTCTTCAACCACTCCTCAAGGGATCCGTTTCCGGAGCCGCCATGACCACCTTCTCTCCTCCCGGTAAGACTCTTTGGCTCTTAGACTCGGGTGCATCCTTTCATATGACTCCAAATGTTTTTTCACTTTCTAAATACTCAAAAAATTTGTCACCCTCTTTTGTCTCCACCGCGGATGGGGCTTCTCTTGAAATAAAAGGAATTGGTGATTTTGAAAGACAAGGTTTTTTTATTCCAAAAGTTAGATTTATACCAAAACCAAATTTAAATTTGCTTTCCGTCTCTCAACTATCGGATCATGGGTGTGATATCAAATTCTCATCAAATAAATGTTGGATACAGGATCGCCGGTCCGGGAAGTTGATTGGGGAAGGCTCTAGGAAGGGAGATCTTTATCTCATGGAATTTCTTCAAATTCCAAAAACCTCTTTTTATAATGTTGCCCAACATAAGGATATAAATGTTTGGCATAAATGCCTTGGACATCCAAATATTGTCAAGCTTTCGTATTTACATTTTGCTAAAACCTTATGTAAAGACAATTTCAATTGTAATGATTGTATTCTTGGTAAAATGAGAAGCTTACCTTTTGGACAAAGAACTATGTTTTCAACTAAGCCTTTCGAAATTGTGCATTCGGATGTTTGGGGACCAGCACCCGTTGTCTAAGGGAGGTTTTTCGTATTATGTTATTTATGTGGATGATTTTTCAAGATATAGTTGGATATACTTCCTCAAACATAAACATGAGGTTTTCTCTACTTTTAAGGTTTTTCACATGTTAATACAAAATCAATTCAATAGTAAATTACAAATTCTTAGAACCGATTCCGGGGGAGAATATCTCTCAAATGATTTCAAAAGTTATATTGAAAATAATGGGATTGTTCATCAAAGGTTTTGTCCCAAAACTCCCCAACAAAATGGGTTGGCCGAACGAAAACATAGACACATAATTGAAACTACAAGAACTTTGCTAATTTCTCAAAAAATTCCAAAAAGATTTTGGGCCGAAGCGGCTCTTGCATCGGTTTATCTCATCAACCGACTTCCATCCAAAAACTTGAATCAAATATCTCCATATGAAATCTTGTATAAAAAAGAACCCGATTACAATAGGTTAAGAATTTTTGGTTGTAAATGTTTTGTTCTCACCGATAAGAATGATAAATTATCTCCCAAAGCTATTCCTTGTGCGTTTTTAGGATATTCGGAAACCCAAAAAGGTTTTAGGTGTTATGATATTAAGAATGATAAACTATATGTTTCAAGAAATGTAACCTTTTTAGAAAACATAAGTGGTTTTGAAGAACACAAAACTCATGAAGATAATGCCGATTATTCTTTTTTGTTTGAACTATTATCTAGAAATGAAGATTTTTTTAGCGATGATGAATTAAATGAAAATGAGGATATAAGTGAAAGTATTCCTCAAACCATTCATGATGAAGAAGAAATGATAAATGAACCAATTACCTATACTCATAGAGATAAAAGCAGTTTTAGAAGTGCAATAGAGAAATATAGTGACCTCAGTGAATCTTCCAACAACTCTCGAAGAACTGAAAGATCTAGGAAAAATCCTTCTAGATTTATATCCTATGAGTCTTTTTCTCCAAAGCATAGGGCATGTCTTAGTGCCATTCACTTATATCATGAACCTAGAAATTTTAAAGAAGCTAAGGAAATAATAGAATTGAGGGATGCCATGGACAACGAACTTAGAGCCCTCAACAAAGCCAAAACGTGGGTTTTTCAATGTCTTCCAGAAGGAAAGAAAACAATAGGATGTAGATGGATTTTTAAAGTAAAAACCAAGAGTGATGGCACTCTCGAAAGATATAAAGCCCGTCTTGTCGCAAAAGGATATAGTCAAGAATACGGCATCGATTACGAAGAAACCTTTGCTCCTGTTGCACGAATGGTTACTGTAAGGTGTTTGATCACCATTGCATCTATTAAAAAATAGAATATTTACCAAATGGATGTTAAAAATGCATTTTTAAATGGGGACCTTAATGAAGAAGTCTACATGGATGCTCCTTTTGGTATGAACGTACCAAAGGTGAAAGTCCTTCGTTTACAAAAAGCGCTTTATGGTTTAAAACAAGCCCCTAAGGCTTGGTATGATCGATTTAATGATGTGATGGTTCAAAATGGTTTTTCCTCATGCTACACTGACACTGTTTTGTTCGTCAAAAAGTCTGATGCAGGAATTATGATTTTACTGTTGTATGTTGATGATATGTTGATAACAGGTAGTGACATAAAGGGCATCAGAAACATTAAAACCACTTTAAAAGAAAGGTTTGAGATGTCAGACCTGGGGTATCTGACTTACTTTCTTGGTATCGAGGTAGCCTACTCTCATAGAGGCTATTTTTTGTCTCAAACTAAACTTGCTTGTGAGATTCTTGATAGATCAGGTATTAGTGATGATAAAATCTGTGAGACCCCTGAAATTGTGGGATCAAAAATGAAGATCGATGATGGGAAACCTTTGGAGGATCCTACCCCCTACCGGCAACTTGTGGGATCTCTAATGTATCTTAGCATCACAAGGCCGGACATCTCTCATGCCGTGCATACTGCAAGCCAATTTCAGCATGCTCCTACATCCGTTCTTATGAGTGTCATTCTCCGAGTTGTCAGATACTTAAAGGGAACTTTAAACAAGGGAGTTTTTCTTTCCTCATCTTCTGTGTTGAATTTAATTGCATATACTGACTCTGATTGGGGAGGTGACCCAAATAATCGTCACTCCACTACAGGCTTTTGCATTTTTTAGGTGAATCCCTGATCTCATGGAGATGTAAGAAACAACAGAAGGTGTCTCTATCATCCACCGAAGCAGAATATCGAGCCATGTCGTCTACAACTATGGAGATTGTCTGGATTCATCAGTTGCTGCAAGACATGGGGATTCCAATTCAAGAACCCACAAAGTTGTGTTGTGATAATAAGAGTGCAATCTATATTGCTAAGAATCACACGTTTCATGAGCGGACAAAGCATATTGAGATGGACTGCCATTATGTCCGAGAGACATATCTACAAAAAGTCATCGATCTTCCTTATGTAACTTCAAAATATCAGTTGGCAGATTTCTTCACCAAGGCACTTTGCTCTCCAAGATTCAACTTTTTCCTTAGCAAACTTTTGGTCATTGTGCCCTAAGTTTGAGGGAGGGTGTTAAAATGTATCTCTCTTTATGTAAATATTTACATATATATACATATATAAAGAGAGATACATATACATATATACATATGTATATATGTATATGTATCTCTCTTTATATATATATATGTAAATATTTATGTTTCCTTTTTCTTGTAAAACCCGCAAGGGTATTTTAGTCATTTCTCTTTTGCGCATATTCATAATTATGAATATGTTGTAATTCTTTTTGTATTTTTTACTTTTCTTCTTTTTCTTTTTTTCTTTTCATTTTTTTGTCTTTTTTGATTGTTGACTCAAAGTCAACTTGGAGGGCTCAACACTAGCTGTTGAGCCTCTCCAACGGTTAGAATTCTAACCGTTGGAGGGGCTCCAACAGCTAGTGGAGCCCCTCCAAGGCTCCTTTTCCTCTTATAAATAGGGGAGTTCCCCCTTTGTAAAATGCACTTCTTGGAGCTTTTGTTCTCCATTCTTCTCAATAAAATTCTTTAGATTTTGTATGTCTTTGTGCATTTGAGTTTCTTTATTGTACCTTTGTGTACATTTGTTCTAAGTGTTCTTGTGCATTTGTGCACATTGGTGGTGTTGTGCTTATCGCACACTTTATCTCATTTTTGAGATATTTTCACAGTATAGGCACAAGTGGTTTGAGGTTGAATGCCATGGTCTCGATAAAATTGCAACAGTGCTTTGGTTTTAAACTCAAGGGCACTATTAGTGCGGATAATCTTGACAACGGATTCAAACTGAGTTTTTATTTCAATAACCAATGATTTGAGGATACTAGGAACTTCAGATCTTTCTTTTATTAAGAACACCCAAGACAACTTAGAAAAATCATCGACAATAACAAGATAATAACGACATTGGGTCCTGGTAGGAATCTTACTAGGACCCCATACATCTGCATGAAGAAGTTCAAAGACTTTATGACTGGTCTGACTCTGACTAGAAGAAAATGAACTCTTATGATGCTTGCCCAACTAACATGCTTCACACTGGAATGATGTAGTAGATGGAATTTGAGGAATAACACGACGAAGCTTCGACAATGAAGGATGTCTACGACGACGATGCCACTGAACAGGACTCGAGGAATAATCGACTGCAGCATAAATATTTCCCACAGGGTGATGTAAATAGTAGACTCCATTTTTTTCATAGCCTCTACCAATCTTCTTCTCCGTCAGCAAATCCTGAAAATGACAACACACATGATCAAATATCACTCTACAATTTAGCTCTTTTGTAAGGCAACTAACTAAGAGTAAACTTTGAGGAAATGAAGGAGCATGAAGGACATTGTTCAACTGCAAGAAAGTGGATATAGAAACATTTCCCTGACCAATAACCGGGGAGGAACTCCCATTAGCTAATGAGACTCTCAATATGCAGTAATAGCCTTTACATCTGAATTTTTTTTAGAGTTTCCGCATAGATGTCTAGATGCACCAGAGTCAATAATCCACTTACTATCATGGGGAGAAAGATGGTCTCCTGTTGAGTAGGCCACACCAGCTACAGGAGAAGAGGAACTTGAAGGACGATGAGCGACAATTTCATCATATTATGCACAACTAAGAGTGATACAATCACTGGGAGAATTGGTGTAATTCGCTACCTCTAGTTTTGTAACATTAGCTTTTGGAACATTAGGCTTCAATGGAGAAGAAGCAGGCCATCCATGTTTATCCCAACAACGATCTTCTAAATGTCCTGATTTTCCGCAAAAGGTATATTGGAGTTTACCTCTACCTCCCATACCTCTTCCATGATCTCTTCCTCTAACATTCAGAGTATTTCATCGTCCATAACTAGATGGAACAACTAAAGCAGATGACTGAGATGCAGGTTGAGATTGTGGAAGAGAGATGACAAGTCTACTCAAACGATTGTATGTATCAACAAGAGTAGGAACTTCAGACTTGATCAACATTTGGACTTTAGCAACTAAGAACTCTGAAGATAGGCCTGTGAGGAACCGAGCAACCATAGTTTGTTCTTGATGATCCTTTTGTTTTGAACAACACAGTGGTCTATGAGCATTAAATCCTTCAAAAACAGCTTTAACGGAGGCATAGTACTGGGCCAATGTCTGATCACCTTGCTGCAAATTATATATTTCGTGTTCAACTTGGAGAATACGACTCACATTAGTCTCTTGAGAGTACGTATCTCGAAGATTGTCCCACATCTGTTTAGCCGTATTGTAATAAATTAGGCCATTTGCAATATGAGGTTCAATGCTATTCATGATCCATGACATAACAATGTCATTATCTTCTTCCCAAGTAATGTATTTTCCTGTTTTATCATTTGGTTCAGATTCCAACAGAATATGTTTTTTACGATGTCCAGACACCGACATCATAAACGTTCTGGACCACCTTGCATAGTTTGTTTCATTTAATTTCACAGAAGACCCATAGGAGAAAGGATTTGTGAAGGCTTTATATTCCCCAATAGCCTTATTCTTGTAATCAGATTTCAGCACTTCACCCATAATGAATAACACTAACTCAGTAGTCACAACCAATATCGCTGCTGCAATAAACGTCCACGTGAAAAAAATGTCACAATTTGTAAATCTGGTAGAGATCTGCTCCACACTATGCAGATCCACTACGGTGACGAGTCTTCACCACGACACCAGATCTGCGATTAGATTTGAACTAACCAGAATAAATGATCAGATATGAAAAAAATTTGCAGATCCACGACTATTTAATATAAAATTTTCTTCACGACAACCAAATATGAACAAACCAAAACAAAAGTATGCAGGTCCATGACTATTTAATATAATTTTTGTTAAAATGTATCATTCAATCTTTGCAATCTTATATATATTATATATAATGGATAATACATATACATATATGGTATATATGCATATGTATCTTCCTAATTATATATATAAAATATATATTTCTCTATTATTAGGCATAAGGGTAGTTTAGTCATTTCCCCTTTTTACGCATATTCCATTTGGAATATGTTTGTAATTTTATTTTTATTTTTCTTTTTTTCTTTTTTCATTTTTGTGGTTTGCGCCACCTAGGGAGGCTCCCCAAAGAGTCGTTGGGGAGCCCCCAACGGTCACAAATGTGACCGTTGGGGGTGTTAAAATGTACCTTATATATATTATATTACATCAATACCCGATAGGAGTATTTTTGTGATTTCACATAGTTGTTTTAGAAAACAACTATTTTCAGTTTTTGTTAAAATTTATTTTCTTTTTTTATTTTTCACTTTTATTTTTTGTATTTTTTAAATAACAAAAGGGGCTCCAACCATAGAGTCGTTGGAGCCCCCAACGGTCACAAATGTGACCGTTGGGGGCTCCCAACGACTCCATGGGAGCCCCCTTTTAGGCTCTTCTTTTGAGGCATTTTGCCTCTCCTTCTCTCCTCTCCCTTTTGTATAAATAGGGGTGATCCCCTTGTATATTTTTCATTCTTGAGAGCTTTCTCTCTTCTCAATAAGAGGCTTTTTATATTGTTGCCTTCTTAAAGGCTTATGCTTGTATTGTCCCTTTGTGGACTTGTGATATTGTCTCTTTTATTCATTGTTGTAAGTGCTTGTATGCACTCTTTATATTTCCGCAATATCTCATTACATGGTATCAGAGCCACTCGATTCTTGAAGGAAAGGTGTGGTTCATGTATCTCATATTTAGTGGACATCTTCTCACTTCTTGGCAACATCATGGAGACAAAGATTGACCTATCTTTCAAGCTCAATGGAAAGAATTATATGATGTGGGCATCGGCAATGGAAAATAATCTCAAAGGAAAGAAGCTTTGGGGTTTTGTCATGGGGACCGTTCCGGAACCAAAGCTTATGCTCACGAAGATGGAAGAAGGTCAAGAAAAGGCTCTTGAGGGAGATGCTCGCCTCAAGGCCATTGAAAGTCATCAAAAGGAAGTGGAAGATTGGGAAAGCAATCACGCAAAAATCCTTGCGTGGTTTATGAACAATGTGGAGCTTAAGGTATGTGCTAATATAGCTAAATTTCCTAGAGCCAATGAGGCTTGGTCCTTTATGAGGGGTATGTATACCCAAAAGGATCTTGCAAGAGCTTACTTCTTGCAAGAAAAGATTAGAACCACCAAGCAAGGTGATTCTAACATTCAAGACTATTATAGTGCCCTAAATCCACTATGGGATGAATTGGCTCTCTTGGAGCCAAAATGGGTTTCTATGGAAGATATTGATTTAAGGCAAAAACAAATGGAACAAGAGCGATTGTTTCAATTTCTTTTTGGGCTACGTCCCGAATTTGAGCAAGTGGGATCTTCACTTCTCCATAGATCTATTTTTCCTCCTATTGAGGATGCTATTGCCGAAATCACTCAAGAGGAGACAAGGCTTGGCATGAGTAAGCATGTTGATGAAGTCCTTGCCGTATCAAAATCGGGTAACAATGTTAGAACCTATAAGCCTCCTCATTTTGGGAAACAAGAAAACTATAATGGAGGAAGAAAAATGATTGTTTGTCATTATTGCAATGAGCCGGGTCACATTAGACCCGCTTGTCCAAAGCTTATTGGAACCTTCAAGCCTAAAGTGGCCTCTCTTGAAGAAACCACCACCAAAGAAGATGAAGGCAAAACCAATGACATTAAAGAAACTCTTGGACAAATATCTATGGCTCTCTAACAAATGCTAAAAGTTTCTTCCTCCACATCGGGTGCGGCTATTGCTTCATCATCATCACCCGGTACGTATTCTTAGATCCTTGACTCCGGAGCTTCTTTTCATATGACCCCTCTTGAAAATGCACTTAGTGATGTTTGCACCAATTCAAAGGACTCTTGTGTCTCTACGGCCGATGGAACTTTTTTGAAAATTTCAAGTATTGGCTCTTTTAAAGATTCACAAAATTTTTGTGTTCCAAAAGTAAGAGTTGTTCCCAAACTAAACTTAAACCTATTTTCGGTTTCTCAAATTGCCGACCATGGATGTGAAATATCTTTCTCATCTAATGGTTGCTTTGTGCAGGATCTCCGGTTCGGGAAGCGGATTGGGCAAGGCCATAGAAAGGGAGACCTCTATTATATGGACCATCTTGATCTCCCTACAAACTTTTTTTGTTCTTATGTCTAAGAAAAAAACATGGAAACTTGGCATAAAAGACTTGGTCATCCAAGTTATTCCAAAATGTATCTCTTTCCTTTTGGAAACAAATTTTGTAAGGAAAAAGAAATTAATTGCAAAGATTGCATTTTTGAAAAAATGAAGTCTATTCCATTTCCAACTAGAACTTTTCTCTCATCAACGCCTTTTGAATTGGTGCATTCGGATGTTTGGGGGCCTTCTCCGGTTATGTCTAAAGGGGGCTATTCATATTATGTTACGTTTATTGATGATTTTACTCGGTATGTTTGGATTTATTTCCTTAGTCATAAGTCGGAAGTATTTACTTTCTTTAAAGACTTTCATAAAAAGGTTCAAAATCAATTTCAAAATAAGATATCTATTTTAAGATCCGATTCCGGTGGCGAATACTTATCTCACGAATTCCAAAGCTATTTAACCCAAAATGGCATTTGCCATCAAAAGTCACGTCCTAGGACTCCTTAACAAAATGGCCTAGTGGAATGGAAACATAGGCACATTATAGAAACCGCTAGAACATTACTTGTTTCTAGGAATATTCCAAAGAAGTTTTGGGCCGAAGCCGTTCTAACCTCAACCATCTAATCAATAGAATGCCCTCTTCTAAGTTAAAAAATGCTTCTCCCTATGAAAAACTCTTTAAATTTTCACCCGATTTCAATCGTCTTCGTATTTTTGGCTGCAAATGTTTTGTCCTACTACATAAAAGGGATAAGTTATCTCCAAAAGCAATTGAATGTGTTTTTTTAGGATATGGTGAAAATAAAAAAGGGTATAGATGTTATGATTTTAAGAATGATAAACTATATATTTCAAAAGATGTAACATTTCTAGAAGAAGAAAATGGTTTTGATAAAATAGAAGAAACAAATGAAATTGATTATGTATTCTTATATGATCTTATTGATGACATACAAAAAGATTTTCTTGAAAACATAGACGATACTCCTGAGGTGTCCCCTCTTGACATAACACCCTCAAATGATAGTGATTCAAATATAAATGTTCATGATAGTGATACCAATATAAATGTTTACTCAAGAAGAAATCAAGAAAATCCTATTAGTGCCCTCGAAAAATACTCTCAAATTTCTGAATCCACTGAGGAACCACAAGTTAGACATTCTTCTAGAATATCAATACCCCCAAATAGGTTTGTATCCTATGATTCCTTAACTCCCAACTATCGGGCATGTTTAATAACCCTACATTCTTATTTTGAACCGGCCCACTATAATCAAGCTAAATCTATACCTCATTGGGTTGAAGCAATGCAAGTTGAACTAAATGCTTTAAAAAAGGCCAATACTTGGGAAATAGTTAATCTACCCTCACACAAAAAACCTATTGGTTGTCGCTGGGTCTTCAAAGTTAAAACTAAAAGCGATGGCTCTTTAGAACGATATAAAGCTAGATTAGTTGCTAAGGGATACTCTCAAGAATATGGCATTGATTACGAAGAAACATTCATTCCCGTAGCTCGAATGACTAGTGTCAGAACCTTAATTGTTGTCGCATCAACCAAAAAATGGCCTATTTATCAACTTGACGTAAAAAATGCTTTTTTAAATGGAAGTTTAAGTGAAGAAGTTTATATGGATCCGCCACCCGGAATAAATATTAAGCAAGGTCAAACACTTCGTCTTTTGAAGGCCTTGTATGGTCTTAAACAAGCCCTTAAGGCTTGGTATGATCGTTTCAGTGATATCATAATAAAGTTAGGATTTCACTCTTGTTATACTGACACTGCTCTTTTTGTTAAACATGCAGGTTCTAGTATCGTAATTTTGTTGCTTTATGTTGATGATATGATTATCACTGGAAATGATCAAAGTAGTATTATCAATGTTAAAAATATGTTAAAAGATAATTTTGATATGTCTGACTTAGGTTTTCTCAGATATTTTCTTGGAATTGAGGTTGCATATTCTCCTAGAGGATATATTTTGTCACAGATGAAGCTTGCTACAGATATATGTTCTAAGTCTGAGATTTCTGATGATAAGAAAGTAGAGACTCCCGAGGTTATTAATGCCAAATTGCGGTTGGAGGATGAGGTTCTAGAAGATCCCACACCTTACAGACAACTCATTGGGTCTCTTACCTATTTAACTATCACCAGACCAGATATCACTCATGCGGTTCACTCAGTTAACCAATTTTAGCATGCTCCTACAACTGTGCATATGAGTGTTGTTCTCCGAATCATCCGCTACATTCGGAATACTATCAATAAAGGGCTTTTTCTATCCTCCTCTTCTTCCTTGAATTTTCTTGCTTATACTGATGCGGATTGGGGAGGTAATCCCTGTAAAAGTATCTTCAACAAGATACTTTAGTCGATAACACAACAACCTTAAGAATAAATGTGTGAACATACACACCCAAGAACACTTGTGCACAACAAACACAACACACCGAATCACAAATGTGCACTTGCACCCATAAGTTTCATAAACACTAAAGAGGTTGGGCTATAATCCCAAATCCCTTAGAGAAATACAAGAGGATCTGCCCATATATATAGGGCTTTGGAGGAGGCCTTGGGAGGGGCTCCACATAGTCGTTGGAGCCCCTCCAACGGTCACAAATGTGACCGTTGGAGGGGTCCAACGACTAGTGGGTTGGGCCCCTCCCAATGCATGTACAATGCATTAAATGAAAATACAAAAATAAATAAAGAAAAAAGAAAAAAAGGAAAATACAAAAAAACATATTCTTGAAAAAGAATGTGTAAAATTCCTAAACTACCCTTACTATGACTATATATATTTTATATATATATAATTGGTAAATACATATACATATATTATATATATGTATATGTATTACCTTATATATATAAAATATATATACGAAATTACAAGTTTGATTACATAATTTAACAATCCCAATGATCGAGTCTCAACTACTGGTTTTTGTGTCTTTTTAGGGGACTCTTTGATTGCCTGGCGATGCAAGAAGCAGCAGAAAGTTTCACTATCATCCACTGAAGCTGAGTACCGGGCTATGGCAACCACGACAATGGAACTTGTATGGCTTCGCAGTTTGCTTAAAGACATGGGAGTTGATATTACCGAAGCCTCAAAGCTATGTTGCGACAATAAGAGTGCCATCTATATTGCGAGCAATCATACTTTTCATGAACGTACAAAACATATCGAAATGGATTGCCACTATGTTCGTGACGAATTCTTACGAGGAACTATTGCTCTGCCATATGTCACTTCAGAATATCAGTTGTCGGACTTCTTTACTAAAGCTCTTCCGGCTCCTCGCTTCATGTTTCTTCTTGGCAAACTTCCCGTCATTTCTCCGTAAAGTTTGAGGGGGGGTGTTAAAATGTACCTTATATATATTATATTACATCAATACCCGATAGGGGTATTTTTGTAATTTCTCATAGTTGTTTTAGAAAACAACTATTTTCAGTTTTTGTTAAAATGTATTTTCTTTTTTTATTTTTCACTTTTCTTTTTTGTATTTTTTAAATAACAAAAGGGGCTCCAACCATAGAGTCGTTGGAGCCCCCAACGGTCACAAATGTGACCGTTGGGGGCTCCCAACGACTCCATGGGAGCCCCCTTTTGGGCTCTTCTTTTGAGGCATTTTGCTTCTCCTTCTCTCCTCTCCCTTTTGTATAAATAGGGGTGATCCCCTTGTATATTTTTCATTCTTGAGAGCTTTCTCTCTTCTCAATAAGAGACTTTTTATATTGTTGTTTCTTAAAGGCTTGTGCTTGTATTGTCCCTTTGTGGACTTGTGATATTGTCTCTTTTATTCATTGTTGTAATTGCTTGTATGCACTCTTTATATTTCCGCAATATCTCATTACAGGGGGCTCTCAACGACTCCTTTGGGAGCCTCCTATGTGGCTCCTCTCTTGTTATAAATAGGGGTCTCCCCCTTGTAATTTATTTACTCCTTTGGAGAAGCTTTTGCTCCATGTAATGGGTGTTACACTTTTCCTCTCTTCAATAATATCAACTTATGCCTTATAGGCATTTTTGCCCCTTTGTGGGTTTATGTGTTAGCACATTATGTGCTTGTGTTTTCCCCTTTAGTGGTTATATTCGCACTTTATGTGCATTTGTATTGGTTCATTATTGAACCTAATATATTCAAAGTCGTTTCCTTACAATTTTTTCTTCACGACAACCAGATATGAATGAACCAAAACAAAAGTATGCAGGTCCACGACTGAAAAGTCTATTTAATCTTCACCACACTCAGATCTGTGATCAGATCTGAACCAACCAGAGCATACGATCAGATTAAAAAAAATGCAGATCCACGACAATAGACTGCATTTAATCTTCACCAAAAAAAAAAATGACTGTCAAATCTGACCGTCACCCACTTCACGACTTCAGCACAACACCCATACCTGTATCCACCCGATCTGGTCGATAGAGGCCCATAGTTTCACGCGACTTTTAGATCTGATTACAGATCTGAGTCATGACTCTTGTCAGACCTCAGATCTGTATCACTCGTTCTTCAAAAAAAAATTAAATAGGAGACACCTTTTTAATTTGATCCTCTTCATGTGATCTAATACCCTTCACTTGAGCTTTGGCGTAGAACTCGAGATCACGCTCCCAAGGTCGACGACTTTGATACCATGTAGAAGAAAAACTAATAGAATACTCTGAAACGAGAGACAGAGAAAAAGACCTCAAAAACTTAATTAGGTCTAATCTCCTTTAGTTTAAATAGAGATTAGCCAAAAGAGTAAATTTACATTAGGGTCCCTCATTATTTATAAAATACCAAAAACAACCTTAAGAATAAATAAACTTTAAAGTGGTCGACTTATCTTAAGAGCACTGATTCATGAGGAAAATGTGTCAAAAGAATTTAAGGATTACTTAAATTAAAATGGTATCACATATCAAAAATCTTGCCCTTACACTTTGCAACACAATGGTTTGGCTAAAAGAAAGCATAGACATATTATAGAAACCAGTGTTGTGAAAAGCGTTGAGGCGTAGCGAGGCGCTCCACCAAAATCTAAGGCGAGGCGTAAGCCTCAAGGCGTAAAGCGTAAGCCTCAAAATTTTTTTTTAAAAAAACTATAAAAAATATCTAAAATTATAATTAAATAAAAAAATCTTTATTGATGAAGCAATAACAAACAGGAAATAAAAAATCTCAAATAAATACTGAAAAAATATGAGATTAACATGTAAAAGTAACATTAATGCAACAACTTGATCTATGTAAGTATCTAAAAAAACATGGGCATTCATTAAATTAAAAATTAACATTAACAACGAAATGCATCTTAGCATTAACAATAGAATGTCATAATTAGAAAATGCATGTTAGCATTAACAACCAAATGTTAATATATTTGTCCAAAACTCTTCAGAAGATGGATTCTTTACAATGAATTGTACAAAAACCACCTTAACCCATTGAACTTGAGCAACTGCTATATACACAAGCAACTCTAACCTCTGTCTTTCAAATGTAAACTCTCTACAAAGCACGATCAAGGATATGAGGAAAACAAAAACTTTTAAAATATCACGAGAAATTAGCAGTTGAATGATCGCTGCTCTAAACTTTCGTCACTAAGATAACTGTGATCAGCGAACACCATCTCCAAAGCAGAATTCTTGTCAATTTTTAAATAGAATGTAGCAAGCTCATTTAAGGACTGTACGGTCTAAATTCAGAACATTTTGGGAGCAAAATAACACAAGGACTTATAGGAAGTAACAACAGCTGAAATCTGCAACTAGAAATGCACCCACAGAAATCGAGAAATGTGTTAATGAAAAATTATTCTCATTTACAAGCCAAAGCCTTCTCTTATCCTACATTATATATTACAGTCATATAACACTTACTGAAAGCATCACCAAGAAAATTGAAAGTAGAATAGTCAAGGCTAATGTAGCACAAAAAAGAAACCAGTTATGACAAATTGACGGTCAGAATGAAGACTGCAACCTAAGCACCAGGTGAGACACCTGAAGGATCCTTCGATGAATCGACAAGAGCCGGTGGCAAAAATTGCCACTTGGGTACCCCAGGGTAACCCATAAACCACATAGGTTTCAGGGTAATCCATCCTTCAAGAGAATGTTGTATCACTCGAGAGACGAGAGAAGAGATAAGAAGAAGAAGAAGAAGAAGAAGAAGAAGAAGAAGAGGAGAACGAGAGAGCAAAAAAAAATCAATACCTGTTTTGGGGGTCCACCATGTGAGAGAGAATGTTGTGATCCTGTGAGAGTCGTGAGGGAGAGAAGGCTGTGAGAAAAAAACAGAGATAGGGGGTGAGAAAAAAAATAAAAGCACATAAAGTGGTCGGTAGGGCTTTGTTTAAGCCCTAATCTTTTGGTCGAATGAGGGTTTTGATCCTCATTTGACCAAATAAAATGAGGCGTGTAAGCCTCAGTCCGAGGCGTGCCTCGCCTCGAGGCGTGCGCCTCAAGGCCTATGAGGCGCATGCCTCAAGGGTATTGCGCTTTATACCTACGCCTCAAGGCACAAAGGCCCTCGCCTTGAGGTGAGGCACGCTTTTTGCGCCTTGAGGCGCGTTTTTAATAACACTGATAGAAACAAATAGAACCTTGCTTATTACAAACCAAGTACCAAAGATTTTTGGGCTAAAGCCACATTAACTACAGTTTATCTCATCAACCGAATGCCATTCTCTTCATTAGAAAATGTGTCACCAATTGAATAACTTTTCAAACTAATTCCTGATTATTCTAGATAGAGTCTTTTGGTGTAAATATTTTGTGTTTACTAACAAGAATGATAAACTTTCTCCCTGGGCTATTCCATGTGTCTTTTTGGGATATGCTAATAACCAAAAAGGCTATAGATGTTTTGATTTTAGAAACAAAAAGCTATATGTCCAAAGAAATGTATCTTTCTTGGAAAAAGGAAAGATTTTTTGAAATTGAAAAATCTAAGAAAATAATTGAGTATTTTGATGATTGCAATGTTGATCTTGATGAAGTTCATGAGCATATAAATGATATAGTGAGTAAAGAACTATCTCATGATAATGAGATTAAAGAAGAGCAATCCTATAAGGATAAAAATTGTATACAATATTCTAGATGCGGTGATTCCAACCGTCCATGTGCACTCAAAAGATATATTGATAGTGAAGACCAAATATAAATACAAACTAGAAGGTCATCTAGAGTATCAAACCCCCTTGGAAAGTTTGTCTTATGACTCATTTTCACCTAAGTACCAAGCCTTCATTACATTAATACATTCATATATAGAACCCTCGACCTATGCTTAAGCAAAAGAACAATCTGAATAGATAGAAGCTATGAGGATAGAACTGGATGCCTTAGAAAGAGCAAATACCTAAGAGCAGAGTTACCGGAAGCTTCTTAGGTAGGTGGGAAGCTCGCTTCCCGGAAACTCGCTTCGGAAGCACGATACTCCTCGCTTCCGAAACTTCATGGGAAGCTCGATTCCCCCACGCTTCTTCTATGCTTCTCATACACATGGTCTATGCATACTATATGCTTTTTTCACATTTCTTTTCATCTTTTTCATGTATTTTCTCTCATGCTTCACTCACTTTCCATGTACTTTCTTTAAATTGGTAACCATCATTGTTAGTAGGGGTGGCAAAACCTGACACGACCCGCCAACCCGCCTCTTAGGCGGGTTCGGGTTGGGCTTAAGCCAACCCGTTTAATAAACGGGTCGACCCGCATAACCCGTTTATTAAACAGGTCGGGTTCGGGTTGGAGGTATGCCAACCCGCCAACCCGGCTGACCCGTTTAATAAACGGGTTAGGCGGGTGGGTCAACCCGCCAACCCGTTTGCCAACCCACCGACCCGTCAACCCGACCCACGAACCTGAGAACCCGTTTACCCGACCCAACCCATTTATTAAATGGGTTGGCGGGTCGTGTCGGGTTACCCGTTTATTAAACGGGTCGGGTTGAGGTATGCTGACCCGCCAACCCGTCGAGTCGACCTGCCAACCCGACACGATTGCCACCCCTAATTGTTAGATTTTAACAAAAATTTAACTCTTTTATAGAAAAATCATGAAATATAAGAATAATCAATTTTATTTTAGTTTTTATTTGTTTCTTGTTTGATTCCATATTGCTTCATTTTTTATTCATATTTCGCTTTTAAATTGAAACTTCGCTTCTCGCTTCGTATAAATTTTAAAATGCCTCGCTTCTCGCTTCCGCTTCCCGTATCGTTTCCCGCATCCGCTTCCTAGTTTGACAACCTTGCCTAAGAGTATAACATAGATTATGAAGAAAATTTTGCCCTAGTTGCTAGGATGACCACAATTAGAACCTTGGTAGTCCTGACCTCTGTGAGAAGATGGCCTATATATCAGATGGATGTTAAGAATGCATTTCTTAACGAGAATTTAGCTGAAGTTTATATCGACGCATCACCTCGTATAACTATTCCTAAAGAAAAAACTCTTCGTTTGGATAAAGCTTTTTTATGGTTTTAAACAAGCACCGAAGGCATGGTATGACAAGTTTAGTTAAGTTATGCTTGATATTCGGTTTCATTCTTGTCTGACTGACACAACTTTGTTTTTAGTATTTTTGATGCAGGTATAATTATCCTTCTCCTCTATGTGGACAACATGATTATCACCGGAGGGGATAAATAGGGAGTTGAACATATTAAAAGACTTCTCAAGACACATTTTGAAATGACTGACTTGGGTTTTTTAAAATATTTTCTTGACATTAAAGTTATTTATTCTTATAGAGGTTATTTATTGACTCAATCTATTTTTTTTTTAGATATTGTTGCCAGGTCTGGAATCTCAGATGACAAGAAGGCTGACACTCCTGAAGTTGTCAATGCTAAGATGTAAATTGAAAATCCGACTTCTGTTCACAAAACTAACCAATTTCAGCATGCTCCTACTTTTGTTCATATGAGAGCGGTTTTGCGTATTATTAGATATATTAAGACTTTCATTTATCAAGACATTTTTTATCTGTTTCTTCATCTTTAGATTTAACTACTTATACTGATGTTGATTAGGGAGGTGATCTCAATAACCAACACTCAACTACTGGTTTTTGTATTTTCTTAAGAGACTCGTTGATCTCATAGCGATTTAAGAAGCAACAGAGGTCTTATTCTCTTCGACTGAAGCAAAATATGTAGCCATGGATACAACTACTATTGAGATGGTCTGGCTAATAAGATTGTTTGATGATATGGGAGTTCAGATTACAGGAGCATTACGAATGTGTTGTGCCAACAAAAGTTCCATCTACATTGCCAATAACCGAACCTTTCATGAATGTACCAAACATATAGAGATAGACTCACTACGTGTGAGAGGAGTATATACATGACACTATCGATCTTTCGTATGTTACCTCGGAATACCAGTTAATGGATTTCTTTACTAAATCTCTTGTTGCTCCTAGCTATCACTTTCTCTTAGGCAAACTTTCGGTTATCCAACTGTAAGTTTGAGGGAGAGTGTTAAAATGTATTCATGTACATAGTAATACATATGTATACATATATATATATATTTTTATATATAATATATATATATATATGTAACTAGTTTAGTCTTTTTTAGTTTCTTTTTATTTTTTTGGTTCATATTGGACTAGTCAACACAAGGTTGACTAGTCAAAATGGAGTAGTTGGGGATGGTCCAACGACTCTAAATAGAGATAGAGTTGTTGGACCAGCTCTAACGTCTCTATGGAGCCCTCTTGTTGTGTATATATAAGGGTAAAATCCCCTCTCTTTTGTAATGCTTCTTGCATGAATTTGTTATCAATAAAATATTATTTTTAGATTGTGAGCCTTTTTTGTTTGCCCCTTTATGGGTTTTGTAAGTGAACCCATTTTGTGGTTCTTTGTGTGTTCACTTTGGTGGATTTTGTTTTGGCACTTTTGTATACAGTTCCCCCCCCCCACACACACATATATATATATATATATATATATATATATATATATATATATATATATATATATACATACACACACACATACATATGGGTAATACATCCGTGCTAAATATGGCACGGTGCTAAATGAATTATTTTATTGGATTTTTGGTGTTTTTTCAAAATTTTGACCATATGAATGTGTTCAAAATGATTGATTTACTAGAAATTGACACTTAAAATGATATTTGGAGACTCAAAAATTTATGAAAGTTGTAGATCATTGATTTTTGAAACTTTATAAAAACCTATCCATGCATCAAAATTGAATGTTTCAATAAGTGATTCATAAAAACGAGCACATAGATCACATCTATATGGTCAGAATTTCAAAAAAAATCTGAAAATCCAATAGCATGTTTCATTTAGCACGGATGTATTACCCATATATATATAATTATATATATGTATGTGTGTGTACATAGCATGCATGTGTGTGCACCCACTGACGTGCATCTTGTATCCATGGTGTTGTCCATATTAGTGATCTTGCTGGAATTTTACTTGAATTTTTCTACCTTGTTGAAGCTCAAGATGTAAATGATGTTTAACACTAAAAAATTCACCAAAATCTGACAATAGGAACTTCATTTTCTAAAATGGCTTTGCATAAAATATGCCAAAGATTGAACTTCAAATGGCTTTACTTCTTTGGAATTTTAGGACAAGAAGCGGCTGGGAATTTGGTCCCATGGATTTGGTCACATACAATAGGTGGTAACCAGAAAATATCAGGTTGACAAATCTCAAAAACAATGATTTGATTTTTCTCTTACAGATATCATAAACCTGGACTCTAGGTTGGCTTGTATTAAAAGTCTATGTAATATAATGTAGTACAATTATGTGTAATGTAACTTTATTAGGTCTTTATCTACATACCCTATTAAGAGGGGGTATATTAGACTTTTTAAATTTTCCTTTTGTTGTACTCTAAAGGGGTCAACCCTTTTATGTTAGAGAGAACCCTTTCTCACGATATTGGGTATTGAATGAACATTTGTTTTCTTCTCTCCACTTTGAACCCTTTGTAACCCTAGCTCCTTTCTAAAAAGACGTCATTCACGACTGGGTCTGGATCTCATACCCAATTCGTCTTGTTTATTAAAATACATGCTCATTAATGGCATGTTGTAATTTTAGTATATTATGTAATGAGTATTTTCGTACCCTAATTACTGTACCTGTTGAGTAAGAGTAAGACTGAATATATGGAATGTCGGTTTAGTAAGCAACGAAGTAGTGATGGGAGTGTAGTGAAGCTTGGTGAGCAAGAAATAACGGTGAATGATTATTTCAAATATTTGGGATCCATCATTCAAAAGTATGGAGAAATTGATGGAGATGTAAATCATAGGATAAAGGTTGGGTGGATGAAATGGAAAGTGCAACTGGAGTGTTGTGCGATCGTAGAATGCCATTGCGGTTGAAGGGAAAGTTTTATAGGACGACTATTAGGCCCGCTTTACTATATGGTACGGAATGTTGGGCTGCCAAGAGACATCATATTCAAAAAATGAGTGTAGCTGAGATGCGGATGCTTAGATGGATGTGTGGAAATACAATAAAAGATAAGATTCAGAACGAGGAGATACGTAAGAAGGTAGGTGTTGCACCCATTGAAAATAAGATGCGAGAGAATTGTTTACGGTGGTTTGGACATATTCGGCGAAGGCCTAATGATGCTCCAGTTAGAAGGTTGGAGAAATGGGAAAATATATTAGTTAAAAGAGGTCGGGGTAGGCCTAGGAAGACTTGGATGGAGATGATAGGAAAGGATATGAATGCTTTGAACCTCACCGAGGACATGGCATTGGATAGAAATGATTGGAGGAAAAGGATTCATGTGGAAGACCCAAAATGAATTTCTTTTTTTTGGTTCATATCGCTGACCCCAATTGTTTTGGGATGAAGGCGTAGTTGTTGTTGTTGTTGTAATTACTGTACCTGTGCATACTTAATGAGAAGCAAAAACCGCAGACCCTATTGGGGTTTCTTCTGCAGTCATCAGCCCCTCTCTCTCCTCTCTCGTCTCTTTCTCACATGGTATCAGAGCATTGATCCTCTCTCCAACGTCTTCTTCCAAGGTATTCTCTTTCTTATTCTTCCTGAATCTATTGAATCTCTCAGCCAACGTATTCTGCAGAATATTTCTTTCAGTCAACATATTCTATTTTTCTCTATTTCTAAAATATGCATCTCTATTCCTAAAGTCTGCATCTAATCTCTCTCTTTCCACATCTAATCGTCACCCACCATTAATCGTCATCCTTCTTATTCTAAAATTTACATCTTACCCACCATTTGCATTTTCTTTTCTTCTCACACTTTTTGATGTGATTTCATATGGTCACACAAGAGCAAATCTTTTGCGTGATTTCGTAAGTTCCTCATTTTCTTCAGAAAAGTAAGGTCAGATTCAAATCTGAGTAAAATATCAGATTCCTTTTCTTTACATTTTAGAATAGCGTTACATCCAAAAATCAGATTCAGCTCTTTGCATTTTTTGAAAAGAAAAACACGTTACATCCAAATAACATGTTTTTGTTTTGCATTTCATTGACTGATCTTTATTCAGATCAGTTTATTGCATAACTTCGATTTCTATCTCGGGTCTGCTGTAAAAAAAAAGGTAGTCGAGTTCCAAGTTCTCTGAAATTACGTATTGGTTCTGACTTTTATTTCTGACTTTTATTTCTGACTTCTTTTGTTCTACTCCAGTATTGTTTCTAATTCTATCTTGCTTCCGCCTTCAATCACCTATGGATTCTTTTTCTTCTTCTCAATCTGGTCTCTCTTCCAACTTTCTTAGCCAACTTGTATCTGAAAAACTGAACAACTCCAATTTTCTCACCTGAAAAAGACAAATCATCCCATTCATAAGAAGTCAGGATCTTTCTGGACATCTAGATGACTCTGTTTCTGTTCCTTCAGAGTTCATATTACAAGATGGCAAGACTGGGGAGGGTGACACTTCCATTACTTTTGTCAGAAATCCAGAATATATATCGTGGATGAAGCGAGATTAGGCTTTGGTTGCCTACATCACTTCCACCCTGTCACAAGAGGTGCTTGTGGCAATTCCAGATGACTGCACAACTATGCAGTTATGGCATCGTCTTGTTCAGACGTATTCTCAAGTTTCTTAGGCTAGAGTTTTATTTTTAAAGAAAGAGTTTCAAATGCTTAGAAAGGACTCCATGACTGTCATGGAGTACTTAAACAAAATGAAAACCATCACAGATCAGTGTTAAAAGATAATCATGTATCACATATATATATATACATATATATATATTTTTATGTTGTACCCAAAATACTCGATAGGGGTATTTTGGTCTTTTCATCATGTATTTTTTCTCTTAGGTTTATTTTCTTTTTTCCTATTTTCTTATTTTTTTTCTTTATTTTTTTTATTAAATGTATCACATGGGACCATTGGGGGCCCCACTTGTGTAGTCGTTGGGGTGCCCAACGGTCATAAATATGACCATTGGGGCTCCCCAACGACTACCTAGTGGGACCCCCAATGGCCCCTCAATCTCCCTTTCTCCTCTTGTATATAAAGGGGTTTCTCCCCCTTCTCAATGTGTGGTTTTTGGGGTTTTACCTCCCACCAATAATGAAGATCATTATTTTTTAGCCTTTGTGGCTTTGCCCCTTCGTGGGTTTGTGTGTTGGCACTTTATGTGCATTCGGTCACCCCTTAGTGGGTGGGTGTATTCGCACTTCATGTGCATGTTTATTGGTTCATTCTTGAACCTATTGTATTCAAAGTCATTTCCTAACATGGTATCAGAGCAAGGTCGTGATCGGGTTGTCTTTTGGTGCATCGGAAAGCATGTTGCTCAAAGAAACTTCAAAGAATGGTGAAGTATTCATTGTTTCTCTTCTCTCTTTTTTTGAAGCCATTCGGTATGTATTATTTTGTTTCTTGAAAGTAGCATGAATCATAAAGCTATTTGTTTGATCATTTATATGAATATGTTTTCGTTATCATTATGTTGCATGTTGAGTGATTGTGTGATTTGGGTCTTCATTTGAACCCTTATTGTTTTCGTATATCACATTTCATTGGAAACTTGTTATTTTCTAGATATATGGTTGCTCAAGACATACTTTAATGGGTCGTTTATCTCCCAAAGCATGATTTGATCTTACTCATGTGTATAGCTTTAGGAGGTTCTATTTCATGTCTTGCATATGATTTAAAAGCCTTGTATGTGGTTGTGATAAAATCTTTTAACACTCTTTAAAGAGTGTTTGAAAGCATAAAATCTTTTAACACTTTTCGAATTTAAAATTCTTATAAAATAGCTTTCATACTTTGAAGTCATCAATTGCATATATTTTGTTTGAAAGCATATGTGTAGAAAGCTCTTAAAGAAAATTGGGTTGAAACTCTTAGTTTATGAAGAATTGTGATAATTCACATTCTTCTCTACACGTCTAACAATTTCACATCACATATAATAGTAATTTATGAAGAATCCTCTATAGAGTGATGTTTTTCAAAATTGTCTTCAATTATGTAAGATTGATGATTTTTGCATAGGTGTTTCATGATTGACTTATAAGATAACTTCTAAAATTATATGTTTTCTTGCTAAATTATTGGTTTTTGCTTAATGCTCTTGACTCTTATATGAAACTTAATTTGTTTTGAGGTCCTCTTTTGTTTATGGGGTTTAGTGCATTTTTTGTGAAAAATTGATATAATTCTTGTATGTGAATTTCTCACATCTAAATCTTTGTTTACTTTTCTATGAATCCTAAGTGCTTCTTGTTAATGATAACTATTTGTGAGAATTTCGCGATTCTTATGAAAAGAAGGATTATAAAGGTCTTTCAATGTTTTTTGGTTTATTTAAAGAATTTTGAATTTTTTTGTGATAAATATGCTTTATGAACCATTGTGTTCATTAAGAATGATCTTTTAAAAGAACTTCCCACACTATATAGAATCTTGATATGCATTATTTCATAGTGTGTCTATTGCATATTTTGGTATAAAAGATTTCATTAGTTTGGATTTTCTTCTAATGATGCAATTTTATAAACTTGTTTGTTTGTATTTTTCACATAAGGTTTCAAAACCTCTTATTTGTATCTCTTCTTTTAAAGGATGCCTACGGTGGTCGTAATATGGTCTCTTTTGTCTTGCATTGGATTGCACTTGTTAAGCATATAATTGCATAATTAAAGCTTGAGAGACTCAAGCATTCTCCTTTTTATTGAAACACATGCCTTAGTGCATGTTTACTATTTTTATGCATTTGTGCGTAGTTGTTCAAGTGTTGTGTGAGTGCCTTCGTGCACATTTTGTGAAAGTTTTTTTGAGTGTTTTTATTTTAGAGCCTTTCTCAAGGCTTATGAGTGTATTGTCCCTTAATGGACTTGGATATTAACTCTTTTGTTTGATCATTATAAGACATTGTAAGTGCTTATAGCACTTTGTATGTTTCCGCATATCTCATCACAATCAAAGAATATTAAAGCTTGTTGTGTAGGATTTAATCCCAATTTTATAAATTTATTTTTTTTCAGTATTTTGAATATCCTTTCTTTGGGTATTGTGTTGAAGCTCTCTTTGTGAACCATTATGGTTCTTGTGATTCCTTTGTGAAGAGCTTCGTTTTTCTCTTGATTATCCCAAGATGATTTCTTTACATGTCATTGTGTATTTGAAAGAGTATTTTTTGCCTTTTATGGCACTTATTTTGTCCATCACAAGTTGATTATATAATGCATCAATCCTTTTTGGCCTTGTTATTGTTATATTAGAGATGTTTGGTGAGGTGAGTTATGGGCACCTCGTGTTATGTCATTTTAGATTGTCAACTTGTAGTTTGACTCTAAATGACTTGTTATGTGATCTCTAATTATGAGTGTGTCACTCGTTTGTTTTTAGCCATTGATTTTTTTTATAGATGCTCTTAATTATATATACTTGTGATGGATGTTTAAAGTTTGAAACCATAGTGTTCCAAGATATATTGAAAACTTGATGATCTTTAATTGATTTTTCATCTCAAGCTTTCCTTCCTCAAGTGTTTTCTCCTTTGTTTGCCCCTTATCTAAGTGTCACCATATGTAGACAAGAGTTGGCGGTTTACACTTTTGTGTGTAATTTGTTTAGCCCGTTAGTGGCTTTTGTTGTCTTGGTCTAGTAGTTGAACACACTTGTCTTGAGTGTCATTCTATATAGACAAGGCTTGTTGTTTCACACCATTGTGTGTGATGTTAGCCCATGATTGGCTTTTGTGTCCTTGTTATAGTCGCTGATACACTCATTTCAAGTGCCACTTTATGTAGACAAGAGATGTGTTGTCACACCTTTATGTGTGTTTTTAACCCATGGTTGGCTTTGTACTCTTGTTCTAGTAGCTAAACATACTTGATTTTGAGTGTCATTATATGTAGACAAAAAACGTTTATTCATATTTTTATTTGTGATTTTAGTCCATGTTGACATTTGTTCTCTTGTTCTAGTCGTTGATACACTCATTTCAAGTATTATTATATGTAGACAAGAAATGTTTTATACACACCTTCGTGTGTGTCTTTGGCCATTTAATGGCATGTTTTTATGCTCTTTGTCTAGTCGCTGATACACTTGATTTGTGGGTTTTGGGAGGTCTAAAGAGGGGATTGTTTGTAGTGAAAAACCTTTTGTAAAGATCTATGTGTGTTTTCAAAGAGACTTCACTTATAAATTGTATGATCAATGAAATTTTTTTGGCAAAAATGATTATCAATATGTTTTTAGATTATGTAATCTCTTGCTTTTGCCTTATTGGCATTTGTTTATAAAGTTTTTATTGTCAAAAATTTCATCTCTTAATATGTGAAGTTCTCTACTCAAATGATATTGATTCTTGACTCTTAGGATGTTAAGAATGTTGATATTATCCTATTTAATTATATGTTAAGATATGTTGATATTAATTGAATTATATATTTTCTGACATATGGCAATATGCATAATATTGCACAATTCGTATGTGCATGTGTTCTTTTGTGACTAAAAGATATATCTTTGTCCTATCAGTGGACTTGCATATGATTTCTAAAACTATGTTCCGGTGTAAGGTTTATACCTTTTCTTTATAAGGCTTTCTTTTTAAGCATTTCCTAATATGTCTTTGGAAAATCGTCATATAATGACTTACCTTAGTGTTGATTTATTTCATTATATGATGTCGCATATGCTTGTGATGACTATTATTCTTAAGCATTTATTGGAATTTTTTCTTTCTTTTTTGCTTATATCCAAGTATTGTGACTCAATTTTGCATTCAATGTTTTGTTTTTCAAAGCTTATGCGAATCATTGAATGCAGAGTACATCATATGATTATGAATTGAAGATTCTTACTTGTTTTAAATGCTTCTTTGTATACTTTGAGCTTTCTGTTTTGTTTCAGGACCTTCATGGCAAGATAAAAGCATAATTCTATTTTTCTAAAGGAGCTCATTGGCAAGAACAATTGGAAGAAGTCATTTGCTAACTTCACCAATCTTCTATGAAGATGGCGCCTTTTATTGAAGATTTTTGAAGACTGAGACTTCTTGCTATTGTATTCAAACTTTTTGTTCTCCCTCGCAAAGTTTAAGGGGGGGTGTTAAAAGATAATCATGTATCATATATACATATATATATATATATATATATATTTATGTTGTACCGAAAATACCTTATAGGGGTATTTTGGTCTTTTCATCATGTATTTTTTCTCTTAGGTTTATTTTCTCTTTTCCTATTTTCTTTCTTTTTTTATTTTTCTTTTATTAAATGTATCACATGGGACCATTGGGGGCCCCACTTGTGTAGTCGTTGGGGTGCCCCCAACGACTACCTTGTGGGAGCCCCAATGGCCCCCTCAATCTCCCTTTCTCCTCTTGTATATAAAGGGGTTTCCCCCCCTTCTCAATGTGTGGTTTTTGGGGTTTTACCTCCCACCAATAATGAAGATCATTATTTTTTAGCCTTTGTGGCTTTGCCCCTTCGTGGGTTTGTGTGTTGGCACTTTATGTGCATTCGGTTACCCCTTAGTGGGTGTGTGTATTCGCACTTCATGTGCATGTTTATTGGTTCATTCTTGAACCTATTGTATTCAAAGTCATTTCCTAACAATCAATTGGACATCATGGGTTGCACGGTCAGTGACAAAGATATGGTGCAACAAACTTTGAGCGGGCTGAGACCCGATTATCATATGATGGTTACTTCCTTGCTGTGTTTGCCAGACTTACCTACATTTGAAGATCTTTGTGCTAAGCTCTTACAGTATGAGATGACTTTGAAAGGATTCTCTGAAGGTAATCACAACCCCATTGGAGCCCATAACGTTCTTGCCACATGAGTCACCTATGGTCGAGGACGTGGCAAGTATGAATCTCGAGAAAGAGGAGGTCAAGAGAGGAATGGACAAGGAGCTCGCGGGCTGTAATACCTACCTGCTTTCTCTGCAACAAAAGGGGGCACATAAAGGCAAATTGCTGGTTTAACCCGCAAAATAGAGGAAAGCAATTGGAGACAAGAAAGGGAACAAATACATTGAAAAATAGTGAAGTCAAAGAATTGTTATTATCTGCATTGGCTGAATTAAATATCAAACAGAATGATCAAGACACTTGGTATGTTGATTCTGGTGCAGCCACTCATGTCACTGGTGATGTTGGTAAGCTCCTAAATTTTGTTCCTTATGTTGGTAGAAATAGTATAATCACTGGAGATGGGTCTCACCACCTTATTTCGCACATTGAAAATTTCGTAATTCCTATGTCAAACTCTTCTCTAGCTCTTTCAAATGTCATCCATGCTCCTAATATCAAGAAAAATATTGTTTTTGTTTCTAAGCTTGTAGATGACATTAATGCTTCAGTTGAGTTTACTCCTTTCTCTGTTTGTGTTAAGGACCTTCACACGAGGGCAACGTTCGCTGAAGGAAAATAACAAGGGAATATGTATTTGTTCCAAGAGAATCCTTCCTCTCTTGTTCAGCCTGTTGACTCCATCTTGAAGCTCACATCATCATCTTCAGTTCCTCCCGACAGTGTTTTTAATCTTTCTGAATGTATTGAGCCGAATCTTTGGCATGGTCGTCTGGGTTATTGTAGTAGTCATTTTATTGATAAGCATGTTTCAAGTAGTCTTATTCCAAAGTCAAGTCTAAATTTAAGTGTCAACAATAAAAAATGTTCTACTTGTCTTCAGTGTAAGAGTCATGTTCTTCCTTTTCATTCCATTAATAAAAGAGCTTCAAGACCATTTGAGATTATATGTTCTGATGTTTGGGGTCCGACTCCATTTCCTTCCATGTCCGACATTAGATATTATTTCATCTTTGTTGATAGTTATTCTCGATATACATGGATCTTTTTTATGAAAAGTAAATCTGAAACCTTTAAGTTATTTCGAAACTTTCATTCCTTTGTTCAAAATCAATTCTATGAAAATATCATTTGTTTCCAATGTGATGGAGGGGGTGAATTCTCTTCAAATGACTTTATTAGTTTCCTCCAGACAAATGGGATAAGTAGGCAGGTGTCTTGCCTTCATACACCTCAACAGAATGTGATTGCTGAATGGAAGCATCACCACATTGTCGAGAGTGCAATGAGCATGATGCATGATAGTAATCTTCCAGTTGCCTTTTGGACAAACGCTTTTCATACAGTAGTCTATGTCATAAATCGATTGCCCATGAACATCTTGGAAAACAAATCACCCTATTTCTCTTTGCATGGTGTGCATCCAAATTATCATGATTTGCGTGTATTCGGGTGTGTATGTTATGCTCATGTTGACAGTTCAATGCAACATAAGTTTCAAGATAAAGGCTTAAAGTGCAAATTCGTTGGGTACGCTGATGATTACAAAGGCTACAGATGCTATGATCCCGTAAGCAAGCACATCAAAATATCCAGAAATGTGTTTGATAAATCAAATTTTGGTCATAATGCTACCACTTCTCCTGAAATTGAAGTTTATCACCCTTGGTTGAACTCAGATCTCTTTTCTAGTATTGATGATGTTTGTTCCTTTGAATGTCATCAAAGAGATGAGGGAAACGTATATACTGCTGAGCAAAGAACTCAAGAAAGTGTGATTTCTGAGTCACTATTGGCCCTAGAAAGGTATAAAGACATTGTTTACTCTCGACGTGAGAAGGAGATACCTCTCAGCTCTAATCAGGAGCAGAATTCTCCTTCTGTTTCCATTCAATCACCTGTTCACAAAAGGTCTACCCGATATCGACATCCAATTGATAGGTGGGTTAGTTATGGGAATTTCACGATGGATTTTCAACTCTTCTTAGCCTCTTTGGCCAAGGAATATCAACCCACAACATTTTATCAAGCAATAAATTCTAAGAGATGGATTGAAGCTATGAACGAAGAAATGGAGGCTCTTCATGAATGTGGCACTTGGATATTGTTCTCAGACCACACGATCGAAATGTGGTTGGGTCAAAGTGGGTGTATAAGATAAAGTATAAGCCAGATGGTACTATCGAGCGATACAAGGCTAGGCTGGTTGTCAAAGGCTTCACACAGGAGCAAGGACAAGACTATGTTGAGACTTTCAGTCCGGTCGTGAAAATGAGCACTGTCCGCATCGTACTATCATTGGCTGTTGAGCACCAGTGGACTCTCAACCAACTGGATGTGAAAAATGCGTTTCTACATGGAATTCTGAAGGAGAAAGTATACATGAAGCAGCCCACTGGGTATGTAGAAGGGAACTCTAAAGAATACGTGTGCAGGTTAAAGAGAGCTATATATGGTCTGAAGCAAGCATCTCGATCTTGGTTTGACAGTTTTTTGCTTGAAGTAGAAAAATATGGCTTTATTCGGTCTTTTCTTGACCATTCTCTTTTCATATTCAAATGCAAAGATATAGTTACCCTGTTATTGATATATGTTGATGACATTATTATTATAGGTAACTCTAATGAACATATTGAACAGGTTAAAAAACTTCTGAACCATAGATTCAAGATGAAGGATCTTGGTAAACTGCGATACTTTCTTGGAGTAGAAGTTGACAGGACTCCTGAAGGCATGACACTTACTCAACATAAGTATACTGTTGATGTTCTTAGCAAGGCAGGTATGACAAATTGCAAGCCTCTAAGCACACCCAGTGTACTTCATTAGAAACTCAGTTCCCAAGATGGAGATTTGTATGAGGACCCTACAGGATATCGCAGGATAGTAGGAATGCTTCAGTATCTTACCTTCACTCGGCCTGACATTGTCTATTCTGTCAATCAGGTATCTCAGTTCATGCATGAACCACATATTGGGCATATGGAAGTTGTTAAACACATTCTTCGATATTTGAAGGGAACTATTGGAGATGGTCTTCTGTACAGAAAGAGTATGCATGGTCATCACATGCATGAACTTCTTACTTACACAGATGCAGATTGGGCAGGAGATTCAGATGAGCGTAGGTCAGTCTCAGGATACTGTATTTTTATTGGCCTAAATCTTGTCTCCTGGAGCAGTAGAAAGCAAAAGGCCATAGTCAGGTCGAGCATAGAAGCTGAATATAGATCAATGGCAGCGGCTACAACTGAAGTAACATGGATCAGACACCTGTTGACGGAAGTAGGAGAATCAATTTTCAAAAGCGTTCTCTTATGTAACAATCAAAGTGCTATCAATATGTCATTCAATCCTATCTACCACAGTCGTGCCAAGCATATTGAAATTGATCAACATTTTGTAAGACAGAAGGTCGAAGAAAAGAAAATTGAACCAGAATATGTTCGGACTGCTGATCAAGTTGCTGACTTGTTTACAAAAGGACTTATCAAGGACATATTTTGGATGTTAAAAGGCAAGTTGTTTATGGTTCAAAACCATATACAACTTGATATACTAAAATTACAATATGCCATTAATAAGCATGTGTTTTACACCCTGTGCATACTTAATAAGAAGCAAAAACTGCAGACCCTATTGGGGTTTTTTCTACAGTCATCAAAACCTCTCTCTCCTCTCTCGTCGCTTTCTCACACTTTTCCTCTCTTTTCTCATAGTCTCTAACATGGTATCAGAGCTAGAGGGTGCAGGAAAGAGGAGCAGCTGAATCTGAAAGGAGGAGAAGAAAGAAGTCTCGGTTCTGGTTTGACGTCAGCTAATGTCACTTTGGGAGGAACGATTGGTCTGTTCAGACCAGTTTTGGTTAGTTTGACTCCTCCACTTGCTAGGGTTTGATTTTAGAAGTTTTACAAATCAAACCTCATTGGAATTGGAGTTTTGGATTTTTGGTGTTTTTTTTCAAGATTTTCTGGGTTTCTTGAAAAGTTTAGTCCAGATTTGAGAAAAACATTGAATTTGTTTCAGTTTTTAGTTTTTGGAGACCCAAATCAGTTCTATTTAGGTCATTTTTGCTATAGAAGGTTGGAAAAACTGTTTGGGTCAGCTGTTTTGGGGGTTTGGAAGAGATTTGAGGTACCCATAGCTTGCGGTAAGCTATTTTTAGGTTTTTTCAAGGTGTTGATTGCCCCTATTTGTTGAGGTTGTGTTGCGTTTGTATTGATTCAACATTTCTTGTGTATAAAAAGTGTATTGTGACTTCCATTTGTGCCTTGTGACTTCCACTTGATTCTTGGAGTGTCTTTGTTGGATTTTTGGTGAGCTTAATTCCTTCTATTTTTGGTAACATTGACTGTTGGTAGTAACATGGAGGGGGGAGGGATTCAAATTATCTCATGAGACAAATTATGCATATTGAGCTGATTTTTTGGAAGCAGTGGTTGTTGGGAATGGTTTGGGTGGCTACTGATGGTTTAAAGGCAAAACCCAAGGTTTCTGATAAAGGTTTTGATAAGTCTATAGAGGAATAAATTATGAACAATGCAAGAGTTAAGGCTTGGATGCTTCGGTCTGTGAAATTGATAATTGCTATGAATATTTCAAAATTCTATGAGGCAAAAGAAGCTTGGGTATACCTCAGGCAAGTGTATAGACAAGAAAACCGAGCAAGGCATTATCAACTCACTCAAGAGTTTAGAAGTATGCTCTAAGGAAGCAAATCCATTAAAGAATTTTATTCAAATATGTAGAGAATTTGGGATGCCCTTGCATTTTATGGAGGGCCCGAATAAATGTACAAAATGTGTGTCTTGCACATTCATGTCAAACTTGTTTGGGGCTTCTTGATCAACATAGGGAGATTGACAGAGTTATTAAGTTTTTCATGGCTCTTAGACCAGAATTTGATAGAACGAGTGCCATTTTGTATCGTTCTCACTTAGCATTTGTAACTCAAGTCATTGCACAATTAATTGCAGAAGAGACTATGATAAAGTCTCTTGAATCATATTCTTCTTGGATAATGTCATTGTCATATCCAGGCAGATGGGTGGCAGAACGGGGGAATAAGAGGTGGTAGGATTGTAGGACGAGGGGAGATGGGACTTGGAGGAAGAGGTGACCTTAGCTCTATTCTGTGTCATTATTGTGAGGGTTTTAGTCATATAAAAAATTACTGCTCACTTCTCAGGAAAAGAAAGGAAGTGCATATGCAGCTTCTGTTAAAATGTATCATTCAACATTTGTTATATTATATATATTTTACATATATAAAGGATAATACATATTCATATATGGTATATATGCATATGTATTATCCTAATTATATATATAAAATATATATTTCTCTATTTATAGGCATAGGGGTAGTTTAGACATTTCACAGTTTTACGCATATTCCATTCAGAATATGTTTGTAATTTAATTTTATTTTTTATTTTTTATTTTTCTCCTTTTTTTGGGTTTGCGCCACCTAGGGAGGCTCCCCAAAGAGTCGTTGGGGAGCCCCCAACGGTTTCCTCTTATCTTCAAGATCCTGAGGAACAACAACAAAGAACAAGTAAAAAATATCTTTGCACTTTACTCAAAATGGAACATTCCTAACAAGGTGCAAAAATTATGCATAATAGGATAATTACTTTAGCATGAAAAGAAAATTTAGAAGACCAAAGTTTCAAAAATCAAATATCATGTTAAAGAGTGAGCGGAAGCAAAGTATGCGGAAATGAATTGCAAGAATGCATAATGCATTCATAAGGTCCATCATTGGACAAACATAACCCCATAATGGGGAAAAACACAATGGTCCCCTAAGGGACACCACAGTAAGCCTACGAAGAGGCATAAGTTACATATGTTTTATTGAATGAGATCCTAAAAGGCCATAAAGAGCATATGCATATATTATCATGAAATGAATTAATACTTAAAGGAATCATTAATGAATCATGCTTCAAACATGTAATGAAGTGCCAAACAAGAGAAACGAAGTCTCCAAGCATACTTTAGACAAAATAAACACAAGAGTTCACAAGGTTTTAAATCCATATACGAGGCAAAACGAAGAGTGTTATTTGAATAGAGGATCTTACCCATTTAGGAAAATCTCACTCAATTGACAAAAAACACATTTTACATACAAAAGTGGCCAAAGAACCATAAGCACTTAATATATAGATTAAATGCCAAAAAATCAACTTGATTTTAAAATATGCATATCAAAAATATGATTAACTTGAATATCTTAAAACACAAGTCATAAATGAAATTTTGCAAATTTCAACAATAGTTCATCCATTACAAACCACTACCTCATTAGTCCTCCAAAACCCATAAATCAAGTGTATAAGCTACTAGATCAAGAATATAAATATAATGCCATTAAAGGTCAAAGACACACACAAAGGTGTGCAAAAGAACCTCTTGTCTACATATAATAATACTTGAAATGAGTGTATCTACGACAAGAACAAGAGAATACATGCCAACATGGACCAAAAACATCTCTTGTCTACGTAAAAATACACTTAAAACCAAGTATGTTCAGCTACTAGAACAAGAGTAACAAGCCAACCATGGGCTAAAACACAATACATCTCTTGTCTACATAAGATGACACTTGAAATGAGTGAAATAAGCCAACCATGGGCATACATCTCAGCGACTAGAACAAGGACACAAACGCCAACATGGACTAAAATCACACACCATGGTGTGAATCAACGTGCCTTGTCTACATAAAATAACACTCAAGACAAGTGTGTTCAGCTACTACACCAAGAGAGCAAAAGCCAACAAAGGGCTACCAACACATGAAGGTGTAATAAAATTCTTGTCTACATATGATGATACTTAGATAAGGGGCATAAAAGGAGAAGACTTTTGAGGCAATAAAACTTGTAATGACAAACATATAAATAAAACCTTGAAACAATATTCTTCAAAAAAGAATACCCATAACAATATCATTTTGAAATAAAATGTGTGAATATACACACACCATTAACACTTGTGCACAAAAGCACAAAACATAAATGTGCAAATGCACTCATATGATTCATAAACAATAAAAGGTTGGGCAATAACCCCAAAACCTTGATTTTAATATACCTTAAAACATTTAAGGTTTTAAACATCATATATCAATCACATTTATATATAAATAAGAGCGCATCCATAATATCAATGGCCAACATTAAACAAGTGACACACTCATATACCAAATCATTCTAGAGTCCCAAGGTGCCCATAACTCACCTCAACCACCATCTATAATATAGTAAGTGGACAAACTAAAATGACATAACAATGAGTGACACACTCATAATTAGAGATCATATACCAAATCATTCTAGAGTCCTAAGGTGCCCATAACTCACATCAATCACCATCTATAATATGGCAAGTGAACAATCCAGAATGATATAACACGAGGTGCCCATAACTCACCTCAACAAACATCTCTAATAAAACAATAATAAGGCCAAACAAATGATGCATTAAATAACATGTGATGGGCAAATATAAATGCCACAAAAAGGCAATAAACACTTTAGGAATCATTTTTCAAAGAAAAGAGGACCGATTAAAAATTGAATCAAAGGTCCAATATAATCAATCACAATAATATGTTTTATAACAACAATTTTGCATAAATCCGAATTATGCTTAATCTTCAAAAGAAGTCATTTATACAAAAAGACTTATTATGCAACTAACACAATTTATGAAATATTAAGCAACATCATGATCATTATCAAAAGACTCAATAAACACAACATGAAATACTTAAGCTATGTCATGTGTGAGAAAGGAATCATCCAAGAAACAAATCAAGCCTTTATAATTTGCAATTATATGTATACCAAGATGTAAAAAGACAATAATCTTAAATGTGTAAATTTAGGACATGTACCAAGATATTGCGGAAGCATTCATAATGATAAAAGAAACAATCTTACAAGTTCATAAAAAATAAACACAAGCCCTAAAAGAGACAATAAAAACATCTCTTTATTGAAAAGAGAGTATCATGTGAAAATGTCTACGAAGAGACAATACACATACACGCATAAATACTTTATAGAAGAAGTGCACGAAAGCACTCACACAACACTTGAACAAAATACAAAAAAACGTATAAATAATAAGCATGCGATAATGCATGTATTTCATAAAATGGAAGCAAATGCTTGAGACTCTCAAGCTTTAATTATGTAATTATATGCTTGATAAAGGCAATTTAAGACAAAGAAGACCATATTATGGCCAATGTAGGCATCCTTAGAGATACAATCAAGAGGTTTTGAAACTTTATATGAAAAATACAAACAAACATGTTTATAAAGTTGTATCATTAGAAGAAAACTCAAAAATTAATGAAGTCTTTTATACCAAAGGATGCAATAGATACACTATGCATTCTATATAGTGTGAGAAGATTTTAAAAGATCTTTCCTAATGAACACAATGGTTCATACAACATATTTATCACAAATAATTTTTCAAAATCCTTTAACTAAACCAAAACCATTGAAACATCATTGACAAGAACTACTTAGGATTCATAACAAAGATTTAGATGTGAAAGATTCTTATACAAGAATTATATCAAGATTTTTCAAAAAAAATGCACTAAAATCCATAAACAAGAGAAAAACTCAAAACCAATTAGACTTTATATGAGAGAAAAGATTTTTTAAACAAAGATCATTAATCAAGAGATCATATATAATCTTTAAAAGTTAATTTATGAAATACTTATGTAATCATCATAAATCCCACATAATTTAAGACAATTTTAAGAAAGAACATAAATTACTATTTATATGTGATGAGTAATCGATAAACATATAAACAAGAATTTATATATTTGAATAGCAAAACAAGTTTACTAAATTTAAAAGGAGATATTTTTAAAAAAATTTTGAACATGCGAAGTATGAAAAGAGGTGATTCAACTATTACAAACACTTCATATGCAAAAAATAATTTCATAATGCATAATATGTTAAGAAAAGAGATACATACCGAAAACTTAAGAAAAAAGAGGACAATGAATACTTCACCATTTCTTGATCAACACGCTTTCCGTTGCATCAAAGGACAACCCCATCGTGACCACGCTTTGATACCATGTTAGAAAGTGACTTTGAATATTTTAGGTTCGATAATGAACCGATACACATGCACATTAAGTGCGAATATACCCACTCAAGGGAACAACACAAGCACATCATGTGCTAATACATAAACCCATAAAAGGGGTAAATATGACATAAAGTCATAAGTTGAATATTATTGAAGAAAGAGGGTAAAAACCCTATACAATGGAGCATAAGCTCCTCCAAGGAGTAAAGAAATACAAGGGGGAGACCCCTATTTATAACACAAGAGAGGAGCCACAAAGGGGGCTCCCAAAGGAGTCGTTGGGAGCCCCCAACGGTCACAAAATTATTCTAAAGTTGTCAAATGTTGCTTTCTTGGTTTCACAAAGTATGAAGAAAAAACAGAAAATGAGATTGACTTGTCTTTTTTTATTCTCTTTAAAGAAAGGGAAAGTGGAAGAGAGAGGATAGAGAGTCATGTGAAGAAAGAGGAGCAAGGCCTGGCTAGAGAAAATAGGTTTGGTTAAGCTTACTCAAGGAGGCATGAAGATGTGATTGAAATTTCATTTTTAGATCAAGCAGAAGAGCAGGGAAGTGAAGAGGTCAATCATGGTCTCATTCTTGCAACAACTGATTCAGGACAACAATAAAACTCAAAGTTTTCATCTTCTTCTTCCTCGTCTTCTCAGGTACGTAAAAGTTTTAGACCCTCTGCGCCTATCTCGTTTTGTGTCCTATGAGTCTTGCACCCTATCATCATGCTCTCTTTTCCCTAATCCATTCCTATGTTGAGCCTGAGTCCTATGCAGAGGCAGCAGGAAAGGAGGAGTGGGAAAGAGTCATGGTTGATGAAATGAATGCACTTGAAAGAATGCAAGCATGTGAACTAGTAAAACCTCCTCAAAAAAAATATTATTGGCAACAAATGGGTGCACAAGGTACAAACAAAGGCAAATGGGTTGGTGGAGAGGCATAAAGCGAGATTGGTAGCTAAGGGATACAATCAACATTTTGAAATTGATTTTGCTAAAACTTTTGCTCTTGTGGCTTATATGACTACAATTCGTACACTACTAGCGGTAGCTGTCATACAACAGTGGGATCTTTAGCAGTTAGATGTCAAGAATGCATTCTTCAATGGGAGTTTGCAAGAGGAAGTGTATATGGTACCACAAGAATACTCAAATCTAGAAGGTAGAGTGTACAGGCTTCAGAGAGCTCTATATGATTTCAAACAAACACCTCGAGCTTGGTTTGAAAAGTTCAGTTCAGTAGTGAGATCACTTGGTTTTGAGCAGAGTCATCACGATCCTGCTTTGTGTCTTCCTCTGTACTTGGAAAATGTATATTGCTTCTTTATGTAGATGATATGATTCTCACTGGAAATGACATAAAGAAAACTGAAGAGACCAAAAAGAAACTGAACAATATGTTCGAGATGAAATATTTGGGGCGTTTAAAGTATTTTTTCAGGCTTGAGATAGCTTACTCTCCAAGGGGACTGTACTTGTTCCAACATAAGTATGTTACAAATTTGGTTATGAAAGCACGATTAGAAGATGACTCAAAACAAGTAAATTTCCCCATTTGAAGATGAGGACAATTGGTGGTGTTGGGGTAAAGGATCCTATAGTATACAGGCAGTTAGTTTGGAGCCTTATATATTTGTTTATATCTAGACCAGATATCTCATGCAGTTTATGTAGTCACTCAATTTATGAGTGCTCCCAGATCAGTTCACTTGGCAACTGTACTCAAAATCATCAAGTATATCTAGGGATAGCAGTGGGCCGGGGGAAAACCGGGCCTCGCCCTGCCTCGCAGTGTTTGGACCAGGGATGGAGGACATGAAACGAGGATGGAGGTTAAAATCAAAACCTGTGCGGGGATGGACTTAGTCTTGCCCCTGCCCCGTCCCCGTCTCCGATCCCCGTTAAGAAAATTACTATTATAAAATCCTATATATATATATTCCTAACTCTAACATAAAACCCTTTCATGATTCTCTCCTTCCTCTAATGAGTCGTGCGAGCTCCCATTTCTCTCCTCCTTCCTTTTTCTTCTCTTTCCTCTAACAACAGAAGGCGACAACCGCAGAAGGACTGGGAAACGGGGCCCCACCTCGGCTCGTCCCGTTTGGATCGCGGATGGAAGACATGAAACGGGGAATGGACCGGGGATAGAAGTTAAAATCAAAACCCATGCAGGATAAAGGGCAAAATTTTGAGACGGGGCGAGGGTGGAAACCTTGTCCCCCGCCCTTACCCCAGTCCACTGCCATCCCTAGGTATGTTAGAGATTCTATGCACTATGGCATGTTTTTCTCATTTTCGTCTGCCAAAAATTTAAGAGCTTTTTGTGATACTGATTTTGGAGGATCCACTAGAAATAGACTTTTCACTATATAGTTTTGTGTTTTCCTTGGAAGCTCTTTGATCTCGTGGAAGAGCAAGAAGCAGCAGAGGGTTGCTTTGTCCACTGCAGAAGCAGAATACAGAGCTATGACTCAAGTTGTGGCAGAGGTTATTTGGATACGATGGATATTAAATGAATTATGAATTTCATGTAAAAAAAACTCAGCTATATTGTGACAATATGAGTGCTATTCATATTGCCAAGAATCCAGAGTTCCATGAGTGCACAAAGCACATTGAAATAGACTGCCATTATACAAGATGGGATTATAGCTTTAGAGCATGTCAGCTCAAAGAATACTGCATACGTGTTTATAAAAAGTCTCTCATTTGCATTTCAGTTCTTTCCTCTCCAAACTTGGAATGATTCCTTTATATCCTTCCAAGTTTGAAGGGGAATATTGAAAGTCTATGTAATATAATGTAGTACAGTTGTGTAATGTAACTTTATTAACTTTATTAGGTCTTTATGTACATACCCTATTAAGAGGGGGTATATTAGATTTTTTAAATTTTTTCTTTTGTTGTACTCTAAAGGGGCTGACCCTTTTATGTTAGAGAGAACCCTCTCTCACGATATTGGGTATTGAATGAACATTTGTTTTCTTCTCTCCACTTTGAACCCCTTGTAATCCTAGCTCCTTTTTCTCTTTTCTCATAGTCTTTAACAGCTTGAACGTGCAAAATGGCCCATTTGACTAGATTAATTCACCTAACTTCTAGAGGCTGTATATGGACTGTGGATCCGTTCTGTTCAAGTTGTTGTAATTCCAAGATCTCTTAAAATTAATAGAGCTTGATATCAAAAATTACTTTCTATTGTTAGCTTGTAGTTGGATGTACAGTGCTGGAGTTGTACCTCATGTTTTTCCATTTATGATTTATTATTTTCATCCTTTACATACCTTGCTGGATCTGAAACTTGAAAACTGTTAATTTTTTTAAAATATATGAAAAGCTTTCATTTGTGCGGGCCGATCCCGGCGGAAGACATTGTCAGGTGGGGAGTTTGGTTGGGGCGGCATATTTGTTAAAAGATAACGCAGGTGTCCTAAGATGAGCACAATGAGAACAGAAATCTCGTGTGGAACAAAAGGGTAAAAGTTTGTTTGATTCTGATTTCCAGTACGAATACGAACCGTGAAAGCATGGCCTATCGATCCTTTAGACCTTCCGAATTTGAAGCTAGAGGTCAGAAAAGTTACCACTGGGATAACTGGCTATTTAAAGTCTTATATCCATAATTTTCACATATGTATCTCATATGTTCTGCTGGTTATCTTACCAATGACATTTAAGTATGGGTCAATCACTTGCACTTTTCTGTGTTTTGTATTCTGAATACAAATAGGAACAACTAAATGTGGATATCCATTTTCTGCATTATAGGTGGTTGAGACAGAGTCAGCTTTACTTGGTGTCAAGGGACCCTGGATTACTAAATCATATTTAGATATGCTTATAGAATCTAAAGGTAATCTCTTTAAAATTGCTGTGATTGTCAAATTTGTTTGTATCATCACTTGCATCTGAAGGGCTAGCTTTATGCCAAGTGGTCTGAACAAGTCAGTATTTCACTTGCAGGTGTACCACCACTTGCTACACCGCCATCACCTTCAGGAACGAAAAGCCATGAAATAATTGCTCCAACACCAACTCGTGTGCGGCTTTCACATATGGATCTTATAAGTCTAGGTATGTCTCCACCAAAAACTGAACCAAATCCTTTACTTCAAAGTCTGGACAGGCCCCATGCTCCATTCCTTAGCTTGCCTGTGGGAGGTTAGACTCTGGCTTGTGCTCAATCATTTTGTTTGCTGCTCTATGGTTCATGAAATTGACTTATGCACCCTTTTCTGGACTACATTGATTAGAACTTTGGTCATATAGGTCCCTCTAAAGAAGCAACTGCAGATTCTTCTGCCTTGAGGAGTATGGCTCAGCATCTTCCTGCTTCTAAATTTTATAACTTTGATGAAGGGTTACTTGTTTCTATATTGAGGATTCAGGTCAGCTTCTGTTAGAGCCTAAACTTCAATTAGTATACTTTATTGGTTTTCTTGCTAAGAATCTTAAGTTTGCAACTTTTAGGTATATGATACTTTTAGGATTGAAAATTTTGTCATAACCTTTGCTTTAACATCTATTTTCTGTTTCAGACATTGTTGGAGAAGCAGGGGTTTCCAGTTATTGTGGGAATTGGTAACTAGGCCTTCTATGCTAAATTCTATTGAGTACTTTGCTATGTGATTATTTTCAGTGATAGCCTTTAAATTTTACTTTTTTGGAACTTTATTTGCACTATGAATTTGCTTTTGCCTTACCCTAACACATGGTTCATTTTTTTTATTAAGAAAAAGAACCACATGTTAGGTTGTGGTTCTTTTTTAGCATGGAGTTTTTGTAAGAAATATGAACCAGTCAATGGCGATTGCATAATCTTGTTCTTAATTTTTACTTGCTCAAGCTACAACTCATTTTTTAGTTATTTTTTGGCAAAAAAAATCTTATATAATCTAGATTCTAGACAACTAGTTTAATTTAAGACATAGCATGAGAACGAGTTCATACTTTTTTATCATGTGAGGCACACCATGGTTGCTGGACTCTATTTGAGGCCATGAGATGGCCTTCTCTTGTTTGTTGGGTGGTTCTCTACTGGTTTTCCATATCCACCAACCTGTGACCCATGAGTTAGGCATCAATAAATCTACAGTTACTTTTGCATATTTATTTATTCATTACAGCTTCTTATGTAATATATATATATATATATATATATATATATATATATATATATATATATATATATATATATATATATTTGTTTACATGAAGGCAACATAACTTTGAAATGGCCCATAATATCAAACTATTATGGACAACTGATAATCTACTCAATGTAAATAAAAGACAAGTAGGCAACTACATAATTTAAATACAATTAAAGCCTTAACATTATTAAGTTCACATCCAAGTCATAAATAACCCCAATAAGTTTATAATAAGTTTACAATAACAACAAGAATTTAATCCTTAGATGATAAACTTGAAAGTCCATCATCATCTGGATCATCTTCATCGATATATTGCTCTTCTTTTTCAGTTTCTATAGGGCTAGCTTCTTCCTCTTCTTCTTTCACCCTCACAACCTTCTTTTCTTTGTTAGACCTTTTCTTTCTTAGGTCTTTAGTAACACGCGTTTTTGCTCCCGCCCTATGTAAAACCCGAAAAAATATATATAACTTGGATTCGGGTCGGATCCGGACCCGGACCCAATGGAGGCACTGCCTCCCTCGTGTCTTTTAAAAACAGCGAGGCAAAGGGGGGAGGTTTCTCGAAACCTCCTTCCCCTCTGCTCTCGCTCTCTCGTCTTTCTCTCCCTCGACCACCTCTCTCACTCTCCTCATGTCTGCCGACTACCAGGCCACCGGCGACGCTCGCACGTCGGCAACCCCTAGGTACGCTTCCCTCGTCCTCCTTTTCTTTCCGTCTCTCTCTCCCTCACTCTCCGTTTGCGCAGGGAGGGGCTAAGCCACCTCCTTGCCTCCCTCGATCGCAAGGGAGGGGCAAAGCCCGCTCCTTGCTGCCTTAAATCGTAGGGGAGAGGCAGAGCCCCCTCCTTGCGATGTGTTTTGCGAGGGAGGGGCCCAGCCCCCTCTCGATGTCTCCTTTTGGCAGGGGAGGGGCAGAGCCCCCTCCTTGCGATGTGTTTTGCGAGGGAGGGGCCCAGCCTCCCGATGTCTCCTTTTGGCAGGGGAGGGGTCGAACCCCCTCCCTGCACCATCTTCAGCAGGGGAGGGGTCGAGCCCATCCCTGCTCCCTTTTACGGCAGGGGAGGGGGTCGAGCCCCTCCCTGCTCCCTGTTACGACAGGGGAGGGGTCGAGCCCCTCCCTGCTCCTTGTTACGGTAGGGGAGGGGGTTGAGCCCCTCCCTGCACCCTCGTTGTTCAGGGGAGGGGCTGCGACCCTCCCTGCATCTCCCAGCAACAGAGAAGGGGCAAAGCCCCCTCCCTGTAACCCCTGTATGCAAGGGAGGGGTTGAGCCCCTTCCATGCGTACCCTTTGGCAAGGATAGGGCCAAGCCCCTCACTGTGCACTCGTTTTGCAGGGGAGGGGCTGAGCCCCTCCCTGCACCCTCAGTTTGGCGGGGGAGGGGCCAAACCCCCTCCCTGCGCCTTCTCCTTCTAGTAGGCAGGGGTGTCACCCCTTGCCTGCCCCTTTGTGGCTAACGGGCAGGGGCCTAGCCCTTGCCTTTGCTTTTCGGCTTGAAGGGGCAGAGCCCCCTTCCTCTCCCCCGGCATCAGGCAGGGGCTTCGCCCCCTGCCTGTTCGCATAGTCGCCAAGCAGGGGACAAGTCCCTGCCTCCTCTCGTAATGTTCTCTCTCTTCCTTCTCTTTTCCTTTCCAACCTCTTATTTTCCTCCTTTTGAAGGGAGAAAAGATAAAAGAACGGAAAGAAAGAGAGAAGAGAAAAGAAAGAAGAGAAGGGAAGAGGAAACTCTTTTGCGGGTCTCACTTGACCTTAAATTTTGAAGATTTTTGAAATAACTCGCCTCCGTTTTTTAAATATTTGCGGGAAAATCGGGAGAAGAGATCCGCTCGTCGGTACGAGGTTCGACCGTTCCTGGCGCCTTTACCAGGGGTAATCTAACCAAGGGTCGAATTTCATGCCTTTTGCTTTGCAAAGAAATTATCTAAATATTTATCCTAAGTCTAAATGCACAATGAATTATGCTTGTGCAAATGCAAAGATGTATGCTCTTTTTGAAAATATTTTGAAGAATTCCAAGTGAAATTGATAAAGTGAAGAAAACGACTTCTAACTTAGAACTTAAGATTAAAGTTCTAAGTTTTAGAATATTCAAGAGCTTGGAATATGAGTCTGGATTTGGAAAAATGATCTTGGAATTGAGAGGAAAGGAGAAGAAAGAAAATTTTAAGGTCATAAATGGATTTTGAATTAGAAATTTGGATTTTAAGTCTTTGGAATGGAATTGAATTTTATCTTTGAAATCAGAATGAAATGTGGGAAATTTAAATAGAATTTTGAGAAATAGAATTGATTTGAAAGTTGGAATTCAAGATGGAATTGGATCTGAAGTCTGAGATCCAATGTAGGATTGGGTTCTGGATCCTAGAATGGATTTGGATCTAAAGTCTGAGATCCAATGTAGAGTTGGTTTCTGGATCCTAAGAATTGGAATTTGGATCTGAATCTGAGATCCATTGGTAGAATGAGGATCCGGATCCTAAAAGAAATTTGGACCTATGTTTGGAGATCCAAAGTAGAATAAGAATTTGGATTCTAAATGGAATTTGGATCTGTAATGGGAGATCCAAAATGGGATAAGGATTTGGATCCTAAGAATTGGGAATTTGGATCTGAATTTGAGATTCAATGGAATGAGGATCTGTATCCTAAATAGAATTTGGATCTGTAACTGGAGATCCAAATGGAATAAGGATTTGGATCCTAAATGGAATTTGGATCCGTGATTGGAGATCCAAAGTGGGATGGAGTCCTATACTTGGAAATCTGGATCCAAGTTGAGATTAACTTTGTATTTTGGGTTTTGAAAGTCCAAATGGGACTTTTGAAGATGGATCTGGGTTTTAAAAAAACCCAGATTGAACTTTAGGAAGGTTTGGATTTTGAGATTCAGAATCAATCTCAACTTTGATTTAAAACTTGAAGAAAACTTTGATTTTTGAATCAGAAGATGACTCAGAAACTTCAAAGTTAAATTAAACTTTGAAATTTGAATTTTGAATTGAGTTGGAATTTTGAAGTTTGAATATAAAGTGTTTTTGGAGTTTCAAAGTCAAATTAGACTTTGAAATTGGATTTTTGAATCTCGAAATGAGATAAAATTGGATTTGAATAAGATTTTGATCTTGAGAAATGAAGAAGAAGAATCACTTGGAATTTTGAAAAGTAAATTTTGAAAATATGATGCAATTCTATCCTATATGATGAATGAATTTGAATAAGTTTGAAATTGGATTTGAAAATCATATTTCATTCTTCAAATGAATTTAAACAAGACTAATGATATAATACACTCCTGACTATGGTCATTGAATGTATTATATAATAGTCATATCTAAATTCAAGTGAAGGATAAAATACCCTTTTGGTGCTTTTATAGAATTTAAAATGAAAATTAACCCTCAATATACCCTGACTATGGCCATTGGTATATATTTTGAGTTAATCCTAAGTTAAATTCTAATAAAAGAAAAAAAAAAATATTTTGACAAAATATGATGGATTTTGAAAGTGGATCCAGTGTGGATCCAATGTTATTTCGTAAAAGATAAGAATTCTAAGTTTTGTTCACACCCCGACTATGGCCGTTGATGTAAATCGTCAACTTAGAATTAACTTACCTCTTACGAAATGGTGCACGTGCCATTCGTGTTTCACCATTGTGGGGATTTTGAGAAATAAAGGAAAATGCATGGAATAAACCATTCATGGTATTCTATAATGCTCATTCATTCTACCTAAAGCAAGAAATGTAAATTCTTATTCAAATCTAGCTATTACAATATGTGAATTTAATTTTACAACTCCAAATGACAATTTTATCCACATATTTCCTGCAAGGTAAACAGATTAGTAATAAAGAGAGAAGGAAAATCACATATGTCATGTGAAAATCAAATAGTGAAAAGATATGTAGGACAAAATGATGACATATATATATATATATGTATATATATATATACATATTTATATACATGTGGGTGTATTCGCATGTATATGAGTGTGTATAGGTATATACGTACATATATATATGAGGGTATATACAATAGGGAGGTGTGATATCAATGAAGCCACCATAAAAATGTAATAAGGAAATAGATGGGAAATGTTATGAAACGGTAGGTGAAAATAATATAGATGCAGCCAATACAAATGACAATGTTACTGATATAGGGATTACAGCAATTCACGGCTGCTGTAGGAGGCAAAGGTCACAGTGGCCCAATGTGAATCAGTGAATCAAAAGGCCTTCTGCAGTGGATCACTTTGTTTCAGCAGTAAAATGCAATTTCCAGGTATTATGCAGATGTTAAGACCCATTGAATCGGTGACTACTGCTACAAAGGGATGATGATGTTACATGCAGGTGAGTGTTGGGATGTTAATAGCTGCACCACCTCTGACCCCATATGTTTGCTCAAAAACTCGAGATCAATGTGTTGACAAACTTCTGGAATTATCCAAAACAGAGAATGATGTTTTACAAATCTAAAACATGAAGCTACCAATGCTGATGAGATCTGATAGATAATAACACAAAGGAATTTACGCATATTATATAATACAGATAAAACAAATATGGATTGCATACAGGATAAACTGACAGTTTGGCCTTGGTAGGCCTAGATTATGATCATATCAAATTCTCTCAGGGAACTGACATCCTGATTTTTGACCCTAATGTGAATGGTAGTGGCCTTTTGCCACCAAACCTCCTGCTATGACTGTGCCAGCATTATCACCTCCAGTTGAGTATGCAGGTAAAAAAAAAAATACAATAGAGGTTAACATGTGAAATATAGAAATAATATGGTACATATAGGAAAATTAACTGGAATGTTACAATGTGGACCATGATGATTGTATTGAATATACACAGAGAATATTTAAAGATATGCAACAGGCCATGAGCCGAAACCAAATTTTATGTCAGCAAAACATAGGTCTTTCAATGAATTAGAACCTGATTCTAGATTGATATCGTGATGCTTTTCACGACAAACCAAGAATCTGGTTTTTGGGTTAGCTGATCAACATATCACATAGTAAACAAGAATGACTGGGTGAGGCCGAACTAGGTGTTCCACTGTTTCCTTCAGCATACTAACTATCCTATTACCGAACTCCTCATTATGATCAAAATTTAATTCCATTTTGTGATTTGGAGATCAGTCCACCAATAACTGAAAAAAAAAAAAAAAAAAAAAAAGATACAATGGAAGTTAACATGTGAGATATAGAAACAATATGGTACATACAGGAAAATTAACTGGAATGTTACAATGTGGACCGTAGTGATTGTACTGAATATACACAGAGAACATTTAAAGATATGCAATATACCATGAGTCAAAACCAAATTTTTCCATTGCTTTATCAGCAGATGTTTCAACAACATTAATTCTGAAACATGAAGAAGATATTGCAGGGATAAGCAATGAGTGTGTTTTATCAGCAAAAGATTGATATGATATACTTAATGCTCTTGCCAACAAAGGATTATGGGAGCTCTATCTCAAAAACCTGTGTAGGCATTTCCCATGTTTTCCACAGTTGTAGTTCAATATTGTCCAGATGAGATGCTTGATGGCCCTTCTTCTCTACACTTTCCGAAATTGATATACATCTCGGAATTGCCAGGCGGCTACTCCAAGCGCAAACCCCTCTATTACCTCTTAGCCCGTTTGCACGTTTCTTTTATTGAAAAACTCTGCAACAACCTTTTTGTCCTTTAGATATTTCACCACACAGTTCATTACATCTGAAACTGAGAAACCATGCCCAAATTGGCCCTATCCACCATGTCCTTATGTGGATATTCCCCTAATTGTAGTATACCTGCCTGCCACCATCTTCATGACTGCTCAGTTTTTGAGAGAATTAAGCATGATGGATTGTTGAGAAAACTTCCTGTAATGAGCCAAATTACATTCGTGACAGGAGATGATATCCATTCAATGTATCCACAGCTTAGCCTTCTCAGATGTTTTAAACCGTCAACCAAGTCTGTTGTGGGCCATCTGATTCTTAGTGATGCAACAAACGATCCTCAGGAAAAGAATACATAGATCTTCAGTAGATGCTACCTTAGTTTTGCCCAATTTCTGGGCAAAATGAAAATGGGAGAAAGTCGTCTTTAGACCTGATTATGAGTTGGACTCAATCCCTGGTGGGATCGAAACAGGTTATGCAGGGGAAGATGATGCACAAATGTTGTATATGATATTGGAGACCATTAACGCGAGGAATTTAGATCCGTGGGTGATCAAAATAAGCATGGCACTTGACGATTAATGGCTGATCAAGATACACAAAAAAAAAATGTATAACGTCTGTAAATCATCATTACAGAGACATACCTCTAAAAGATCGCATGGATATCTCTCTAGACCACCCGTTGTAAAAGGAATTATGACTTTAGGAAAGATACATTGCTGGAGATAAACTAACAACTTTGAATCGCAGTTTTCATGCAATCAATCTCAGGAAACATGAATCATTAGAATGAATTGAGTCGTAAATTGCAAAGATGTGAGGAACATAACAAGGAACGGTGGCCGAATTATGAGGTACGCCAAACATAACACGGGTGTGAGAAACTACTAACGGAGTATTTATCTTGAAATAACATAAGCAAACATCCATCCTTATGTAAACTGAAGAATTTGAACCGAGTAAATTATGCAGCAATAAAATAAATGTAGGAATCAGGAGACTCCGTTGCTGTAGCACTTGATGGACCGATCCTGCTATATGCAGGTCGAGTCTACCACAGGTGCATTAAAAGAAAAGTATGTGGAAAAGAAACGAAACAAAGCAAAATAACAATGCGAAGGGGAGGCTTACTTTCTTTTTGCAGAGGATTTTGGAGGAAGAAGAGAAAGGATGCCTTTCCTTTCGTTTTTCAGAAGGCCTGCTTCTGGTGGGGCGAAGCTGGAGTTTCTTCGTTCGATCGGAGGGAAAAAGAAGTTGATTCTCCTTCTGGGGAAACCAGAGAGAAGTCTGGTGGCTTTACTAGACTTGCAGGGAAGAAATGTGTGCTTCTGAAGATCAGGAGATGATTGATGCCCCCTCCCCCTGAGAAGCGGTGGATGCCTTCTTTTAAAGGAGTAGTGGAAGGTTTGAGTGGAAAACTCGTTGGAGATGGAAGGTGGAGATGAAGGTATGCGGTTTCGTGATGGAGGGTGGATGGAGGATGAGCGTGGAGATCGCACATGGGGGGGGGGAACGGCCGGCCATGGAGACAGTTTTGGGAGGGGCGGCTGCGCCTCCTTCCCCCTCTTCTTCCTTACGAAGGGTAAAAGAAAAACCCTAAAAGTGTTTTCCAAAGACCCCCCCCCCCTTTTTCAACTTTCAAATTTTTACAAAAGAGGGCTTCAGAGGTCTTTAGCGAAAATTATTTTTCAAAAAGGCTCGAAATCATTGTTTTTGTTTTTCTAAAAATCTTTCCAAATTTTTTGGTTTTTTATGTTATTTTTCTATTTTTTTTTTTGTATTTTTAGAATAAAAATCCTAAAGTTTGTGAGAAAACAAAAGTTAAAACTAATAAATTTTTTTTTGTGTGTTTTTGCAAAAATATTCACAAAAAGGAATTTTTCTGAGAATTTAAAAACTATTTTGAGAAAATTTCTTTAGACATGGGTTTTGACCCGGATTTTGAGGAAATACGGATTTAAAGTGCTAGATTTGAACCTGAAAATGATTTTGAATGGATCAATATGGTTTTTAATCCAGAAAGTCTGAAGAATTTGCTTCGATTTCTCAGAAAATGGAGTTAGGGGCAAAAGGGTCATTTTTACAAAACTTTGAAAATTTGGGGTGTTCACAACCATCTTCAGCAGGGGAGGGGTCGAGCCCATCCCTGCTCCCTTTTACGGCAGGGGAGGGGGTCGAGCCCCTCCCTGCTCCCTGTTACGACAGGGGAGGGGTCGAGCCCCTCCCTGCTCCTTGTTACGGTAGGGGAGGGGGTTGAGCCCCTCCCTGCACCCTCGTTGTTCAGGGGAGGGGCTGCGACCCTCCCTGCATCTCCCAGCAACAGAGAAGGGGCAAAGCCCCCTCCCTGTAACCCCTGTATGCAAGGGAGGGGTTGAGCCCCTTCCATGCGTACCCTTTGGCAAGGATAGGGCCAAGCCCCTCCCTGTGCACTCGTTTTGCAGGGGAGGGGCTGAGCCCCTCCCTGCACCCTCAGTTTGGCGGGGGAGGGGCCAAACCCCCTCCCTGCGCCTTCTCCTTCTAGTAGGCAGGGGTGTCACCCCTTGCCTCCCCCTTTGTGGCTAACGGGCAGGGGCCTAGCCCTTGCCTTTGCTTTTCGGCTTGATGGGGCAGAGCCCCCTTCCTCTCCCCCGGCATCAGGCAGGGGCTTCGCCCCCTGCCTGTTCGCATAGTCGCCAAGCAGGGGACAAGTCCCTGCCTCCTTGCATGCTCGGCAGACAGGGGCGAAGCCCCCTGCCTCCCCTTCGTTGTTGACAGGTAGTGGCGCAACCCTGTCTGCCCTAGCTTTCTGAGGGCAGGGGTGCAACCCCCTGCCTCCTCGTAGGTTGCTGACAGTAGGTCAGCACGGGGTTGCAGCCCCTGCCTTTGCTTCTTTCGCGTTAAGCAGGTTCGCAGGGGCACGCTGCCCCTGCTTCCTTCACGTCAGGTCAACGACAGTGCCCCTGATCTTCTATTTTTGGAGTTAGCTTGCTAAGACTGTCGCTTTTGCAGCTCGTACGACGGATCCCGCTCGCGCTCTACGAGCCGTCAATCGTTTACACCCGCAGGCGCTAACAAGCTTGCAACTCTCCAAGGTAGGGGAAGATTGCACGGAGGACTTGGACAATTGAATTGAGTTCAATTAACTAAAATGGATAATTAAATAAATATGTATGCATATATATATATGATCGAGTAGAAAATGAGAAAATCGTGATGGGACTTTAGATGGAAATTCTGAAATGGTGGGAAATGAAAATTTTGATCAGGCCTCATGGGTGAGACCAGATACTATTATTTGGAATGATTCAGGTTTAGCCCTTAACCTGGATGGGACGAAAATGTATCAAGATGAATTTGAAATGAGGAAAGGAATACACGAGAACCTTGATGGGACATTTTGAAAAATGCCTCTGAGACGAAGCTCAAGTAAAATCCTTTCTTGGATGGATATACAAAGCATGGATTACTAGATGGGAAGAGCCATGATGGGACTGGAAGAAATCATCTCATCCAAACGAGGGATCTCGTTGGAACGAGACTCAGGTTTAACCCAAACCTGTAAGGAAGATACCTCGCAAAGCGAGGTTCCGGTTTAATTTTAAACCTGGATAGGAAATCTACCATACGGGTTTCTCAAAAATGGAGAAAGCACGATGGGACCTTCGGAATTTGGACGAACAAATCCGAGAGGGGTTTTGGCGAAAGAAGGAAATATAGAGCCCCTAAAGCTTTGAAAAATGAATGATTCTGGGTGTCTCATTTGCTGAGACTGAAATAGCTTTTTGAAATCAAATGGCCTCTCGCAAAAAATTCAGGTTTTGACCCTTAACCTGAGTGGGAACACCATACGGAATCCTTGACTGAAGAAACTGTGATGGGACAGGAAGAGATACTTCAACTGGATGAGGCAACTCTTCTGAAAGATATAGAGAACGCTAGGTTGCATCAAAATGGATATTGAATGTTTATTTTATTTTTGGAATAGCTAGAAAATTTTGCCAATAGGATAAAATTATAGCTGATTCAAATGCTTAGAAATGTGCACGTATGTGCAAAAGATATGCCCTTTTTTACCTAGAGTATTTCCCCCAAATGAGGTTAACTCTTCATTTCTAAGAGTCAAATTCAAATTTTAGCACTGATGATTTTCTTCAAGGAAGCTATCCATTTCCCTGATATGAGGATAGAAGAAATATTCTTAATTTCATAAAAGCGAGAAATGAAGAGATATTGATAAAAGAATTTTGCACGAGAAAAGATGACTTCTGGCAGCTTCGGCAGTTTGATATCCGGGTGTTTTTCCCACAATGATCTTTTTGCACTCTTTTGAGTCATTGGGCTTTCTCGGGTTTTTCTTATCATCCTTCATTTGGATGTCCTAACTTTTTCTCTTTTTTCAGGGAAGGGCACGTCACAAACTCCTTCATCTTGGAGATGCTCAGATCCTTCTTTCATCTCAGGGGTTCTATTGATCTCACTGGCTCAAAAGGTCTTTAGACGATAGCAGAAATCAAATATCTTTTAGGGTTTGTTGGTAGGTTCATCACACTCGCCTTCACCTCGACGGTGATCTGAACTTTCCCTGGAAGGATCCGTCACAAACTCCGTCATCTTGGAGATGTTTCAAATCTTCTTTGGCCCCGGGGGTCTACTCGCTTAATTCGCCTTCATCTTGACGACAATTGAGAGATCCCTTTTGCGGATATTTGATTGCAACTTTTAAACGAAAATGAGAAGGGATGGGTTGAGTGGATTCTTTTTATAGCTCAAGATATTTCCACTGCCTGATTGTCAAAAAATCATTTTTAAAACATGCGGCATAGCCAAGATCAATATCAATTCTCTTCTGGCTTTTCAACATCATTGAAGATTTCTTTTATTGATCATATCGAGGACATTTCTTACATCCTTTTGGTTGATCAACATGAAAAGATTTGAATTTTACCTCTTTTCGCGAAAAGTTTCACCTTTTTTTGGAAGGAAATAGAAGAAGTAATCTGAGAAAATTCTTTTCGTGCAGTCAGACTTTTAGAATCAACTAATGCTTTTAGCAAATTGGCAAAGTTTTCACGAATTTCTTATGAAATAATCACTCAATATAGATTTTGATGAGACATTTAGCTGTAATTTAAAGAAATGGTGCAAGAAATCAGACTTTAGAAAACTGGACAGATGAAATATATTAGGTTTTGGAAATCCCGACCAGTTTATGAGAAACTGGATTTTTGATAATCCCGACCAGTGAAAACACTGGATTTCAAATCCCAACCAGTGAAAAATACTGGATTTCAAATCCCGACCAGTTATAACAACTGGATTTCAAATCCCGACCAGTTGAAAAATACTGGATTTCAAATCCCGACCAGTTATGACAACTGGATTTCAAATCCCGACCAGTTGAAAAATACTGGATTTCAAATCCCGACCAGTTATGAAAACTGGATTTCAAATCCCGACCAGTTATAAAACTGGGTTTCAAATCCCGACCAGTTATGACAACTGGATTTCAAATCCCGGCCAGTTATAAAACTGGATTTCAAATCCCGACCAGTTATGACAACTGGATTTCAAATCCCGACCAGTTGAAAAATACTGGATTTCAAATCCCGACCAGTTATGAAAACTGGATTTCAAATCCCGACCAGTTATAACAACTGGATTTCAAATCCCGACCAGTTATAACAACTGGATTTCAAATCCCGACCAGTTATGACAACTGGATTTCAAATCCCGACCAGTTATAAAACTGGATTTTAAATCCCGACCAGTTATGACAACTGGATTTCAAATCCCGACCAGTTGAAAAATACTGGATTTCAAATCCCGACCAGTTATGAAAACTGGATTTCAAATCCCGACCAGTTATAAAACTGGGTTTCAAATCCCGACCAGTTATGACAACTGGATTTCAAATCCCGGCCAGTTATAAAACTGGATTTCAAATCCCGACCAGTTATGACAACTGGATTTCAAATCCCGACCAGTTGAAAAATACTGGATTTCAAATCCCGACCAGTTATGAAAACTGGATTTCAAATCCCGACCAGTTATAACAACTGGATTTCAAATCCCGACCAGTTATAACAACTGGATTTCAAATCCCGACCAGTTATGACAACTGGATTTCAAATCCCGACCAGTTATAAAACTGGATTTCAAATCCCGACCAGTTATGAAAACTGGATTTCAAATCCCGACCAGTGAAAAATACTGGATTTTGAGAATAAAGGATTTAATCTGATGGTTTGGAAGTGATTGAATTTGGGAGATTATAACCCGAGGGTTGAGAAAATGATAAGACTTTGAGGATATTACAACCAGAGGTTGGGAAACTGATAGAATTGAAGACCTTGAAATGATAGAATTGAGGAGTCGCACCCTAAGGGTTTGATCTTTTGGAATACACGACCAGCGGGAGCTGGATCTTTTGGAATACAGGACCAACGAGATGCTGGATCCTCTGGAAATACATGACCAGCGAGATGCTGGATCTTTTGGAAATATATGACCAGCGAGATGCTGGATCCTTTGGAAATACATGACCGGCAAAAGCTGGATCTTTTGAAAAATACATGAAGTTTTGGGAATACTTAAGTCAGAACTTGAATTTAGAAGGAGAAAGGTCTTTGGTCAGAAGACTGATTTTAGAAGGTTACCGGTGTGAGAACCGGGTTTTTCTATATATGATTGAAAAGTTTGAAAACAACCAGTGCGAGAACTGGGTTTTGAAGATGAGCTTAGATTTTTCAAAATGAGTTTTTAGAAGATAATTCAGGATTTATCCCCTTATCCTGAACGGGGAAAATAAAAGGAAGAATACCTCATTGAAAGGAGGCATTAGGTTTATCCCTTATCCTGAAAGGGGTGATTTGAAGATAAAAGTAGAAAATTTTTTTTTAATAAGATTGGAAAATTTGTTAAAACTTGACATAAACGAGCATTAGCTTGAGGTAAATCTGATCAAAGCAAAATGAATCAAATGAAAAGACAATAAAAATCACAGGACCAATTAAGAATTATCAAAATTTGAGGAGAGGAACTTTCGTCTAATCCTGCCTGCATATGATGGAAGAAGATGATTATGGATTAAAATAAAATGCCCCAGTATCATGGAGAAGAATGTAAGAATTGATAGAAGATCGTTATTTTTATTGAAATGGCTCTTTGAATAGTACAAAAGATTTTTGAATGAAAATTCTAAGTATAAAATTTCTTCAAATGCAGAGCATTGATGGGATCTGGCATCTCCACCCCATCTGCATTAATTAGACGATACGAATTGCGGGGCAAAGCTTCCTTAACCACATAAGGGCCTTCCCAATTGGGTGACCACTTGCCTTGTGGTCGATGCTTGAGATGAGCTGTCGATCTGAGCACCAAATCGTTAACTCGAAATTTTCTCTCAATGACAGACTTGGCATAATGTCGAGCTATCCTCTGTCGATAAGCTTGAGCGTGCTCTGCCGCTTTGAGCCTCTTTTCATCCAGTAAATCTAGCTGCACCAATCTCTGCTGCTGATACTGATCAAGTGGCAATTCTAAGAGAGAAGCGAATTTGAGAGTGGGCTTTTGGATATGGAGAGGTAGCACCACTTCAGTCCCGTAAACAAGTTCTGAAGGAGTGGCATTAGTCGGAGTCCGAATGGTGGTCCGATATGCCCAAAGCGCGTCATGAATTTTCTCGTGCCAATCTCGACCTGTCCTCACAGTTCTTTCCAAAATACGAATCAAGATCTTATTGGTGGCCTCTGCTTGGCCATTCCCTTGAGGATAATAAGGAGCTGAGAAGTGATGGGAAATTCTGAATTTAGAACAGAATGTTTTCATCCTCTCATTTTTGAAATGTGTTCCATTATCTGAGATAATATCATGTGGTATGCCGAAGCGGCAAAGGATGTTCTTATGAATGAAAGAAACCACATGGCGGCCTTCTACTGTGCGTAGAGTAACAGCTTCAACCCATTTCGTGAAATACTCTGTCGCAGCCAGGAAGTATTTGTGGCCGTTGGAAGCAGAAGGAGTAATCGGGCCGACGACGTCAAAAGCCCACATAGAAAATGGCCAAGGAGAAACAACTGATTGTAGATATGTGGCCGGAGCATGAATATAAGGCGCGTGTAATTGGCACTTGAAGCATTTTCGCACAAATCGATGGCAGTCCTGCTGCATGGTGTTCCAGTAGTACCCTGCTCGAACGATCTGCTTGACGAGAGTCTGATAGCCGACATGGCCACCACAAATCCCTTCATGTGCCTCTTGGATAACTTTCATAGCTTCTTCTTTGTCTAAGCATCTTGAATACTCAGAACTGAACCCACGGCGGTAGAGGACATTGGCAAGAATGAAATAACGGGTAGACATACGCTGAATTGCGCGTTGCTCCCTCTTTGGCATCTCTGGTGGAAATTCACCAAACTCAATGAAATTCTTGATATTTTGATACCAAGGCTTCTCTTTCTGATTGACCTGATTTACTTGCATAATTGAATCGAAAGCGGGTTGTTCGAGTCTGCCAACTTCGAAAGAGCGACATGACTCACCACCTTTGAATGATAAAATGGAGCCCAAACTGGCTAAGCCATCGGCTATCTGATTATGCTCTCTTCTGATGTGATTGAGCTGAAATTCTTCGAAGCTGTCAATAAGAGCTAAGACGATCTTCTGATATGGGATCAATTTGGGATCTTTCACTTGCCATTCAGTGTTAACTTGACTGACAACAAGTAGTGAGTCGCCAAAGGCGTGCACTCTCTTGACATTGAAACATTGCAGAATTTTGAGGCCTTGTATTAAAGCTTCATACTCGGCCATATTATGAGTGCATTGGAAACCAAGCTTAAGAGAATAAGGGATCATTTCTTTTTCTGGAGTGATCAACAGGACTCCAATCCCGATGCCAGACATATTTTTAGAGCCATCGAAGAACAAGTTCCAAACTGGGGGCTGTTGGACATTATAGATGTGCTCGTCAGGAAAATCATCCTCTGTTTTAATTTCTTCTGTCAGAGGGAAATCTGCCAACTGATCTGCGATCACTTGGCCCTTAATCGACTTTTGAGAAACATACTCTAAGTCATATTGCATCAACAGGACTTGCCACTTTGCGATTCGTCCGGTGAGAAAAGGTTGTTCAAGAATGTATCTGAGCGGATTAAGTTTCGATAGAAACTTGATTTCAGAAGCCAATAAGTAATGTCTCAATTTCTGGCACATCCAGACCAGAGCTAGACAAGTCCTCTCCATCTGAGAATACTTCTTTTCATAATCAATGAATGTTTTGCTCACGTAGTAGATGGCGTGCTCTATCAAACTGCCTTCTTCATACTGAGCGAGGAATCCACCACAGGCATTTTGATTGACTGAAATGTATAGCAAGAGAGGCTTTCCCAGCTTAGGCGGCTTTAAAACTGGTGGATTAAGGAGATACTGCTTGATGCGCTCGAACCAGAGCTGACATTCTGATCCCCATTCAAATTTAACTCCCTTTCTCAGCAAGTGGTTAAAAGGCTCACATCTCATAGCCAAATTGGAGATGAACCTGCGAATAGACTGAATACGCCCTTGAAGGCTTCGCAGCTCTCTCAGATTAGTTGGAGGCGGCATGTCAATAATGGCTTTTGCTTTAGCCGGATCCACCTCGATCCCTTTCTTGCTGATAATAAAGCCGAGCAGTTTGCCGGACTCTACTCCAAAAACACATTTCTGAGGGTTAAGCCTCAATTTGTAAAGAATAAGTCTTTCAAAAACTTGACTAAGAGCATCGAGGTGATCCTCTTCTTCTTTAGACTTAACCAAAATGTCATCCACATACGCATCCATATTCTTGTGCATTTGATCGTGGAAAATAACGGCCATTGCCCTTTGATAAGTCGCCCCGGCATTTTTGAGCCCAAATGTCATAACTGTATAGCAGAAGGTTCCCCATGGAGTAGTAAATGAGGTCTTCGACTGATCACGAACGGCCAACTTGATCTGATTATAACCTGAATATCCGTCCATGAAAGAAAACATGGCGTGACCTGCTGTGCTATCGATCAAGAGGTCAATATTAGGAAGTGGATAATCATCTTTCGGGGTGGCCTTATTGAGATCCCTGAAATCAATGCAGATCCGAACTTTTCCATTCTTTTTAGGGACTGCTACGATATTTGCCAACCAATCTGGGTAATCAATGGCCCGGATGAAGCCTGCTTTCAATAAATCTTCCAGTCCTTCTTTGACTTGTTGCTCAATTCGAGGGTCTAATTTCCTCAATTTCTGCTTGATTGGTCTGGCTTCTGGTTTCAACTTGAGTCGATGCTCAACCAGTTTGATATCCAACCCTGGCATATCTTCGTAAGTCCAGGCAAATACTTCCTGATGCCTTTGGAGGAATTGGATGAGTCTAGCTTTTTCAATTTCGCTTAGGCTCGACCCAATTTTGAGAATCTTCAGATCATCTTCCGACCCAATGTTGATATCCTCAGTTGGATCTTGAACCAAGGCTGATGGTTCATCCTGCTTCTGAATGTGAGCAAATTCTGGTAAATTCTGAATAGTGGAATCAAATTCAGCTGGCTCTTTAGTCTGCTCTGTTGCCTGACTGACCTCTGCTCTGTCTATCATCTAAGGAAACCTTGCCAATTTTAGATACTTGGGATTGATAACAAATCTTGTCATTGATTCAGGAGTTTAATGGTCCTGAAAATGCCAAAAAGAGGTTGTTTTCAAGAGAAAGTATGAGCCAAATCAAGATTTTTGTATAAAGCAAGAGCAATGACATAGACAAAGTATAAGAAGAAAAATGATAGACGCTTGAAGAGAAGATTTGATTTTTTCATTGATTGAGGTAAAGTATTTACAAGACTTTAACAAAAGATGGGACTGTATTGTCCCTACAAAAAGAGAAGAAAAGAAAGCAGGAAAACTAAGGCATCATCTTCACTTGTTTCCCCTGACGAAAACTGTCCTTTTGCTGGAATCCTGGCCGGTGAACCCCAACCCTGAGCTGTCTGAATGCTGAGTAGGAACGATTGGCTCCACTATACCATCTTCATTCTTTCCTATGCCCCGGAATGGCTGATATCCATGTTTTATCAGCAGATCAAATCCCTTTCTGGCTTTGGAGAACTGAGGGAATAAAGGGTGATCTTTGAAGGAGGCGTAATCAATGCGTCCTCCTAACTTGAAGAAACAAGGTCCCTGCCATTGGACCGTAGCTGCAATATTCTCCTCTTCCATGACATCTTTCAGTTTCAGCATCTCTAGACTATCGCTGAGGTTGATCTCATCTGCTTCTCGAATGCTTGGAATATCTGCTGTAAATGTCGGTCGAGGAATCATAGGCTGTGGCAGCCTCTCTTCAGGATCTTCACCCAAAATGGTGGTGATCATTCCACCCTTAGACCACTTGATGCACTGGTGGAGAGTTGATGGAACGGCATTGGCATTGTGGATCCATGTTCGTCCCAACAGAAGATTGTAAGTCGGTGGTACATTGACGACATGGAACAATACAGTATGCACTGAGTAGTTGATGAAGATTTCCAAAAAGACTTTGCCTTTGGCAGTTTGCCCATGATTATCGAAGCCATAGATGGTGATGGGATCAGGCACATATTCTTCCTCCTTTAATCCCAATGCTTTCGCTGTCATTTCTGGGCAAATATTCAGACTGCTGCCCCCATCAATGAGTACGTGCGGGACAGTCATGCCCCTGGTCCTGACCACTATATACAATGCATTGTTGTGGAATGAATGAGGCTTAGGCAAGTCCTCATCTGAAAAGGTAATAGGCGCGTTAGTCATTGCTTGGTTTACTATCTGCGCCATGTCTTCGGGCGTGGTGCCCGGCTTTACTTTGATCTTTCTTAATAGATCATCTAGTTTTTCTTTATGCTGGGGAGAGTCGTGAGTCAACTCAAAGATGGAGATATTGGAGAGCGCTGTAATGGGCTTCTGAAGGCTTTTGGCCCGTTCTTCTGCTGCTTCCGAGGTTTCTGCTTCCTCTATGCAGGCTTCCCTTTTCACAAATCTTTTTGGAAAAACTTGGATCTTTCCACTCTCAACTGACATGTTTCTAATATTTAAAAATGAGAGGATATCCCCTCTCTGAAATGCAGGTTGACTCTGATGTAGAACCATCACCTGATGCTGCAAACTTATTTCTTTGCTGGAGCAAGGATGTATGTGACTCTGCGGGAGAAAAGAACCTTCTGAAACGGTTGACACTGAATGTTTCGGGAATGGGGCGGACAGAATGTCCATTTTGCCCTCTTCTTCATCCTCGATGAGGATGCTTTTATCAATACAATCCTGAATCAGATGCTTCAGGACGAAACAGTACTCAGTGTCGTGGCCCATCGCTCTGTGGAATTTGCAGTATTGTTCCTTAAATCTTCCCATGAGCACTGGTGGATCTGCCACCTTGGGAAGTTTTACCATCCCGTGAGACAGCAAATATTCCAAAATCTTCTCCAGTGGCTGGTCGAGGGGAGTAAACTTCCGATCCCTGCTCCAGTTTATATGTTTAGGTTTTTCTTGAAGGTCCCCCTTTTGTTGAGGACCGGTCGGGAGAGGCTTATCATTGTTTTTGAAGAATTTCCCTTTCCTTCCTCTGTTCTGCTCGGGCTTCGTGCCACTGCCACTGCCCTGTTTGCTGCTACTGCCCTGATCATCCCCTGGAACCTCGGCGGAGTAGGTGAAGTGTGCCTTCTTCTTTGGGTCTTGCACATTTTTGGCTAAGGCAACACCTTCGTACATCCCGTTCTCTACTCCCATCTCGAGCCATTCTGCTCGCTCCGTCAGTTCAATAAACGATTTGGAGGGATATGGGAAGAGGAGGCTTTTTAGGGGCTGGGAGAAGTTGTTGAGAATGACTTGGAGGGCATGCTCCTCAGAGATAGGGTTTCTCATTTTGTTGCACAGGCTTCTCCACTTGTGGATAAAATCCCTAGCCTTTTCATTGGGCTCTTGTTTCAGGTTGCACAGGTGGTTCAAGGTGGGCAGAGCTTCCGTGTTGAATAGGAAGCGTTCCACAAACATATTGACGACTTTGTCAAAATCCCTTAACTCGATGGGATTGACATGCTCGGCATACCATTTGGCGGCTATTCCCTCCAAACTGCGGGGAAAACAGAGGAAGAGGGCACGGTTGTCTTCGCTGAACCGGGCGCATTCTGCGAAGAACATGGCAAGGTGGGCCTTGGGGTCTCCGGATCCATCGAATTTAATGAATTTTCGGGGGAGATTCTCCAAATTGATGTCTCCTTCCAAACCAAGGTAGAAATCCTGCCTAGTGTATGCCCTTTTTCCTTTGTCTCGGACTTGCAGGTCTTTGACGATTTTTGTCAATGCCTGGATCGAGTCTTCTGCGGGGGCCCCATATTTGGGCTTGTTCACGGACACTGGCTCCTCTACCGGCCTCTTAGACTGCCGCAGATGTTTCGGGATGTAAATCAACTGCTCTTCTTCAGAGTTTTCTTCTGCTGACTCAGAATCTTCAGAGGTACTGTCACGCTGTACCTTTTGCTTGCTGATCTTGACGGGCTTTTTCATGGGCTTCTTCTTAGCTTTGGTCTTAGAAGCCGCCTTCTTTGGAGCCGCCTTAGCCTGCTCGGCCATCATTTTAGTCATCATTTTCTGAAAAATCCGGTACATGGCCGGATCAACATCGCTTTCATCTCCGGAGTCATGCTTCTTGGTCAATCTAGGAGAATTCATCTCCTCTGACTCGTTGTCACTGTGTTGTTGAGCAGCCCTCTTGTCAGCCCTTGTCTGAACCATTTTCCAGATGCCTAAGTTTTCCTGCAGAATATGGGAATGGTTAGAGTATGGAGAAGCTTTTTGAAAATCATAATTTCTTCGAGAGAAAGCAAGAAATGAGGGGATTTGGTAGACAATTTCAAGAGATTATCCCATTACCCGGGATTGGGTCATCGCATGATTTGTGATTTTTGTGTTACCATTTGATGATAACAGAGAAATGTGCCTTGTCACCTAGGCGAGGTCGTCAACCATGATAAGATTTGAAGAAATGCGGAAGGAATATCCCTTTTACCTGGGATTAGGTCGTCACTCAAGTTTTTGTGACTTTTATTTGTGCTACAAACAAAATACAGAAAATAACATTTTTGGCCAAAAACTAAAATTTTATTGATATTTGTAACTTTCAAGGAAAAAGAGAGGGTGGGCAGACAGTTTGCCACCACTCTTGATATTCGGATGATACATTTGGCCCAGGAAATATAGACAGAGAAATAAAGGAATTCCAGGTATATTTTGCGACATGATATGCCCCAGACCACTGATCCGACTGCAGGTTGAATTCTGACACATTGCCTGTCGGAAAACGGGTGTTGGCACGGACCTGCCGCTGTGAAAACTGCCTCAGACATCGTTCCGGCTGATAATCGACACAAAAGAAAGGGCCCATCAATTTGTAGCGTTTGTCACGAGCATAAGTGTATCGAGGAACAGTCTCTCTTCTGTCAAAGAAATCCCAGGTGATCTCCTCCTGATGCAGCTTCTCGATCAGAGCTCGGCATTGGATGACTGTCTTTGGTTGCTTACTGTTGAACCTGAAAGAACTGGCTTTTGAGGGAACGTGGCGTAGGAACCACGACTGCAAGGCATAAGTGCATCCTTCTACCAGAATGGTCTCCCCAAGAGCGAATCGAGCCAAACCTCTATAAAGGAAGGCTAATGCGGCCATGGAGACTGAGAGCTGACGGGTCTGCTTGCTTCCCCATCTCCGAAAGAGCTGGGCAACTCTGATGTCTATAAAATTCTGACCATCTTGGAAGAAGGCTAACCCCACTGTGCACAGGATCATGGCGTGCTGAATTCTGTCCTTCGCTGCTCGGGACAAAGTGTCAACCTCTTTGTAGGCTCCGTACTTTTGATATAATTCGAACAGGTCGATGAACTGATTCTCACCAATCTCGGTGAGAGGCCAGGATCTGCTCCCTGTTGCTCTTGCTAAGGCTTCTCGAACATCTACCCCTTTGATGTTGATCAAAAATTGCTGCTCGACAGGATCATCTGGCTGACCATCTGGTTCGGGCAATCCCATAATGTCGTTGAACTCGTCCATCAGTAGAGTCATCTCTCCCCATGGAAACCAAAATGTGCAGGTACGTGGATTCCATCGTTCTGCCATGGCCTGAATCAACGCTCCATTGATGACTCGCTTGCCTACTACTGATGCCATCTCCAACCCACAGTCATCCAAGTGATCTGGGAACATACGTGAGAAGGTGGCGAACCAAGAATAATACCACCGTGGGAAGAAAGTACGAGACTGGATGACCCGCAGATCTGGGGTTCCATCCCTTATTTGATAGAGGACATGATCCCAAGGAAAGATAGTATCGGGAGATTCAGATGCCATCGGAGAGATACTGAGGCAAAGAAAATAAGGAGAATTAGATAGCATGCAGGACTTATGGATAGACTCTTTAAAGAATCAACCTGGAAATTTCTGAAAAGGTTCATAAAATTTTAAAGAAATTTTCCAGGGTTTTGAAGAAAATTTGATCTAGAAGAGAAAAAGAAAATGTAGGTAGAGAGAAATATACACCTGGGGTTTTTAGAAATAAGGGCAAGTTTTGAATAATACACCCAGGGTTTTTGAAAAAGGGTCTGATACACATATATGAGAGAATAAAATATCACACAACCAAAGCTGCATAAACAAGGATGCGCATACAACACTCCCTAATGGCTGACTCTAAATGCAATATTGAAAATGGCTTGTAGGACCTTAATCCTAACTCTAAGGTTCAAATTATATTATTCCGATCAAGATACGCCGATATACCCAAGCCGAAGCTCGAAGTACGTGGCATAGAAATATTTCTCCGGTTCTAAGGTAATGGCTTCCCAACATCCTTGAGCACCTACCGATATACCTCGGACTATGGCCCTTAGGTACGTGGTAGGGGGGGCGCGAACCCAAATAAGTGGTCCAGTTGTGAGGCTCTTTCCCGAACTATGGTTCAGTGAGACAGCCCAGCAACGTGAAGACCGGGACAATATAGGTAAGGAGGTTTTCAAAATATGTTCAACATGCAAGAAATCAGATGGCTCTAATGCAAGTCCTAAAGAGATAGATTAAAATGAAGAGAAGCATACACTTGCATTCATTGTTTTTACATTCAATCCCTAGAATTGAGGAGGGTTGTATTTCAGACCTAAGTCTAATGTGAGCATGGAATAATCTCCTCAATATGGTCCTACCAAACCATTCTTAAATCCTATATGCGATGATGTCAACTTTAGGACAGAGTCTAGGCTCCTAAGGTTTGCATGAAGCTGACATATATAGAATAAAGACTTGGATAATATCAAAGCAAAAGGAAAAGGTATAATTCGACCGGACGGAGACGTGTCCCATCACGGTCGCCACTTCTGTGATCATCGCAAAATTTTTCCTCTCGTAATGTTCTCTCTCTTCCTTCTCTTTTCCTTTCCAACCTCTTATTTTCCTCCTTTTGAAGGGAGAAAAGATAAAAGAACGGAAAGAAAGAGAGAAGAGAAAAGAAAGAAGAGAAGGGAAGAGGAAACTCTTTTGCGGGTCTCACTTGACCTTAAATTTTGAAGATTTTTGAAATAACTCGCCTCCGTTTTTTAAATATTTGCGGGAAAATCGGGAGAAGAGATCCGCTCGTCGGTACGAGGTTCGACCGTTCCTGGCGCCTTTACCAGGGGTAATCTAACCAAGGGTCGAATTTCATGCCTTTTGCTTTGCAAAGAAATTATCTAAATATTTATCCTAAGTCTAAATGCACAATGAATTATGCTTGTGCAAATGCAAAGATGTATGCTCTTTTTGAAAATATTTTGAAGAATTCCAAGTGAAATTGATAAAGTGAAGAAAATGACTTCTAACTTAGAACTTAAGATTAAAGTTCTAAGTTTTAGAATATTCAAGAGCTTGGAATATGAGTCTGGATTTGGAAAAATGATCTTGGAATTGAGAGGAAAGGAGAAGAAAGAAAATTTTAAGGTCATAAATGGATTTTGAATTAGAAATTTGGATTTTAAGTCTTTGGAATGGAATTGAATTTTATCTTTGAAATCAGAATGAAATGTGGGAAATTTAAATAGAATTTTGAGAAATAGAATTGATTTGAAAGTTGGAATTCAAGATGGAATTGGATCTGAAGTCTGAGATCCAATGTAGGATTGGGTTCTGGATCCTAGAATGGATTTGGATCTAAAGTCTGAGATCCAATGTAGAGTTGGTTTCTGGATCCTAAGAATTGGAATTTGGATCTGAATCTGAGATCCATTGGTAGAATGAGGATCCGGATCCTAAAAGAAATTTGGACCTATGTTTGGAGATCCAAAGTAGAATAAGAATTTGGATTCTAAATGGAATTTGGATCTGTAATGGGAGATCCAAAATGGGATAAGGATTTGGATCCTAAGAATTGGGAATTTGGATCTGAATTTGAGATTCAATGGAATGAGGATCTGTATCCTAAATAGAATTTGGATCTGTAACTGGAGATCCAAATGGAATAAGGATTTGGATCCTAAATGGAATTTGGATCCGTGATTGGAGATCCAAAGTGGGATGGAGTCCTATACTTGGAAATCTGGATCCAAGTTGAGATTAACTTTGTATTTTGGGTTTTGAAAGTCCAAATGGGACTTTTGAAGATGGATCTGGGTTTTAAAAAAACCCAGATTGAACTTTAGGAAGGTTTGGATTTTGAGATTCAGAATCAATCTCAACTTTGATTTAAAACTTGAAGAAAACTTTGATTTTTGAATCAGAAGATGACTCAGAAACTTCAAAGTTAAATTAAACTTTGAAATTTGAATTTTGAATTGAGTTGGAATTTTGAAGTTTGAATATAAAGTGTTTTTGGAGTTTCAAAGTCAAATTAGACTTTGAAATTGGATTTTTGAATCTCGAAATGAGATAAAATTGGATTTGAATAAGATTTTGATCTTGAGAAATGAAGAAGAAGAATCACTTGGAATTTTGAAAAGTAAATTTTGAAAATATGATGCAATTCTATCCTATATGATGAATGAATTTGAATAAGTTTGAAATTGGATTTGAAAATCATATTTCATTCTTCAAATGAATTTAAACAAGACTAATGATATAATACACTCCTGACTATGGTCATTGAATGTATTATATAATAGTCATATCTAAATTCAAGTGAAGGATAAAATACCCTTTTGGTGCTTTTATAGAATTTAAAATGAAAATTAACCCTCAATATACCCTGACTATGGCCATTGGTATATATTTTGAGTTAATCCTAAGTTAAATTCTAATAAAAGAAAAAAAAAAATATTTTGACAAAATATGATGGATTTTGAAAGTGGATCCAGTGTGGATCCAATGTTATTTCGTAAAAGATAAGAATTCTAAGTTTTGTTCACACCCCGACTATGGCCGTTGATGTAAATCGTCAACTTAGAATTAACTTACCTCTTACGAAATGGTGCACGTGCCATTCGTGTTTCACCATTGTGGGGATTTTGAGAAATAAAGGAAAATGCATGGAATAAACCATTCATGGTATTCTATAATGCTCATTCATTCTACCTAAAGCAAGAAATGTAAATTCTTATTCAAATCTAGCTATTACAATATGTGAATTTAATTTTACAACTCCAAATGACAATTTTATCCACATATTTCCTGCAAGGTAAACAGATTAGTAATAAAGAGAGAAGGAAAATCACATATGTCATGTGAAAATCAAATAGTGAAAAGATATGTAGGACAAAATGATGACATATATATATATATGTATATATATATATATACATATTTATATACATGTGGGTGTATTCGCATGTATATGAGTGTGTATAGGTATATACGTACATATATATATGAGGGTATATACAATAGGGAGGTGTGATATCAATGAAGCCACCATAAAAATGTAATAAGGAAATAGATGGGAAATGTTATGAAACGGTAGGTGAAAATAATATAGATGCAGCCAATACAAATGACAGTGTTACTGATATAGGGATTACAGCAATTCACGGCTGCTGTAGGAGGCAAAGGTCACAGTGGCCCAATGTGAATCAGTGAATCAAAAGGCCTTCTGCAGTGGATCACTTTGTTTCAGCAGTAAAATGCAATTTCCAGGTATTATGCAGATGTTAAGACCCATTGAATCGGTGACTACTGCTACAAAGGGATGATGATGTTACATGCAGGTGAGTGTTGGGATGTTAATAGCTGCACCACCTCTGACCCCATATGTTTGCTCAAAAACTCGAGATCAATGTGTTGACAAACTTCTGGAATTATCCAAAACAGAGAATGATGTTTTACAAATCTAAAACATGAAGCTACCAATGCTGATGAGATCTGATAGATAATAACACAAAGGAATTTACGCATATTATATAATACAGATAAAACAAATATGGATTGCATACAGGATAAACTGACAGTTTGGCCTTGGTAGGCCTAGATTATGATCATATCAAATTCTCTCAGGGAACTGACATCCTGATTTTTGACCCTAATGTGAATGGTAGTGGCCTTTTGCCACCAAACCTCCTGCTATGACTGTGCCAGCATTATCACCTCCAGTTGAGTATGCAGGTAAAAAAAAAAATACAATAGAGGTTAACATGTGAAATATAGAAATAATATGGTACATATAGGAAAATTAACTGGAATGTTACAATGTGGACCATGATGATTGTATTGAATATACACAGAGAATATTTAAAGATATGCAACAGGCCATGAGCCGAAACCAAATTTTATGTCAGCAAAACATAGGTCTTTCAATGAATTAGAACCTGATTCTAGATTGATATCGTGATGCTTTTCACGACAAACCAAGAATCTGGTTTTTGGGTTAGCTGATCAACATATCACATAGTAAACAAGAATGACTGGGTGAGGCCGAACTAGGTGTTCCACTGTTTCCTTCAGCATACTAACTATCCTATTACCGAACTCCTCATTATGATCAAAATTTAATTCCATTTTGTGATTTGGAGATCAGTCCACCAATAACTGAAAAAAAAAAAAAAAAAAAAAAAAGATACAATGGAAGTTAACATGTGAGATATAGAAACAATATGGTACATACAGGAAAATTAACTGGAATGTTACAATGTGGACCGTAGTGATTGTACTGAATATACACAGAGAACATTTAAAGATATGCAATATACCATGAGTCAAAACCAAATTTTTCCATTGCTTTATCAGCAGATGTTTCAACAACATTAATTCTGAAACATGAAGAAGATATTGCAGGGATAAGCAATGAGTGTGTTTTATCAGCAAAAGATTGATATGATATACTTAATGCTCTTGCCAACAAAGGATTATGGGAGCTCTATCTCAAAAACCTGTGTAGGCATTTCCCATGTTTTCCACAGTTGTAGTTCAATATTGTCCAGATGAGATGCTTGATGGCCCTTCTTCTCTACACTTTCCGAAATTGATATACATCTCGGAATTGCCAGGCGGCTACTCCAAGCGCAAACCCCTCTATTACCTCTTAGCCCGTTTGCACGTTTCTTTTATTGAAAAACTCTGCAACAACCTTTTTGTCCTTTAGATATTTCACCACACAGTTCATTACATCTGAAACTGAGAAACCATGCCCAAATTGGCCCTATCCACCATGTCCTTATGTGGATATTCCCCTAATTGTAGTATACCTGCCTGCCACCATCTTCATGACTGCTCAGTTTTTGAGAGAATTAAGCATGATGGATTGTTGAGAAAACTTCCTGTAATGAGCCAAATTACATTCGTGACAGGAGATGATATCCATTCAATGTATCCACAGCTTAGCCTTCTCAGATGTTTTAAACCGTCAACCAAGTCTGTTGTGGGCCATCTGATTCTTAGTGATGCAACAAACGATCCTCAGGAAAAGAATACATAGATCTTCAGTAGATGCTACCTTAGTTTTGCCCAATTTCTGGGCAAAATGAAAATGGGAGAAAGTCGTCTTTAGACCTGATTATGAGTTGGACTCAATCCCTGGTGGGATCGAAACAGGTTATGCAGGGGAAGATGATGCACAAATGTTGTATATGATATTGGAGACCATTAACGCGAGGAATTTAGATCCGTGGGTGATCAAAATAAGCATGGCACTTGACGATTAATGGCTGATCAAGATACACAAAAAAAAAATGTATAACGTCTGTAAATCATCATTACAGAGACATACCTCTAAAAGATCGCATGGATATCTCTCTAGACCACCCGTTGTAAAAGGAATTATGACTTTAGGAAAGATACATTGCTGGAGATAAACTAACAACTTTGAATCGCAGTTTTCATGCAATCAATCTCAGGAAACATGAATCATTAGAATGAATTGAGTCGTAAATTGCAAAGATGTGAGGAACATAACAAGGAACGGTGGCCGAATTATGAGGTACGCCAAACATAACACGGGTGTGAGAAACTACTAACGGAGTATTTATCTTGAAATAACATAAGCAAACATCCATCCTTATGTAAACTGAAGAATTTGAACCGAGTAAATTATGCAGCAATAAAATAAATGTAGGAATCAGGAGACTCCGTTGCTGTAGCACTTGATGGACCGATCCTGCTATATGCAGGTCGAGTCTACCACAGGTGCATTAAAAGAAAAGTATGTGGAAAAGAAACGAAACAAAGCAAAATAACAATGCGAAGGGGAGGCTTACTTTCTTTTTGCAGAGGATTTTGGAGGAAGAAGAGAAAGGATGCCTTTCCTTTCGTTTTTCAGAAGGCCTGCTTCTGGTGGGGCGAAGCTGGAGTTTCTTCGTTCGATCGGAGGGAAAAAGAAGTTGATTCTCCTTCTGGGGAAACCAGAGAGAAGTCTGGTGGCTTTACTAGACTTGCAGGGAAGAAATGTGTGCTTCTGAAGATCAGGAGATGATTGATGCCCCCTCCCCCTGAGAAGCGGTGGATGCCTTCTTTTAAAGGAGTAGTGGAAGGTTTGAGTGGAAAACTCGTTGGAGATGGAAGGTGGAGATGAAGGTATGCGGTTTCGTGATGGAGGGTGGATGGAGGATGAGCGTGGAGATCGCACATGGGGGGGGGAACGGCCGGCCATGGAGACAGTTTTGGGAGGGGCGGCTGCGCCTCCTTCCCCCTCTTCTTCCTTACGAAGGGTAAAAGAAAAACCCTAAAAGTGTTTTCCAAAGACCACCCCTTTTTCAACTTTCAAATTTTTACAAAAGAGGGCTTCAGAGGTCTTTAGCGAAAATTATTTTTCAAAAAGGCTCGAAATCATTTTTTTTGTTTTTCTAAAAATCTTTCCAAATTTTTTGGTTTTTTATGTTATTTTTCTATTTTTTTTTTTTGTATTTTTAGAATAAAAATCCTAAAGTTTGTGAGAAAACAAAAGTTAAAACTAATAAATTTTTTTTTGTGTGTTTTTGCAAAAATATTCACAAAAAGGAATTTTTCTGAGAATTTAAAAACTATTTTGAGAAAATTTCTTTAGACATGGGTTTTGACCCGGATTTTGAGGAAATACGGATTTAAAGTGCTAGATTTGAACCTGAAAATGATTTTGAATGGATCAATATGGTTTTTAATCCAGAAAGTCTGAAGAATTTGCTTCGATTTCTCAGAAAATGGAGTTAGGGGCAAAAGGGTCATTTTTACAAAACTTTGAAAATTTGGGGTGTTCACAACCATCTTCAGCAGGGGAGGGGTCGAGCCCATCCCTGCTCCCTTTTATGGCAGGGGAGGGGGTCGAGCCCCTCCCTGCTCCCTGTTACGACAGGGGAGGGGTCGAGCCCCTCCCTGCTCCTTGTTACGGTAGGGGAGGGGGTTGAGCCCCTCCCTGCACCCTCGTTGTTCAGGGGAGGGGCTGCGACCCTCCCTGCATCTCCCAACAACAGAGAAGGGGCAAAGCCCCCTCCCTGTAACCCCTGTATGCAAGGGAGGGGTTGAGCCCCTTCCATGCGTACCCTTTGGCAAGGATAGGGCCAAGCCCCTCCCTGTGCACTCGTTTTGCAGGGGAGGGGCTGAGCCCCTCCCTGCACCCTCAGTTTGGCGGGGGAGGGGCCAAACCCCCTCCCTGCGCCTTCTCCTTCTAGTAGGCAGGGGTGTCACCCCTTGCCTCCCCCTTTGTGGCTAACGGGCAGGGGCCTAGCCCTTGCCTTTGCTTTTCGGCTTGATGGGGCAGAGCCCCCTTCCTCTCCCCCGGCATCAGGCAGGGGCTTCGCCCCCTGCCTGTTCGCATAGTCGCCAAGCAGGGGACAAGTCCCTGCCTCCTTGCATGCTCGGCAGACAGGGGCGAAGCCCCCTGCCTCCCCTTCGTTGTTGACAGGTAGTGGCGCAACCCTGTCTGCCCTAGCTTTCTGAGGGCAGGGGTGCAACCCCCTGCCTCCTCGTAGGTTGCTGACAGTAGGTCAGCACGGGGTTGCAGCCCCTGCCTTTGCTTCTTTCGCGTTAAGCAGGTTCGTAGGGGCACGCTGCCCCTGCTTCCTTCACGTCAGGTCAGCGACAGTGCCCCTGATCTTCTATTTTTGGAGTTAGCTTGCTAAGACTGTCGCTTTTGCAGCTCGTACGACGGATCCCGCTCGCGCTCTACGAGCCGTCAATCGTTTACACCCGCAGGCGCTAACAAGCTTGCAACTCTCCAAGGTAGGGGAAGATTGCACGGAGGACTTGGACAATTGAATTGAGTTCAATTAACTAAAATGGATAATTAAATAAATATGTATGCATATATATATATATCATATATATTTATACGAGTACGCATTTAACTAAAGGACGCGGTTTCGTGATCTTTGTCCTTTACTTTCTGTCATGTCTTTCCTTTCTTGTCGCGCTTTGCGCCCAGGCTCTTGCTTTTGCAAATGTTTCATTACTGCCTTGCCATTACAGATGACGCTCAGGTTTTCGCTCTCCCTCTTTCGACAAGAGTTGAGTCGAGAGATTAACGATACATCCTCGTCTAAGGAGAGGGATACCTCGCAAGGATCCTGAATCTTCGAGTAAGCAGTCCTGTAGAGTAGACTTGAGATTTTAGGGAGCTGCGCAAAAGCATCAAAGACTGCCCAAATCGAATCATTTGGAAGGATGTGATTGGCTGGTTTTATTCGTCTATTCGACATATCACGGGTAACCTCGAATTGGGGCTCGAGCGAACTTCTTAGCGGGGGTTCTGTTGAGAAACCCGTATCCCGTCTATTGAGGCTGGTATTGAGTCATGCGAGGCATGTAGATACCCCGATAGCGGATGAGATTCTAGAAAATCGCATGCCAAATGTTGGCACAAGCTGTCAGCTGTTTCAAAAGATAAAGAATGTCAAAAGTAAAGTTTGAGAAACATTACATCTTTGTGAAACACTTTTGTTGAGGCTCTTATTGAAGAACTATACCCCTTTTATCCTAGAGTACTTATAGTCGTGCACTACATGCTAGTACTGTGATGATCGGATGAGACGGTCTTGCGACCTCGAACAGTGCTAAATGCACAATGTTGTAAACACATAAAAATGAGATCTCCTTCACAGGTAAGATGCTCATTTAGTCAAAAGACCAGAGCATATAGAATGAGTCGTCAGTTAATTTACCCCTGTCACACTCATTCGCCCTTGTGTTTCTGTCATGGGAGAGGATGGATCGATACAAAACTCCAATGGACAGGTTGTTAACAACCACCCACGGACAAAGATCCGACCTCCCCAATCATTGGAGCTAGGAGAAGGGACTACCAGACAATATCCTAGGTGGTAGATCACATGGACTTCTGCAGAAGTTGGATGCGTCCGTTGCCAAGTACCTGCCTTTGGGAAATCCTCTCTCGGCTAAAGTCGTCCCCTTAGGAGCGGACTCAACTAACTATTCGGGTTATTAAAAATACATAGAATAACAGATGCTCGAACTAGTCTCAGTTTTTTCTATGTTTTGTCTGCCCGTACCCGCAGGCCAGTAATATCGAAACATAAAGTCTGTTCACACTGATTGATGGGTCATGAGACTTGCTTGTTGCGTGGTAGTTAACAGCTTACGATCAAATGAATCGTCATGCTGCATTTGATAGTGCACTGCTTACTTGCTTTGAACTGCTTACTTGCTTTGAACTGCTTACCTGTTTTAAACTGCCTACTTGCTTTAAACTGCTTACCTGTTTTGAACTGCTTACTTGTTTTGAACGGCTTACCTATTTAATTGTATATCTGTTTTAAACTGCTTAGCATATTGAATTAAATGTACTTAATTCAGTTTCTTGTAGTCTCTCTTGTGCACCTACTAGTTTTTCGCGAAACTAAGTCATTCTATGGGTACAGGTGATGATTAGGTACACCACGGGCGATGGCGCGATGCAATATGGCTTCAAGATTTCCTTTTTCCTGCTCTTAGCTCGCGTCCTGGACGTTTTTTGGGATTTATAACGGATTTTCTTTGGGATATCCGAATTTTGTACTATTTGAAAACTTTTTTTAATGAAAGTGGCTCTTCTAAGTGTTTTGCAAGTAACATGGATTGTGAGTTTTGGTTCTTTTAGCTAACGTGCCCAAAGTTGTCAGCTTGCCTTTCTAAATTTAACAAAAGAATAGTCTTTCGCTGATTTCATAAACAAACTCTGAAAGAAAGAGACTTTTTCTAATCTCTTGCCTGTTTTATGAAAGGTTCGCAAGTTTGAAATTTTGGGGCGTTACACCCTATTCCTTGATACTCCAAATGCCTTATCAACAAGATCACATATAAGTGATGTGTCATCTTCGAAGATCGCCTCATCTTCAATTGGCCACAAATCCTTATCATTGACTTCTCTTAAGATGATGGGGTCGAGATCTCCTTTGTTCATTCGCTTCTTATGCCTTCGCTGGAATCTCTGATTATATTGCATTAAAACCAAATCATTATACTTCTTGTGCAAAAGTCAGTTTCTTTTCTTTGTATGAATCTAAAAAAAATATATAAAGTTAAAATATATACAAACTAACAAATAATATTTAGTCATTAGTAGTAAATAATAATGTACTGCTTCAAAAGTACTCTAATTACATTCGCAATTGGGTTCACTACATGTGAGGCCTAAGACTAGAACAACAAAGGTTTGAAGTTGGGGAGAACCAATGGAAAAAGAAATCCACCAATTCACTATAAAAAAATCAAATTAGATGTAATTAAAGTATATAAGTTATAAAAATAATGCAAAGCGAGGTAGATAAATTTAATCATCTTACCTAGGGTTTGCACTTTTCTCTTCTTCTTTGCCAACTTCATCCCGAAAGACCCACTAGCAGTTCTATATCTTATGAGTTGGTCTACTAATGCTTCTCGATCTGTTTCGTTTCGAACAAGACGATTGAAACAATCATATGTCATTCTTTATCTCCTCATTGGACTCAATATTTTCATACTCATAATATATGGCTGAATTCATATATAAGCTTGTTGCATGCAATGGTTTGTGCAATTGATTGCTCCATCTTTTATCGATTATCTCCTAAACTGGGCCATATCTTTGTTTATCATCTCACAAATTTACCTATTTAGTAAAAGAATTAAAAGTAACCATTATAAAAGCAAAGATAAAATTTAAAAACAAAATTTACAATTAATAAAATATAAAAAAATAATTTATAATTATACCTTTATTTGTTCTTTTGCACGGTCTATTTTCTTGTAGATATAACCAATAGCAGGCTTTTGAACCCTATCAACCAATCGAAGCACGTCAATCAAAGAGGCCATTGTTTATAAAGCATGACTCACTCCCTTCCAAAATTTTGAACTCAAAATCATGCTTTCACATCTTTTACCAACCGACATTTTTGAGAAACTACTTTTTGCCCAATTATCTCTAATAAACATGGACCTTAGGCATTTTTTGCAATTATATATGCTTTTTAGAGTAAAAAATCTAGTAGCAAATCTCATCACTGCAGGCCTATGTAAGTCCCTTTGTGTGTGTGCCCTCATAATACTCAACATTTGAGTATGTTTGTATATGAATATCACCAATTCCCTTGCTTTTCCAAAAATGTTCTTCAACTCTTTTAATTCTCCTATATCTTTCAACATCAAAAACTCCTTTGTTTTCTTATTTCTTTCTTCAAAAGTGGTTTTCGCAGCTCGTGATATGATTTAGGCTTCATCTCTGTTCCAAATTGGCCTATAGCTTCAATCATATTGTAAAATAAAAGCAATTTTGTTGTATTAAAAGGTATTCCACTGTTATAAAACCACCTACTAATGTACTCACATATTTTTTTCCTTTCTTCCTTTTTTAAGTGATTCTCTAACGTGGTTTGTTTGTTTGCTTACTTGCTTTTTTTGTTGGATTACTTCAAAAGTACAAATCCATAGGCCATTTTGCTTATGGTGGTTTCAAGCCGAATGTACTACTTAGCTGCCCCTCCATCTGTAAAATTGCATCATGTCCTTCACCAGAATTGGAAGCTGAGAATATCCATTCACTTCTTTCATATATATTAACTCTTTTATTTTTTTCATCTCTCTTCTTCGATTCTTCCATGTACTTAGAAAGTACTTGTTTGATTTCTACAGTTGTTTTCTTACAAGTCTTCACGTTGCTTCCAATCCTAAGTAGATGTTGTTTTATTTTGTATATGCCTCTTTTATAAGTTAATCCACATTTAAGGTATGTCATAGAATTCAAATATTTTTTATCTTGACAATAGGCCCAATTCTATGTTGGATCACTAGATTTCCGCTTGAAGTTCTACATATGTTCCAAATCTTGAAATGTCGAACTTGGAGTGGACCTCATAGCATTTAAAGAAGAAGCTCCTTCCATTGTTGTATTAAAAAATGATGAGAATCTAAAAATAAAAACTTATAAATTCGATAAATTAAAAGGAGTAAGCAATAAATAACATAAACTCATATATTAATATATATCATATATGTGAAAAACAAATACATAAACTATACAATTTATATAATTAGATATAATATATATATATTTACACAAAAAACATATATATGTGTAACTGCACATCAAATCTGTAACACCCCAAAATTTCGAACTTGCGAACCTTTCAGAAAACAGGCAAGAGACTAGAAGAAAATCTCTTTCCTTCAGAGTTTGTTTATGAAATCAACGGAAGACTATTCTTTTGTAAAATTTAGAAAGGCAAGCTGACAACTTTGGGCACGTTAGCTAAAAGAACCAAAACTCACAATCCATGTTACTTGCAAAACACTTGGAAAAACCACTTTCATTAAAAGAAATTACCAAATAGTACAAAATTCGAATATCCCAAGGAATATCTGTTATAAAACCCAAAAACGTCCAGGACGCGAGCTAAGAGCAGGAAGATGAAATTTTGAAGCCATCTTGCAATCGCGCCATCGCCCGTGGTGTACCTAAACATCACTTATACCCATAGAATGGGGTAGTTTCGCAAAAAACTAGTAGGTGCACAAGAGAGACTATTTGAAACTGAATTAAGTACATTTAATTCAGTATGCTAAGCAGTTTAAAACAGATATGCAGTTAAACAGGTAAGCAGTGCAAAACAAGTAAGCAGTTAAAGCAGTTCAAACCAAGTAAATAGTGCAACTGTCAAACGCAGCATGACGATTCATTTGATCGTAAGCTGTGAACTACCACGCAACAAGCTTGTTTTTGTTCCTTGAATGGGGTCTCTACATTTAATCATTATCAGGACATTGTTTGCCGCTCTCACTATTTCTAACAAACTCTTTATCCTAAACAACCTTAATTTATTCTCATCTTTTAAGGCCTTACGCGACCAACTGTCACCTGTTATGACTCGCTTAAGGCGTCATACTTTCTCAGAAAAACCCACCCTTCTATAGAAGGTCCCAAACATGATCTAAAATCAATAAAGATCTGATTCTCACATCTGAGTCCTGCATGTAATCATGCTAAAACAGAAAACCAAAACTATAGATTTATAACTCGCTATCTCAATCAATCTTAGAATATCATCACAGCTCACCATAACTTTTTATGGTAATCAAAATCACAAGTTTCACGTCGGATTGCTAGGTTCGGGAAAATGTACGACCTCACAAGGAATTACCGCCCTAGATGATATACCTGGTCTTGGACAATACACTTCCTCATAGGAGTTCATCGTCTTTGCGGCTACCCGCTCTTGGACAGTGTACCTCCTCACAAAGAATCTACCACTTTAGTCGGTTACCAAATCTTGATCATACAGACCCTCACACTTTTCATGAGCGCAAAAAGCATATCGAGATGGACTACCACTATGTTAGAGAAGAATATCTGAAGAAAGTCATAGATCTACCTTATGTAACATCAAAATATCAACTGACAAACTTTTTTACTAAATCACCCTGTTTCCCTAGATTCAATTTTCTTCTTGGCAAACTTTTGATCATTACACCATAAGTTTGAGGGGGGATGTTAAAATGTAATATATACATATATGATTCTTGTAATACCCACTAGGGGTAAAACAGTCTTTTCCTTATTTCATGCATATTCCTTGTGAATATGTTTTTTTTTGTATTTCTTTATTTTTCCTTTTTCCTTTTTTATTCTTTTTACTTTTTGGCTTTTAGCCATAGAGGGGCTCACATCATATAGACATTGGCCCCCTCCAACGGTCAATAATATGACCGTTGGAGGGGCTCCAACGTCCATATGAGGGAGCCCCTCTAAGGATCCTCAATGTATATAAATAGGGGATTCCCTCCTTTGTAAAAATGAAGCTTTTTGTAAAGCTCTCTCACTTGTTCAATAAAAGTTCTCTTTATTTTTATGCCTTTGTGCATTTGTATTCTTTTGTGATTGTTCATCTTGTGCCTTTGTGCACACATTTCATATTAAGAATCTAGTGCCTTTGTGCACAGTCTCTTTGAAGACATTTTCACACTTTGATAACTAAGACAAGAGACCATAACCCAGTGACTCGGTTGGCTCGGCCCGGATCGCCCAGTCACTAGGTCAAAAACAAGTACAAACTCGTTTTGCACAAAACTTGGTCGAGTCACCGAGTTGACCCGACCAAGTCATGGGTGTGTCAGCCGAGTCATGCATATATATACATGTATAATATATTTTATATATAATTACATATATTATATGAAATATAATATAAATATTATGTATATTATATATAAAAATATGGTTATACATATATTAATAAAATTATATATTAAATATATTCTAAAAATTAGCATATAATGCATATTATATATAATATATTGATAAAATACTATAAAATATACATAATATATACATACATTTATATATTTTATGAAATATAAAGTTAACATGACCCGGCCGAGTCACCGAGTTGACCCGACCGAGTCACGGGTCACTCAAGGATGAGCCGGGTGCCGAGTCAACAAGTTTTAAAATCATGATCAACGCGATTTTTTAAACTATGGCTCCGATACCATAAAACGAAACAATAACAATTACAAGAGAAGGCCACTAAGGGCTACAAGAGAGCACAAATACAAAATGACACAATGGAGATAATTCACAAACATGAAGTCACAATATAAAAGTATAAATTGTATTGAATAACAATTATGCTTAGAAAAAGTCTAATCTCGTTATATAAAAATATAAAAATAAATTGTATTTATAAATTTCAGTTTTCAGCGATGCTAATTAAGAAGTAATAACAAGTTTAATCTCATTTTACTTTAAATGAGAATCAAAGTTCATACTTACGTTCTTTTTCTTTTAATTTTTATAATTCTTACTTAAAGAAAATGTTCCTAGAATTTTACTTTCTTCATAATCTTTCGGAAAGAATATTACTTTCAAGATCCTTACAATTATATTGTGTGTAGGGAGACAGAAAAATAGTAGTTGAAGTATTCTTTTACTGGAATGTTTTACTAAATGTACAGATCATAAGCATGGATTAATGGTATAAACTTGTGCAGATTAACTACAGGCAACTTTTGTTCTTTTTCTTAAATTATTTTGAATGTTTGGTGGTTGTGTCTAATGTTAATTTGTTATGCCAATGTATTTGTTTTGTACCACTACTAAAATTTTAAAGATCGAATGGCTACATTGATCTTGTCTATTTTAATAAGGATTGACATTTTTCCTTAACGACTTCAGGAGGTCCCAGTGGTTCTGGTAAGAGTAGCATGGCTCATAAAATGGCAAATATTGTTGGTTGTGAGGTCATTTCCTTGGAAAGCTATTACATACCTGAGAAAGTGAAAGATTTTATGCATGACGACTTCCAGTCTTTAGATATATCTCTAATTTTGGAGGTATAATTTTCCATGTGATCTCTTGTATTTAATTAATAGTCATGGATCCAAGCTCTTGAATTGTCATGGATGTGAAGATTACTAGATCCTTGCTTGAAAATCATGATTCCCATTCTAATCTTTCTTCTAATTATAACCTTGCCTGCAGAGTATTAATGACATAAGAACCAAGCGGAGAACAAAAGTCCCTGTGTTTGATTTTGAGATTCGTTCTCGTAAGGGGTTCCAAGACTTCTATGTTGTGGAAGATTGTGGTGTGGTATGTATTTTATCTCCTTATCTTGGATAGTGCAAGTCCTTGTACAAACTTTGTTATTTTACTAGAGTAAGTCAGAAAAACAAAAGAGTTTGTTTAATGAGCAGATGTATTTACCAAGAGTTTCCCTCCATCACACTCGAGGACATTTCTCTCCAAACTCAGGATGATTCCTCTTGCATCATCCCAAGTTTGAGGGAGTGTAAAAAATGTATATTACTTGTCTAGTTATTGGATTACAGTGTAGTATATATATATATATATATATATATATATATATATATATATATATATATATATATATATAACGGTGTTTCTGTTCATAAACATTGTAAGAGCCAAAAAGTCAACGTAATAAGGTCATTCTGGTTCTGGTCCAATCCTGTATACTACCCTCTAGAAGAGAAGCCGACTCCTATAAGGGATTGTAACACATTCTTTTGGCAATAGATAGTTTCTTCTTCTTGACCATCATTTAAGATTTTTTTCAATTGTCTATGTCAAAGTATATTAATAATTGCTTTCATCTTTCCGTGCTAATAGCAGTAATTAACTCTAGAAATGGGCTTCCCATTTAATGGAAGTGCAATTTGTGTATATGCAAAATTACACTTCCATGACATTGAACATGCTTCCCAGTTTGGATTGAGTTTTTGGTTGAGCTGCAGATGCAGATTCCTGCTTTAGAACTGGCTTGGAAGCAAGTCTCTAGGGTTATTCAGACACTTTTAGTTATCTTGGTTAGGATTCATTGGTGATGAAATTTATCCTTATTGAAGAATTAACTGTAATGAAATATGCAGAAAAACAAAGAGTGCGTTAAGCACTTGCAACATCCACTAATGAACAAATAAAAGGGCTAACACCCAAACCCACAAGAGACAACACAACATAAAAATATAAATGTCTCTTATTGAAAAGAGAGAGAGCTCTCTAGAGTGAAGAATACAAGAGGGGTTCACCCCTATATATACACAAAAAAAGGAGAGGAGGGGTGGCCTTAGGCCTTAAAAGGAGAGCCACCTAGGGGGCTCCCCATGGAGTCGTTGGGAGCCCCCAATGGTCACAAATGTGACCGTTGGGGGCCCCATCGACTCCATGGTGGGGCCCCTTATGTGGCTAAAAATAAAAACAAAAATATAAAAAATAAAGTGCAAAATAATTACAAAAAGAAAAACAAAATAACAAGTACCCCTATCGGGTACTTGTGAAATGTCTAAAATACCCCTAGTGGGTATACTTAGACAATATATATATATATATAAATATATATATAGATTACATATGTATTTTAACACCCTCCCTCAAGCTTTACGGGGATATAACCGAAAGCTTGTTAAGAAGAAACAAGAAACGAGGAGCAGCAAGGGCTTTAGTGAAGAAGTCCGCCAACTGGTACTCGGATGTGACGTAAGGAAGTGTTATGGTTCCTCTTAGGAATTCATCACGTACGTAATGGCAGTCCATCTCAATATGCTTAGTACGCTCGTGGAAGGTGTGATTGCTTGCGATATAAATTGCGCTTTTGTTGTCACAACACATCTTCGAAAGAGTAGAGATGACAATGCCCATATCACTGAGAAGACTTCTTAGCCACACAAGTTTCATGGTTGTAGTGGCCATAGCACGATATTCCGCTTCCGTTGAGGACAATGATACTTTGTGCTGCTTCTTGCATCTACAAGAAATCATAGAGTCACCTAAGAAAACACAGAAACCCGTAGTTGAGACTCGGTCATTGAGATTTCCTCCCCAATCCGCATCAGTATAAGCAATTAAATCAAGTGATGAGGAGGAGGAAAGAAAAACTATCTTAGTTATGGTGTTTTTGATGTATCTGACGATCCTTAAGACTGCACTCATGTGCACGGTTGTAGGTGCATGTTGAAACTGACTGGCTAAGTGGACGGCATGAGCTATGTCTGGCCGAGTGATGGATAAGTAGGTTAGCGATCCAACAAGTTGCCGATAGAGAGTAGGATCCTGTAGAGGTGTTCCATCTTCCAATCTTAACTTCGCATTGATGACTTCAGGGATTTCTATCTTCTTATCATCGGAGATACCAGACTTGGAACAAATGTCAGCAACAAGTTTCATCTGAGAGAGAATGTACCCTCGAGGAGAGTACGCCACTTCAATTCCTAAAAAATATCTTAAGAAACCAAGGTCAGACATGTCAAAATTTTCTTTTAAAACTTTCTTAATATCATTAATTCCTTGCTCATCACTTCCAGTGATGATCATATCATCAACATAAAGTAGTAAAATAACTACTGAAGACCCTGCATTTTTCACAAACAAAGCAGTGTCAGTATAACATGAACGAAAATTCGAACTTGTCATTATATTACTAAATCTATCATGCCAAGCCTTTGGGGTTTGTTTTAAACCATATAATGCCTTTTTAAGTTTGAGACTTTTATCTTTACCAATACATACTCCTGGAGGGGGATCCATGTAAACTTCTTCATTTAATTCGCCATTTAGGAATGCATTCTTAACATCTAATTGATAGATGGGCCATTTTTTGACTGACGCAATGACGATAAGAGTCCTAACACTAGTCATCCTAGCTACAGGTGCGAAGGTTTCTTCATAATCTATACCATATTCTTGAGCATATCCTTTAGCTACTAACCGGGCTTTATAACGTTCTAATGAACCATCACTTTTAGTTTTAATTTTGAAGACCCATCTACATCCAATCGATTTCTTTCCAGTGGGTAACGAAGTTATTTCCCAAGTTTTTGCCTTTTCAAGGGCACTAAGCTCTAAGTTCATGGTTTCAACCCATTGGGGAATGTTTTTGGCCTCATTGTAGTGTGAAGGTTCATGAAAAGAGTGCAATGCAATTAGACACGCTCTATACCTAGGAGTTAGGGACTCATAGGAAACAAACCTATTAGGAGGATTGGCGATTCGACCGGATCTCCTTAAAGAGGTTTCTTTTATGTTGGATCCTTGGGAGTATCTTTCTAAGGCGCTTATTTGAGCTTGTTGACCACACCTAACATAGGTTTGGATTGGTCTATCACTTTCATCTACAACATTGTCAAGAGAAATATCCTCTAGGTCATTCAAAGACTCATTAGAGATTTCCTCTTCTTGAGGAGTCTCATCTTCTTGAGAGAGAAGATCAAATAAAAAAGCATATTCACTTTCGTCAATATCTTTAGTTTTCACAAAACCATTTTCATTTTCCAAAAATGTTACATCTTTGGATACATAGAGTTTGTTATTTTTCAAGTCAAAACATCTAAAACCCTTTTGATTTTCTCCATATCCCAAGAACACACATTCAATAGATTTAGGAGATAATTTGTCTCTTTTATGTGTAAGGACAAAACATTTACACCAAAAAATTCTTAATCTATTGAAATCGGGTGTTCTTTCAAATAGTTTTTCATATGGAGATGTATTTTGTAAGGATGAAGATATCATTCTATTTATTAAGTAAGTTGAGGTTAAGGCCGCTTTGGCCCAAAAACTTTTTGGAATTTCCTTGAAAATAAGGAGTGTCCTAGTGGTTTCCATGATGTGTCTATGCTTTCTTTCTGCCAAGCCGTTTTGTTGGGGAGTCCTAGGACACGATCTTTGATGACAAATTTCATTCACTTCTAAATAATTTTGAAATTTATTTGATAAATATTTTCCACCCGAATCGGATCTAAGAGTAGATATATTACTTGAAATTTGATTTTTAACTATCATATGAAATTTTTTGAAGAAGTCAAAGACTTCGGATTTTAAATTGAGAAAGTAGATCCATACATACCTAGTATAGTCATCAATGAAAGTAACGTAATAGGAGTACCCTCCTTTAAACATGACCGGGGAAGGACCCCAAACGTCAGAATGGACTAACTCAAAAGGTCTTTTGGACACAAAAGTTCGGTTTGGAAAATGAGTGGATTTCATTTTGCCAAAAATACAACTCTTGCAAACAAAATGTTTCTCATTACAAAATTTCTTTCCAAATGGAAAGGAGTACATTTTTTAGAAACTTGGATGTCCAAGTCTTTGATGCCAAATTTCAATATTTGTATCTTGGACATGGTTACAAAAAGAGTTGGTGGGGAGTTTTAAGTTGCTCATATAATAGAGATCTCCCCTCCTATGGCCTTTCCCAATCTGCTTCCCGGACTGGAGATCCTGTATAGAGCAATCCTTAGTTGAGAAAGAGATTTCACATCCATGATCACATATTTGAGCAATAGAGAGGAGATTTAAATTAAGTTGAGGTACAACTCTCACGTTTGGTACAAAGAAATCTTTGGAAAAGTTTAAAGTTCCAAAACTTTTTACTTGTAAAGATGTACCATCGGCAGTTGAAACATAGGAGTTTTTATAGTTATTACACAAATCGGAAAGCTCATTTTCAAGCAGGGTCATATGAAAAGAAGCTTCAGAGTCAAGGATCCAAGAAGACATACCTGGAGGAGAGGAAGAAGCTATGGCGGCACCCGAGGTTGATGGTATCTTGAGTAGAGTTTGTAGTGCTTTCGATAGTTGAGCAAGAGAAAAAGATTTCTTCCCTTTGATGGTTTCCTCTTTCTTTTGAGTAGCTTCTTCAACGGAAACAACCTTATTTTTAGGTGCTTCATTCAACTTAGGGAAATTAGGTCTTATATGACCCAGTTCTTGACAATGATGGCAAATGGCTTTTCTATAGTTGCCATTAAAATTATTTTGCCTTCCAAAATGTGGAGGTTTGTAAGGTTTCATATGGTTGCCGGGTTTTGATACGGCCAAAACATCATCTCTTCCTTTAATCATGCCAAGACGAGTTTCTTCTTGGCATATTTCGGCTATGGCATCTTCCAAGGGAAGAGGCTTAGATCTATTAAGAAGGGAAGATCTAACTTGTTCATATTCGGGCCTAAACCCATGTAAAAATTGGAAAAAGTGTTTTTTTTTCATTTATTCTCTCCTTAATTCCACATCCACACTAGAAACCCACTTTGGTTCTAGTAAGGATAGTTCATCCCATAAGGGTCCAAGAGTGCTAAAGTAATCCCTTACACTCATTTCCCCTTGCTTGATACAACAACAAACAACAACAACTACGCCTTCATCCCAAAACAATTGGGGTCAGCGATATGAACCAAAAAAGAAATTCATTTTTTCTTTTTTGATAGTCCGGATTTTTTCTTGAAGAAAGAATTGATGAGCAAGGTCTTTTTGAGTAAACATACATTTCATAAAGAACCATGCTTCGTTAGCCATCCGAAATTTAGCAATGTTGGCGCAAATCTTGAGCTTCACATTGTTCATGAACCAAGCAAGAATCTTGGCATGCTTACTTTCCCAATCTTCTACTTTAGATTGGTGATCTTCGATGGCCTTCATGCGGGCATTTCCTTCAAGAGCTTTTTCTTGATCACCATCCATCTTAGTTAGTTGGAGTTGTGGTTTCGGAATGGTGCCCTGTGAACACCCCAAATTTTTCAAAGTCTTGTAAAAATGACCCTTTTGCCCCTAACCCCGTTTTTCTGAGAAAATCAAGTTATTTCTTCAGATTTCTGGATTAAATTCCGCATTAATATATTCAAATTCAGTTCCGGGTCTGAACTCAGTATTTTAAATCCAAGTCTGAGCCCCGTTGTCCGATTTCCAAAATAAAATCACAAAAATACCAAAAAAATGAGTTTGAAAGGCTTGGGCAGCTCATCCGGCACTCTGTTGGACCCTCGACCCTATATTTCTCAGTCCGAAGTTATAAACCTTGATTATTTCTCAAAAATTCGGACACAAACCCATTTTTGAAGAAATTGTCTCAAAATAGTTTCTAAAATTCTCAGAAAAACTCCTGTTGTAAACATTTTACAAAAACATCAAAAAATTAGTTTCAATCTTTGATTTCTTGTAAAGCTTTAGGATTTTATTCTAAAATTACAAAAAAATGAAAAAATAACATAAAAAATCAAAAATTGAGAAAAGCTACGCAAAAAATGAATGACTTTGAGCTTCTTAAAATTGTTTTTGCTAAAAACCTCGTTTTGGAAAACCATTTTATAAAAATTTCTTTTTAAGGGGGACCTCCTTTTTGAAATAGCGAGGATTTGCAACGGTTGCATGCTCGCTGCCTCTCTCTGTCGTCCGATTCTCAACAGCATCCCCTTCTCTTCGCCCTCGATCTTCAACGAACCCACCTTCCAGATCCTTCCTTTTCCCTCAATAAGAAGAGGTGGAGGAGGAGGGGTCGGGGATCGAAAAATTTTGGCCTCCATACCCCCTGCGCATCACTCTCGAGCCTCTCTCTCTTTCCTGAAGGAAACCCATCTTCTTTACATCATCCATTTTTCTCCGAAGTTCATCATTTGCAAGCATTCATGGAGTTTTCTCTGCTTTAAACAATCCGAAGGAATAGGTAGGATACCGGTGGTCTTTTCCTCCGAATTCCAGTAATTTGAAAAGCCCTGTAGCAGAGCTAAGCAAAAGCAAAGCTCCTCTTCTGATCGTCCGGAGGAGCCTGGCCCACGGTTCGTCCCTCCTTCTTTCTTTCAAAACCCCTGCAAGCCAGGTAAGAATCCCTTTCATCTTCGGGTTTGTTTGGTTTTTTTTTTTATTTATTATCATTATTTACGCTGGTTTGGAGTTCGATTTCTCATGTTCTTATAATTCTGCATCATTGATTCCTAATGTCTATCTTCATTTCAAATTCACCATGGAACTCTGATTTTCATTTTCCCTTATAACCTGATGACCGACGATGCCTCTCAATGGCATCGTCGATCCACCCAGGCTTCAAAATTTCCATCTACTTCTAATTTTTATTTCAATCCCCGTCTGTTCAACTTGAATTTTCTCCATGATTTACTTTTTTTTTTTTTTCTTTTCTTTTTCTGTAATTTCTGATTCCCCCTTTAATCTTTAGGTCCCATTAAAAGCACCATGGATGATGTTAGGTTGCCAGCAGCAATCCCGACATATCCCTGTGCTACAGCATAGGAATTATATATTCCAACATTTTTTCTTTCATCTATCATCTTTGAGTCTGAGTATTCTCTGCATTTTTTTTTTACTATATATTTTTCTTTTCTCTTTCTGTTCTGAAGATCTATTTATGTTGCTTAAGTCCATCATGCTTTTGTGGGTCATCGTAGATCATCCAATCGTATTTTACAAATCTGCGTTGAATTTGCTAAACCCATTGGAATCTAAAGATGCTGATTCATACTGGGGTCATCATGTCAGATGAAGCCATCTATGACTCATCTCGAAATAGTGATGTCCAGTAGGATGCCTCACAGTGATTGTAAAACCTCATTATCTTTGTTACTAGAATCCCTTAAGATACATAGTGGTAAGGAATCAGGTGATCTACTGGAGATATGAAACACTTTTAGCCCAAACGTATGTTAAGCCTGAGACCCTTTTCCTCCAGCTCCATCAGCCATATCTGGGAGATGTTCCGGTTTGCTCTTACATTCTTCATCCTGTGTTGTATTTGAAGTAGCTAGGCTTCATGTGTGGGCATTTGGGGCTCCTCGTTGCCGTCAAAACACATGAAAGTAGCTAAGGTCGATCTGGAGATATGTTAAGCAGTCTGGTGATGCTAACATCCATTTGTATTATTGAAAATTTGAGCTCAAATTATATCAATAGATGCGTAAACTGACCAGGGTACCTTTCACCCATTTCTATATCCTATAGCTCAGTATCTCCATTATAGTATCATGCATGATATTGGTATTCTTGCTGCTTATGAGTCAGTGTATCGATACTTGTTTGTTACGTGTTACAAATTATATCTCCATCATTATTCTTTAATCCATCCCCTCAAGTCAGTCATGGTCAGTAATGAAAAGTTTTTTTTTAGTTATCTTTGAAATATGTTGATTTCCATCTGAAGGTATGTTACAGGTTATGATTATCTGTAGATAATGTCTGCCACTCATGTCATCAAAATCGATGCCAGGTTACCATGCAACAGGGCAGTTCATAAACCCTCAAAACGCAAGAACCAAATTTCTTGCTAAATCCATTGTCTATGTTGAATTAGAATCAAAATTTTGTTTCAATCTACCATACTTTTGATAACATTTTAATATTCCAGTTTAATTTCTTCATATCAGTATTTCATCAGCTGTTGTATTTCAATGCCCATTATGTGCTCATTTATTATAATTCATATTGGTCGTTGCATAAGATCTGCTTAAGTCCTATCAGTAGCACAAACCTGTCCACCTCTTGGTTATGAGAGATTGCTAGAAAATGCGTTGGATCGCTGGTGCTGTCTTCTTTTTTTTGCTTTGGAGGAAATCTGCCCCCACAGGAAAACTTAACTGCTGCTGAGAAATATCCTTGTAAATGGCACTTGTTCTCCCCTTTTCGTTCTCTGCAGTAAGAGGAAGAGATCACTTGATCCCTGTATACCTTATTTGATCCACGCTGGTGGCTCACTACACCTGGGAGCTCACCCTTTCACATATCCAGCAGTCAAACACTAATATACTAAGCTGAATCATGTTCAATCTGGAGCTAATTCCAATCCACTGGAGTCACTTATGAGATTTCTTAGTCAGTAGCGCTCAGCTCAAATGAGGCAAGATACTGGTACAGAGGTTGTTTCGATATAATATCTGTTCAAGATATAATATCGCCAAAAAAAAAAATCAATCAATAGGATCATGAAAGATCTCATGTAGGCATTGAAAACGCTGGCTTGGTTTCTTGTCACTTCCATTTCTTTTTGCATAACCCTGCCCAAATCTTGTTGAATTTTCCTTTTTAGAAACATTTGAACATTAGTTTTTTTTTTTTTGTTTGTTATAGGTATACTCATATTCCTGTTCACCTTCTCTGATTCATAAACCTTCTGAATTCTGGGGAGGGGTCTGAAATCCACTTATTAGTTATGCTTCCCATCATAGCATTGTCCCCTGGTTGGAAAAGATGTCCGACCCTTTGAAAAATCTCTGGAAGACTCTACACCTAGTGAACATTGGCACTCATTGTTGCCTACATCTGTACATCGTTAGCAACATTCCTCCTTTGAACATATGTCATGCTAGAGACACATTTTTTTTACTCTGATCTATTATGGATCTTTACTCTACATTGTTCTTATCCACTATTCATATACTGTTTATCATTAGGTTCACCATCCTCATCCTCCAACTGTGCTTACTTCTGGCTCTGACAGAAGAACCACTGTAATCCAGATTTAGAAGAAGTCAGCAAAGATGTTTTGCTGTGTGACATTGCCAAACCCACCAGATCTTGCTGCCACATGCGTAGCAGCAGGACCTTCACTTGCACCATGTTCCCTTCACCCCTACAGCACCTTGCTGTCATCATCTTCCAGCATGACTCATTGCTACACAGCCGCATATACTAGCTACTCATTAGTATGTAGTAGCAACTGGTTGGGTGCTTACAACATCCCCTGTACCCTATGTTTTTCAATATCCCAGCCTCTGTTTTCATACATTCTGGCCTTCAGCCCCAAATTGCGTTCCAGCCGATTAGAGCCTAGATCCATCAACCACCAAGTACTTCATATTTCACTATACCCACGGCTCCTTTTTCAGTTACTACAGCACCTTCACGTCTACTGCCCCCTTTTAGTTGCAATAATGGAGTTGAGATAGTCCCCTTCAATGATGTAGAATATGTTGGAGAGGCTTTGATCCTACCTGCAGAATTTTGTAAATATTGTTACAATTCCAGATTTATGAAATTTTAGGTGTTTTAACTGCAAGGTTTTTATATATATCATATTTTTTTCAAACATATACATATAGGCATGTTGATACGTATGTCATTTTTTTCCATTATAAATATCTTGCTATATGAGCCTTTCCACCATTAACATCCACATGATATATGTGATCTTCTTTCTCTTTTCATTACTAATCAGGTTGTTTTGCAGGAAACATGTAAAAGATATCATTATTTGGGGTTGTACATTTGATTTTATCCATTGTAATAGTTAGGTTGGAATAAGAATTTACATTTCTTACTTTAGGTAGAATGAATGAGCATTATAGAATACCATGAATTGATTATTCCATGCATTTTTTCTGTATTTCTCAAAATCCCCACAATGGTGAAACACGAATGGCACCTGCACCATTTCGTAAGAGGTAAGTCAATTCTAAGTTGACGATTTACATCAACGGCCATAGTCGGGGTGTGAACAAAACTTAGAATTCTTATCTTTTACGAAATAACATTAGATCCACACTGGATCCACTTTCAAAATCCATCATATTTTCTCAAAATATTTTTTTCTTTTATCAGGATTTAACTTAGGATTAACTCAAAATATATACCAATGGCCATAGTCAGGGTATATTGAGGGTTAATTTCATTTTAAATTCTATAAAAGCACTAAAATGTATTTTATTCTTCTTTTGAATTTAAATATAGATTATCATATAATACATTCAATGACCATAGTCAAGGATGTATTATATTTTCAATCTTATTTTAATTCATTTAAAAGAATGAAATAGCTTTTCAAATTCCAATTTCAAATTTATTCAAATTCATTCATCATATAGGATAGAATTACATCATATTTTTCAAAATTCTTTTCCAAAATCCAAGTGATCTCAAATATCTTTCTTAAATCTATAGTTTAAAGATTTAAATTTCAAGTTCAAAGTCCAATTTGACTTTGAAATTTCAAAATTCAATCTTTATATTCTTGATTCATTCCAAATTCAAGCTCTAAATTCAAAGTCCAAAATTGACTTTGAAGTTCATTTACAAATTCAAATTCTCAAATCAATTCTGAAATTCCAAAATTCCAACTCAATTCAAAATCCAATTTCAAAGTTCAATTTAACTTTGAAATTTCTGATTCATCCTCTGATTCAAAATCAAGTTTTCTTCACGTTTTAAACCAAAGTTGAGATTGACTTTGAAATCTCAAAATCCAAACCTTCCTAAGATAAATCTGGGTTTTCAAAAACCCAGATCCATCTTTAAAAGTCCTATTTTTGGACTTCTCAAAACTCAAATTCAAAAACAAATCCTAGTCTCAACTTGGATCCAGATTTCCAAGTATAGGACTCCATTCCACTTTGGATCTCCCATTACAGATCCGAATTCCATTTAGGATCCAAATTCTTATTCTACTTTGGATCTCCAAACATAGGTCCAAATTTCTTTTAGGATCCGGATCCTCATTCTACCAATGGATCTCAAATTCAGATCCAAATTCCAATTCTTAGGATCCAGATTTCCAAGTATAGGACTCCATTCCACTTTGGATCTCCAAACATGGATCCAAATTCCATTTAGGATCCAAATCCTTATTCCATTTGGATCTCCAGTTACAGATCCTCATTCCATTGAATCTCAGATTCAGATCCAAATTCCAATTCTTAGGATCCAGAATCCAACTCTGCTTTGGATCTCAAATTCAGATCCAAATTCCAAATTCTTAGGATCCAAATCCTTATCCCATTTTTGGATCTCCCATTACAGATCCAAATTCCATTTAGGATCCAAATTCCATTTAGGATCCAAATTCTTATTCTACTTTGGATCTCCAAACATAGGTCCAAATTTCTTTTAGGATCCGGATCCTCATTCTACCAATGGATCTCAGACTTTAGATCCAAATCCATTCTAGGATCTAGAATCCAATCCTACATTGGATCTCAGACTTCAGATCCAAATCCATTCTAGGATCCAGAACCCAATTCTATTTTTTGGATCTTAGATTTCAGATCCAATTCCATCTTAGAATCCAGAGTCCAACCTTATTTTGGATCTCAGATTTCAGATCCAAATACCATCTTGAATTCCAACTTTCAAATCAATTCTATTTCTCAAAATTCTATTTAAATTTCCCACATTTCATTCTGATTTCAAAGATAAAATTCAATTCCATTCCAAAGACTTAAAATCCAAATTTCTAATTCAAAATCCATTTATGACTTTAAAATTTTCTTTCTTCTCCTTTCCTCTCAAATTCCAAGATCATTTTTCCAAATCCAGACTCATATTCCAAAGCTCTTGAATATTCTAAAACTTAGAACTTTAATCTTAAGTTCTAAGTTAGAAATCATTTTCTTCACTTTATCAATTTCACTTGGAATTCTTCAAAATATTTTAAAAAAGAGCATACATCTTTGCATTTGCACAAGCATGATTCATTGTGCATTTAGACTTAGGATAAATATTTAGATAATTTCTTTGCAAAGCAAAAGGCATGAAATTCGACCCTTGGTTCGATTACCCCTGGTAAAGGCGCCAGGAACGGTCGAACCTCGTACCGACGAGCGGATCCCGTCTCCCGATTTTCCCGCAAATATTTCAAAAATGGAGGCGAGTTATTTCAAAATATTTTCAAAATTAAGGTCAAGTGAGACCCGCAAAAGAATTCCTCTTCTCTTCTCTTCTTTCTCTTCTCTCTTTCTTTCCGTCTTTTATCTTTCTCCCTTCAAAAAGGAGGAAAATAAGAGGTAGGGAAGGAAAAGAGAAGGAAGAGAGAGAACATTATGAGAGAGGAAAAATTTTGCGATGATCACAGATTTGGCGACCGAGATGGGACACGTCTCCGTCCGGTCGAATTATGCCTTTTCTTTTTGCTTTGATATTATCCAAGTCTTTATTCTATATATGTCAGCTTCATTTCCATGCAAACCTTAGGAGCCTAGACTCTGTCCTAAAGCTGACATCATCGCATATAGGATTTAAGAATGGTTTGGTAGGACCATATTGAGGAGATTATTCCATGCTCACATTAGACTTAGGTCTGAAATACAACCCTCCTCAATTCTAGGGATTGAATGTAAAAACAATGAATGCAAGTGTATGCTTCTCTTCATTTTAATCTATCTCTTTAGGACTTGCATTAGAGCCATCTGATTTCTTGCATGTTGAACATATTTTGAAAACCTCCTTACCTATATTGTCCCGGTCTTCACGTTGCTGGGCTGTCTCACTGAACCATAGTTCGGGAAAGAGCCTCACAACTGGACCACTTATTTGGGTTCGCGCCCCCCTACCACGTACCTAAGGGCCATAGTCCGAGGTATATCGGTAGGTGCTCAAGGATGTTGGGAAGCCATTACCTTAGAACCGGAGAAATATTTCTATGCCACGTACTTCGAGCTTCGGCTTGGGTATATCGGCGTATCTTAATCGGAATCAGATAATTTGAACCTTAGAGTTAGGATTAAGGTCCTACAAGCCATTTCAAATATTGCATTTAGAGTCAGCCTTTAGGGAGTGCTGTATGCGCATCCTTGTTTGTGCGGCTTTGGTTGTGTGATATTTTATTCTCTCATATATGTGTATCAGACCCTTTTTCAAAAAAAAAAAAACCTGGGTGTATTATTCAAAACTTGCCCTTATTTCTAAAAACCCCAGGTGTATATTTCTCTACCTACATTTTCTTTTTCTCTTCTAGATCAAATTTTCTTCAAAACCCTGGAAAATTTCTTTAAAATTCTATCAACCTTTTCAGAAACTTCCAGGTTGATTCTTTAAAGAGTCTATCCATAAGTCCTGCATTTTATCTAATTCTCCTTATTTTCTTTGCCTCAGTATCTCTCCGATGGCATCTGAATCTCCCGATACTATCTTTCCTTGGGATCATGTCCTCTATCAAATAAGGGATGGAACCCCAGATCTGCGGGTCATCCAGTCTCGTACTTTCTTCCCACGGTGGTATTATTCTTGGTTCGCCACCTTCTCACGTATGTTTCCAGATCACTTGGATGACTGTGGGTTGGAGATGGCATCAGCGGTAGGCAAGCGAGTCATCAATGGAGCATTGATTCAGGCCATGACAGAACGATGGAACCCACGTACCTGCACATTTTGGTTTCCATGGGGAGAGATGACTCTACTGATGGACGAGTTCAACGACATTATGGGATTGCCCAAACCAGATGGTCAGCCAGATGATCATGTCGAGCAGCAATTTTTGATCAACATCAAAGGGGTAGATGTTCGAGAAGCCTTAGCAAGAGCAACAGGGAGCAGATCCTGGCCTCTCACCGAGATTGGTGAGAATCAGTTCATCGACCTGTTTGAATTATATCAAAAGTACGGAGCCTACAAAAAGGTTGACACTTTGTCCCGAGCAGCGAAGGACAGAATTCAGCACGCCATGATCCTGTGCACAGTGGGGTTAGCCTTCTTCCAAGATGGTCAGAATTTTATAGACATCAGAGTTGCCCGGCTCTTTCGGAGATGGGGAAGCAAGCAGACCCGTCAGCTCTCAGTTTCCATGGCCGCATTAGCCTTTCTTTATAGAGGTTTGGCTCGATTCGCTCTTGGGGAGACCATTTTGGTAGAAGGATGCACTTATGCCTTGCAGTCGTGGTTCCTACGCCACGTTCCCTCAAAAGCCAGTTCTTTCAGGTTCAACAGTAAGCAACCGAAGACAGTCATCCAATACCGAGCTCTGATCGAGAAGCTGCATCAGGAGGAGATCACCTGGGATTTCTTTGACAGAAAAGAGACTGTTCCTCGATACACTTATGCTCGTGACAAGCGCTACAAGTTGATGGGCCCTTTCTTTTGTGTCGATTATCAGCCGGAACGATGTCTGAGGCAGTTTTCACAGCGGCAGGTCCGTGCCAACACCCGTTTCCCGACAGGCAATGTGTCAGAATTCAACCTGCAGTCGGATCAGTGGTCTGGGGCATATCATGTCGCAAAATATACCTGGAACTCCTTTATTTCTCTGTCTATATTTCCTGGGCCAAATGTATCATCTGAATATCAAGAGTGGTGGCAAACTGTCTGCCCACCCTCTCTTTGTCCTTGAAAGTTACAAATATCAATAAAATTTTAGTTTTTGGCCAAAAATGTTATTTTCTGTATTTTGTTTGTAGCACAAATAAAAGTCACAAAAACTTGAGTGACGACCTAATCCCAGGTAAAAGGGATATTCCTTCCGCATTTCTTCAAATCTTATCATGGTTGACGACCTCGCCTAGGTGACAAGGCACATTTCTCTGTTACCATCAAATGGTAACACAATAATCGCAAATCGTGCGATGACCCAATCCCGGGTAATGGGATAATCTCTTGAAATTGTCTACCAAATCCCCTCATTTCTTGCTTTCTCTCAAAGAAATTATGATTTTCAAAAAGCTTCTCCATACTCTAACCATTCCCATATTCTGCAGGAAAACTTAGGCATCTGGAAAATGGTTCAGACAAGGGCTGACAAGAGGGCTGCTCAACAACACAGTGACAACGAGTCAGAGGAGATGAATTCTCCTAGATTGACCAAGAAGCATGACTCCGGAGATGAAAGCGATGTTGATCCGGCCATGTACCGGATTTTTCAGAAAATGATGACTAAAATGATGGCCGAGCAGGCTAAGGCGGCTCCAAAGAAGGCGGCTTCTAAGACCAAAGCTAAGAAGAAGCCCATGAAAAAGCCCGTCAAGATCAGCAAGCAAAAGGTACAGCGTGACAGTAGCTCTGAAGATTCTGAGTCAGCAGAAGAAAACTCTGAAGAAGAGCAGTTGATTTACATCCCGAAACATCTGCGGCAGTCTAAGAGGCCGGTAGAGGAGCCAGTGTCCGTGAACAAGCCCAAATATGGGGCCCCCGCAAAAGACTCGATCCAGGCATTGACAAAAATCGTCAAAGACCTGCAAGTCCGGGACAAAGGAAAAAGGGCATACACTAGGCAGGATTTCTACCTTGGTTTGGAAGGAGACATCAATTTGGAGAATCTCCCCCGAAAATTCATTAAATTCGATGGATCCGGAGACCCCAAGGCCCACCTTGCCATGTTCTTCGCAGAATGCGCCCGGTTCAGCGAAGACAATCGTGCCCTCTTCCTCTGTTTTCCCCGCAGTTTGGAGGGAATAGCCGCCAAATGGTATGCCGAGCATGTCAATCCCATCGAGTTAAGGGATTTTGACAAAGTCGTTAATATGTTTGTGGAACGCTGCCTATTCAACACGGAAGCTCTGCCCACCCTGAACCACCTGTGCAACCTGAAACAAGAGCCCAATGAAAAGGCTAGGGATTTTATCCACAAGTGGAGAAGCCTGTGCAACAAAATGAGAAACCCTATCTCTGAGGAGCATGCCCTCCAAGTCATTCTCAACAACTTCTCCCAGCCCCTAAAAAGCCTCATCTTCCCATATCCCTCCAAATCGTTTATTGAACTGACGGAGCGAGCAGAATGGCTCGAGATGGGAGTAGAGAACGGGATGTACGAAGGTGTTGCCTTAGCCAAAAATGTGCAAGACCCAAAGAAGAAGGCACACTTCACCTACTCCGCCGAGGTTCCAGAGGATGATCAGGGCAGTAGCAGTAAGCAGGGCAGTGGCAGTGGCACGAAGCCCGAGCAGAACAGAGGAAGGAAAGGGAAATTCTTCAAAAACAATGATAAGCCTCTCCCGACCGGTCCTCAACAAAAGGGGGACCTTCAAGAAAAACCTAAACATATAAACTGGAGCAGGGATCGGAAGTTTACTCCCCTCGACTGGAGAAGATTTTGGAATATTTGCTGTCTCACGGGATGGTAAAACTTCCCAAGGTGGCAGATCCACCAGTGCTCATGGGAAGATTTAAGGAACAATACTGCAAATTCCACAGAGCGATGGGCCACGACACTGAGTACTGCTTCGTCCTGAAGCATCTGATTCAGGATTGTATTGATAAAAGCATCCTCATCGAGGATGAAGAAGAGGGCAAAATGGACATTCTGTCCGCCCCATTCCCAAAACATTCAGTGTCAACCGTTTCAGAAGGTTCTTTTCTCCCGCAGAGTCACATACATCCTTGCTCCAGCAAAGAAATAAGTTTACAGCATCAGGTGACGGTTCTACATCAGAATCAACCTGCATTTCAGAGAGGGGATATCCTCTCATTTTTAAATATTAGAAACATGTCAGTTGAGAGTGGAAAGATCCAAGTTTTTCCAAAAAGATTTGTGAAAAGGGAAGCCTGCATAGAAGAAGCAGAAACCTCGAAAGCAGCAGAAGAGCGGGCCAAAAGCCTTCAGAAGCCCATCACAGCGCTCTCCAACATCTCCATCTTTGAGTTGACTCACGACTCCCCCCAGCATAAAGAAAAACTAGATGATCTATTAAGAAAGATCAAAGTAAAACCGGGCACCACGCCCGAAGACATGGCGCAGATAGTAAACCAAGCAATGACTAACGCTCCTATTACCTTTTCAGATGAGGACTTGCCTAAGCCTCATTCATTTCACAACAATGCATTGTATATAGTGGTCAGGACCAGGGGCATGACTGTCCCGCACGTACTCATTGATGGGGGCAGCAGTCTGAATATTTGCCCAGAAATGACAGCGAAAGCATTGGGATTAAAGGAGGAAGAATATGTGCCTGATCCCATCACCATCTATGGCTTCGATAATCATGGGCAAACTGCCAAAGGCAAAGTCTTTTTGGAAATCTTCATCAACTACTCAGTGCATACTGTGTTGTTCCATGTCGTCAATGTACCACCGACTTACAATCTTCTGTTGGGACGAACATGGATCCACAATGCCAATGCCGTCCCATCAACTCTCCACCAGTGCATCAAGTGGTGTAAGGGTGGAATGATCACCACCATTTTGGGTGAAGATCCTGAAGAGAGGCTGCCACAGCCTATGATTCCTCGTCCGACATTCACAACTGATATTCCAAGCATCCGAGAAGCGGATGAGATCAATCTCAGTGACAGTCTAGAGATGCTAAAGCTAAAAGATGTCATGGAAGAAGAAAATGTCGCAGCCACGGTCCAATGGCGGGGACCTTGTTTCTTCAAGTTAGGAGGACGCATTGATTACGCCTCCTTCAAAGATCACCCTTTATTCCCCCAGTTCTCCAAAGCCAGAAAGGGATTTGATCTGCTGATAAAACATGGATACCAGCCATTCCGAGGCATGGGGAAAGATGAAGACGGCATGATAGAACCCATCATTCCAGTTCGGCATGCGGACAGTTCAGGGTTGGGGTTCACCGGCCAAGATTCCAGCAAAAAAACAGTTTTTGTCAAAGGAAACAAGTAAAGATGATGCCTTAGTTTTCCTGCTTTCTTTTATTCTCTTTTTTTGTAGGGACAATACAGTCCCATCTTTTGTTAAAATCTTGTAAATACTTTACTTCAATCAATGAAAGATCAAAATTTTCTCTTCAAATATCCATCAATTCCTTCTTATACTTTGTCTATATCATCACTCTTGCTTTATATAAAAATTTTGATTTGGCTCATACTTTCTCTTAAAAACAACCTCTTTTTGGCATTTTCAGGACCATTAACTCCTGAATCAATGACAAGATTTGTTATCAATCCCAAGTATCTAAAATTGGCAAGGTTTCCTGAGATGAAAGACAGAGCAGAGGTCAGTCAGGCAACAGAGCAGACTGAAGAGCCAGCTGAATTTGATTCCACTATTCAGAATTTACCAGAATTTGCTCACATTCAGAAGCAGGATGAACCATCAGCCTTGGTTCAAGATCCAACTGAGGATATCAACATTGGGTCGGAAGATGATCCGAAGATTCTCAAAATTGGGTCGAGCCTAAGCGAAATTGAAAAAGCTAGACTCATCCAATTCCTCCAAAGGCATCAGGAAGTATTTGCCTGGACTTACGAAGATATGCCAGGGTTGGATATCAAACTGGTTGAGCATCGACTCAAGTTGAAACCAGAAGCCAGACCAATCAAGCAGAAATTGAGGAAATTAGACCCTCGAATTGAGCAACAAGTCAAAGAAGGACTGGAAGATTTATTGAAAGCAGGCTTCATCCGGGCCATTGATTACCCAGATTGGTTGGCAAATATCGTAGCAGTCCCTAAAAAGAATGGAAAAGTTCGGATCTGCATTGATTTCAGGGATCTCAATAAGGCTACCTCGAAAGATGATTATCCACTTCCTAATATTGACCTCTTGATCGATAGCACAGCAGGTCACGCCATGTTTTCTTTCATGGACGGATATTCAGGTTATAATCAGATCAAGTTGGTCGTTCGTGATCAGTCGAAGACCTCATTTACTACTCCATGGGGAACCTTCTGCTATACAGTTATGCCATTTGGGCTCAAAAATGCCGGGGCGACTTATCAAAGGGCAATGGCCGTTATTTTCCACGATCAAATGCACAAGAATATGGATGCGTATGTGGATGACATTTTGGTTAAGTCTAAAGAAGAAGAGGATCACCTCGATGCTCTTAGTCAAGTTTTTGAAAGACTTATTCTTTACAAATTGAGGCTTAACCCTCAGAAATGTGTTTTTGGAGTAGAGTCCGGCAAACTGCTCGGCTTTATTATCAGCAAGAAAGGGATCGAGGTGGATCCGGCTAAAGCAAAAGCCATTATTGACATGCCGCCTCCAACTAATTTGAGAGAGCTGCGAAGCCTTCAGGGGCGTATTCAGTCTATTCGCAGGTTCATCTCCAATTTGGCTATGAGATGTGAGCCTTTTAACCACTTGCTGAGAAAAGGAGTTAAATTTGAATGGGGATCAGAATGTCAGCTCTCGTTCGAGCGCATCAAGCAGTATCTCCTTAATCCACCAGTTTTAAAGCCGCCTAAGCTGGGAAAGCCTCTCTTGCTATATATTTCAGTCAATCAAAATGCTTGTGGTGGATTCCTCGCTCAGTATGAAGAAGGCAGTTTGATAGAGCACGCCATCTACTACGTGAGCAAAACATTCATTGATTATGAAAAGAAGTATTCTCAGATGGAGAAGACTTGTCTAGCTCTGGTCTGGATGTGCCAGAAATTGAGACATTACTTATTGGCTTCTGAAATCAAGTTTCTATCGAAACTTAATCCGCTCAGATACATTCTTGAACAACCTTTTCTCACCGGACGAATCGCAAAGTGGCAAGTCCTGTTGATGCAATATGACTTAGAGTATGTTTCTCAAAAGTCGATTAAGGGCCAAGTGATCGCAGATCAGTTGGCAGATTTCCCTCTGACAGAAGAAATTAAAACAGAGGATGATTTTCCTGACGAGCACATCTGTAATGTCCAACAGCCCCCAGTTTGGAACTTGTTCTTCGATGGCTCTAAAAATATGTCTGGCATAGGGATTGGAGTCTTGTTAATCACTCCAGAAAAAGAAATGATCCCTTATTCTCTCAAGCTTGGTTTCCAATGCACTCATAATATGGCCGAGTATGAAGCTTTAATACAAGGCCTCAAAACTCTGCAATGTTTCAATGTCAAGAGAGTACACGCCTTTGGCGACTCACTACTTGTTGTCAGTCAAGTTAACACTGAATGGCAAGTGAGAGATCCCAAATTGATCCCATATCAGAAGATCGTCTTAGCTCTTGTTGACAGCTTCGAAGAATTTCAGCTCAATCACATCAGAAGAGAGCATAATCAGATAGCCGACGGCTTAGCCAGTTTGGGCTCCATTTTATCATTCAAAGGTGGTGAGTCATGTCGCTCTTTCGAAGTTGGCAGACTCGAACAACCCGCTTTCGATTCAATTATGCAAGTAAATCAGGTCAATCAGAAGGAGAAGCCTTGGTATCAAAGTATCAAGAATTTCATTGAGTCTGGTGAATTTCCACCAGAAATGCCTAAAAGGGAGCAACGTGCAATCCAACGTATGTCTACCCGATATTTCATTCTCGCCAATATCCTCTACCGCCGTGGATTCAGTTCTGAGTATTCAAGGTGCTTAGACAAAGAAGAAGCTATGGAAGTTATCCAAGAGGCACATGAAGGGATTTGTGGTGGTCATGCTGGCTATCAAACTCTCGTCAAGCAGATCGTTCGAGCAGGATACTATTGGAATACCATGCAGCAAGACTGTCATGGATTTGTGAAAAAATGCGTCAAGTGCCAATTACACGCGCCTTATATTCATGCTCCGGCCACATATCTACAATCAGTTGTTTCTCCTTGGCCATTTTCTATGTGGGCTTTTGACGTCGTCGGCCCAATTACCCCTTCTGCTTCTAACGGCCATAAATACTTCCTGGCTGCGACAGAGTATTTCACGAAATGGGTTGAAGCTGTTACTCTACGCACAGTAGAAGGCCGCCATGTGGTTTCTTTCATTCATAAGAACATCCTTTGCTGCTTCGGCATACCACATGATATTGTCTCAGATAATGGAACCCATTTCAAAAATGAGAGGATGAAAACATTCTGTTCTAAACTCAGAATTTCCCATCACTTCTCAGCTCCTTATTATCCTCAAGGGAATGGCCAAGCAGAGGCCACCAATAAGATCTTGATTCGTATTTTGGAAAGGACTGTGAGGACAGGTCGAGATTGGCACGAGAAAATTCATGACGCGCTTTGGGCATATCGGACCACCATTCGGACTCCGACTAATGCCACTCCTTCAGAACTCGTTTACGGGACTGAAGTGGTGTTACCTCTCCATATCCGAAAGCCCGCTCTCAAATTCGCTTCTCTCATAGAATTGCCACTTGATCAGTATCAGCAGCAGAGATTGGTGCAACTAGATTTACTGGATGAGAAGAGGCTCAAAGCAGCAGAGCACGCTCAAGCTTATCGACAGAGGATAGCTCGACATTATGCTAAGTCTGTCATTGAGAGAAAATTTCGAGTTAACGATTTGGTGCTCAGATCGACAGCTCATCTCAAGCATCGACCACAAGGCAAGTGGTCACCCAATTGGGAAGGCCCTTATGTGGTTAAGGAAGCTTTGCCTCGCAATTCGTACCGTCTAATCAATGCAGATGGGGTGGAGATACCAGATCCCATCAATGCTCTGCATTTGAAGAAATTTTATACTTAGAATTTTCATTCAAAAATCTTTTGTACTATTCAAAGAGCCATTTCAATAAAAATAATGATCTTCTATCAATTCTTACATTCTTCTCCATGATACTGGGGCATTTTATTTTAATCCATAATCATCTTCTTCCATCATATGCAGGCAGGATTAGACGAAAGTTCCTCTCCTTAAATTTTGATAATTCTTAATTGGTCCTGTGATTTTTATTGTCTTTTCATTTGATTCATTTTGCTTTGATCAGATTTACATTAAGCTAATGCTCGTTTATGTCAAGTTTTAACAAATTTTCCAATCTTATTAAAAAAAAAAAAATTTCCTCTACTTTTATCTTCAGATCACCCCTTTCGGGATAAGGGATAAACCTGATGCCTCCTTTCAATGAGGTATTCTTCCTTTTATTTCCCCCGTTCAGGATAAGGGGATAAATCCTGAATTATCTTCTAAAAACTCATTTTGAAAAATCTAAGCTCATCTTCAAAACCCAGTTCTCGCACTGGTTGTTTTCAAACTTTTCAATCATATATAGAGCACATCTGAAAAACCCGGTTCTCACACCAGTAATCTTCTAAAATCAGTCTTCTGACCAAAGACCTTTCTCCTTCTAAATTCAAGTTTTGACTTAAATATTCCAAAACTTTATGTATTTTCAAAAGATCTAGCTTTTGCCGGTCATGTATTTCCAAAGGATCCAGCATCTCGCTGGTCATGTATTTCCAAAAGATCCAGCATCTCGCTGGTCGTGTATTTCCAGAGGATCCAGCATCTCGTTGGTCCTGTATTCCAAAAAGATCCAGCTCCCGCTGGTCGTGTATTCCAAAAGATCAAACCCTTAGGGTGCGACTTCTCAATCCTATCATTTCCAAAACCTTCAAGATCTTCAATCTTTTAAAATTCTATCAGTTTCCCAACCTCTGGTTGCAATATCTTCAGAATTTCATCAACCCTCGGGTTATAATTTCTCAAGTTCAGTCATTTTTTTTCAAACCATCAGGTTAAATCCTTCATATTTAAAATCCAGTTTTCATAACTGGTCGGGATTTGAAATCCAGTTTTATAACTGGTCGGGATTTGAAATCCAGTTTTCATAACTGGTCGGGATTTAAAATCCAGTATTTTTCACTGATCGGAATTTGAAATCCAGTATTTTTTTTCAACTGGTCGGGATTTAAAATCCAGTTTTCATAACTGGTCGGGATTTGAAATCCAGTATTTTTCAACTGGTCGGGATTTGAAATCCAGTTTTATAACTGGTCGGGACTTGAAATCCAGTTTTATAACTGGTCGGGATTTGAAATCCAGTTTTCATAACTGGTCGGGATTTAAAATCCAGTATTTTTCACTGGTCGGGACTTGAAATCCAGTTTTCGTAACTGGTCGGGATTTAAAGTCCAGTATTTTTCACTGGTCAGGTTTTAAAATCCAGCATTTTTCACTGGTCGGGATTATCAAAAATCCAGTTTCTCATTAACTGGTCGGGATTTCCAAAAACCTAATATTATCAGTACAGTTTTCTAAAGTCTGATTTCTCACACCATTTCTTTAAATTACAGCTAAATGTCTCATCAAAATCTATATTGAATGATTATTTCACAAGAGATTCGTGAAAACTTTGCCAATTTGCTAAAAGCATTAGTTGATTCTAAAAAGTTTGACTACACAAAAAGAATTTCCTCAGATAACCTCTACTATTTCTTTCCAAAAAGGTGAAACTTTTTGTGAAAAAGAGGTAAAATTCAAATCTTTTCCTGTTGATCAACCAAAAGGATGTAAGAAATGTCCTTGATATGATCAGTGAAAGAAATATTCAATGATGTTGAAAAGCCAGAAGAGAATTGATATTGATCTTGGCTATGACGCATGTTTTAAAAATGATTTTCTGACAATCAGGCAGTGGAAATATCTTGAGCTATAAAAAGAATCCACTCAACCCATCCCTTCTCATTTTCGTTTAAAAGTTGCAATCAAATATCCGCAAAAGGGACCTCTCAATTGTCGTCAAGATGAAGGCGAATTAAGCGAGTAGATCCCCGGGGCCAAAGAAGATTTGAAACATCTCCAAGATGACGGAATTTGTGACGGATCCTTCCAGGGAAAGTTCGGATCACTGTCGAGATGAAGGCAGATGCGATGAACCTACCGACAAACCCTAAAAGATATTTGATTTCAGACCTTTTTGAGCTAATATCATATAGAATCCCTGAGAGAAAAGAAGGATCGGAACATCTCCAAGATGAAGGAGTTTGTGACGTACCCTTCCCTGAAAAAGAGAGAAAAGTCAGGACCCATCCAAATGAAGGATGATGTGAAAAACCGAGAAAGCCCAGTGACTCAAAAAGAGTGCAAAAGATCATCGTGGGAAAACACCCGGATATCAAACTGCCAAAGTTGTCAGAAGTCATCTTTTCTCATGCAAAATTCTTTTATCAATATTTCTTCATTTTCTGCTTTTATGAAATTAAGAATATTTCTTTTATTCTCATATCAGGGAAATGGACAGCTTCCTTGAAGAAATCATCAGTGCTAAAATTTTGAATTTGACTCTTAGAACTGAGGAGTTAACCTCATTTGGGGGAAATACTCTAGGTAAAAGAGAGAATATCTTTTGCACATACGTGCACATTTCCAAGTGTTTGAACCGACTACGATTTTATCTTATTGACAAAATTTTCTAGCTATTCCAAAAATAAAATAAACATTCAATATCCATTTTGATGCAACCTAGCGTTGTCTATATCTTCCAGAAGAGTTGCCTCATCCAGTTGAAGTATCTCTTCCTGTCCCATCACAGTTTCTTCAGTCAAGGATTCCGTATGGTGTTCCCACTCAGGTTAAGGGTCAAAACCTGAATTTTTTGCGAGAGGCCATTTGATTTCAAAAAGCTATTTCAGTCTCAGCAAATGAGACACCCAGAATCATTCATTTTTCAAAGCTTTAGGGGCTCTATATTTCCTTCTTTCGCCAAAACCCCTCTCGGATTTGTTCGTCCAAATTCCGAAGGTCCCATCGTGCTTTCTCCATTTTTGAGAAACCCGTATGGTAGATTTCCTATCCAGGTTTAAAATTAAACCGGAACCTCGCTTTGCGAGGTATCTTCCTTACAGGTTTGGGTTAAACCTGAGTCTCGTTCCAACGAGATCCCTCGTTTGGATGAGATGATTTCTTCCAGTCCCATCATGGCTCTTCCCATCTAGTAATCCATGCTTTGTATATCCATCCAAGAAAGGATTTTACTTGAGCTTCGTCTCAGAGGCATTTTTCAAAATGTCCCATCAAGGTTCTCGTGTATTCCTTTCCTCATTTCAAATTCATCTTGATACATTTTCGTCCCATCCAGGTTAAGGGCTAAACCTGAATCATTCCAAATAATAGTATCTGGTCTCACCCATGAGGCCTGATCAAAATTTTCATTTCCCACCATTTCAGAATTTCCATCTAAAGTCCCATCACGATTTTCTCATTTTCTACTCGATCATATCATCTTCGAGGATTTTGTCTCCCCAAAACCATTCAGGATAAGGTTTTAAAGCCTGAAAAATCATATTTTCAAAAATAATTCTTCCACACCCAGTTTACATCTGCTGACTGGGGCATTTTCAAAATTTGGAGTGTTGTCTTTGCCATTAAGCTCGGCTCTCAACCGGCTTAGTAGCAAAGAGGGGCATCTGTGAACACCCCAAATTTTTCAAAGTCTTGTAAAAATGACCCTTTTGCCCCTAACCCCGTTTTTCTGAGAAAATCAAGTTATTTCTTCAGATTTCTGGATTAAATTCCGCATTAATATATTCAAATTCAGTTCCGGGTCTGAACTCAGTATTTTAAATCCAAGTCTGAGCCCCGTTGTCCGATTTCCAAAATAAAATCACAAAAATACCAAAAAAATGAGTTTGAAAGGCTTGGGCAGCTCATCCGGCACTCTGTTGGACCCTCGACCCTATATTTCTCAGTCCGAAGTTATAAACCTTGATTATTTCTCAAAAATTCGGACACAAACCCATTTTTGAAGAAATTGTCTCAAAATAGTTTCTAAAATTCTCAGAAAAACTCCTGTTGTAAACATTTTACAAAAACATCAAAAAATTAGTTTCAATCTTTGATTTCTTGTAAAGCTTTAGGATTTTATTCTAAAATTACAAAAAAATGAAAAAATAACATAAAAAATCAAAAATTGAGAAAAGCTACGCAAAAAATGAATGACTTTGAGCTTCTTAAAATTGTTTTTGCTAAAAACCTCGTTTTGGAAAACCATTTTATAAAAATTTCTTTTTAAGGGGGACCTCCTTTTTGAAATAGCGAGGATTTGCAACGGTTGCATGCTCGCTGCCTCTCTCTGTCGTCCGATTCTCAACAGCATCCCCTTCTCTTCGCCCTCGATCTTCAACGAACCCACCTTCCAGATCCTTCCTCTTCCCTCAATAAGAAGAGGTGGAGGAGGAGGGGTCGGGGATCGAAAAATTTTGGCCTCCATACCCCCTGCGCATCACTCTCGAGCCTCTCTCTCTTTCCTGAAGGAAACCCATCTTCTTTACATCATCCATTTTTCTCCGAAGTTCATCATTTGCAAGCATTCATGGAGTTTTCTCTGCTTTAAACAATCCGAAGGAATAGGTAGGATACCGGTGGTCTTTTCCTCCGAATTCCAGTAATTTGAAAAGCCCTGTAGCAGAGCTAAGCAAAAGCAAAGCTCCTCTTCTGATCGTCCGGAGGAGCCTGGCCCACGGTTCGTCCCTCCTTCTTTCTTTCAAAACCCCTGCAAGCCAGGTAAGAATCCCTTTCATCTTCGGGTTTGTTTGGTTTTTTTTTTTATTTATTATCATTATTTACGCTGGTTTGGAGTTCGATTTCTCATGTTCTTATAATTCTGCATCATTGATTCCTAATGTCTATCTTCATTTCAAATTCACCATGGAACTCTGATTTTCATTTTCCCTTATAACCTGATGACCGACGATGCCTCTCAATGGCATCGTCGATCCACCCAGGCTTCAAAATTTCCATCTACTTCTAATTTTTATTTCAATCCCCGTCTGTTCAACTTGAATTTTCTCCATGATTTACTTTTTTTTTTTTTTTCTTTTCTTTTTCTGTAATTTCTGATTCCCCCTTTAATCTTTAGGTCCCATTAAAAGCACCATGGATGATGTTAGGTTGCCAGCAGCAATCCCGACATATCCCTGTGCTACAGCATAGGAATTATATATTCCAACATTTTTTCTTTCATCTATCATCTTTGAGTCTGAGTATTCTCTGCATTTTTTTTTTACTATATATTTTTCTTTTCTCTTTCTGTTCTGAAGATCTATTTATGTTGCTTAAGTCCATCATGCTTTTGTGGGTCATCGTAGATCATCCAATCGTATTTTACAAATCTGCGTTGAATTTGCTAAACCCATTGGAATCTAAAGATGTTGATTCATACTGGGGTCATCATGTCAGATGAAGCCATCTATGACTCATCTCGAAATAGTGATGTCCAGTAGGATGCCTCACAGTGATTGTAAAACCTCATTATCTTTGTTACTAGAATCCCTTAAGATACATAGTGGTAAGGAATCAGGTGATCTACTGGAGATATGAAACACTTTTAGCCCAAACGTATGTTAAGCCTGAGACCCTTTTCCTCCAGCTCCATCAGCCATATCTGGGAGATGTTCCGGTTTGCTCTTACATTCTTCATCCTGTGTTGTATTTGAAGTAGCTAGGCTTCATGTGTGGGCATTTGGGGCTCCTCGTTGCCGTCAAAACACATGAAAGTAGCTAAGGTCGATCTGGAGATATGTTAAGCAGTCTGGTGATGCTAACATCCATTTGTATTATTGAAAATTTGAGCTCAAATTATATCAATAGATGCGTAAACTGACCAGGGTACCTTTCACCCATTTCTATATCCTATAGCTCAGTATCTCCATTATAGTATCATGCATGATATTGGTATTCTTGCTGCTTATGAGTCAGTGTATCGATACTTGTTTGTTACGTGTTACAAATTATATCTCCATCATTATTCTTTAATCCATCCCCTCAAGTCAGTCATGGTCAGTAATGAAAAGTTTTTTTTTAGTTATCTTTGAAATATGTTGATTTCCATCTGAAGGTATGTTACAGGTTATGATTATCTGTAGATAATGTCTGCCACTCATGTCATCAAAATCGATGCCAGGTTACCATGCAACAGGGCAGTTCATAAACCCTCAAAACGCAAGAACCAAATTTCTTGCTAAATCCATTGTCTATGTTGAATTAGAATCAAAATTTTGTTTCAATCTACCATACTTTTGATAACATTTTAATATTCCAGTTTAATTTCTTCATATCAGTATTTCATCAGCTGTTGTATTTCAATGCCCATTATGTGCTCATTTATTATAATTCATATTGGTCGTTGCATAAGATCTGCTTAAGTCCTATCAGTAGCACAAACCTGTCCACCTCTTGGTTATGAGAGATTGCTAGAAAATGCGTTGGATCGCTGGTGCTGTCTTCTTTTTTTTGCTTTGGAGGAAATCTGCCCCCACAGGAAAACTTAACTGCTGCTGAGAAATATCCTTGTAAATGGCACTTGTTCTCCCCTTTTCGTTCTCTGCAGTAAGAGGAAGAGATCACTTGATCCCTGTATACCTTATTTGATCCACGCTGGTGGCTCACTACACCTGGGAGCTCACCCTTTCACATATCCAGCAGTCAAACACTAATATACTAAGCTGAATCATGTTCAATCTGGAGCTAATTCCAATCCACTGGAGTCACTTATGAGATTTCTTAGTCAGTAGCGCTCAGCTCAAATGAGGCAAGATACTGGTACAGAGGTTGTTTCGATATAATATCTGTTCAAGATATAATATCGCCAAAAAAAAAAATCAATCAATAGGATCATGAAAGATCTCATGTAGGCATTGAAAACGCTGGCTTGGTTTCTTGTCACTTCCATTTCTTTTTGCATAACCCTGCCCAAATCTTGTTGAATTTTCCTTTTTAGAAACATTTGAACATTAGTTTTTTTTTTTTTGTTTGTTATAGGTATACTCATATTCCTGTTCACCTTCTCTGATTCATAAACCTTCTGAATTCTGGGGAGGGGTCTGAAATCCACTTATTAGTTATGCTTCCCATCATAGCATTGTCCCCTGGTTGGAAAAGATGTCCGACCCTTTGAAAAATCTCTGGAAGACTCTACACCTAGTGAACATTGGCACTCATTGTTGCCTACATCTGTACATCGTTAGCAGCATTCCTCCTTTGAACATATGTCATGCTAGAGACACATTTTTTTTACTCTGATCTATTATGGATCTTTACTCTACATTGTTCTTATCCACTATTCATATACTGTTTATCATTAGGTTCACCATCCTCATCCTCCAACTGTGCTTACTTCTGGCTCTGACAGAAGAACCACTGTAATCCAGATTTAGAAGAAGTCAGCAAAGATGTTTTGCTGTGTGACATTGCCAAACCCACCAGATCTTGCTGCCACATGCGTAGCAGCAGGACCTTCACTTGCACCATGTTCCCTTCACCCCTACAGCACCTTGCTGTCATCATCTTCCAGCATGACTCATTGCTACACAGCCGCATATACTAGCTACTCATTAGTATGTAGTAGCAACTGGTTGGGTGCTTACAACATCCCCTGTACCCTATGTTTTTCAATATCCCAGCCTCTGTTTTCATACATTCTGGCCTTCAGCCCCAAATTGCGTTCCAGCCGATTAGAGCCTAGATCCATCAACCACCAAGTACTTCATATTTCACTATACCCACGGCTCCTTTTTCAGTTACTACAGCACCTTCACGTCTACTGCCCCCTTTTAGTTGCAATAATGGAGTTGAGATAGTCCCCTTCAATGATGTAGAATATGTTGGAGAGGCTTTGATCCTACCTGCAGAATTTTGTAAATATTGTTACAATTCCAGATTTATGAAATTTTAGGTGTTTTAACTGCAAGGTTTTTATATATATCATATTTTTTTCAAACATATACATATAGGCATGTTGATACGTATGTCATTTTTTTCCATTATAAATATCTTGCTATATGAGCCTTTCCACCATTAACATCCACATGATATATGTGATCTTCTTTCTCTTTTCATTACTAATCAGGTTGTTTTGCAGGAAACATGTAAAAGATATCATTATTTGGGGTTGTACATTTGATTTTATCCATTGTAATAGTTAGGTTGGAATAAGAATTTACATTTCTTACTTTAGGTAGAATGAATGAGCATTATAGAATACCATGAATTGATTATTCCATGCATTTTTTCTGTATTTCTCAAAATCCCCACAATGGTGAAACACGAATGGCACCTGCACCATTTCGTAAGAGGTAAGTCAATTCTAAGTTGACGATTTACATCAACGGCCATAGTCGGGGTGTGAACAAAACTTAGAATTCTTATCCTTTACGAAATAACATTAGATCCACACTGGATCCACTTTCAAAATCCATCATATTTTCTCAAAATATTTTTTTCTTTTATCAGGATTTAACTTAGGATTAACTCAAAATATATACCAATGGCCATAGTCAGGGTATATTGAGGGTTAATTTCATTTTAAATTCTATAAAAGCACTAAAATGTATTTTATTCTTCTTTTGAATTTAAATATAGATTATCATATAATACATTCAATGACCATAGTCAAGGATGTATTATATTTTCAATCTTATTTTAATTCATTTAAAAGAATGAAATAGCTTTTCAAATTCCAATTTCAAATTTATTCAAATTCATTCATCATATAGGATAGAATTATATCATATTTTTCAAAATTCTTTTCCAAAATCCAAGTGATCTCAAATATCTTTCTTAAATCTATAGTTTAAAGATTTAAATTTCAAGTTCAAAGTCCAATTTGACTTTGAAATTTCAAAATTCAATCTTTATATTCTTGATTCATTCCAAATTCAAGCTCTAAATTCAAAGTCCAAAATTGACTTTGAAGTTCATTTACAAATTCAAATTCTCAAATCAATTCTGAAATTCCAAAATTCCAACTCAATTCAAAATCCAATTTCAAAGTTCAATTTAACTTTGAAATTTCTGATTCATCCTCTGATTCAAAATCAAGTTTTCTTCACGTTTTAAACCAAAGTTGAGATTGACTTTGAAATCTCAAAATCCAAACCTTCCTAAGATAAATCTGGGTTTTCAAAAACCCAGATCCATCTTTAAAAGTCCTATTTTTGGACTTCTCAAAACTCAAATTCAAAAACAAATCCTAGTCTCAACTTGGATCCAGATTTCCAAGTATAGGACTCCATTCCACTTTGGATCTCCCATTACAGATCCAAATTCCATTTAGGATCCAAATTCTTATTCTACTTTGGATCTCCAAACATAGGTCCAAATTTCTTTTAGGATCCGGATCCTCATTCTACCAATGGATCTCAAATTCAGATCCAAATTCCAATTCTTAGGATCCAGATTTCCAAGTATAGGACTCCATTCCACTTTGGATCTCCAAACATGGATCCAAATTCCATTTAGGATCCAAATCCTTATTCCATTTGGATCTCCAGTTACAGATCCTCATTCCATTGAATCTCAGATTCAGATCCAAATTCCAATTCTTAGGATCCAGAATCCAACTCTGCTTTGGATCTCAAATTCAGATCCAAATTCCAAATTCTTAGGATCCAAATCCTTATCCCATTTTTGGATCTCCCATTACAGATCCAAATTCCATTTAGGATCCAAATTCCATTTAGGATCCAAATTCTTATTCTACTTTGGATCTCCAAACATAGGTCCAAATTTCTTTTAGGATCCGGATCCTCATTCTACCAATGGATCTCAGACTTTAGATCCAAATCCATTCTAGGATCTAGAATCCAATCCTACATTGGATCTCAGACTTCAGATCCAAATCCATTCTAGGATACAGAACCCAATTCTATTTTTTGGATCTTAGATTTCAGATCCAATTCCATCTTAGAATCCAGAGTCCAACCTTATTTTGGATCTCAGATTTCAGATCCAAATACCATCTTGAATTCCAACTTTCAAATCAATTCTATTTCTCAAAATTCTATTTAAATTTCCCACATTTCATTCTGATTTCAAAGATAAAATTCAATTCCATTCCAAAGACTTAAAATCCAAATTTCTAATTCAAAATCCATTTATGACTTTAAAATTTTCTTTCTTCTCCTTTCCTCTCAAATTCCAAGATCATTTTTCCAAATCCAGACTCATATTCCAAAGCTCTTGAATATTCTAAAACTTAGAACTTTAATCTTAAGTTCTAAGTTAGAAATCATTTTCTTCACTTTATCAATTTCACTTGGAATTCTTCAAAATATTTTAAAAAAGAGCATACATCTTTGCATTTGCACAAGCATGATTCATTGTGCATTTAGACTTAGGATAAATATTTAGATAATTTCTTTGCAAAGCAAAAGGCATGAAATTCGACCCTTGGTTCGATTACCCCTGGTAAAGGCGCCAGGAACGGTCGAACCTCGTACCGACGAGCGGATCCCGTCTCCCGATTTTCCCGCAAATATTTCAAAAACGGAGGCGAGTTATTTCAAAATATTTTCAAAATTAAGGTCAAGTGAGACCCGCAAAAGAATTCCTCTTCTCTTCTCTTCTTTCTCTTCTCTCTTTCTTTCCGTCTTTTATCTTTCTCCCTTCAAAAAGGAGGAAAATAAGAGGTAGGGAAGGAAAAGAGAAGGAAGAGAGAGAACATTATGAGAGAGGAAAAATTTTGCGATGATCACAGATTTGGCGACCGAGATGGGACACGTCTCCGTCCGGTCGAATTATGCCTTTTCTTTTTGCTTTGATATTATCCAAGTCTTTATTCTATATATGTCAGCTTCATTTCCATGCAAACCTTAGGAGCCTAGACTCTGTCCTAAAGCTGACATCATCGCATATAGGATTTAAGAATGGTTTGGTAGGACCATATTGAGGAGATTATTCCATGCTCACATTAGACTTAGGTCTGAAATACAACCCTCCTCAATTCTAGGGATTGAATGTAAAAACAATGAATGCAAGTGTATGCTTCTCTTCATTTTAATCTATCTCTTTAGGACTTGCATTAGAGCCATCTGATTTCTTGCATGTTGAACATATTTTGAAAACCTCCTTACCTATATTGTCCCGGTCTTCACGTTGCTGGGCTGTCTCACTGAACCATAGTTCGGGAAAGAGCCTCACAACTGGACCACTTATTTGGGTTCGCGCCCCCCTACCACGTACCTAAGGGCCATAGTCCGAGGTATATCGGTAGGTGCTCAAGGATGTTGGGAAGCCATTACCTTAGAACCGGAGAAATATTTCTATGCCACGTACTTCGAGCTTCGGCTTGGGTATATCGGCGTATCTTAATCGGAATCAGATAATTTGAACCTTAGAGTTAGGATTAAGGTCCTACAAGCCATTTCAAATATTGCATTTAGAGTCAGCCTTTAGGGAGTGCTGTATGCGCATCCTTGTTTGTGCGGCTTTGGTTGTGTGATATTTTATTCTCTCATATATGTGTATCAGACCCTTTTTCAAAAAAAAAAAAACCTGGGTGTATTATTCAAAACTTGCCCTTATTTCTAAAAACCCCAGGTGTATATTTCTCTCTACCTACATTTTCTTTTTCTCTTCTAGATCAAATTTTCTTCAAAACCCTGGAAAATTTCTTTAAAATTCTATCAACCTTTTCAGAAACTTCCAGGTTGATTCTTTAAAGAGTCTATCCATAAGTCCTGCATTTTATCTAATTCTCCTTATTTTCTTTGCCTCAGTATCTCTCCGATGGCATCTGAATCTCCCGATACTATCTTTCCTTAGGATCATGTCCTCTATCAAATAAGGGATGGAACCCCAGATCTGCGGGTCATCCAGTCTCGTACTTTCTTCCCACGGTGGTATTATTCTTGGTTCGCCACCTTCTCACGTATGTTTCCAGATCACTTGGATGACTGTGGGTTGGAGATGGCATCAGCGGTAGGCAAGCGAGTCATCAATGGAGCATTGATTCAGGCCATGACAGAACGATGGAACCCACGTACCTGCACATTTTGGTTTCCATGGGGAGAGATGACTCTACTGATGGACGAGTTCAACGACATTATGGGATTGCCCAAACCAGATGGTCAGCCAGATGATCATGTCGAGCAGCAATTTTTGATCAACATCAAAGGGGTAGATGTTCGAGAAGCCTTAGCAAGAGCAACAGGGAGCAGATCCTGGCCTCTCACCGAGATTGGTGAGAATCAGTTCATCGACCTGTTTGAATTATATCAAAAGTACGGAGCCTACAAAAAGGTTGACACTTTGTCCCGAGCAGCGAAGGACAGAATTCAGCACGCCATGATCCTGTGCACAGTGGGGTTAGCCTTCTTCCAAGATGGTCAGAATTTTATAGACATCAGAGTTGCCCGGCTCTTTCGGAGATGGGGAAGCAAGCAGACCCGTCAGCTCTCAGTTTCCATGGCCGCATTAGCCTTTCTTTATAGAGGTTTGGCTCGATTCGCTCTTGGGGAGACCATTTTGGTAGAAGGATGCACTTATGCCTTGCAGTCGTGGTTCCTACGCCACGTTCCCTCAAAAGCCAGTTCTTTCAGGTTCAACAGTAAGCAACCGAAGACAGTCATCCAATACCGAGCTCTGATCGAGAAGCTGCATCAGGAGGAGATCACCTGGGATTTCTTTGACAGAAAAGAGACTGTTCCTCGATACACTTATGCTCGTGACAAGCGCTACAAGTTGATGGGCCCTTTCTTTTGTGTCGATTATCAGCCGGAACGATGTCTGAGGCAGTTTTCACAGCGGCAGGTCCGTGCCAACACCCGTTTCCCGACAGGCAATGTGTCAGAATTCAACCTGCAGTCGGATCAGTGGTCTGGGGCATATCATGTCGCAAAATATACCTGGAACTCCTTTATTTCTCTGTCTATATTTCCTGGGCCAAATGTATCATCTGAATATCAAGAGTGGTGGCAAACTGTCTGCCCACCCTCTCTTTGTCCTTGAAAGTTACAAATATCAATAAAATTTTAGTTTTTGGCCAAAAATGTTATTTTCTGTATTTTGTTTGTAGCACAAATAAAAGTCACAAAAACTTGAGTGACGACCTAATCCCAGGTAAAAGGGATATTCCTTCCGCATTTCTTCAAATCTTATCATGGTTGACGACCTCGCCTAGGTGACAAGGCACATTTCTCTGTTACCATCAAATGGTAACACAATAATCGCAAATCGTGCGATGACCCAATCCCGGGTAATGGGATAATCTCTTGAAATTGTCTACCAAATCCCCTCATTTCTTGCTTTCTCTCAAAGAAATTATGATTTTCAAAAAGCTTCTCCATACTCTAACCATTCCCATATTCTGCAGGAAAACTTAGGCATCTGGAAAATGGTTCAGACAAGGGCTGACAAGAGGGCTGCTCAACAACACAGTGACAACGAGTCAGAGGAGATGAATTCTCCTAGATTGACCAAGAAGCATGACTCCGGAGATGAAAGCGATGTTGATCCGGCCATGTACCGGATTTTTCAGAAAATGATGACTAAAATGATGGCCGAGCAGGCTAAGGCAGCTCCAAAGAAGGCGGCTTCTAAGACCAAAGCTAAGAAGAAGCCCATGAAAAAGCCCGTCAAGATCAGCAAGCAAAAGGTACAGCGTGACAGTAGCTCTGAAGATTCTGAGTCAGCAGAAGAAAACTCTGAAGAAGAGCAGTTGATTTACATCCCGAAACATCTGCGGCAGTCTAAGAGGCCGGTAGAGGAGCCAGTGTCCGTGAACAAGCCCAAATATGGGGCCCCCGCAAAAGACTCGATCCAGGCATTGACAAAAATCGTCAAAGACCTGCAAGTCCGGGACAAAGGAAAAAGGGCATACACTAGGCAGGATTTCTACCTTGGTTTGGAAGGAGACATCAATTTGGAGAATCTCCCCCGAAAATTCATTAAATTCGATGGATCCGGAGACCCCAAGGCCCACCTTGCCATGTTCTTCGCAGAATGCGCCCGGTTCAGCGAAGACAATCGTGCCCTCTTCCTCTGTTTTCCCCGCAGTTTGGAGGGAATAGCCGCCAAATGGTATGCCGAGCATGTCAATCCCATCGAGTTAAGGGATTTTGACAAAGTCGTTAATATGTTTGTGGAACGCTTCCTATTCAACACGGAAGCTCTGCCCACCCTGAACCACCTGTGCAACCTGAAACAAGAGCCCAATGAAAAGGCTAGGGATTTTATCCACAAGTGGAGAAGCCTGTGCAACAAAATGAGAAACCCTATCTCTGAGGAGCATGCCCTCCAAGTCATTCTCAACAACTTCTCCCAGCCCCTAAAAAGCCTCATCTTCCCATATCCCTCCAAATCGTTTATTGAACTGACGGAGCGAGCAGAATGGCTCGAGATGGGAGTAGAGAACGGGATGTACGAAGGTGTTGCCTTAGCCAAAAATGTGCAAGACCCAAAGAAGAAGGCACACTTCACCTACTCCGCCGAGGTTCCAGAGGATGATCAGGGCAGTAGCAGTAAGCAGGGCAGTGGCAGTGGCACGAAGCCCGAGCAGAACAGAGGAAGGAAAGGGAAATTCTTCAAAAACAATGATAAGCCTCTCCCGACCGGTCCTCAACAAAAGGGGGACCTTCAAGAAAAACCTAAACATATAAACTGGAGCAGGGATCGGAAGTTTACTCCCCTCGACTGGAGAAGATTTTGGAATATTTGCTGTCTCACGGGATGATAAAACTTCCCAAGGTGGCAGATCCACCAGTGCTCATGGGAAGATTTAAGGAACAATACTGCAAATTCCACAGAGCGATGGGCCACGACATTGAGTACTGCTTCGTCCTGAAGCATCTGATTCAGGATTGTATTGATAAAAGCATCCTCATCGAGGATGAAGAAGAGGGCAAAATGGACATTCTGTCCGCCCCATTCCCAAAACATTCAGTGTCAACCGTTTCAGAAGGTTCTTTTCTCCCGCAGAGTCACATACATCCTTGCTCCAGCAAAGAAATAAGTTTACAGCATCAGGTGACGGTTCTACATCAGAATCAACCTGCATTTCAGAGAGGGGATATCCTCTCATTTTTAAATATTAGAAACATGTCAGTTGAGAGTGGAAAGATCCAAGTTTTTCCAAAAAGATTTGTGAAAAGGGAAGCCTGCATAGAAGAAGCAGAAACCTCGAAAGCAGCAGAAGAGCGGGCCAAAAGCCTTCAGAAGCCCATCACAGCGCTCTCCAACATCTCCATCTTTGAGTTGACTCACGACTCCCCCCAGCATAAAGAAAAACTAGATGATCTATTAAGAAAGATCAAAGTAAAACCGGGCACCACGCCCGAAGACATGGCGCAGATAGTAAACCAAGCAATGACTAACGCTCCTATTACCTTTTCAGATGAGGACTTGCCTAAGCCTCATTCATTTCACAACAATGCATTGTATATAGTGGTCAGGACCAGGGGCATGACTGTCCCGCACGTACTCATTGATGGGGGCAGCAGTCTGAATATTTGCCCAGAAATGACAGCGAAAGCATTGGGATTAAAGGAGGAAGAATATGTGCCTGATCCCATCACCATCTATGGCTTCGATAATCATGGGCAAACTGCCAAAGGCAAAGTCTTTTTGGAAATCTTCATCAACTACTCAGTGCATACTGTGTTGTTCCATGTCGTCAATGTACCACCGACTTACAATCTTCTGTTGGGACGAACATGGATCCACAATGCCAATGCCGTCCCATCAACTCTCCACCAGTGCATCAAGTGGTGTAAGGGTGGAATGATCACCACCATTTTGGGTGAAGATCCTGAAGAGAGGCTGCCACAGCCTATGATTCCTCGTCCGACATTCACAACTGATATTCCAAGCATCCGAGAAGCGGATGAGATCAATCTCAGTGACAGTCTAGAGATGCTAAAGCTAAAAGATGTCATGGAAGAAGAAAATGTCGCAGCCACGGTCCAATGGCGGGGACCTTGTTTCTTCAAGTTAGGAGGACGCATTGATTACGCCTCCTTCAAAGATCACCCTTTATTCCCCCAGTTCTCCAAAGCCAGAAAGGGATTTGATCTGCTGATAAAACATGGATACCAGCCATTCCGAGGCATGGGGAAAGATGAAGACGGCATGATAGAACCCATCATTCCAGTTCGGCATGCGGACAGTTCAGGGTTGGGGTTCACCGGCCAAGATTCCAGCAAAAAAACAGTTTTTGTCAAAGGAAACAAGTAAAGATGATGCCTTAGTTTTCCTGCTTTCTTTTATTCTCTTTTTTTGTAGGGACAATACAGTCCCATCTTTTGTTAAAATCTTGTAAATACTTTACTTCAATCAATGAAAGATCAAAATTTTCTCTTCAAATATCCATCAATTCCTTCTTATACTTTGTCTATATCATCACTCTTGCTTTATATAAAAATTTTGATTTGGCTCATACTTTCTCTTAAAAACAACCTCTTTTTGGCATTTTCAGGACCATTAACTCCTGAATCAATGACAAGATTTGTTATCAATCCCAAGTATCTAAAATTGGCAAGGTTTCCTGAGATGAAAGACAGAGCAGAGGTCAGTCAGGCAACAGAGCAGACTGAAGAGCCAGCTGAATTTGATTCCACTATTCAGAATTTACCAGAATTTGCTCACATTCAGAAGCAGGATGAACCATCAGCCTTGGTTCAAGATCCAACTGAGGATATCAACATTGGGTCGGAAGATGATCCGAAGATTCTCAAAATTGGGTCGAGCCTAAGCGAAATTGAAAAAGCTAGACTCATCCAATTCCTCCAAAGGCATCAGGAAGTATTTGCCTGGACTTACGAAGATATGCCAGGGTTGGATATCAAACTGGTTGAGCATCGACTCAAGTTGAAACCAGAAGCCAGACCAATCAAGCAGAAATTGAGGAAATTAGACCCTCGAATTGAGCAACAAGTCAAAGAAGGACTGGAAGATTTATTGAAAGCAGGCTTCATCCGGGCCATTGATTACCCAGATTGGTTGGCAAATATCGTAGCAGTCCCTAAAAAGAATGGAAAAGTTCGGATCTGCATTGATTTCAGGGATCTCAATAAGGCTACCTCGAAAGATGATTATCCACTTCCTAATATTGACCTCTTGATCGATAGCACAGCAGGTCACGCCATGTTTTCTTTCATGGACGGATATTCAGGTTATAATCAGATCAAGTTGGCCGTTCGTGATCAGTCGAAGACCTCATTTACTACTCCATGGGGAACCTTCTGCTATACAGTTATGCCATTTGGGCTCAAAAATGCCGGGGCGACTTATCAAAGGGCAATGGCCGTTATTTTCCACGATCAAATGCACAAGAATATGGATGCGTATGTGGATGACATTTTGGTTAAGTCTAAAGAAGAAGAGGATCACCTCGATGCTCTTAGTCAAGTTTTTGAAAGACTTATTCTTTACAAATTGAGGCTTAACCCTCAGAAATGTGTTTTTGGAGTAGAGTCCGGCAAACTGCTCGGCTTTATTATCAGCAAGAAAGGGATCGAGGTGGATCCGGCTAAAGCAAAAGCCATTATTGACATGCCGCCTCCAACTAATTTGAGAGAGCTGCGAAGCCTTCAGGGGCGTATTCAGTCTATTCGCAGGTTCATCTCCAATTTGGCTATGAGATGTGAGCCTTTTAACCACTTGCTGAGAAAAGGAGTTAAATTTGAATGGGGATCAGAATGTCAGCTCTCGTTCGAGCGCATCAAGCAGTATCTCCTTAATCCACCAGTTTTAAAGCCGCCTAAGCTGGGAAAGCCTCTCTTGCTATATATTTCAGTCAATCAAAATGCTTGTGGTGGATTCCTCGCTCAGTATGAAGAAGGCAGTTTGATAGAGCACGCCATCTACTACGTGAGCAAAACATTCATTGATTATGAAAAGAAGTATTCTCAGATGGAGAAGACTTGTCTAGCTCTGGTCTGGATGTGCCAGAAATTGAGACATTACTTATTGGCTTCTGAAATCAAGTTTCTATCGAAACTTAATCCGCTCAGATACATTCTTGAACAACCTTTTCTCACCGGACGAATCGCAAAGTGGCAAGTCCTGTTGATGCAATATGACTTAGAGTATGTTTCTCAAAAGTCGATTAAGGGCCAAGTGATCGCAGATCAGTTGGCAGATTTCCCTCTGACAGAAGAAATTAAAACAGAGGATGATTTTCCTGACGAGCACATCTGTAATGTCCAACAGCCCCCAGTTTGGAACTTGTTCTTCGATGGCTCTAAAAATATGTCTGGCATAGGGATTGGAGTCTTGTTAATCACTCCAGAAAAAGAAATGATCCCTTATTCTCTCAAGCTTGGTTTCCAATGCACTCATAATATGGCCGAGTATGAAGCTTTAATACAAGGCCTCAAAACTCTGCAATGTTTCAATGTCAAGAGAGTACACGCCTTTGGCGACTCACTACTTGTTGTCAGTCAAGTTAACACTGAATGGCAAGTGAGAGATCCCAAATTGATCCCATATCAGAAGATCGTCTTAGCTCTTGTTGACAGCTTCGAAGAATTTCAGCTCAATCACATCAGAAGAGAGCATAATCAGATAGCCGACGGCTTAGCCAGTTTGGGCTCCATTTTATCATTCAAAGGTGGTGAGTCATGTCGCTCTTTCGAAGTTGGCAGACTCGAACAACCCGCTTTCGATTCAATTATGCAAGTAAATCAGGTCAATCAGAATGAGAAGCCTTGGTATCAAAGTATCAAGAATTTCATTGAGTCTGGTGAATTTCCACCAGAAATGCCTAAAAGGGAGCAACGTGCAATCCAACGTATGTCTACCCGATATTTCATTCTCGCCAATATCCTCTACCGCCGTGGATTCAGTTCTGAGTATTCAAGGTGCTTAGACAAAGAAGAAGCTATGGAAGTTATCCAAGAGGCACATGAAGGGATTTGTGGTGGTCATGCTGGCTATCAAACTCTCGTCAAGCAGATCGTTCGAGCAGGATACTATTGGAATACCATGCAGCAAGACTGTCATGGATTTGTGAAAAAATGCGTCAAGTGCCAATTACACGCGCCTTATATTCATGCTCCGGCCACATATCTACAATCAGTTGTTTCTCCTTGGCCATTTTCTATGTGGGCTTTTGACGTCGTCGGCCCAATTACCCCTTCTGCTTCTAACGGCCATAAATACTTCCTGGCTGCGACAGAGTATTTCACGAAATGGGTTGAAGCTGTTACTCTACGCACAGTAGAAGGCCGCCATGTGGTTTCTTTCATTCATAAGAACATCCTTTGCCGCTTCGGCATACCACATGATATTGTCTCAGATAATGGAACCCATTTCAAAAATGAGAGGATGAAAACATTCTGTTCTAAATTCAGAATTTCCCATCACTTCTCAGCTCCTTATTATCCTCAAGGGAATGGCCAAGCAGAGGCCACCAATAAGATCTTGATTCGTATTTTGGAAAGGACTGTGAGGACAGGTCGAGATTGGCACGAGAAAATTCATGACGCGCTTTGGGCATATCGGACCACCATTCGGACTCCGACTAATGCCACTCCTTCAGAACTCGTTTACGGGACTGAAGTGGTGTTACCTCTCCATATCCGAAAGCCCGCTCTCAAATTCGCTTCTCTCATAGAATTGCCACTTGATCAGTATCAGCAGCAGAGATTGGTGCAACTAGATTTACTGGATGAGAAGAGGCTCAAAGCAGCAGAGCACGCTCAAGCTTATCGACAGAGGATAGCTCGACATTATGCCAAGTCTGTCATTGAGAGAAAATTTCGAGTTAACGATTTGGTGCTCAGATCGACAGCTCATCTCAAGCATCGACCACAAGGCAAGTGGTCACCCAATTGGGAAGGCCCTTATGTGGTTAAGGAAGCTTTGCCTCGCAATTCGTACCGTCTAATCAATGCAGATGGGGTGGAGATACCAGATCCCATCAATGCTCTGCATTTGAAGAAATTTTATACTTAGAATTTTCATTCAAAAATCTTTTGTACTATTCAAAGAGCCATTTCAATAAAAATAATGATCTTCTATCAATTCTTACATTCTTCTCCATGATACTGGGGCATTTTATTTTAATCCATAATCATCTTCTTCCATCATATGCAGGCAGGATTAGACGAAAGTTCCTCTCCTTAAATTTTGATAATTCTTAATTGGTCCTGTGATTTTTATTGTCTTTTCATTTGATTCATTTTGCTTTGATCAGATTTACATTAAGCTAATGCTCGTTTATGTCAAGTTTTAACAAATTTTCCAATCTTATTAAAAAAAAAAAAAATTCCTCTACTTTTATCTTCAGATCACCCCTTTCGGGATAAGGGATAAACCTGACGCCTCCTTTCAATGAGGTATTCTTCCTTTTATTTCCCCCGTTCAGGATAAGGGGATAAATCCTGAATTATCTTCTAAAAACTCATTTTGAAAAATCTAAGCTCATCTTCAAAACCCAGTTCTCGCACTGGTTGTTTTCAAACTTTTCAATCATATATAGAGCACATCTGAAAAACCCGGTTCTCACACCGGTAATCTTCTAAAATCAGTCTTCTGACCAAAGACCTTTCTCCTTCTAAATTCAAGTTTTGACTTAAATATTCCAAAACTTTATGTATTTTCAAAAGATCTAGCTTTTGCCGGTCATGTATTTCCAAAGGATCCAGCATCTCGCTGGTCATGTATTTCCAAAAGATCCAGCATCTCGCTGGTCGTGTATTTCCAGAGGATCCAGCATCTCGTTGGTCCTGTATTCCAAAAAGATCCAGCTCCCGCTGGTCGTGTATTCCAAAAGATCAAACCCTTAGGGTGCGACTTCTCAATCCTATCATTTCCAAAACCTTCAAGATCTTCAATCTTTTAAAATTCTATCAGTTTCCCAACCTCTGGTTGCAATATCTTCAGAATTTCATCAACCCTCGGGTTATAATTTCTCAAGTTCAGTCATTTTTTTTCAAACCATCAGGTTAAATCCTTCATATTTAAAATCCAGTTTTCATAACTGGTCGGGATTTGAAATCCAGTTTTATAACTGGTCGGGATTTGAAATCCAGTTTTCATAACTGGTCGGGATTTAAAATCCAGTATTTTTCACTGATCGGAATTTGAAATCCAGTATTTTTTTTCAACTGGTCGGGATTTAAAATCCAGTTTTCATAACTGGTCGGGATTTGAAATCCAGTATTTTTCAACTGGTCGGGATTTGAAATCCAGTTTTATAACTGGTCGGGACTTGAAATCCAGTTTTATAACTGGTCGGGATTTGAAATCCAGTTTTCATAACTGGTCGGGATTTAAAATCCAGTATTTTTCACTGGTCGGGACTTGAAATCCAGTTTTCGTAACTGGTCGGGATTTAAAGTCCAGTATTTTTCACTGGTCAGGTTTTAAAATCCAGCATTTTTCACTGGTCGGGATTATCAAAAATCCAGTTTCTCATTAACTGGTCGGGATTTCCAAAAACCTAATATTATCAGTACAGTTTTCTAAAGTCTGATTTCTCACACCATTTCTTTAAATTACAGCTAAATGTCTCATCAAAATCTATATTGAATGATTATTTCACAAGAGATTCGTGAAAACTTTGCCAATTTGCTAAAAGCATTAGTTGATTCTAAAAAGTTTGACTACACAAAAAGAATTTCCTCAGATAACCTCTACTATTTCTTTCCAAAAAGGTGAAACTTTTTGTGAAAAAGAGGTAAAATTCAAATCTTTTCCTGTTGATCAACCAAAAGGATGTAAGAAATGTCCTTGATATGATCAGTGAAAGAAATATTCAATGATGTTGAAAAGCCAGAAGAGAATTGATATTGATCTTGGCTATGACGCATGTTTTAAAAATGATTTTCTGACAATCAGGCAGTGGAAATATCTTGAGCTATAAAAAGAATCCACTCAACCCATCCCTTCTCATTTTCGTTTAAAAGTTGCAATCAAATATCCGCAAAAGGGACCTCTCAATTGTCGTCAAGATGAAGGCGAATTAAGCGAGTAGATCCCCGGGGCCAAAGAAGATTTGAAACATCTCCAAGATGACGGAATTTGTGACGGATCCTTCCAGGGAAAGTTCGGATCACTGTCGAGATGAAGGCAGATGCGATGAACCTACCGACAAACCCTAAAAGATATTTGATTTCAGACCTTTTTGAGCTAATATCATATAGAATCCCTGAGAGAAAAGAAGGATCGGAACATCTCCAAGATGAAGGAGTTTGTGACGTACCCTTCCCTGAAAAAGAGAGAAAAGTCAGGACCCATCCAAATGAAGGATGATGTGAAAAACCGAGAAAGCCCAGTGACTCAAAAAGAGTGCAAAAGATCATCGTGGGAAAACACCCGGATATCAAACTGCCAAAGTTGTCAGAAGTCATCTTTTCTCATGCAAAATTCTTTTATCAATATTTCTTCATTTTCTGCTTTTATGAAATTAAGAATATTTCTTTTATTCTCATATCAGGGAAATGGACAGCTTCCTTGAAGAAATCATCAGTGCTAAAATTTTGAATTTGACTCTTAGAACTGAGGAGTTAACCTCATTTGGGGGAAATACTCTAGGTAAAAGAGAGAATATCTTTTGCACATACGTGCACATTTCCAAGTGTTTGAACCGACTACGATTTTATCTTATTGACAAAATTTTCTAGCTATTCCAAAAATAAAATAAACATTCAATATCCATTTTGATGCAACCTAGCGTTGTCTATATCTTCCAGAAGAGTTGCCTCATCCAGTTGAAGTATCTCTTCCTGTCCCATCACAGTTTCTTCAGTCAAGGATTCCGTATGGTGTTCCCACTCAGGTTAAGGGTCAAAACCTGAATTTTTTGCGAGAGGCCATTTGATTTCAAAAAGCTATTTCAGTCTCAGCAAATGAGACACCCAGAATCATTCATTTTTCAAAGCTTTAGGGGCTCTATATTTCCTTCTTTCGCCAAAACCCCTCTCGGATTTGTTCGTCCAAATTCCGAAGGTCCCATCGTGCTTTCTCCATTTTTGAGAAACCCGTATGGTAGATTTCCTATCCAGGTTTAAAATTAAACCGGAACCTCGCTTTGCGAGGTATCTTCCTTACAGGTTTGGGTTAAACCTGAGTCTCGTTCCAACGAGATCCCTCGTTTGGATGAGATGATTTCTTCCAGTCCCATCATGGCTCTTCCCATCTAGTAATCCATGCTTTGTATATCCATCCAAGAAAGGATTTTACTTGAGCTTCGTCTCAGAGGCATTTTTCAAAATGTCCCATCAAGGTTCTCGTGTATTCCTTTCCTCATTTCAAATTCATCTTGATACATTTTCGTCCCATCCAGGTTAAGGGCTAAACCTGAATCATTCCAAATAATAGTATCTGGTCTCACCCATGAGGCCTGATCAAAATTTTCATTTCCCACCATTTCAGAATTTCCATCTAAAGTCCCATCACGATTTTCTCATTTTCTACTCGATCATATCATCTTCGAGGATTTTGTCTCCCCAAAACCATTCAGGATAAGGTTTTAAAGCCTGAAAAATCATATTTTCAAAAATAATTCTTCCACACCCAGTTTACATCTGCTGACTGGGGCATTTTCAAAATTTGGAGTGTTGTCTTTGCCATTAAGCTCGGCTCTCAACCGGCTTAGTAGCAAAGAGGGGCATCTGTGAACACCCCAAATTTTTCAAAGTCTTGTAAAAATGACCCTTTTGCCCCTAACCCCGTTTTTCTGAGAAAATCAAGTTATTTCTTCAGATTTCTGGATTAAATTCCGCATTAATATATTCAAATTCAGTTCCGGGTCTGAACTCAGTATTTTAAATCCAAGTCTGAGCCCCGTTGTCCGATTTCCAAAATAAAATCACAAAAATACCAAAAAAATGAGTTTGAAAGGCTTGGGCAGCTCATCCGGCACTCTGTTGGACCCTCGACCCTATATTTCTCAGTCCGAAGTTATAAACCTTGATTATTTCTCAAAAATTCGGACACAAACCCATTTTTGAAGAAATTGTCTCAAAATAGTTTCTAAAATTCTCAGAAAAACTCCTGTTGTAAACATTTTACAAAAACATCAAAAAATTAGTTTCAATCTTTGATTTCTTGTAAAGCTTTAGGATTTTATTCTAAAATTACAAAAAAATGAAAAAATAACATAAAAAATCAAAAATTGAGAAAAGCTACGCAAAAAATGAATGACTTTGAGCTTCTTAAAATTGTTTTTGCTAAAAACCTCGTTTTGGAAAACCATTTTATAAAAATTTCTTTTTAAGGGGGACCTCCTTTTTGAAATAGCGAGGATTTGCAACGGTTGCATGCTCGCTGCCTCTCTCTGTCGTCCGATTCTCAACAGCATCCCCTTCTCTTCGCCCTCGATCTTCAACGAACCCACCTTCCAGATCCTTCCTCTTCCCTCAATAAGAAGAGGTGGAGGAGGAGGGGTCGGGGATCGAAAAATTTTGGCCTCCATACCCCCTGCGCATCACTCTCGAGCCTCTCTCTCTTTCCTGAAGGAAACCCATCTTCTTTACATCATCCATTTTTCTCCGAAGTTCATCATTTGCAAGCATTCATGGAGTTTTCTCTGCTTTAAACAATCCGAAGGAATAGGTAGGATACCGGTGGTCTTTTCCTCCGAATTCCAGTAATTTGAAAAGCCCTGTAGCAGAGCTAAGCAAAAGCAAAGCTCCTCTTCTGATCGTCCGGAGGAGCCTGGCCCACGGTTCGTCCCTCCTTCTTTCTTTCAAAACCCCTGCAAGCCAGGTAAGAATCCCTTTCATCTTCGGGTTTGTTTGGTTTTTTTATTTATTTATTATCATTATTTACGCTGGTTTGGAGTTCGATTTCTCATGTTCTTATAATTCTGCATCATTGATTCCTAATGTCTATCTTCATTTCAAATTCACCATGGAACTCTGATTTTCATTTTCCCTTATAACCTGATGACCGACGATGCCTCTCAATGGCATCGTCGATCCACCCAGGCTTCAAAATTTCCATCTACTTCTAATTTTTATTTCAATCCCCGTCTGTTCAACTTGAATTTTCTCCATGATTTACTTTTTTTTTTTTTTTCTTTTCTTTTTCTGTAATTTCTGATTCCCCCTTTAATCTTTAGGTCCCATTAAAAGCACCATGGATGATGTTAGGTTGCCAGCAGCAATCCCGACATATCCCTGTGCTACAGCATAGGAATTATATATTCCAACATTTTTTCTTTCATCTATCATCTTTGAGTCTGAGTATTCTCTGCATTTTTTTTTTACTATATATTTTTCTTTTCTCTTTCTGTTCTGAAGATCTATTTATGTTGCTTAAGTCCATCATGCTTTTGTGGGTCATCGTAGATCATCCAATCGTATTTTACAAATCTGCGTTGAATTTGCTAAACCCATTGGAATCTAAAGATGCTGATTCATACTGGGGTCATCATGTCAGATGAAGCCATCTATGACTCATCTCGAAATAGTGATGTCCAGTAGGATGCCTCACAGTGATTGTAAAACCTCATTATCTTTGTTACTAGAATCCCTTAAGATACATAGTGGTAAGGAATCAGGTGATCTACTGGAGATATGAAACACTTTTAGCCCAAACGTATGTTAAGCCTGAGACCCTTTTCCTCCAGCTCCATCAGCCATATCTGGGAGATGTTCCGGTTTGCTCTTACATTCTTCATCCTGTGTTGTATTTGAAGTAGCTAGGCTTCATGTGTGGGCATTTGGGGCTCCTCGTTGCCGTCAAAACACATGAAAGTAGCTAAGGTCGATCTGGAGATATGTTAAGCAGTCTGGTGATGCTAACATCCATTTGTATTATTGAAAATTTGAGCTCAAATTATATCAATAGATGCGTAAACTGACCAGGGTACCTTTCACCCATTTCTATATCCTATAGCTCAGTATCTCCATTATAGTATCATGCATGATATTGGTATTCTTGCTGCTTATGAGTCAGTGTATCGATACTTGTTTGTTACGTGTTACAAATTATATCTCCATCATTATTCTTTAATCCATCCCCTCAAGTCAGTCATGGTCAGTAATGAAAAGTTTTTTTTTAGTTATCTTTGAAATATGTTGATTTCCATCTGAAGGTATGTTACAGGTTATGATTATCTGTAGATAATGTCTGCCACTCATGTCATCAAAATCGATGCCAGGTTACCATGCAACAGGGCAGTTCATAAACCCTCAAAACGCAAGAACCAAATTTCTTGCTAAATCCATTGTCTATGTTGAATTAGAATCAAAATTTTGTTTCAATCTACCATACTTTTGATAACATTTTAATATTCCAGTTTAATTTCTTCATATCAGTATTTCATCAGCTGTTGTATTTCAATGCCCATTATGTGCTCATTTATTATAATTCATATTGGTCGTTGCATAAGATCTGCTTAAGTCCTATCAGTAGCACAAACCTGTCCACCTCTTGGTTATGAGAGATTGCTAGAAAATGCGTTGGATCGCTGGTGCTGTCTTCTTTTTTTTGCTTTGGAGGAAATCTGCCCCCACAGGAAAACTTAACTGCTGCTGAGAAATATCCTTGTAAATGGCACTTGTTCTCCCCTTTTCGTTCTCTGCAGTAAGAGGAAGAGATCACTTGATCCCTGTATACCTTATTTGATCCACGCTGGTGGCTCACTACACCTGGGAGCTCACCCTTTCACATATCCAGCGGTCAAACACTAATATACTAAGCTGAATCATGTTCAATCTGGAGCTAATTCCAATCCACTGGAGTCACTTATGAGATTTCTTAGTCAGTAGCGCTCAGCTCAAATGAGGCAAGATACTGGTACAGAGGTTGTTTCGATATAATATCTGTTCAAGATATAATATCGCCAAAAAAAAAAAATCAATCAATAGGATCATGAAAGATCTCATGTAGGCATTGAAAACGCTGGCTTGGTTTCTTGTCACTTCCATTTCTTTTTGCATAACCCTGCCCAAATCTTGTTGAATTTTCCTTTTTAGAAACATTTGAACATTAGTTTTTTTTTTTTGTTTGTTATAGGTATACTCATATTCCTGTTCACCTTCTCTGATTCATAAACCTTCTGAATTCTGGGGAGGGGTCTGAAATCCACTTATTAGTTATGCTTCCCATCATAGCATTGTCCCCTGGTTGGAAAAGATGTCGGACCCTTTGAAAAATCTCTGGAAGACTCTACACCTAGTGAACATTGGCACTCATTGTTGCCTACATCTGTACATCGTTAGCAGCATTCCTCCTTTGAACATATGTCATGCTAGAGACACATTTTTTTTACTCTGATCTATTATGTATCTTTACTCTACATTGTTCTTATCCACTATTCATATACTGTTTATCATTAGGTTCACCATCCTCATCCTCCAACTGTGCTTACTTCTGGCTCTGACAGAAGAACCACTGTAATCCAGATTTAGAAGAAGTCAGCAAAGATGTTTTGCTGTGTGACATTGCCAAACCCACCAGATCTTGCTGCCACATGCGTAGCAGCAGGACCTTCACTTGCACCATGTTCCCTTCACCCCTACAGCACCTTGCTGTCATCATCTTCCAGCATGACTCATTGCTACACAGCCGCATATACTAGCTACTCATTAGTATGTAGTAGCAACTGGTTGGGTGCTTACAACATCCCCTGTACCCTATGTTTTTCAATATCCCAGCCTCTGTTTTCATACATTCTGGCCTTCAGCCCCAAATTGCGTTCCAGCCGATTAGAGCCTAGATCCATCAACCACCAAGTACTTCATATTTCACTATACCCACGGCTCCTTTTTCAGTTACTACAGCACCTTCACGTCTACTGCCCCCTTTTAGTTGCAATAATGGAGTTGAGATAGTCCCCTTCAATGATGTAGAATATGTTGGAGAGGCTTTGATCCTACCTGCAGAATTTTGTAAATATTGTTACAATTCCAGATTTATGAAATTTTAGGTGTTTTAACTGCAAGGTTTTTATATATATCATATTTTTTTCAAACATATACATATAGGCATGTTGATACGTATGTCATTTTTTTCCATTATAAATATCTTGCTATATGAGCCTTTCCACCATTAACATCCACATGATATATGTGATCTTCTTTCTCTTTTCATTACTAATCAGGTTGTTTTGCAGGAAACATGTAAAAGATATCATTATTTGGGGTTGTACATTTGATTTTATCCATTGTAATAGTTAGGTTGGAATAAGAATTTACATTTCTTACTTTAGGTAGAATGAATGAGCATTATAGAATACCATGAATTGATTATTCCATGCATTTTTTCTGTATTTCTCAAAATCCCCACAATGGTGAAACACGAATGGCACCTGCACCATTTCGTAAGAGGTAAGTCAATTCTAAGTTGACGATTTACATCAACGGCCATAGTCGGGGTGTGAACAAAACTTAGAATTCTTATCTTTTACGAAATAACATTAGATCCACACTGGATCCACTTTCAAAATCCATCATATTTTCTCAAAATATTTTTTTCTTTTATCAGGATTTAACTTAGGATTAACTCAAAATATATACCAATGGCCATAGTCAGGGTATATTGAGGGTTAATTTCATTTTAAATTCTATAAAAGCACTAAAATGTATTTTATTCTTCTTTTGAATTTAAATATAGATTATCATATAATACATTCAATGACCATAGTCAAGGATGTATTATATTTTCAATCTTATTTTAATTCATTTAAAAGAATGAAATAGCTTTTCAAATTCCAATTTCAAATTTATTCAAATTCATTCATCATATAGGATAGAATTACATCATATTTTTCAAAATTCTTTTCCAAAATCCAAGTGATCTCAAATATCTTTCTTAAATCTATAGTTTAAAGATTTAAATTTCAAGTTCAAAGTCCAATTTGACTTTGAAATTTCAAAATTCAATCTTTATATTCTTGATTCATTCCAAATTCAAGCTCTAAATTCAAAGTCCAAAATTGACTTTGAAGTTCATTTACAAATTCAAATTCTCAAATCAATTCTGAAATTCCAAAATTCCAACTCAATTCAAAATCCAATTTCAAAGTTCAATTTAACTTTGAAATTTCTGATTCATCCTCTGATTCAAAATCAAGTTTTCTTCACGTTTTAAACCAAAGTTGAGATTGACTTTGAAATCTCAAAATCCAAACCTTCCTAAGATAAATCTGGGTTTTCAAAAACCCAGATCCATCTTTAAAAGTCCTATTTTTGGACTTCTCAAAACTCAAATTCAAAAACAAATCCTAGTCTCAACTTGGATCCAGATTTCCAAGTATAGGACTCCATTCCACTTTGGATCTCCCATTACAGATCCAAATTCCATTTAGGATCCAAATTCTTATTCTACTTTGGATCTCCAAACATAGGTCCAAATTTCTTTTAGGATCCGGATCCTCATTCTACCAATGGATCTCAGATTCAGATCCAAATTCCAATTCTTAGGATCCAGATTTCCAAGTATAGGACTCCATTCCACTTTGGATCTCCAAACATGGATCCAAATTCCATTTAGGATCCAAATCCTTATTCCATTTGGATCTCCAGTTACAGATCCAAAATTCTATTTAGGATACAGATCCTCATTCCATTGAATCTCAGATTCAGATCCAAATTCCAATTCTTAGGATCCAGAATCCAACTCTGCTTTGGATCTCAAATTCAGATCCAAATTCCAAATTCTTAGGATCCAAATCCTTATCCCATTTTTGGATCTCCCATTACAGATCCAAATTCCATTTAGGATCCAAATTCTTATTCTACTTTGGATCTCCAAACATAGGTCCAAATTTCTTTTAGGATCCGGATCCTCATTCTACCAATGGATCTCAGACTTTAGATCCAAATCCATTCTAGGATCTAGAATCCAATCCTACATTGGATCTCAGACTTCAGATCCAAATCCATTCTAGGATCCAGAACCCAATTCTATTTTTTGGATCTTAGATTTCAGATCCAATTCCATCTTAGAATCCAGAGTCCAACCTTATTTTGGATCTCAGATTTCAGATCCAAATACCATCTTGAATTCCAACTTTCAAATCAATTCTATTTCTCAAAATTCTATTTAAATTTCCCACATTTCATTCTGATTTCAAAGATAAAATTCAATTCCATTCCAAAGACTTAAAATCCAAATTTCTAATTCAAAATCCATTTATGACTTTAAAATTTTCTTTCTTCTCCTTTCCTCTCAAATTCCAAGATCATTTTTCCAAATCCAGACTCATATTCCAAAGCTCTTGAATATTCTAAAACTTAGAACTTTAATCTTAAGTTCTAAGTTAGAAATCATTTTCTTCACTTTATCAATTTCACTTGGAATTCTTCAAAATATTTTAAAAAAGAGCATACATCTTTGCATTTGCACAAGCATGATTCATTGTGCATTTAGACTTAGGATAAATATTTAGATAATTTCTTTGCAAAGCAAAAGGCATGAAATTCGACCCTTGGTTCGATTACCCCTGGTAAAGGCGCCAGGAACGGTCGAACCTCGTACCGACGAGCGGATCCCGTCTCCCGATTTTCCCGCAAATATTTCAAAAACGGAGGCGAGTTATTTCAAAATATTTTCAAAATTAAGGTCAAGTGAGACCCGCAAAAGAATTTCTCTTCTCTTCTCTTCTTTCTCTTCTCTCTTTCTTTCCGTCTTTTATCTTTCTCCCTTCAAAAAGGAGGAAAATAAGAGGTAGGGAAGGAAAAGAGAAGGAAGAGAGAGAACATTATGAGAGAGGAAAAATTTTGCGATGATCACATGCCCATAACGTATCCCCAAAGTTTTTTACCTTTGAGGTTGTTCTCCATGGTGGCGGCCCACATCATGTAGTTGGAACCATTGAGCTTGAAGGAGAGATCAATCTTTTGTTCTCTTTCCATTTAATCACTCACAAAAGAAAAAACGAAGAGAGATATAACAAGAAAAAAATATAGCTACACAACAAGCTATATTAAGAAGAAGAGCATACACAAGGCTCTGATACCATGTAATGAAATATGTGGAAAAACAAAGAGTGCGTTAAGCACTTGCAACATCCACTAATGAACAAATAAAAGGGCTAACACCCAAACCCACAAGAGACAACACAACATAAAAATATAAATGTCTCTTATTGAAAAGAGAGAGAGCTCTCTAGAGTGAAGAATACAAGAGGGGTTCACCCCTATATATACACAAAAAAAGGAGAGGAGGGGTGGCCTTAGGCCTTAAAAGGAGAGCCACCTAGGGGGCTCCCCATGGAGTCGTTGGGAGCCCCCAACGGTCACAAATGTGACCGTTGGGGGCCCCATCGACTCCATGGTGGGGCCCCTTATGTGGCTAAAAATAAAAACAAAAAATATAAAAAATAAAGTGCAAAATAATTACAAAAAGAAAAACAAAATAACAAGTACCCCTATCGGGTACTTGTGAAATGTCTAAAATACCCCTAGTGGGTATACTTAGACAATATATATATATATATATATATATATATATATATATATATATATATATATATATATATATATATATATATATATTACATATGTATTTTAACATTAACTTTGCAAATTCATTAATCTCCCTGAACAGCATGTTTGAGTTTTCACTACTGAAAGTCATTCACAATGTGTTGAATCCAAGAATTAGTTTCTCATGTTTGTATTTTATGATGTGAAAATGTGTGTAAACTGATATTTTGGGCATGTTTTCTTTGGTCACAGCTGGGGATGAACAATCATAGCTGAGAAAGTAGTTGTGAAGGTCAATTTTGTGACCAACTCTCACAAGATTTAGGGCAAAAACAATGACAGCTGGCAATCACAATCACAACTTGTACTTTTCTCGTGTTTCACTAACCTTGAGAAAGTGTTGTGATTGTGATTTACAATCACAGAATCCTGAGAAATCCAGAAATCACAGAGCATTGCAAGCATGCCCTTTATGTTTGTTTTGCACTGGAAAAATTGGATAGCATTCATATCTAGACAGGGCCTAATGTACTGTTGGGTCTGAAACTATTATTAGCATATCATGTTGTCTATTGAAAGTCTATGTAATATGGTGTAGTGTGGTATTATGTAAAGTAGCCTTGTATTAGTTAGCATGTTGTCTATTGAAAGTCTATGTAATATGGTATAGCATGGTATTATGTAAAGTAGCCTTGTATTAGTTAGTATGTACATACCCCATAAAGGAGTCATACTAGTCATTTTACTCTTTTTACCTTTTTTCTGTACTAAAGGGGGCCATCCCTCCTAGTGTGAGTTGTTCCTCATTCACGACAAGGAATAGAATATCTTTGTTCTTCCCATTTTGTTGTGTCTCCTCTAACCCTAACCTCTCTTACTCATATCCCTTCGGATTTTCAACATGGTATTAGAGCTAGAATGCACAGGGAGGAGGAGACTTTGAATCGGGAAGGTGGAGAGTTCGGTACAGTGTGATGTCAGCTGACATCATCTTTGGAGGAACGACTGGTCTATTTAGTTTGTGTTCCCCACTTTCTAAGGTTTGGTTTTAGATGTTCTACAAATCAAATCCCATTGGATTTGGTTTAGTTTTGGATTTTTTGTGATTTTTCCAAGATTTTCTGGATTTCTTGGAAGGTTCAGTCCAGATTTGAGAAAAACACTGAACCTGGCTCAGTTTTCAGTTTTTGGAAGCTCAAATCAACTCTATTCAGGTCGTTTTTGACATTAGAGATTAGAAAAAGTGGTTGGGTCAGTTGTTTTGAGGTTTTGGGGGAAGTTTGAACAAATGTTGGGGCATCCATAGCTTGCGGTAAGCCGTTTTCAGATTTTTTAAGGTGTCGACTGCTTGTATTTGGCTATTTGTGCTGTGCCTTGGTGGATTTTGTATTTCATAAGTATAAAAAGTATATTGTGGTTCTCTTTTGTGTCTTGTGCATCCATAGTTTGGCATTTAAAGAATTTCAACAAGTTTATCAGGCTAGGCTAGGAAGCTCATGTAGATAAGGTTCTGCATACAAGTGTCTGCTCAGGAGGTAATGCTTGTGAGGGTGATTTTTGGTTACTTTTATTTCTAAAATTTTGTAAGCCATTCTTTCTTTGACAAGCTGGTTTTAAGATTTCTAGTCCAATTATTATAATGTAGTGGAGCATGTACTGACACATGTGAAGAGTCTGGGTCATATTATTTAAGCAGCAGAGATTAACTGTTGTTTGTTTATGGAAATCATGGTTTGGTGACATTCACTGTCAACAAAAACAACTCTCTGAGTTTTTGGATGTGAAACAAGCTCTTTGTTGTCAGTGAATTCAGAGTAGGCAATAGATGCAAAGCATTGAGAACCTAGAAAGTCCTTTCAAAGCATGAAAGAACAGTTTGAAGTTAGATTTAAAGCATAGTCACCGATATCACCAATATTTTGAAAATATAGTGATATTATTGGTATTTGAAGGACAGCTGGTATTTTCAAAATATTGCCAGAACATAAAATATCACTATATTATTGCAATATTATCACGATATTCTCCTGAGATATTCAGAATACATCTTTTATATATATATATATATATATATATATATATCAAGTATTTGTTTTCTATTTTTGTTTCTTTTATATTTTAAAAACTTTTGTAATTGTTTCTTTACATTTTGCAAGAAAAACCTGTTATTTATTTATTATTCTTTATATTTCAAATTTTAAAGCTTCTGATATTTTTCTGAGAGCACAACTTTTTGAGAAAATCCATGCCAAGAGCGATATTGGTGACTATGATTTAAAGTTCATACATCTCATTTAGGTTAATTAAGTTAGTTTATAGACTAACATGGATCCACAAGAATTCCATAAAATAGGAATTAATGCATGAATAATGAGACAGCGTATGCAAGATAATAACAAGCAAAAAATATAAATAACTGTAAAAGGGATTTCTCTATGCCTTCCTGGTTTTGATGCTGGTAATAACTTGAAAGTCGTAAAATTTAGTAATAACGAGGGGGTGACTGTGGTATATAACATCGTAACACTTGAGAAATAACCACATCAGTATGATAAAGTTCAATGAGTCACCATGACAAAAAAAGGTGTGCATAGAGATTAAATGTACATCAACCCCGCCAAGTCGAGCAGTAACACTGTATTCTGCAAGGCATCATAAATTGACCATGAAAGATGAAGCATAAAAAAAGTTAGGCATTTATAAGTGATAGAGATCAATATTTTTTTAAACTCTTGCATGTAAATGTTGGATTTATTTTCAGGTAATTTTTGAAGGGGTACATGCTTTGCATCCTGAAATAAGGAACTCACTTGATATGCTGATTGCCGTTGTAAGTATTAACTTCATTATCTCCATAAATGAGTTTTGTTTGTCTGCCCCTGTTTTGGTGTCCAAATACAGCTTTCTGAGTAATTTTTTTGCTGGCAGGTGGGGGGTGTGCATTCACATTTGATCGACAGAGTTATGAAGGACCGGAAAAGGGCAGGATACTCTTCCTCTCAGGAGGAGATTATGAATATAGTTTTTCCAATGTTTCAGCAGAATATCAAACCTCATCTTGCTGATGCAGATGTGAGCTCTTTAAAAGTGGTGAAAGCATTTTTTTGTTCATTTTAGTTTATGAAAGTATATAGATATTAAACCATTTGGACTTACTCCCAGTTGCACCTGCACCATATCTCTGGGAATTGTAGTTTATGTAGGTCATGGTCTTGATCTTTTTTGTTATTAATAGATGTTCTTTTAAGGTCCTGTAAAACCAATATTTTGCTGATGGCATATGTGTGTTTTCCTTTTAATGCAGATTAAAATACAGAACGACTTTGATCCTGTACTTTCACCCGAAAGTTCATTATTTGTTTTGAAGAGTAACAGGAAGGTATATTGTTAGGTTATTATTAAGAACCATGTATAATTCAAATGAAATCCCTTATTTGGTACATGATGGATCAAGTTTAGGTATCACAGCATGCTATAATGAAGGTTCTTGATTCTGAGAAGCTCAGCAGCTCGGTTCAGAAGTTTGCAGATATATATTTGATGCCACCTAGGAAACGTCTGAGTGAACAGCTTGCAGAAAGTGAGTTCATACGTGTCAGAATGTGTGAAGGCAGATTTGCACTATTAATAAGGGAGGTTGATACTTCATTATATCAGCTTCAGTTATCATTTCATTGCCAATGTTGTTGTCACTATGTTGATTTCTTTCTTTTGTTTCATCATAAATAGTGAAATTTTAACTATGTGCCATCTTTTTGTGAGACTTTAGCCTATCAGGGAAGGAGACTATATTTTGCAGCCTAAAGTGGATTTTGACATCAGCGTTGGCACAGTCAGTGGGCTGTTAAAACTTGGGTGAGTTTGTCATGTATCATAGTATTAAACATCATTGATTCATCTATCGCTAGCTTACATGCTAACACAGTGTTGCTGGTCCGAAAGCTTTTATCCCCAATAAATCAGATTTGCAGCAAACAGAAGCATGTGATTATCTATATCTAGCTGCACTGACGTGCCTGTGAAGCTTTTCATAGTTTTAGACTGTTTCTCTTTGCTCTCAAAATAACAAAAAAGTTCAAGACTCACTCGACAAAAATAATGAGAAATTTCACATAGAATGAAGTAATCTAGAAGGTAGCATTAGAAATTATGTCCTTGCGGACCTTCACATTCACTTCCTCTTATATATACACAGTTAGATTTTATGTTAAATGTGCTTTTCTACTGCAACAACTCCAAAGAAAAAAATTTATTTGGGCCCGGGTCGGACCCTAACCCGGACCCGACCCGGATCTGTCACGGGCTTAGTCGGCTGCGTGCTATGTCACAGGGATTCGGCTAGGAGGGTGCCGCACCCGCGTCGACGCGACTCGACGCGGGTGCGGTCAACTCGATCCTGGGTGCGTTGACCGCACCCAGGATCATTAATGTCCATTTTAAAAAAAAAAAAAATTTGCCCAAATGGGCTTCGAAATTTTTTAAAAAAAACTTTATGCTAGTCTGTCAGCTGCTGACAGACTAGCATAAAGTAAGTTTTTCACGCACAGCTGCTGACACCAGCTGTCAGCACAGCTGCTGACACCAGCTGTCAGCACAGCTGCTGACAGCTGCAAAGTTTAAAAAAAAACCCCGCCTATTCCCCAACCCCCTTTATATATATATATATTACTTATTACATTTTTGCCCCTGCCGCACCCCCGCACCCGGGTTTTTTGGAAGTGCCGAATCCCCGCACCCGCACCCGCACCCGCACCCGCACCCGCGCCCGCACCCGCACCCATGTGACATAGGCTGCGTGCTAATAAAAGCATGCAGCGACAAAGGGAAGGAGGTTTCTCGAAACCTCCTTCCCCCCTTCTGTTCTCTCTCTCTCGATTGACCCCCCTTGCCGACCTCTGCGTTGCCGAGCACCCCCATCGGCGACCCCCCCTCCTTCCGACTTCCTTCCTTCCTTCGGTGAGCTCCTCTCCGGCAGCCTCCCCAGGTACGCCCTTTTCCCCTCTTTGCTCTCTCGTCTCTCTCCCGATCCCCTCTCTTTCTCCCTCAACTTTCCGTTGTGCAGGGAGGCGGTCGAGCCGCCTCCCTGCTGCCCTAAATCACAAGGGTGGGGCAAAGCCCCCTCCCTGTGACTCTTTTCAACGAGGGAGGGGCCGAGCTACTCCCTGCGACGTGTTTTGTAAGGGAGGGGCTGAGTCCCCCTCCCTGTGCCACTTTTGGGAGGGGAGGGGTCAAGCCCTCCTCCTTGCTCCCTGTTACGGCAGGGGAGGGGCACAACCCCTCCCTGCTTTCTGTTATGGTAGAGGAGGGGTCGAGCCCCTCCTCTCTGCTCCCTGCGTCTCATTACGGTAGGGGAGGGTCGAGCCCTCCCTGCTGCCTGTTTTGGTCAGGGGAGGGGTCGAGCCCCCTCCCTGCACCATCGTCTTCTTCTTCTCTCCTCCTTTTCAATCGGCAGGCTGGCAGGGGCGACACCCCCTGTCCCCTGTGTCTGACTGGTTGGCAGGGGGTGATGCCCCCCCTACCGCCTGTTGTTGATCGACTGGCAGGGGTTTCCAGCCCCTGTCCCTCATTCTCTCTCTGTTACCTTTGGCCGGTAGGGGTTGTGGCCCCTACCTATCGTCTTTTGGTAGGACGACAGGGGCATTGCCCCTGTCGCGTGAAACTTTTGCATCGGCAGGAGCTAAAGCCCCTGCCTGTCGTTTCTGGTAGGTTGGCAGGGGTTGGAGCCCTGCTTGTCCTTTGTCGACAGGGGCGACGCCCCCTGTCGCCTGCATCTGTTCTTCAGTAGTAAGGGTCATTGGACCCTGCCTCGCATTTCTTCAAGGTTGGCGGGGACCGTTGCCCCCTGCACCTTGTTTGTTTTTCGGTAGGGGGTTTCGCCCTTCTGCCTTGATCTTGCTGCCTCTGTTGCTCTTCTGCATTCTGCAGGGAGTTGAGCTCCCTGCCTACCCACGTATCGGGGTCCGGTACTGCTGCAGGTCTTACCAGACCCACTTCTCATTTGTATTTTGGCATACTAACCTTTTTAGCATCATAGGTTGAACGGTGGATCTTGCTCGCCCTTCATGGCTTGAGCTCGTGCTTACCTACGCCGTTGGCATACGAGGATCGTCACCCCTCAAGGTAGGGGAAGATTGCACAGAAGACTTGGACAATTGAATTGAGTTCAATTAACTAAAAAGGACAATTAAATAAATATATATGCATATATATATCATATATATTTATACGAGTACGCATTTAACTCAAGGACGCGGTTTCGCGATCCTTGTCTTTTACTTTGCCGTTGCGCATCGCACAAAGGTTTTGCGTTACACTCCTGCTTACAGTCCTTTACTTTGCCGTCGCGCATCGCGTAAAGGTTTTGCGTTGCACTCCTGCTTACAGTCCTTTACTTTGTCATCGCGCATCGCGCAATGGTTTTGCGTTGCACTCCTGCTTACAGTCCTTTACTTTGCCGTCGTGCATCGCGCAAAGGTTTTGTGTTGCACTCCTACTTACAGTCCTTTACTTTGTCGTCGCGCATCGCGCAAGGGTTCTGCTTTGCACTCCTGCTTACAGTCTTTACTTTGCCGTCGCGTTTTGCGCCCAGGCTCTTGCATTCTCGGAGAGGATGCAAGAGACATCTACCACTCTCCCTCTTGCGACAAGAGTTCAGTCGGGAGCGAGTGATACATCCTCGTCTAAGGAGAGGGATACCTTGCAAGGATCCTGACTCTTTGAGTATGCAGTTTTGCAGACGAGTTGGGGTTCGAGCGAACTACTTAGCAGGGGTTCTGTTGAGAAACCTGTATCCCGTCTATCGAGGCCGGTATCGAGTCATGCGAGGCATGTAGATACCCTGATAGCGGATGAGATTCTAGAAAATCGCATGAATAATGTTGGCACAAGGTACTGCTGTTTCAAAAGATAAAGAATATCAAAGTATAGTGGATAAACATTACATCTTTGTGGAACACTCTTTTTGAGGCTTCTATTGAGGATCTATACCCCCTTCATCCTAGAGTACTTGTAGTCGTGCACGACACGTCTAGTACTGCGATGATCGGATGAGATGGTCGTGCGACTTCGAACAGTGCTAAATGCACAATGCTGTAATCACATAAATGGCCTCGCATTCGCCTTCACAGGCAAGATGCTCGAGTGGTTTAAAGACCGCAACATAGGATGGGTCGTTAGTTAAGCAACCCCTAACGCACTCATTCGCTTCTGGTTGTTCTGTCAAGGGAGAGGGAAGAGCGGTATAAAACTCCAATGGACAGGTTGTTAACAACCACCCCACGGGCAATGATCCGGCCTCCCCAGTCATTGGAGTTAAGGGGAAAGGGGCTACAATAGTTAGCTCAACACTTCTGCAGAAGTTGGATGCATCTGTGACACTACCTCCTTTGGAGAATCCTCTCTCGGCTAAAGCAATCCCTTTGGAGCGGACTCAACTAGCTATTCGGGTTATTGAAAATACATAGAATAACAGACGCCCGAACTAGTCTCAGTTGTTTCTGAAAAGAAGTCATCATTATGTATATGCAGGACCCGACCCACTTTATATATTGGATCGGGTCCAGACCCAATCTATGTATAATGTAAATCAGCATGTTATTAAGGGGTATTTCTGTACCCTAGTAATTTTATACTCAACATATTAAATAGAATGAAAGGCGCAGCCACAAGGGGTCTGACGCTCTCTCTCTCTCTCTCTCTCTCTCTCTCTCTCTCTCTCTTTTCTTCTCGGTGATAGATCTGGGTAGAAAGTTGCTCCTTTCTCACATGGTATCAGAGCAGTGACGTATCTGGGAGTAAGAAAGTTGCTCCATCTGCAAAAGTTGTACCCAACCAGTTTGCAAAAGCTGCTCAGCCTCTTCCTATCAAGTTGAGTACCCTGCCAGTCTGCAAAAGCAGGTCTCGTGAACAGTGTTCCGTGAACAATATCCTGCCAGTTTGTAAAAGTTGCTCCAACAGTCTGCAAAAGCTGCTCCATCAGGTCTTGTGCTGAAGTTGTACCCTGCCAGTCTGCAAACTCTGTCATGCTCCATCTGCAAAAGCTGTACCCTGCCAGTCTGCAAAAGCTGCTCAACCAGTCTGCAAACTCTGTCAGTATCCTACTGCAAAAGCTGCTCCATCAGGTCTTGTGTTGAAGCTGCTCCATCAGGTCTTGTGCGAAGAACCCTTTTCTTCTATTCCTTCTTGTCGCACGCAATATAAGTCCCTTTTCTTCCATTTACCGAACCCCTATCATTTGTTCATCCACAAGGGATATAAATTCCTTTATTTCATTTACTGAACCCCGAGATTCCTTTCTTTATTTCATCCTACAGAACCCTTTTCTTCTATTCCTTCTTGTCGCACGCAATATAAGTCCCTTCTCTTCACATTTACCGAACCCCTATCATTTGTTCAGCCACAAGGGATATAAATTCAACTTCTACGTCTCTTCTCTTCACATTTACCGAACCCCTATCATTTGTTCAGCCACAAGGGATATAAATTCAATTTCTATCGTAAGGTTGTTTTCTAGCATAAATATGCAAATGGATAATACTCATGCGCAGTCATGCTTGTCCTCAAGCTTTCTCGATCAATTAGTCTCTGAAAAACTGAATAACTCAAATTTCTTAACCTGGAAAAGACAAATCATCCCATTTATAAAGAGTCAAGACCTCTCTGGTTATCTGGATGGATCGGTTCTTCCGCCTCCAGAATTCATTTTGCAAGAAAAAGCGGACGATAAAGGAGAACAGTCTATTGTTCTTCACAAGAATCCAGAATATGTTGCTTGGATGAAGAGGGATCAATCGCTAATGGCATACATCACTTCAACTCTCTCACAGGAGGTCCTTGTTGCACTTCCTGATGATTGTTCGGTCAAGGAACTGTGGGATAAGTTGGTTCAGACATATTCGCAGATCTCTGAGGCGAGAATCATGTTTCTCAAGCGAGAATTTCAAATGTTGAAGAAAGATTCCATGTCTATTATGGAATACCTGAACAAAATGAAAGGCATCACAGACCAGTTGGCTCTTGTTGGGTGTCTTGTAAGTGAAAAAGATAAAGTGCAACAAACCTTGAGCGGATTGGGGCCAGAATATCATGTTATGACGACAACCTTACTATGTTTACCAGAACTTCCAAAGTTTGAAGATCTTCGTGCGAAATTACTACAATATGAAATGACTCTGAAAGGATCTACTTAAGATTTTCATGGACATTCAGGAACTCAAGATGTTCTAGCTACAGGAATGAGTTATGGTCGAGGACGAGGAAGTTCTTTTCAAGGAAAAGGAGGTCAAGGAAGAAATACCTATGGAGGTCGTGGTATACTTCCAACACCCAATATACAAGGACAGAGACCCATCCCCACCTGTTTTCTATGCAACAAGAAAGGGCACATTAAAGCAAATTGTTGGTTTAATCCTCAAAACAAAGGGAAAGCCCCACAAGCAGAGGCTAGGAAGGATGGGGAAGGACTTGTTGTTGGCAGCCTTGGCAGGATTGAATATGAAGCAAAATGACAAAGGCATTTGGTATGTTGACTCCGGAGCAGCTACTCATGTCACGGGTGATGCAGGTAAACTCTTGACTCTTAACATTATGTTGGTAAAAATAGCATAGTCACAAGAGATGGATCTCATCACTCAATCTCACATACTGGAAATGCCATTATACCCATGTCAAAGTCCTCTCTTAAACTTCCAAGTGTCATTCATGCACCTAATATTCAAAAGAACATTGTTTCTGTCTCAAAACTCGTTGATGATGCTAATGCTTCAGTTGAATTTACTCCCTCTTCTGTTTATGTCAAGGATCTTCGCACGAGGAAGACATTCGCTGAAGGAAAACGATGGGGCAACATGTACATCTTTCAAGAATTGCTTGATCAAGCTAATTACTGTCATCAAATATCATGACAGGATCATCATGATTTAGTCTTGAATAGTTGAATGGCAGTCTCATGCTGTATTGTAGAAGTTAATTTTGCCATCTTATCCTTATCTGCTCTGAATACTGCACCTTTTGAGTATAAGGATGCATGTGTGTGTCTCTGTGTGTGGTTTTCTGGCTGTATTAGCTGTTTATGTTAGGACCTTGTTGACATGCATTATAGGATGAGGCAGTTTTGATCATTCCTTCAGTATAACCTGCATTATTATTTGCCCTTATGTGTATGTTTCTTGTTCCTCTGATCTTCTTTGTGGCTTCAGGTACCAGGCTGTAGCATACATATCAGCATCTGCAACCATTTACCAAGATGACAAGGTGTGTCATTCAGTCATTGCTATTTCCATTTCATCAAATCTTCCTTCCAAAAGCAAATCAGCTTGTGTGTTGTGCCCTTCCTTTTTGGTCTTTCATTCTGAACCAAGTGTTTCTTAGCTCTTGAATCCTAAGACTACATTATTATGTTGCATCACTGTTCAGCATCAGGTTTCATTTAGTAATGGTTAAGTTCTATGTTTCTAACTCATCCATGTACTATTTTTGTGCTATCTGTTTTACACAATAAATGGCTATTCATATTTTTCCGAGTTGGATCTACCTCTGCTACTTTGAGAGACCCATAATAAGAGGGGTGTACATTTGAGGAAATAGGGGTGGACATCAGGCCAACAGGTTGTCGGGTCAGGCCTGGCCCGATAAGGTGATTGGGCTCGAAACGTGCTCGGCCCATTTCTAAATGAATAGGGCCCAACAGGCACGATTCGTTAGTTGGGTTGGGTCTAAACGGCTCAGAGCGGTTCCAATTAGAACTGGATCAGGCTTAAAGGGCTCGATCCCTTACCAAGCCTTAATCGGGCTAGGTTGGCCCCATGAGCACCCCTATGTGCAACCACTTGTTATTTTTTATTTTTGGTTGTTTGTCATGAAACATCGGTACAGATGTGAGATACATGCTTTGCTTAGTGAGAATTGGTTCTTTGATTAGCCGACTGCAATAAACATGTAAGTTTTTATAAGGCTTTAGAAATCAATAACCCACAATGTGTGATATTTTTTTAATTCATATAAAAATGTCTTTTTTATTCAAAAAATATGATTCAAGTGCCAATCCCCAGCATTTGGAACATGCTAAACATATCTATGACGTTTGAGTGGGTCAAAACAACCTGCATCTATGATTTTTAAGGGCGACATAAAGTCATGTGACATTACCAAATATTACTCCCTATAAGAGTAGATATAAGATTGAGCTGTATTGACCAACGGGGGTTTAGCTTGTTTGGTAGGAGCAGTTAGTGCACGTCACCCTGTGTTGGGACATTGCAAGTTCAAAACCCAATGGTATGAGTTATATAACTGGGGGAGGTCTGCCTAACTTCAGCTTTCTTTGTCAAAAAGAAGAAAAGAAGAATTGAGTTGTATTGGACACCTACCTGGGTCGTCTAAGTGGTTGCGGGCTTGAGGAGAAGATGCTGACCCTTTCATCCCAGGTTCAACTCCTAGGTGTGTGAGCAATAATGTTCACTATGGTCCAAGACATGCTGCTATTGGTCCCACTGTCATGAAATGATCTATTGTAACTTGAACTTGTTTTTTTTTTCTTGGCTGAAAGTTGGCTTTGCGGTGCTAATAAAATAATTGCTTATTTATCTTGCCAGGTGTAAGCAGTAGCCTATGCATGCATCTTTCACATGTTCATTCACACACACACACACATATATACAAGTTGGTAGGGGTGCATCAGGTTTAGTGTGTAACGACCCCAACTCATAACCCTTAAAAATGCAGATTTTTTTTTAAATCATTGCGGAAACATTCCCAGAGACCCGGGGCCTTTACAGTTTCACTCACCATTAGATAACTCAACCAACTACAAGGGATCTTATACTTATCATCCAAACCATAATAAACCAAATTTTATTAATTAAGAAATAGTAGTTTCGAGACAATTGCATAAAAAGAATCAGAGTGCATGATCAATTAAATGTAAATAAAAAGTAAGGAAAAGCAGAGTCACGTTGTTCATCTGTGAAGTTGTCTAGTAAACGTGTAGCACTCGTAGCTCTCCCAGAAGCGAGTCGCTTCACTGATCTCCTAAGGCTGTAAAAAACAACAAAAGTAGGGGTGTCAGAAATTTGAAGAATTCTGTGTACGAATTCCTCTAATGAAATAAATGAGTATAAAGAATACAAATAAGAATTCATGCAATACTTTAGTGGGATGAAGTTATGACAAATTCATAATTCAATTAAGCATTCATGCATTAGAGACAATTATTAAGAATGAGGGAATATTTAATAAATAACAGGGATCACAAATTAAGCAATACAATCATTTAACATGTACTAGGGAACAACATTATACATCCACCAACATGTAACAATTAAGTGAATAGGTAAATATGCATGATCTAATGCATAGCAGGAATATGCATGGCTGCAGTGCAATACATGAGTAAATTATTACCTCTTATTAAAATTTTCTTTTCATATACATGTCTCTATCAAATGTTCACAATTTAAGTTTATCTTTTTAATTACCGTTGCCCGCGGATACACCAAACGGGTAAAATATCTGAGGTCAAGTTAGGTACTCAGGGTAGCTTAGCACACAATTTGTATTTTATTACTGGGTTCCAAACTTACCCCTCGACCGAAATAGCTTTTAGAACATTAGACCACTCATCTAATGTCGGGGACACCACAGACCACCCATCTACAAGTGTCACTTTTCTTGGTATACCAAAACAACAGTTGTGTCTACACACCACCCTCGGGCAAAGTGGCGGACTCTCCCTAAAATCGTGGCTAGAAGAAAGAACCTCAATATCGGGTTCAGGGCTAACAATAGCGCACACGAAGTTTTGGTATCCTCGTGGTCCCCCAAAACCGAAACTCTAAGATTCTCATTCTTCCGAAGAGAGATCTCAAAACGTATATTGTATTGTTCTTTTATTTTTATTTGATTACTATTATCTCATTTCTTTAATTTGCAATTCAGCATGCAAACAAAGGCAATAACTCACATATTTCCCTACGAGAACCATCACGGGACCACCGCCCGCGGAAAAGCATAGAGCAGTGCAATACAGTGCAACAATATTAATGTGATTTTTTTGCGATGTATTTAAAAAAAATAAAGAGGGAGCAAACCAAAGCTTGAGGCCCACCAGGCCCACGATGATTCATTTCGATCATCGATGCACCATATGCAAAAACCAAAACAACATGCCATATGTGGAATAAAACACATGCTTTCTAAATGCACATTTATATATGCAAATTTCAACTATGTGCATGAAACAAAAATATTTAGAAGCATGTTTATATTCAATTCATATGATAGTGACAAGTACAATGCTTTCATTTAATGCACACATATTCAAGCCAACTGCATGATCCATTTATAAATCACTAGTATGACCATCCATACAACTACATTCATGCAAAACACATTTATTTAATTAGGTACATGAACATGAGTCATCAATACATTACTTTGATAAAGCCAATCACATCGATTCAAACACCCGAAACTTTCCATTCACAAGTGTTAGTTTTGGATCATGGATCCGACCCGCACCACATTCCAAGGATTCATCTTGGGATGCGTGGGCAGTGGCATGTTTGTAATTTATTTTTATTACTTGTGTAATGTTATACCCTGTACAACACTTATAAATAATAAGTGAAAAGGGAAAACCCTATTGCCGCCGACTCCTCTCCTCTCTCTCTTCTCTCTTTACCTCACCTTATCTCCTGCAGGTTGATCTTTCTGACATGGTATCAGAGCACAGGCACGGAAATCAATCATCTAGAAGACCTATAAGGACCAGCACGTGCTTCTAAAGGACGTAGGATTTTTTCTTTCTCTTTTCCTTAATCCTCTTTCACGTCATTCTAGTTTCTCTTTCAGTTCCTTTCATTTTTAATATTTTTTCTGGTACGCACGTCCTAATATTTTATTCCAATCTGCCGAGCCTTTGATTTTCTCCCCAAAAATATTTTTGTCCAATATTTTTTCTGGTTCGCACGTCACTATTCCTCTGTGTGACGAAGGCATTGATATTATTTTCAGCACACAACATTGTTGTTTTTCTCTCAATATATTTTTGTGTGACGAAGGCATTGATATTATTTTCAGCACACAGCATTGTTGTTTTTCTCAGCATTGTTGTTTTTCTCTCAATATATTTTTGTTCAACATTTTTTTTTTGGTTCGCACGTCACTACTCCTCTGTGTGACGAAGGCACTGATACTATTTTCAGCACACAGCATTGTTGTTTTTCCCTCAATACACTGTCAGTACAATCGGCATTCTATTTTGGTGTCATCCCATTCCTATTTCCTATCTGTTATTGCATCTCATTCTTCATATAATCCATGGATTCCAAGTTGAACCCTAGTTTTCTTACTCACCTCATGACCCACAAGTTATCTCATGATAACTACTTACTTTGGAACCGTCAGATTGTGCCTTTTATTCGCAGTCATGGTCTTTATGGGCATCTAGATGGGCGATCACCCGCCCCACCTACACATATCATGCAAGAAATAACAGGTGAAGATGGGAAGGTGAGTCAACTTCGAACCACCAATCCTTCTTATGACATATGGGTACAACGGGATCAGACATTAGTTGCTTACATAACTTCCACACTTTCTGATCGTGTTTTACAAACTATTTCTGATGATCAATCTGCTACCGAGTTGTGGAATAGACTAGCTCATTCCTTTTCTCAGGTTTTTGAATCTCGGGCTTTGCAACTCAAGTGGCAATTCCAATCCATGCGAAAAAGAAACAAATCTATTACAGAGTTCATGGGGGATGTCAGGGTGATTACAGATCAGTTAGCTGCCATTGGAAGTCCTGTATCAGATAAGGATATGGTACAACAGGCATTAGGTAGCCTTGGACCTGAATATCGCATGTTTTGCACGACACTCCAGGTTGTCTCAGTTCTTCCATGTTTTGATGATCTTCAATCTAAGCTTTTGCAATATGAGGTCAGTTTAAATCAGGAACACGCGTCAGATGATGCTCATCCTGTGATGATGACACATACGCCTATTCAATCAGGAGTCTTATTTACTCCTCCTCGTCCCAATGGAACACCTATAAACAAAGGAGGATTACTACCTACACCAGGTGGAGGAGGCATTGGCTCAGGCAGTGTACCACGAGGGGGACGTGTTCCTACTTGTTTTCTATGCAATAAGCGGGGACATGTTAAAGCAAATTGCTGGTACAATCCTCAGAACCGGAACAAAACAGGGAGGCCAGATAGTAGGTCAGGGCAGAAGGCAACTCAGACGTTTGCACGCACTCCTCAGGGACAGGTTCTTCCACAGGACATACAAAATATCCTTATGACTACTTTCAATCAGATGAACTTGCGCCAAAATGATGAAGGTATATGGTATATTGATTCAGGGGCAGCAGCACATGTTACTTCTGATGCAAGTAAATTTTCTCACTTGACTCCTTACACTGGAAATGGCACTATAGTCATAGGAGATGGATCTCACCACCCCATCTCTCACACTGGAAATGTCTCCCTTTCTTTGCCTGAATCTCAATTACCCTTGTCAAATGTCTTACTCACACCTGCTGTAATAATCGCAAATTTTATACAATTACCTCGAAACTTTATGTAAAAATTTTATAATTAGCATGATTTGGGCCTAGGATCCGTTACCCGAGTCCAAAAAGAAAATATATATATATATATATGGGCATTAAAGTATAATAGAAAATAAACTTGTTGAATCCATCGTTGGACCCAAGTGGATCCAACCCATGGATCCACTATTAGTCACGTGACCCGGATCCACGTTTTTAACTCCCTGGATCCAAATCACTACCGGGTCCAGCGTCTCGGGTCGCGGTTCGGACCCGGACCCGGCCCACACCCTGCAAAAAGGAAACAAGTGGAGGTTAGAAAAATAAAATAAAGGGGCAACCCGATAGGGGGGTTGCCCGATAAAAATGCAAGGGGGGGGGGGGGAAACCTTCTCCCTCGATATATCAGGTGTTAGGGTTCAGCTGAACCCTAACACGAAAGGGGATGGGGAGTTGGGGGAGCACCCCGCAGCCGCCGGGAGGATGTGCTTCCCTTCCTTTTTGGGAGGCCACCCACCTACAAAGGGGGACCCCGAACCCTTCCTTCTCCCTCTCTCGCTGTCCCGTTCTCTCTCTCACTCTCTTCGACCTCTCTAAACCTCGAAGCATCCTCCGATTCCAGGCCTGCAACTCGAGACCTTGAAGAGAAGAGCCGACCCCTTCGGTGGAGGTGTTGTCCAGGCCGACCGACCCCTCCAGTGGATGCCGCAACACCCTCGCCGGATAATGGTAGGGTTTCTGTAAAATTTTTGTTCAGGTCGAGCATGGATCGGGTGGGATGTGGGTTGTCCAAAACCCAAACTGTCGAGTTGTTAATGGGGAAAAATCTCCTATTGGGGTTGTCTGTCAATCCCAAACCGAAAACTCCAAATCAACGATTTGGGGTTTCGGATGCTTCTTTTCTTTTCTTTTTGAATCATGATCTGATTCCTGTCCCCAAAAATTTGTCATTTATGGGTTATACCTGTGTATGTCTCTTTGGGATTTCATGATTTAATTTGATCTACTGAAATTTGTGATTTGAGTTGTATACACGTTCCTCTGAAATTTCTTATTTATGTATATATACCTATAAATATATATACATTCATGTAAATGTTATGATTTAGCATCGTATATAACCTTTGGGACTGCATGACTTGGCTGGGACTATATTCTCTTGAATTTAGGATTTATTCTGTGCAAATCTTTTGGGCTGATTATGAAATTGTCTTTACCAAACTCGTGAGAGGCTGATCTAACTCGTGAGAGGATGATCTATGATTTACATGCGGTTTTGGGTTTTAGGGACTGTGTGCCAACTAAAGAACTAAAACGATAGATTGTGTACCTTGTGTATTGAAGTGGTAGTTAGTCGCATATTAAGCTCCTGCGCTTTGGTGCTTTATGTTTTGGAAAATTTCCTGTAACAGAATTGAGGCATTCTAGTAGACTGACACAGAGTCTGTGCACATATGACCATGCTTGAGGGTTGTAAAGGTCTGGACTTTTGTTTTACATATGATTAATCAATGTGAATGCATGTTTAATTTCTATGTTTTAGTTTGAATTACTTATGATAAACCAAGGTGCTGCCAATATTTGAGTCTTGTATCTGTCTAGTGATAATGATTGTTACCTAATTAATCAAAGTATGTATTCCAGAGGGTGCAAAGACTAATTAGCTGTCTGTTGTAATGGTCTCCCATATTATATGAAGCTGCATGATTATTCAACTGCTAGATGCCTAGTTAGTTGCATGATATGATCATATTCGGTTCATATGAAACAACATATTAAACTGTTGCTCCATGTCGATTTAGTTGCATATTAGGTTGAGATTCAATCTAGTATTTAATTTCGTATTCACTTTATGTTTAAATGCTTAGTTAGTTGCATATTAAACTGCATAGTAACTTGTAAATTTAAATAGATGATTAGTTGTATATTAGGCTGCATGTAAATTTGGTGTTCACTCCATAGTAACTAGCAATTTAAATTGATGTTTAGCTGCATATTAAACTGCCTAATTTATGTGGGTCAACTGCATATTCCTTCAAAGGGTTCCAATGTTCATTACGTGTACATCATCTAGAAGATTCAAATGGCCATTAAGATGTTTATTTTCCAATGTTCATAGGCTTGTTAAATTGTATATTTTTTGAAGTACTATTGCCTAACACTACATAATTGCTGAAAGTATCAAATGCCAACTAAGCTGTATATCTTGTGGAATGTTCGAATGAGAGGATGTTGGGAGAAATGCATATAGTAGTATTACCAAATCTTTAGGACTATACTGCACGTTCAATAAAGTACACCAACTGTGTTTTTGCTTGTTGGCAGAGCTTTTATTACATGCCACCCTTCATAATACATGGAGGCGTTGTAGCAATTTGCTATTAAGGAATAAATAAATGATAATAAGAATGATAAATGAGGTTTTGATAACCGAACATATGGGTCGGGTTGTTGTGGACATATGGAGGTCTAGCTAGGGTACTGAGGGTCTTGAATAGGCCATCGAAGTTATGATGTGAATCCACATGAAAATGAAAGTAAAATATTGTTGCTTGATTGGTTTAAAGGCACCAGAGCACTTTGAGTGGGTTATGCAATCAATACGACAAAGGATGGGAACTGTTCTATACCCTTGGTAAAATGACTAAGGTTGAGAATTCTACTGCTGTGATAGTAGAAGGAAGTTGGGGAAATGCCCTGTACTTCGGGAAATTTATTAAATGATAAGATTAACCCACTCAAATTCGGGCTTACCTTGGAGAGGGTAGGTGGTACAAAACTCTGGGGACTCGTATTTTGGTTTCGAGCGTAAAGCGACTCGTTGGTCCCAGTCCTCAGAGTTGGGGGACCCAGACTACCATTATATCCTAGGTGGTAGCTCTTTTGATCTTCTGCAGAAGTTAGGGATGCATTCTGATTTGGTTTTGGCCTTTGGGAGTTTCTCTCGGTCACTGGCCGCTCCCTTGGGATTTCAGTCACAGTTAGAATGTTCGGGTTAATAAAACAACTTTGAATAATATACCCCCGAACGTTCTCTTCTGTGATGGTTGCCTTGGCCCGTGTGTACCCGCGAGATAAGAAAAGATAAACATCAACTAGAACAGTTAGGTATCACTGTGTTGGAGTCATTAAAGAGACATTTGCATACTCTTTCATCATGTTTTATATTTGGTGCTTATGATGAAACGACATCCTAAACTGTGCATATATTAGTTATTTAAATTCATATTATGGATGTTATATAGATGTTATTCATGTTAGTGTAAGTTCTGTTACAGAATATGCTTTAATTGCTTAATACCTTATTTGCTTAATTGTTGTAGTTGTATAAAATACTTTTCGTGCTTAAGTATAACTGTTACGTAATCTATTTATCTACTTAGATATGTGTCTGTTATTGCTGTTGCATCGACTTTCTTATGTGTTTATGTATAGACTGAAATTCAAACACGACACCCACATCACACACCTGACACATGATCTACTTGCAAGAATAATTACAGTTTTCCTACTTAGACGTGGTAGTCTAATTCCTATAATTTTTATCATTTTCAGGCACAAAGTAGTTCTATGAGCACTGCGGGATGAGGCGCTGACCAAGACTTGATCTATTTGTTCCCTGGCGATCCTACTTTCTTTCAAATTGGAAATTTTAGTTTGAGACTCATAAAACTCTGATGTTGGATTCTATTATTATTGAAATAAAAATAAATGGTGTGGTTTGCTTTTACCTTCCTGTATCGTTCTGAAATGCTTAACCCTGGAATCATTTGTTGTTTCCGCTTCAAAAAAAAAATCCTCAAAATTTGGGTTTAAATTTCGGGGCGTTACACCTGCTATTCAAAAGAATATTCTATCTGTGTCAAAATTAGTTGATGAAACAAATTCTTCCATTGAATTTACTCCTTCTGTTTATCTTAAGGATCTTCACACCAAGAAGACGCTCGCTAAAGGTGAAAGGTGCGGGAACATGTACGTCTTTGAAGAATCTCATGTGCCTTTGAAGACATCGTCTTCCGTAGTCGTGGCTTCTTCAGCTTCTTCCTTTCCAACATTTTTGAGTCGATCTACAGATCATAGTTCTTCATCTAGAGTCTTGAAACTTAATAAGCCAGACTTATGACATCTTCGTTTGGGTCATTGTAGTCAAGTTTTTCTTAACAAGTTGTCTGCTAAAGGTTTAATACCCGCAGTCAGTTTAGAGTCAAAATGTCCAAGTTGTCATTTATGCAAAAGTCATGTACTTCATTTTCATAGTATCAATAACAGAGCAACAAAGCCTTTTGAGATTATATGCTCAGATGTTTGGGGTCCTGCGCCCACTGCCTCTCTTTCTGGATCTCGATACTATGTACTCTTTCTTGACTCTTACACTCAATTTAGTACAAACATGAAGTTTTCAAGTTGTTCAAACAGTTTCATGCACTAGTCCAAAACCAATTCAATACCAATGTTGTATATTTCCAGTGTGATGGGGGGGAGAATACATATCCCATGATTTTAGTGAATATTTGAAGGAGCATGGCATTACACGTAACATTTCTTGCCCTCATACCCCTCAACAAAATGGAGTAGCTGAGAGAAAACACAGGCATATTGTTGAGACAGCCTTGAGCATGATGCACACTGTGGGTATTCCTTTCTCTCTTTGGACAGAGGCTTTCCATACAGCTGTTTACGTTATCAACAGGTTTCCCATGACCATCCTTGAAAATAATTCTCCGTATTTTGTTCTTTATAATTGTCATCCATCATATGAAGAACTACATCCTTTTGGTTGTGTATGTTATGTCCATATTGATCATTCATTGAGAAATAAGTTTCAAGACAGAGTTGTACAGTGTAAGTTTCTTGGGTATGCAGATGACTATAAGGGATACAGGTGTTATGATCCTCATACAGGCAAAATTCGGGTATCTAGAAATGTTTTTTATGATGAAAATTTTGACACTCTGGGTTCGTCTTCCACAGATACACAGGACAGTTATGATCCTTGGCTCAGTGACTCACTTTTATATGACTCGTTGCTTTATGAGGATTCATCTTTATTGACAGACAATGAACCTTATACTTTCGATGTGGAACCACATATGGAAGACATTCCCCCTACAACAACATCCTCATGTTTTTCTGGTCTTGTTTATTCTCGTAGAGCTCATCCAGTCAATGATGAGACTCCTCTACGACGTTCCACTCGGATTAGACATCCTATAGATCGTTGGGTAAGTTATAACAATTTCTCTTTGGATTTTCAAACATTTCTAACAAGATGTCCAAAGAAACAGAACCTTCCTCTTTTCATGAGGTTGTACATTCCCGTGCCTGGGTAGAGGCGATGAATGAGGAAATGGAAGCATTGCATGAATGCAATACACGAGAAATTGTACCAAGGCCAGATAACAAGAATGTTGTAGGATCCAAATGGGTGTACAAGATCAAGCACAAACCGGATGGCAGTGTTGAGCGCTATAAGGCTCGTCTGGTTGCACGAGGCTTCACACAGCAGTATGGGCAGGACTATGATGAAATGTTCAGCCCAGTAGTAAAATTGGGCACCGTCAGGATTATCATTGCATTGGCGTTACAACATGGATGGTCACTCAATCAACTTGATGTTAAAAATGCTTTTCTGCATGGTGAACTAAAGGAAGAAGTTTACATGGAGCAGCCACCTGGTTATAGTATGCATGATTCATCCAATTGGGTATGTAAACTTCGACGCTCTCTTTATGGCTTGAAACAAGCTTCTCGATCTTGGTTTGAAAGTTTTTCCATGGAGATCCAGCATCATGGGTTCACTAAAAGTGTTCTAGATCATTCATTGTTCATATTCAAAATTGATTCAGCTATTGTTTGGGTGCTTATATATGTTGATGACATCATTATTACCGGGAGTGATGAGGTTCACATATCTTGGGTTAAGTCTATGCTGATGGCTAAATTCAAGATGAAAGACTTGGGTCCCTTGCGATATTTTTTGGGTGTGGAAGTTGATAGTCGACATGAGACTATTACATTGAGCCAACATAAGTACACTATTGATATTTTACTTGCTACAGGGATGGAGAATTGTAAACCAATTAGCACACCTTGCCTTCTAAATCATAAGCTAAGTGCTAAAGAAAGCATTACTTATCATGATCCTACTTTGTATCGTCGAGTTGTAGGGATGTTACAATACTTAACATTCACTAGGCCTGACATAGCATACTCTGTCAATCAGGCTTCACAGTTTATGCATGCTCCTACAGATGTACATATGGAAGGAGTAAAAAGGATCCTTCGGTATTTAAAGGGTACGATTGGAGATGGCTTGATGTACACCAAGGACAGCTTATACGTCAGGGCATCGACTATTCACCTACACAGACGCGGACTGGGCTGGTGATCCTGACGAGCGCAGATCAGTTTCGGGGTATTGCATTCTTATCGGCAATAATATTGTAACATGGAGTAGCAAGAAGCAAAAGGCAGTGGCGCGATCTAGTACTGAAGCA